>NC_071441.1:16962500-17696250 GCF_017976375.1 Cuculus canorus
CCTCTGAATCTTGAAGTTGTCCATGAAAGCCCAGTGGGATCAGATGGCAGGAATCAAAGGGAAAACAGCTCAGGATCTGGTGCCAAATCCTTACCCCATAAGGGGAAGCTGTGAGCTCCAGGGGACTCATTGAGGAGTAGGTTGTATAGAGGCATGTAGATCTTTGCTCATATCACAGTGTAATAAAGGATCGCATGAGACATACTATGTTCTTCCTGGGTCTCTGTCTGGCCAGCAAATTTCTTTCCTTGTTGGCCTTTCCTCAGTTCTGCCCAAAGTCACCATCCCTCACCACTAGCTTGAACAAACTTTAACATTTGTTAAAATGAAGCATTCTGAACAGGTAGTAAATGTACTAGAAGAATTGTATCTCCACATGATATAATTGCTAGTTTCCCAGTCCCATATTCAAACATCAATTTGCCTAAAGGCCTCGGCTTTCAGAGAGAAGTTACCCAAACACGCGGGCAAAATATGAAGCAAAAGAGATTTCTGTCACAATTTTTTAAGGGGTGGAAAAATCTGAGCTACATCTCTGCCCAATGCTACGGAGCAGTCACAACTGCTAGATCCTGAGTGCAGTTGAGCTAAATCATCAGTGCTTAAAATAGCAGAGAAATTGCTCTGTATAACTTCTTACCTTGGCCCCACTGAGGGTGTTTAGAACATAAACACTGGTTTAAGAGAATCCCAAGTTTTCCTGCCTCTGGCTGCTCATTCTGATACCTCAATAACAACCAGCCTCACTCCCTGTTGGGCCAGAGATACCATGAGACTACACCGGATGCCAGGTCAGGTATTCAGGCTGAACCTTGCAGGCCTTTTTTTTGTTTATTTGTTTTTTGAAAACACAACATGGAATAACAATTTGAAAGCAGGAGTTTTCTCTTTCTGAAGAAGCCAAATGTTTCTGGCTTGTGAGCTACTGCACACAGATGAAAGGATTGGAATGGCTCAAATTCCATCTGCTTTCACTGGCTGTAGAGATGACCCTCTGCTCCCACCAAAGTTATGGTCTGGACACCAAGTATTTTATAAACCATGGGGGGTTATCCCACAAGTAGGTGAACATAACCCATCTCCATTTTTTTCAGACTCATTCTTTGACCAATGCTGCAACATTATAGAATACGTATTACCACAGATACTTCTGCATAAGGGTACCTTAAAATATCCCATAGCAAATTGTAACAGTTATGAAATTAAGCAAGACAGAGGACGAGTCTAATTTCTTCAAAGTCTGGAAACCCTTAAGAACATGATAGAGAAGATTTGCAATGTAAGTAGATTCATAAAATTCCCGTTCTAACAGAGGAAAGTAAATTAGCCATGAAAGCAATGTCACAGACCTAAAAAAGACACAGAGCTGTGGAAATAAACAGCAAAGTAATCTGCAGGGTGCAGAAAGTGTGAGATTAGTTTGGCAGAACAGGAAGATTTAATTAAAGACATATACTAACCAAATTGCAAAGCATGTATTATTCTGCTTTTGAAGAGCTTGGGAAAGACAGCCCTTAACAGAAGGTGAGAAAAAAGGCGTGAGAGCTGGGAAATGCCAGTCAGTGATAATACTGGGAGTTGGTTACTCTTCCTGGGAAGGCTGAGACAGGATGGAGGCAAATTGGAGAGGGCAAGGGCAACCGAGGTAAAAAAGCCTGTTTTTACCTGAGTTTTACATTTATCACTGTCTTTCTAGAGCCAATCCGGCTCAACCAAGGCTGAAGAATAGAACACACAGAGGCAGGTAGCAGAAAAAAACAGAATAGCATTTGGGTCCAAGAAGAGAAAAAGGTCAAGGGCTGTATTTCTTAGTTATAGAAATGACAGCTCATTGATTTCAGCCCAGTCAGAAGCAATGTTTGCTTCCTACAATAAAAGGAACTGATTAATGTATTCAGAGAATAGAAAAATTAGCTGTTATT
Source organism: Cuculus canorus (assembly GCF_017976375.1). Classification (NCBI taxonomy): domain Eukaryota; kingdom Metazoa; phylum Chordata; class Aves; order Cuculiformes; family Cuculidae; genus Cuculus; species Cuculus canorus. The sequence goes on from NC_071441.1 coordinate 16,964,423, forward strand.
TTTTTCTAGTCTGCTAGGGTCTGGCTGTGCAGCGATTTGCAGTCATGTTTTTTTTGCAAACTAACATTATGACTGCTGTGACAGCATTTCAATGACATTCATTTATGCAATATGCAGAGGAATCAATACTTCATTTTGTGCAGTTTTAAGAATAATATTTTACAATGCTAAATTCATCAGACCTCCTTCATTACTAGAAAATCAGGTATTTCCTGAAAGGAATGGCATCTTTAACCCCTCCAGGTACAAAACTCAAAGCAACTACTTTGACACAGAATGTTCTTCCAAATTTCCTGTGAGTAAAGAGGCAGCTTAACTGCATTTCAGGGCACAGTTCTTCTTGCCTTCTGCCAGCTTTACTGAAATGGACTATAAGTCATGGCAATTAGGTCCCTTCCAGGGAGCTAATGGGAGCTTGGTGAAATACATTGCTGCTAGTTCTTGTATAAGTAGTGTGTGAGGAGCCTGTTTGTGCAAAGCCTTCCTCATTTTGCAGTAAATCACGACTAAGATTCCTAATTCACCTCAAATATTCCTTCTGATATCATTCTCTTTCAGGAAGAAAATAACTATATGGTTGCTTTATTATCGAGGAAAGAAAATACTTGCTGGCAGACAAGACCGAAATCTTTTTGGAGTGAAGAGAGATTTCTCATTTTTTTCTCATTTTAGAAACAAAAATTCACAGCGATTTGTTTGAGCTGTGAAAAACAGCCCTCCCAGAACAGACAGCAGAGCATGTATATGCAATATCAAGAACACAATGGCTATAGGAAATGAAATGTTGTGTAACTGAGTCAAACTACTGAATGTGAGTTAAGGACCGCATATCTTACTGATGGGGAGGTTAGCTGTTTTGGTGGTTTGTTGTTGATTGGTTTTTTCCCTCTTCCACCCAGGAAGGTAAATTGGATTTCTGCAGATTTTCATTTTTTTAAATGTGTTGGTCTCCAGTAGTCTTAGCTTACCTGATATGTTAAAGGTTTTGCTCCCAATTTGTTGTGCTATCTTGATGTCAATGGTTTCAGTTCAATAAATTCTACTTATTTGAGCCTAGTGGGATGTGTTTTGTCTGGCTGCCAGAGTTGACCTTAAGCTGATGCTAATAGTGGTTGTAAAATTGACATGTCTGTGTGTGCATGAGTGCAAATGAGATAAGAAAGAATAAACATACAGCTAAATCAAAAAATACAGAATCTTTTTGAAAACAACTGAGAGGAAGCCACAGGGAACACTGATAATTAACAATTTAAGGAGGTAGTGCACCATGTGTTAAGCAGAGGAAACACATAAAGGGAGTAAAATGACAGTATCAGCCTTTGTAAGTAGCTGGCACATGCTGGAGAGAATTTATGCCAGCCCTGCGGGCATGGTCTGCCCCAAAGGCCATCAGGAAATACTGATTTCCTGCTGGGCAAGTCCCAGCTACTTTGCTTAGTGCTGGCATCATGCCCGAAAATAAATGGCTTCTAGAGGGGTGCAGGAGGAGCAGGGAAGTAGCAGGCTGTGCAAGGAAACACCCTCTGAACACTCACAGAAAAAGCACGGTTTGGTGCTCTATTCATCCTCCTCCTCCTGCTCCTTCTCCTTCACTCTGTGTGACAGTCATTTCCAGCCTCAGGCTCATCTCACATACATCATAACAAAGTTCTGCTCTGAATGAGTTCAATTTCAGCAGCTTCATTGGCTTATGCTCTTGAAAATGTTTGCATTTCCTGGTGGTGTGGGTGCTGCCAGAAATATTCTTTGGCTTTTTTTCCTAAGTATGTGATTAAGAAGGCATAATGGCTCTCTGTAAAAAGGCTGCTTTCAAGATTTTCAGCAGACAAACAATAGAAATGATACAGATGGTGCCCTGCAGATTTCAGTTATTGCAGTGTTCTAGGTATTCAAGACTATGAATTGTCTATATATGGCCCTTTTCTATTTACAGAAGTTCTTGTGAAAAGTTACACATAAGCAACAAATTATAATCTAGTAAATACAGGTATAGGTTTATCTTTTGCTAAAATATTCTCCAACAGTGCAAAATGCTTTTTCACCTCTTCTGATGTTTCCATTTGCTTTTTATGTGTTGCTGGCCAGAGAGTAGACCTTTCTGCTCAGAAAATGAAATATCACACCTTGTGCTACTTTTGTCCTCCATGAGGTAAAACGATTATTAAGAAGGTCAGCACAACTCAAAACCATCATTAATAAACCTGTCACTCCCCATCATAAATAGTACAAAAAATCCATTATGCTGTTGTTACAATGAGAAAAGGAAACAGCAGAGGAGGTTCTGAGGGTATTCTGAAATGGCTGAATTAGATGGTTAGAGAGAGAAATTAGAGCATTAATGAACATCACAGTAGAAATCTGTGAGATAGGATGGAGTGGTATCCTAAAACAGGAGTAGAAAACATTTCTGTTCCTCTTCAACATTGGGCAGCACTAGAACAAAACTTCGTGTGGGGCTGCTGTAGCTTACAGGTCAGATCTGAACTGAGACTAGGGACTAACCCTCTGAAAATTTCAGAATTTGTGTTGGCACAATTCATCCCAAAATAAAAATGCCAGAGAAGTTGTTGAATTCATGAGAACTCTGTCATCTTGAGAAGCACAAAGCCTTGTATGCTTCCTTCCATTTTGGTTTGTATCTAAATGAGAGACAAACAAAAAGATTAAACTGAAGCCATAAACACAGGAATTTCTGACCCTGATCCAGGCATATTGTTGTGGGGGAAACTGTATGGCAAGAGCATTTAAAACCTGGTATGTCAGATTTACTTACTGAAGAAAACCATGACAACTGTGAAGTCCAAGACTGCATCTGGATTTTGTCCAAATTAAGCTTTGTCTGGCTGGTGTGTACCAGAACATTCTTTGAGGTTAAAAGAAATGTTTCATTTCACAAATGGGAACATGAGTGCATATGTTCATACGTACTAATGCATGTAAAGAAATAATGATAACCGAAATACAATACCAATGGCATTTCATAGATTATACGAGCTTCAGCCATAAATGCTAGACAAATTAAGCCCATTTCTTACACTTCTAAAAAATCACCCTTCCTTATACACCATTTTAAGAAAATATAACTTGTAGCCCAGGATAGAATTTATGGCAGTGAACCAAACTAGTGCTACTGGGTGTTGCAGAGGAATCATTAGGGAGGAAAGTCTCAAAAACTGAGACCAACTTCATGCAGCTACAGAAATATAAGCATTGAGCTACAACACACACATCCCATGCTGTTGCTTATAAAGAAACTGGTGCTTTTACACTTTATTTCCCTCAACTTTTGATGTAGGCAGAACAATAGCACCCAAACAGCTAGATAATTGCTTTCAGCAAAAGCTCTGAGGGCCATGTCATCTCTTAATGATACTCAGCTATTGGTTCATAGATGTTATCATAAAATTAATTACATTCCCTATGAGCACTCTTAACATTAATTTTAATGACTGTGTTATTAATTGGCTTTTGAACTCTTCATTGTACTTGTTCACCAAGGTCTCAGCTGAGCTCTATGCAGAATGTTTTCGCCCTGGGCTATCTACCAATCTTCATGACAAGGCATCTTGAGAAGGTCAGGGCTACCAAAGGCTGACCAAGAGTGGCCTTTGACTCGATCAAAACAGAATTTCACTAGAACAGAAATAATACATTTGCTGAATTTCTTTTCATGAGGCAGTTATCTAGCTGATGATGAGTAAATTCAAGAGACAGGCTGCCTGTTCTTTGCCCTTGTGGGGATTAACACTGAAATTACACAGCTTGACAAAAAAAATAGTGAACAAGGAATGAGTGAGATGAACGCTGGCAAGAGGAGGTGAAGGCAGGAAGTGTGTTCTTAGTCATCGGGCCCCATAATCAGACTTCTCCAAGGAGCAACGTATTTGCAGTTTTTCTTCAGCTCAAGTGGCTCTGACATGGAAAGGAAAGCATGTGAATGCGGTTTTCAGTGTGTCAGGCACAGGCTACAACTACACTGTGAAGTGGAGGATGGTATAATTGTTGCTGGGGAAGACTGAGCAGGCAGGGAAAGTGCTGGAGGAGCACAGGGAAGCATGGTATGGTGCAACTTGGCTGTGCAGGGCTGGTGCTCACTTGGCTCTGTCAGTCTGGAGTTTAGATAACAAGTCCTCATTTTTTCAAAGCTTTATCGGCTTGAACCACTGCTGGGCTGATTATTCCCTCACCTGAGACAGTGTTACAGCAAGAGCTCCAGCATCTCCACTTCTGATGCAGGCATCTGCGTGGGCTGCTGAGCACAGCCTGGCCCAACACCTGGCCTCTGCCTTCCTGCTGGAAAGCATTGGCTTTCAGTGTCTCGGCGGGCAGTGCCTTGGCATTGCCTCTACATAGGGTATTTTACCTCCTCTACAGTAAGCGTTGGCACACAAGGGCAAATAGCAGACTATTATGTTCAAATTTTTTTTGGCTGCAGTACCACATAGTAGCAAGATTAAACTGTGAGTTAAAAGCCATCTTATGCTTTATACCTCAGCTTTGTATCATATCTGGGGTATTTTCTACTTTACAATTCCAAGCAGCTTCTTCACACAAAGTTCTCATTCTAGCCACGGCATATCTTATGATCAGGCTGCTTCGCAGAAAACTCCTTATGACTCTCTGACTGTTAAAAACAGAAGATCTTTATTTCTTTGTTCATGGTCCCTTAGCATTCTGACTTTCCGTTACCACTTATGGGTTGGCTTTCACAATCTTCTAGTAGTGCCTGAAAGAGCAAAAGTCCACAGCCAACCTGAAAGCCAAACAGAAGCAGATGCCTTCTTGATTATATATGCTGGTGGCTGTCAGTAGCCATGGGTTTAATTATTCAGCCAAGATACCTCGCAGAGTCATTTGGGCCAGAAGGGTTGGTGCAAAAAGCACCTGAATGAGAGTCTGCAAGGAGAGAGGGTGCAGGGGAGATTCTGGGAGCTGCCACAGCAGGAGAAGGTGCATCACTCTAGGCAGAGGGTATGTGGCAGAAGAGTATTTGCTGAGTGGCAGGAAGGAAACAAGTGTTGTACGTGCATATGTGGGTGGGTGCAGGGGTGGAAGGAAACATGTCATGCATATTGTGTGCCAGGAACTAATTCCATTCTTATTCTAAAGCAGCAAAATTCTATTTTTGTTGGGGTTGAGAGACACTAGAGCCTTCCTTAGTAGCGTAATATAATTCAGTGAAGCAGGCTGAGAGTGAGGTCTAGCTATGACAGCAGGACAGCCAAGTATCATCTTTCCTTTGTTGGTGCTAGTGTTACATTGAAGAAGTTTATGACAGCTAATGGTCTCATTTACAGGAAAATGAAATACGAGAGAGTTGGGAAGGTAGATTTGTAGCAATCCAAGCAAAAGGGAAAATAACATCTCCTGCTAGGTTGCTCTTTCCTAGTACACAGTGGTCACAATGAACAGCATGGGATTTCTATGAATCTGAACTTTGACCTTCATTTCACTTCGTATGTATGGTCCCTGCAACTCATTTTTCTCTTTAACATCATGGTATTTTTTGCCCTAAAATTAGAATATTAATTGAAAGATAAATTAGAATTTAATTGCAATCTATGCAGAATAGAGAGCCGTCACTTACCAGTTTTCTGCAGTCATAAAATGAAGTGGCTGAGAGAGCTAAATCTAATTCTGTGGGGATTTTTTTTTTAAAAATTTGTTCCTGCTTCTGCACTTGGTTTTGTGTTCTAATAAGCCCAAACTCAGGAGGCATTTCTAATCAAATAGCTAGAATTGCATGTCTGGTTATGGGTGCATATTTCTAGAAAGAAATAATCTGGGAAACAATTGGGATTGGATAAGCATTTCTAAATGACAGGTATCTAATTTCTCCCAGCTGATAGCATTTTCAGCACTTTTTGGGGCTAGTTTTATATTCAATGCACAGCTTCAAACTCCAGTGGCTCGAGAAAATGCATTACTGTTCCTACAGCAGAGCAGTAAAAACATCTGCAGCAGGTTTGATGTTCAGTACTACAAACAGTGCTTCATGAAGAAGCCTTAGTGTTACTGGGCTTGTTCTAGGCACCAGTTTGGTGGATCCTGCCTGTTTTTAAATACACAAGTAGATCTATTAATTTTATGGAGAAAAATGTGCTGGAGAAAAATGCGCTGGAGAAAATCCATAGGAAAGCCTTCTGTAGCCAGGGCATGAAGACTCATTTTCAAGCAGCTTCTGCATTTTATAAGATGGAAGACAGTCTCTTTAGAAAGACTGCTTTATGTCTGCTTTCAGTTTTGTAGCCTGATCTGGACAGCACGGTGTTGGTGGAAAACCTCTTCTTTATTTCATTGGTAGCAGATGACAGCTTCACAGTCCTTGTCTGAAGTTCTTGGAAAAAAGCTTTTGTTGGCTTAAGCAGATAGACCAAGTCAGATAAGCCTTTGTGATGGTCATTTAATTGAAGTGCCTATTTCAAGAGTTTGGTGATGCTCATTTATCTCTTTGAGCAAAACCAACTGTGAGATGGGCACCTCTGAAAGCTGCCTAAGCCTGCAGCTGAGATAAATACCCTTCCATCAGTGCATGTTTCTCTTGCCTGGGATGGCTGGGCCAGCTGTGTGCCTTATTCAGGTGCCTTGGTTTGTGCGTATGGCTTGAGGCAAGTGTGAATCTCACATGGGAATCATCAGCTCAACTTAATATTGAGTTAGTGGAAGCCCAGAAACTCTGACAATTTAAAAAGTATGTACAGATCTGTCCTTCTGGAAGAATCCATACTTGGTTTCTGAAAGGTTTCTCATACAGGTTCTTCATTAATTTTTGAGCTATAAGCTTGGGAAAAAAAATGTTGTTGCATAATGGCATATACAATATTCTAATACCAAAGAAAATTGCCAGTTCCTTGTCCGTTGTATGCAAATTTGATGTACTCTTATGTTGCCATGTTACAAAAAATTATTAAAAATAGATCTGTACAAAAATATTCTTGAGGTGCTGTTTGTGCCAGGTGAGAGTCTTACTTCATGCATATAACAGCCACAAAGCTACCTGCCAGTGGAGGCGGACAGTACTGTTAGAGTTGTTTCTTTGCCGACCAAGCCTGCTGGTGTTCACAGACTCTGCGCTGCCCCAGTTGCTGTTTCATACGACTTTAAATTGGCTGCTTTAGGCAAAGGTCACATTGTGGTATCAATTACTGGGTACTACCTGGAAAATTTAATTTCATGCCCTGCAGTGGGTCTGCTTTCTTCTCTACTATGATTGGCAACTGTTTCCCAGTTGGTAACTAGAATAGCTCATTTACTTCAAGTGATTGAAACCCAGAAGCTCACTGATGTGGAAGGGCAGCTTTGGGCTGCTAGCGTAAGACAGAGAGCTCCAGCACAAATGCTTTTGGATGAACAGAACAAAAGCTGCTTCTTGTCCTTCACAAGGCCTCTCAAGACATCGTATTGTTTGTGATTTGTGTCATATCAGTCTGCTCCTTTTCATCCAGTTAGTGTCTAGTTAACATATGGGCTATGTTTCCTGAAGGTTAATTGTACAAAATTAAAACCAGAAGAAATTAGTAAGCTAAGAAGTGCCTAATTTTAGATAAGACAACATCAAAGTCTTGTTAATGTTACTTATTTTTTAACCTAAACCCTTTTGCTTGAAGATCAATTATCAGATCTTTTCTGTTTTTTAGAAGTCTCTGAGGAGCTTCTTAAACAGCTGGTTTGCATTTTAACAGACCTTAGTGCTATTTCCAAGGTACAGGAAGCTGGGCCTTCATTTATTCTTAGAAATTGTTTCCTTCCCAAAAGATGGATTATGTAATTGATTTTTAAAGTGGAACTACTCATCAAAGTAGAGGGGGATTTCTGCTTGAAAATTGTTTATGTCGTATAGGCAGTGATGGGGATTAAAAGTAGTGCAAAGGAGCAGATCTGATCCTTATCCATGTGTCTGGAAGAATTTGCTATGTGCTTTCCCTTATGTGTTTGCTGTTCCAGCTTCATGAGAAACAAGATTTTGAAAGAAAAACCTGTGAAGGATATAAGGAATTATTAACTACTATTTATAAGAAGAAAGGCTTATTTTGAAAACAATCAACGTTGCTATGACAATGGAGTTTGCTAGTTCAATCACGCCAGGACTCTCCCATTTCAGATTAAAGACAGCTCAAACAACGGTATTATGGTGGCTGGAGTGGCAGTCCACAGTCTGCAGGTGCAATGCAAAGGGCTTCCTCAGAGGATGTATATTTTAGTATAACACGAAAAAACTAAACATTATTTGAAAAGTATTTATGCAAACACTCCTGCTGTGGCAGCGGGATCAGAAGATTTTGGTAAGGCAGCAAGCTGGAATTTGGCCAACTAAAGGATACAACACATTGAATTGTTGGACACAGTTTTTCTTCATTAGCAGCTGAGCTGTTCTACTCATTTTGAATTCAGACCAAATTATCTAATCACTTTTTAGTTCTACTTGCTAGCAGTACTGCCGGGACGTCAGTGTTGCACTACAGGTAAAGTTTACTATGTAAGGGATATATCCCTTCCCTGGGAACTTTACAATAAAGTGATCTGAACATCACTAAAACTCTTTAAGAAAACCAGGCAGGTCCAAATTAAATTCCTTCTAAAACCCTTTTCAGTACAAAGTATCAAAGTGAAAGGAAGGGCGAAGGAATCCAACTCTGTACCTTATCTCTTTTCTTGATGTTGTACTGCTCTGATGGGTAACCTGATCAGACCCTGAAACTCTCCAGCGGCATGTTGGAGGCTAGTGATGACCATCTTCTGTTTCGTAAGCCTGCAAACTAGTCCCTGCTAAGTCTCCAGAGGAAGGAGCCACGCTTAGGTTTGCACAGTCCTTCGGATACTGGCTTTGGTGCCTACCCATAGAGTGCTTAACTTTGGGCTTTTAATTTTGTAAACCTGGCCCAGAACCACCACTCTCAGTAGAAGCCATGAAGCAGCTCTAAGGCAAGGAATGATCAGAGTAGGTCAGGCTTTACATATCCTCCTCTGTCCATGGGTTACACTGTGCAGATAGATTCCAAACTGGCCATATACCAGCAAAGCTGTGCTTTGCCTGGGGCCGTTTCCAGCCCTGTTTCCAGAGGCTGGGTGTGCGGGCATGCATACTGTCACCCTTCATGTGGTAAAAGTAAGAGGGTTTGTTGTCTACTCAGATGTCTCCAAGACAGAAGATTTTAGGGCAAGTGATAGAGCTTCTTTACAACACTTGAGATAAAAACCGCTAACTGTAAGTCAGGTGGTAATTTAAATGCGAATATAAAGGATGTATTCTCATCCTTTGAAAGCAATGAAATTTTTCACTTTAAAAAGTTCATATGCACATATGTGTTCTATTGGATGGGAAAATCCACCTTTTGAATTATTTGGTTTTTTTTAACTTCTTAATGAGATTGGAAATGTGTCTGGCGCACCTTGTTACAAATAGTTTTACTTAGGATAATTAGTTAATATTGGCTACTAAAACACTGAGTTGCCTGAGCCAGGCTGTTCTGGTAGGAATATAAGGAGTTGCTAGTGGTTTGGCATTGTAGTATCACAGACAACCTGGAAAAAATTTGCAGGTCTCAGAGAAATGCCATAGTTCTGGCCCCAAGAAGGTGAGGCAATTCTCCCTCCTCGTTCCTTTTCCAGAGGCCACCCTTCTGCCACTTCCAGGAGTTATTCGCATCCCGTAATTCTTGCCATTTCTTGTTACTTTGCTGTCAATGTCCAGTTGGAAGGTATCTGCTCTGACAAAGACAGAGCACTACCACTCACAAAGCAATTTGGCAATTTCACCACCAATGCTTAATCACTTCCAAACTCTGAAGCATCCCTGGAGCTACTTAAACTGCACATTGCTAGTTCATAGTGACTGAGATATACTGCCTCAAAAAAATAAAAGGATAAATAAAAACGTCATTCAAGTACTACATTTATTTACTGTAGGTGGTCAAAGCATAGAGATATGAAGCAGGTCCCAAAGTGTATGTAGCTTTTAAATGCTTGGTAAAGCAGGTGCTACATCTTATTAAAGATTTAAAGAAGCAGACGCTATTCATTTTCTCTGTAGGATGAAATGACTTAGACTTCCTGCAAAGTGTGGGCTGATACTTTGGAAACACTCAACTTCTCTAACATTTCGTAAATGTCACCAGAGTAAATGCCTGCAACCATGTTGGCACTTGCCAATCACTCCTTGATATTTTTCATTATCTTAGCTTTTATACCTATTAATAGGAAAACCTCCAAAAAAATTCTGAAAGAATACAAACATGAACTATAAATTCAGTACTTTGCTGTTGTGGAAAATTTCTAGTATCATAAATCCAGCTTCACATCTGGAAATGAATTCTTCAGAGTTCATTTGCTATTTGCCTAAGGAGATGTCTTGAGTGGCACAGAGGGGATTTAGGCACTGGGTAGGAAGTAAGTACCCAATTCTTTTTTTGTTTCTTTGAAAAGTTTTCCCATTGATGCCTCTGATGAAAAGAATTGTAATAGCAGGCCTTACCACATGTACTCTGTTAGGATACTTTAGGCGCTTTCCATGTTTTTAACATCCTAAGAATGTTAGCATGAAAAATTTTCAGGTGAAAAAGGAATTCTTGAATTCTGTATCCTAAATATATAGGAGAAGGAAAAGCATTGTCCTCATTTCCAGGGGGAGGCAGTACAATACTTTAATAGTTTCTTTCAGTTTTAGTCCTGTTCAGAGTCTCCTAACTCTAACTCAAGAGTAGGTACTGACAGGCATCCTGCAGTTTTATTTTTTCCAGTCCTCCTTTCAACCTGTGTTTCTGCCCCCTCTTTCAAGCTGCAAGTCAAGACCCACAGCTGGAGGAAATAAAATGGCTATACTGCAGTTCTTTAAAATTAGCATGGTTCAATTTCAGCTCAAAATTAATAGAGCTCTCTGCAGAAAGCATTGAAGCTTTTGCTCTGTGCATCTGTCTCTCTTTTAATGGAAAGAACATAAGCAGCTGCCCTATTGAAAAAAAAAAGAAAAATCCACCACTTACCTCCTTGCTGCACTCAGCAGCTAGAGTTTGTCCTAACTCGGTAATGAAAGGTGATTCCATTCCCTCAGCATCACATTATCAAGTAGCTTCAAGTTGCCCCTAATCACCTTATTATTTTTCTCTTTCAAAGTTTAGATTAAATGATTTAACAATGCCCGCGTGATTTCCTCATAAAGACTGTGGAATTGGTGTCCATATGCTCTAAGTTAGGACACACCAGAATGGGAAAGTTGAACATGCTCGTTCCACTGCAGCAACAACAACCTCCCCTCCCTTCTCCTTCTCCCTGCTCTTTGCCAAACCTTCCTCTCCAAAACTAAATAACCATATGGCCAGGGTATAAAACTTCAAGGTCTCAGTCACAATAGCAACACCAATAAAAAAGCCAAGGTAGAAGCCTTCACAAGGCTTAACCTTCGTTTACAACTGATCCCTGGAGTGTCTAGCTCTGCAGCTTTTAAACATGGCTCATATCCCCCATAAAAACGTTTCCTATTTAAATAATAGAAGATTTACTACATGAACATCCTTCTCCTACACCCCTGGATTACACGTCTCCAGGGACAAAACAGCAATGGGGCTGGATAAAACACCTGACAGCTTAATACTTTTCATTAAGAAACAACGCTGAAGAGCTTGATAGCATGCAAAACCCAGTCTCTCTTTGTAGCTGAAAGGGTCCCTGCTGGGCCACGCAGACTTCAGCTAGGAGAAACAGGTGTCTCCCTCTATAATGGTGTTTTTCTGCCTTAGGATAAGGCAAGAAACTGGGGGAGCTGCACTGCTGAGGGAGCCAGTGTCACTCTCCACGCTCTCCTAGTGCAAGCAATGCTAGCTGAAAATGCTGTCAGCTCCAAGGATGCTCCAAGAACTCTGTGTTGATGGGGCAATTTGGGCTCATCCTTTCAGCCCGGGTGGTCTGGACTAAGGAGGCTCTCCTGCAGCAGCACTGCCCAGTCCCCAACGTGGAGCAGCAACCTTCCTCTGGCAGGACAGAGTGGCACTGCTCACTTACTTTATTAAGGCCAGATCACATGTTTTGCTCTGCACTAAGCCTGGCTAAGCATATGCTGTTTTTTCTTTAGAGGGTGTTTGGGGCCTGCTAGCATTTTCCTTTGCCACAGGCTCCGTCTTTTACTGGTACACCGATGGAGTTAAATATTACAGTGCTTAAGAAGCCCAGATGGTTTATATGGCACAAATCCTTGTTCCAGGCTGCCTGCAGAGAAAAGCGGACAATTATATTTTCAAGGTGCTACGTATCAGCTTGAGCTAGAAATGGATATTATATTCTAAACACTAATGAAAGTGAAAATTAGACCCTTGTGCATCTGAAGGAGCTGGGGTCCTGTGAAGAGCATTTACAGCACCTTTACTTTAATCCGTGTCTAAAACCAAAAAGTGACCTTCAGAAATATCAGGAGGACTACAGAAAATCTGTGGTTTTAGATCTTGGCACGAAACTGTGTCTCTACTGAGGCTTACTCACTACTGCTTTAAAAGACTAGTTTTACATTTAAAAATATATTTTAATGGTCCAGTGCCTTTTTTCATAGTACCGATGATTATATTGTTCAGTCTACAAAATCCTCTAGAAATCTGTGACATGTTTCAGTAAAAATCTAGCTGTAATTGCACGCCTATTTTGAAAACTTCCAGCAATGAAGCTCACCAGTACAGCTATTATACTTCCCCTAATTCCCTTTACTGTAGGCAGCTTCTGCTATTTCTGCACTGCAGTAGCATTTGCTGACATTTCCATGAGAATGTCATATATTAGGTAGAACTCCAGGCTTTATTTAGCAATATGTGGTACATCTTGAAGCAGTTAAATACCTCATGCCATTTTGGAGTTCAAACCCTGTTTCATTTAAAAGCAGGAGTCCTGGAAGGTAACTTGTTTGGAATAGTGTGTGGCAGGTCAGTGCAATTTGAAATGATCAGGACAGAGTAGGAAACCATGAAAAATGGAGAAATTACACTGCAGGTCAAGGTGGTGTGTTTTCAATTTCGTACCAAAGCACGGCAACAAGGCTACTAGGTATATTCATGCATTTTTGTTATATGCCATTTGCAAACTAAATTTGAGGAGGGGTAAGGGGGAAAATGTAGGAGGACAATAATGTTATCTGGAAAGGCTAACTGCTTACAATCCCCTCCCCCACTTTTTAAAGGGAACAATTGTCAACCTTAAGTGTAGAATAAAAACATCCATATGAAACTTTGAGAATTGTGAGTTGTTTGCCAAACTCTAGATCAAAGGTGCTTGAACAGATTGCTATGATTTTTTTGGAAAATAAATAATACACATCTGGCCTGAGAATTGATCTGCCAAGTTTTAGCCTAATGAACTTTGAAATCGGCCTCCTACTAGCAATCTTCTAAACCCAGGTTTGTAGTAGAATTGCTGGGCAGTGGTTTATAGCCAAGAGGCACATGTATAATGACAACGTTCTGTGCTAGCACCTAATTGACAGGCTCCTGATACAGTGTTGTTTCGTGCTAACGAAGCTGGTTTTAATTTATCTCCCATCATTTATCAGCTGGCACATGAAGCCTGGATGTTAAAATTTTATCGCATCATAACAAGTTAATGTAGCAGTAAGTCCAGCTGTGGAACACACGTCCACAACAATCTGTTTACACAGCACAGCTCTTTGCATATTGTACTACCATGCTTATTGCTTTATGGTGCAGACCCCAACTTGGTTGAAAACATAAAAAAATCCTTCTGCTGAAGCTGATGTTTGTTGGAAACACCCTTTAGTTCTGCACTTTCCCCGATTGCCAGGTGGGAGGATCTCTGACCCTCTGAAAGAAATAAAAGATTCTTGCTATGTTCAGCCCAGAGAGCTGGAGCCCAGAGAGCCAGACACTTGTGAAGAAAGAGGTATTTCCTGCTGTGACCAAAGTGTGAAACATATTAAATAAATAAATCTTAAAAGTCTTCACCATTTGAGTCTTTTCTTGAAACTAGATTTTATGAAGACATGCAGTAGCAGACATGACAATAGGAGTTTGGAAAAACTGTTGACACTACCTGCACTTGCAGAAGTCCAACAAGAAAGGGAATGCTTACACACCCAACATTTCTTTGCCACTACGCAGGCGAATATGTATGTGTCCAATAATCCTTTTGGCAAATGCCCCTTGTGTGGACATGCAAAGCTTCTTTGGAAATATATTTATCTCAAAACCACTTATCTTAACTCTGGCATACTTCAAGTGAGAAGGTAATTAAGCGTCAGTGCCATTTGTGTTAGACACAGAGGGGAGATAGTACAAACAGGATCTCTATTATTAAATTATTTCTCTTATTGCTTCTTCACCATTACTAAGTCTGGAAGTGTCTTCCTTCTTCCTTGTTTTATACTAAAACTATATACTCCTAGGTAATCATAGTCCTGAATTTAGAGAAGTTAGAATTATTCTAGTTAGAATTATCTAGTTAGAATTATTATTGATGGCTCTATACACAGACTGGACCCATTTCATAGGGAAGTCTTCTGCCTACCTGAGGCTTCAGTTAGAGATGTGGAAAGTAAACTTCCAACTCTGGTTAAGCCCATGGATTATAAGCCTCTATTGATTTCCCAAGTAGGCAGAAATGAAAAGCAAACAAGAAACCTGAAGGTAATAAAAAGGGACTTCAGGATCTTGGGACGAAAGTTGAAGGGATTGGGTGCACAGACAATGTTCTCCTCTGTCGTTCCTGTTAGAGGGAATGATGAGGGAAGAGGTAGGAAGAGCCAGGAAATAAATACTTGGCTCTGAACCCGGTGCGAGGAGAAAAACTTTGGGGTTTTTGACCATAGGTTGGTCTATACAACACCAGGCTTGATGATAAAGTTGAGGTACACCTATCACCATGGGACAAAAGGATGCTTACCAAGAATTTAGCAAGGCTTATCAATAGAGCTTTAAACCAAATATGAAGGGAGAGAGAGGATAGGACAAAAAAAGGCTTGATAGAAAAAAGCTTGGAAATGGCACTCCAGTGTCTGAGAGATGGTGTGTTAGTGGGACCCTTCAGTATGCCACCTCAGAATAAGTGGGAGATAACACTCCAAGTGGCAGCAAGGATGCAAAGTTATTGATGCATTAGAAACTACAGTGAGTAGTCACTTAGGAATTAAGACTATTGCACTCAGGAGCATAGCAGGATCAATAGCCCAACTGAAGTGCATCTACACCAATGCACACAGCATGGGCAACACACAGGAGGAACTAGATGTTGTTGTGTTGTGCGAAAACTACGATACAATTGCCACCACAGAAACATGGTGGGACAGCTCTCATCGAGAAGTGCTGCAGTTGTTGTCTATAAAATCTGCAGGTGAGATAGGCAAGGAAGGAGAGGTGGTGGAGTAGCCCTCTGTGTTAGAGAGTGGCGTGAATGCCTAAAGATCTATGATGGTGATGATCGTGTGTTCTCTTGGAAGCACTGTGCACTTAAATAGTTTCACTTTGTTTCTGCAAACCATTTAGAGCTTGTTTATAGTGTAACGTTATGCTGAGTCTGTGCAAGAAAGCCGCTCAGATGTCAGTACTATAAAGGAAGCTATAGTTCTATATCTCAGAATGCAAAATGCAGGCACAGCATTCACATTTTACAGCCACAGCCTTTGCAAAGTGTTGGGTATTTCAGTGGGTCACAGAACTTTGAACTGGCACTACAGCACATTCTGGCTAATGGCATGCTGGATAGATCATGTTCAGGACATGCTTTCCTCCAGTGTGCTACATTTGCATGAGAGAAAACTGAAAACAAATATCCAGATGGCAAATGCATGTGGGTAGGAAAGGTGGGAGGAAGCATTCCCCTTTCTCTGTGTGGGTAACGCAGCAGAAAATGGCTTAGAGACTATGTTTCTACTTTATTTAAGCCAAAATGAGAAAGGAAGAGAAAAGGAGTGTTAGGAAAAGGGCCCAAAACCTGTTATGATTATACTGTCCTGAGTATACTGTAAAGAATTTGTGATAGTGATTACCAGATTTTAAAAGGTTTAATTACTGGATTAAACTAAACATATACCATAACTTAAGCCAATGACATTACTGTACAACCCCTTTTGTTAATAGTTTTCAGGGTTTGTGCACCCCAGTGCTAACATCAACATTTTAGCAGTTGTGCTCTTAACTTTGACTAAATTTTAAAACCAACAACACAATCGAGCCTAGGGTAAAACATTTTCCAAATCTCAGTATGGGAGGTAGGTGCACAGCTCTTGTTTACAAATAATGGGATTTGTTCTCTCTTTAATACACAGAGAAATACACCTGGCAAACTGCATTTTTGTTGAGGTGAAATAATTGATTTCTATGACCGATTGAAGTGACAGTAATGCAACAGCAGGCCATAGTAAGAATAATTCAAGCCCTTTATTTATTTCTATGGAGATTTATATTAAAAATAAAAGTGTTTGGCTCCTCTTATCAAAGTTATGAAGTTGTGTGGGCACCAGATGACCAAATACATGTGAAAAGTAAAAAAAAAATAAAATTCTCCCAAAGAGGGAAAGAATACAGTTCTGCTGCAGGCACATGAAGCTTAGCATAGCTAACATGTTAACGTCATGCAGCAGCATTGTCTCTGCTGTATACTGATGCCCAATCATAATCTCTGTGGTTTGCTCTCACTTTAAGTATTGCTAACTGCAAGATACTCCTGGGTAAGGCAGTGGTGCAAAAAAACCCCAATTTACTCATGTCAGGTATAAAATCTTCCTTGTTCTATATGAATCTGTAAGAAAGGGCTCCTTTCAGTGTCAGTAACTCAACAGATTTTACATTTATGGTACAGGGGTATGCTTATGAATATTGCAATAGAAATCACAGAAATCTGAAAGACCATATCTTGTGGTATATTGCAGAGTATAACCTACAGTGTTAGTTGAGACACTGTCGAATTTCCTCAGGAACTTACTGTTGCTGAACAGATAAGAGAGACAGATCCTCCAAAGGAGCAGACTGTAGGGAAATGGAGCAATGATAATTTGAAAATCTGCCTACAAAATTTGTCTAAGGTTTATAAAAGAAAATGATAGCAAAATGAGGCCTGGCAGGAGTGGTTATCCTTTTTACAAACGCTTATGTACAGCTGTAGCAAGCAGGAATACCATATTCTTTGAGGGAAAACTGTTCCTGTCTCTCAACAAATATTATACCCAAATGCATTGAAATCAAGCATGTGCAATGACTCTGTCTACTGTTTTTCAACTAGTGCTGCTCTGGTTTGTATCCACAGAGCATTAGTCTGTTTGAAATCATCTCCATTTAAAGTTCTAGTCAAAATGGAGAATGGGGACAATCAGTATATGCAAGAAGAATCTGGAGCGATCTTTTCCTCTTTCACTCCTCACCTTTTCCAGCCCTCACTCACAATTGAGTCATTTCTATCCCTTGTTGTGTTGTGCTCGATCCAGACTGGAAGCTATCTATGGTATACACCTGCCTTGTTTTAATAACCTGTAAAGCAACATGAACATATCTGGCTTTTTGTCAAGAGCGATTAGATGGTTGCATAAACTGACCATCTGGCATTTTAAAAAGCAGCAAGAGATTTAGAGTTGGAAGCATATCACCTGCTTTGAGGCACTGTCCTAGCTGCACTACTGCTGGTATCAAGCTTAAAATTTACAGTGATGCTGTTTCAATGCTTTCCAGAGCTTTAGAAGGAATTGCACCAGCCTGACTTGGAGAGAAGCCAGACCCCCTTTAATGAATGAGTTGAGGCTCTGGGCTTCCCTGCCTTGAGGTTATCACTACAGAGGTATTTTCCACCCCTTGCTAGCAAGGACCTCCACAGTTTCTTGACTTGGAGAAGAAAGAACTATGCTTTCACCTCCTCTTGCTTCATATTGGGAACCTCTCCAGTACGAGTCACATGTGCGAAGGGTGGCTGGGAATGCAGCATGGGTGGTGACAAAGTGCGTGCCTCAGCTTTCTCCTGTCTCACCTATAGAGCATGGTGTCATTTCTTCATGTTTCAAGTGTCTTTGAAAAAGCTGAGGAGATGGCAGCGTTTGTGACTCTGCAACGATGTATATGGCACTGGAAATACCTGTTTCAGGAAGTTTCACCTCAGGTCTATAGAATGAGCATCTTCCAAGATGAACTCACCATAAATATCTGGAAAATGTCACCATCAACTTACAGTTAAGTCAAGACATGAACCTTGGCTGACCTGCTTGTGTAGTTCCCTGTAATCCCTCACTTCCTCACAGACCTAAGTGAATGGTCTGAGAAATCAATGGACCTCTCAGTAAATCATAAATCTACCGGGTTGTTAGTTTGGGGAATGTGAGGAACAGATTTCAGGAATTAGTGAGGAATAATGATGCTCTGGGAGGTTTCATCATTTTCCATTCACAAAAGAGTTTACACATGTTGTCTGTGACTTCCCCAGTGAATTTAAATTTCCCCCTTGGAAGGAACTGAACTATCTCAATGTTTAATTTTTGAGTGATATTAATCAATATTGTATTTTAAATGATAGTGCTCTGTAATGTGAGAATTAGCATATCTCCAATAAAGAAACAGGCTGTCCATACAAATGAAAGTCAGACCTGCTTAAGAAATAGTCCAGTAGATACATATTCTTGTCTGTAGCATTATTGTACCTTTTCATTTTGTCTTCTGACAGATCCTTTTCTATATTTCAAATCTGCAAGTGGCTAGCCTTATTTAAAGCGTGTTGGAAATCCAGGAAGGTATACAAAGATGAACATGCTGTTATAAGCCACCCACATTATTGTCACAAATGTTCACACATTTAGCCCACTCTTATCTTCTGTTTGCAACCATCTCAGGTCTCCAGGTATCCTGGCTGGCATCCAGCTAAACAATGTTGAAGGTTTTTAATATACTGTGGCACTTGGTAGGCATGTATTTGATCAAAAACCAGTCAGGGAGAGTGTCAGAATGTGTCTTTTCAAAAGATATCCAGAGATGAAAAGAGGGACAGCACAGAAAGTCTGAGATAGCTTCAAGTTTGAAGCTGATAATAGCCTTGTCATCATCTCAGAGCTCAGTGCAGGCTAGTTTACCCTGCTAAAAGGCAGTCAAGATGCTTAATAACAATCTGAAATTGTACTCACCTTTCAAACGCCTCTCTGAATTATTTGCATCTAATTCAGGATAATTTTGATCAATTGCTGCTCTCTCACCACCTTCAAGAAAGTAGGGTCCAGCAGTGCAATGGCAACACTGGGGAAGGGCTTGTCCCTTCAGCATTCACGGCTAATCAGGAAGGATCTGCTGCATCATTTTATCCCTGTGCTGAGGCAGGATTATTTCTGAGGAACAGCAACCGAGAAGTCCTGCCAAAATCACACATCTGTGGTGCTAGAATTGTCGGGGGCCTCTTCTAAAGCTCAGGAGAGGGTAACACATATAATAAGTGATGTGGAGAATAACAGACAAGTGACAACAGGCTACAGAAGCACAAAGGGATGTGCTAAAGAAATACGTATCATGCTTCTCACTTAATGAGGTTATAACAAGAAGCAGTGGATTTAAGATGCAGCTGGGAAAATCTGTCATTATTATTGGTGAACATTTACAAAGCTAGATGGCTAATGTTGAGCTCCTAAATCTACTTTCAAGTACTTAGAGAAAAACTGTTAAAGTTTTCAGAGGTGGTGAAAGTTGTCTTTCCAGCCCTTCTTTTTTTACTGCATCAAGCACAAATCAGTGTAATCAGAAAACTTTCAAAATTATCAGAACCTTCATCTTCTACAGACATTTCTCTCCTTTACATTGGTGATACGTTTCTTGTTCTGTCAACGTCGTCTCATTAGAGAAACTTGAGTCTTTTTTAAACACCTGGGCCAAATCTTTCCTTGAATGGCTCCTGCTTACTTCCACAGTGCTATCTGAAACATCAGCATGTGGTGACTTGATTGGCTCTGTTCTACCATTAAATTGCACTACGAGACACACTAAAACCAAGAGCTGTTAAACTCTGTCCTTTATAAAGTCATATCCTATAACTGTGCATGTACTATTAGTGTGTTCCCCCACTTTGTTGGGAACAGTAAGCAAATGCAGAGGAAAGTTGAATTTTCAACCTACCTGGAAGGCGAATGAGGTCCATAAGCATATAGACTAAGAAGACATTCTGAGGGAAAACATCCCCACACAAACAGATCTGGTTTTTTGTCCAATGTAAACACTGGTGGACGGCCTTGTCTCCGGATTAGACTGAGCAGGGAAACATAAAAATATAAAGTTGCATTTTTGCAAAAGGTGGATGCATCTTCTCCTCAGGTTGTGTCTAGCAGAGGTGACATAGCAGTTAGGCAAGAACATGTTTGAACACAAGGGAGAAATACTTCTTGAGTGGAAGACCTCTCTTATCCCGTCGATACATTGCCTGAATCTCAACTATAACACATGTAAGGAAGTTGGTACCACCATCCAATAAAAGTGATGAGATTTAATTGTAGGGTAAGCTACAAGGGAGAATTATTTGTAGGACTGGTAAACAAGAGGATACAGCTTTCATCTGCTGAGGTGGACAGTCTTACACCTGCCATTGCCCTGACGCTTTCCGGGAACCGGGCTAAAAAGCCCTTCAATCAACAGCTCTCTCCTCACTCCTTCAGCTTAAATCCAGTTGCTTTTAATTTTTTGAGATGTCTGTGTCCAGTGCCTTCCTGCTTCCTTCCTGCTTTTGTAGATGGTGTCCATTGATCCCCACAGTCCCTGGGCTGCTGGGATCTGAGCGGAAGCAGCAACACCCAGATGCAACAGAAGCTGTAGGTCCTGGGGAAGTGACTTATTCTCTCCTCCCTTGATACACCTGCCAACACAGTCCCACAGGTAGCTCTTGTGTGCTCTGTCCTAGCAGTATTTGCATCCCTCCTGCCCCCCGTGCTTCCCCTTTTAGAGGGGAGCTGTGAGGGATGAGCTGTATCTCACCGGCAGAGTGTTGTGCATGTGGAGAAAATGCTGGATACTGCGAGCTTGTGAGAACAGGATAAAATTCCTCATTCTGCTTCTCTTGAAACTCTGAGACAGATAGCAACCATCTAAAGGCTTTTATGAGCTTGAAGATATTCATATATGTTGAGAAAAATACCTGGCTAGGAACTTCTGGATAATCTCACCGGGGAAGTATCAGCCACTTTAGGGGCTGAAATGCTTTTTAAAATGCCAGTCTTTAAGTCTCTGAGTTTCAGTTCTTTTTTAGGAGCACAGTTGTAAAAAACCCAGATGCTCCATAGTAAGAGCCACATAAATGGAGCAGATTAGCTCTGTTCCCTTACATTGCACAGCATAAGAAAGGCAGGAAGTTTTTTTCAGAAATTTTGACAAGCTGAATTTCCTTGCTGTAAAAGGGCCCATTTGTATGAAGGCCTGCAGGGCTATACCAAGCCAAGCCATAGTGATGTTCCAGATCCTGAACCTGAGGCACTTCTGCAGACTCTGTGCCCAAATAAGTGAACCAAAAAACGTGCAAGGTGTGTTGTCTCCACCCATCAAATCATCTGTCATCTCTTCCAGAGCCAGGCATAGGAGCCAGGTCCCACCTCCCCTATAGGGACTTACTCCATAATCTGCCAACACAAAGTGCATAGTCTTTCTCCCTCTGCCCACGCAAAGTGTGACAGGCTGCCTCTGAGGGCAGCTGCTGGCAGAAGCTGACGCTGATAATCAAGGCAATCAGTGTGAGCTCAAACAGCACATACCTGCCCATGAGAAATCTGAGTGTACTAGATGGGTACCTCAAGTGATTCTTGACTTTTACCTAGTTTGCCTTGTGATCCTGACATTTAATGCCTACTAGATGGGTACAAGGAAAAATCTTTGTGATAATTGTGAAGTATTACAATGACTTTACATAACAAAAGAAATACGAGAAGTATTTTGCTCATAGAATTAAACCATATTTTATATTTTTATAACTGTATTTTTACTGAAGGAACAAGTACCTGGTTTTAGTACCTTGTTCAGTATAGCCTTTCAGTTTACCAGACTCTTTAGCTGATTTTCGGTAAGAGTGCCATAAAAAGGAAAATTCTGTTTATAGAGAAGAATATAGACACAGACAAAAATTTAGGAAACATACACAAATTTGAAGCATGAAAATGTACTATCTTCAGCAACATATTTACTACAAGCGGGACAAGAAAATGTTTATTGCTTCTATCAGCATTAATGCAGAGCCCCTTTGGTTATTTCTTTAATCCAAACAGCTTCCTGGTATATCCAAGATGTGAGGCCTTTCTGTAATGACTTGGCAAGAGGAAGGGTCCAGAACTTGTCTGCAAACACAATTAAGCTGTCAAAGACAAGTCCCATATTTGAATTAAACCTATAAATCTTTCATCTGCACCTACTCTACATCAAATAGCAGGAAAAGAGGCCCTCCCATTTAACAGTCTTAATTACCAGAGCACTGCAGCCTTTAACCATGACAGAGTCAATGATAACTGAACTCCTGCTCCAGCCCCAGAGCAGATTCAGTATGATGAATGAGAATCCCTGCCTGAAATATCACAGCAAAATGAACAGCCTCAGATGGCAGATTAAGTGCTTAACACACTGTTGGGGCTACACAAATATATAGTAATACCCTTTGCTTTGATCTGCTTATAAAGAAATGTGCAGTATGTTGAAGGCTTCAGTGTAAACACATCAAGCTTTGCCTAGCAATGACCACCCCATCCACCTCCTTTCCCACACAGACGCACTGCAGGGCAGTGGCTTTTCCACTCCTTGGTGCCACTGCTATTTCTGTTGCACTTGGAGCAGGAGAGATAGGTGCTGTGTGTTTGACCTGTTTTTCTCTTTTACTCCCACATAATTGCCCATTGCCCAAGATAGTCAAGGTAGCAATGGATATCTAGGGAGAACAGGAGAGTTATGAGGCTTCATTTTCTTCTTCACAGTGCTCAGGTAGCAGGTGAGTCAAATGTTGTGGCAGCTGGGTGTTCTGTTATCTTAGAGTAGCAGTTCCCACGCTGTGTAGTGTGGGTGGTGAGAAGCCCTTGAGGTCCCCAATGAGATTTTCTCTTCAATTCTGAATGTTTTCAGCTCAAGGTTTATGAATAAGAGCCATGGTGGCCCACTAGATATGCTTACAGTAGTTTATTGGCCCCAAACTTGGCAAATTAACGTGTCAAGGCAAGACCACAGTTTCTGAGGTCATCTCTGAAACAACTACATTTTAAGATGGGGTTGTCACATCTGCTAATATGCTGATCAGATCTCTTTGCTCTTCTGGGACATTCCTGAAAGTCTTTATCTCTAATTCCTATGTTGACTGCTACTTAACATTTCCTTCCTGGCCTTACTTTTATTTTATATCTTAAGGTTTTGCAGTGAATTCTCTCCACTAGTGGATCTTGCTAGCTCAGTTATTAACATGCATAAGTTGTTAGCAGGCAGAGGATACCTTGCTGTTTGGCTGGTAGTATCAGTTCTGAAGGAGGAGCTGCCTATACCTTGTAGAAGAGCCCATGTCAGATATGGCATATCAAATGTAGACCCCAAAATGTTTTCATTGAAAGTGCATAAAAATACTTCTCCCATTCCCCCCCCCCACCTTTTTTTTTGTCTGCAAAAATCCTTCACCAGAAAGGTACCATGAATTTTCACAGTGAGTGTCATAGATCTATAAAAATTTGCTTGTGAGAAAGTTCTGTAGCAAATATTTTGCCCTGGTAGTGAATCCTTTAGATTACGTTTTCCAGAGCAACATGCTGCGTATGAACACAAAAATTTCTTAGCATAGAATATACTTGTGCAGGTAAACCAGCTACACCCAAATATTGCTATCTTATTGCATTAGGTCTCTATGACAAATAGAATAAACTATCTTGAATAAACTATCTTTATTATATAACAACATATATCTGAATGTGTATATGTATTTATCTATATATGTGCTTGTTTTTTTATATTTATAGTTGTTAAATTTCACAATGTAATGTCTGCATTTTGTCTTATGCATAGTATCGACTACGTTTGCCACAAAAGCATTTGAAATTCCCAATGAAAATACATTAAAACTATAAGGAAAATAAAGAATATTAACCCTGGAGAAAATTATCTGAGCCATATTTTGAATGTGCAAGGCTGCCAAATGACACACACAGGAATTGCCCCCATGTCAAAAGGGAGCTATTCGGCATAAGAGCAGACAGGAACCAAAAAAAAAAAGGTGAAGGTGAATGTGCTATCGGGTCTGTGATCTGCAACGTGTTCCTCAGGAGATGCTCTGTTCATCTGGAGTATGTTTAGGTAGATGTGGGTAGGGGGATGATGGCTGCTCCAGAGCTTTCCTTGAGGGAGGCATCTCCTGACAGATGCTGCATGACTACAGCCAGAGGTTAAAAGTGCAGGAAAGACTTTGAAACTCAAAGGATATAGCCAGACCTACTTGCTTTGAGAAAAAATGTTGTGACTGTGTTTCAGGGTTATAGACAGAACAGGCTTTCCCCTCCAGTGCAATTAGCAGAAATGCTTCATTAGCTTGACAAGCAGAAGGGTGTGGTGGGAATGCAAAAACCCTCATGGGAATGTAGCCTTTAAAGCCTGGGAGGCCTGCCACTGACTTTATCACAAATTGAATTTCACCGTGTGAGCTGGTATTCTTTTGATACAGAACATGAATAATAAGGATGGGAAAGGACTATACAAAACCACATATTGTCAAAAAGGGAAAAAAACATATTAAAAGCAATCCACTTCTATCAGGAGAACAGTGACTATGAAATTTAAAACAGGAAGTTGTCTAACTAACTGCACATTTCAGAGCAATATTATGATAAATACAATAAAAATATGGCTTGAAATAAGTGGCCCAGATTCTGAGGGTACAAATGAGTAGAAACTCAGTTTACCCTAATGCCCCAAACGAACAGTGTAAATTTATATGAACTCAAATGATCATTGTGTGCCCTACCCATGCAGCATTTGCAGGACATAAAAATTGCCTTTCTACAGATTAAGTCTTATCTGTATTGTGAAGGATATTTTATACTTTGTCTCTCTATAGGCTTCCCCCAGTGTTTAAGAACTGAGGGTTTAAACAGGAGTAAAAGAGTAACACTACTTTGAAAAGAACTGGCAAAAAAATCCTTAGAGATAATGAGTGTGACTGAAACTGTAGCGGATATAGAGTCCTCTAGCATTCCGTCCACACTGCCTCTGTATACAGGCTGGCAGGGTCTATCTACCTATTGTGCACCGACATGACCAACATCACTTCATTTGTATAAAAGTGATATTACTTGTGTACATAATCAGTTACTAGCTGGAAACTGAACTGTCTGAGGACAACACCCCAAATCTGTATGCACTCAGTTATGAAGAGGGTTGAGCTACCACAGTCAGCCCCAGCAGAGCTTTTGTGCAACATATTTACCCAGGACTGCTTTGATAACAGGTGTATTAGGAATATTTTGAGGATCATGAATATCCTTGTGTCTATCTTTGCAAATATTTGGTGCTGCCATGTATATAAATCATCTTGCATTATTTACATTTCATGAGGACAAAACTCTTCTCCAACATAAAGGAAATTTCTCTCCCAGCTGTAGCTCTCAACTGTCTCATGTATTTTGCACAGTATACAGAATTATTTCACACAGATTGCTGGTGAGCTGCCATCCTTGCTTTCTGTTTTCCTTAGGGAAAAATGCGTATGTAGCTGTGATTGTTGAAAGTTATAATTGCTCCACAGGGCATGAAAAACGGTAGTGGTGAGGCAGGGCACTGAAAATTTACGGAGAGGATGTCAGATAAGGAAATCTGAGTGGACTGCACAAAGAGGAAATGACACTCACAGAAGAGCAGGCTTTGCTGATGTTTGTCTACAGCCTGTACAGCTCTTTGATTTCCATGTGAAAGAATATTATTGAGAAAGAAAGTGGAGAAGGGTTAATTTGTTCGTTATTTAAACCCTCCGCACTTTATGCAAGCCCGCACAAGCAAAGTGTTTGAACAGTACCAAGACTCTAATCTAGGCACACTTCCCTGGGCAGCACGGGACAAGAAGGACGCTATGTTCATGGGGCAGCAAACCTTGGGTTTCACCTTCTCCTTCCTTCCTTGGAGCAGCTGGCCAGACTGCAGGCATCAGCTCTGCCTCCAGCTGCACTAATGTGTTTGGTGGAAATAGCAGGCTTCTGCTAATCTAGCTTAAATGGGCTGAAATGTTGAGGGACATTTCATTAACATTGTGAACTTTTTGGATGGGCATGAGGGGACAGTAAGTTCCAGCTGCTGTGGGAAGCAGCAGCCAGCAGGCAAAAACAGGAGCCGTGACTGGGTCATAGAAAGAGGATGTGTGACCACAGATGGGATTAACTGCCAAGAGGACTTTAAAGCCCTTTACTAGAATACTGAAGGAATATTTGCTAACGTAATACATCAGAAAACTGAGATGTAGTAAGGCTACAGTTCAGGCTGCATGGAAAGCCTTCAAAAGGCAGGAAGAGGGTACTTTGGTGTGTGTGAACAGCCAATACACAGCAGGGGGACCCAGTGGTCAGCAGTCATGGCAGACAGAACATGAACTCCAGCAAAAATGGAATCTGCTGAAGTATCCTGTCCCGTAGGAGTGAAGAAACTTAAACAAATGTAAACGAAATAATGATTTATACGAAGATCCAAGAAAATTCTTTGGAGTGAGGGAGAAGAGTTAAAATAGAAACTGATTTTATTTATCTTTTTTTCTTAAAATACACTAGTTTTCAAAAAAATTGAAAACCCAGACACACCGTCACAAGAATATTACTATGATGTTTCTGTTTGCTGCGGAAGGTAAAAGTCTTATAGAAGTAGGATTATATGCATCTAATTTCTAGGCTGTTCTCTATGCTTGAGAGATACTTAGAATTTGGCTTCACATCAGAAAAGCAGTCAAGCTGTACAAGAAGACCTTTTAAGTTTCACTCAGCAGTGTATGCTGTTGCATTCAGTGAAGTAAGGTTTGTTTCACCTCTTGTGTTTCACTGTGATTGTTGTGGAAAAGAAAATGGACAGCCAGCAGAAGCTCTTCTTCTCCACACTGCTCCTGGAGACGCTCGTCTCCTGGCTCCCCAAATCACAGCTGTAAAGGACAAAGTCGGAGCAGGAAATTGTGATTTTGGCACTGAAAGCCCTTTCACTGCACTCATTACTTGGGCTTCTCTTTTACTCGTGGTGGAGTTCACATGTTCAGAAGGATATTGTCTGTAAATTAGAAAATAGGTAAGGCTCATTCAGTTACTGTTAGTCACTCCAGCTTTTACAGCCACACTAAGCAACTGCAGAAACTGTGCTGCCTGACAGAAAACTTAGTGGGTGAAGGGAAAATGAAACGTTACCTGGCATTATATTAGCAAAGATGCGTTACACCAGCAGCCTGCTTTGGCTCTGTTCTTAGTGAGACCATCTGTTCTGAGGAAGCTGAGAGCATTTCAAGTAAAAGCATTTGTAATCTCAAAAGCTCTTTTACACTTTCGGGGCAAAATGTCAGACTTTACTTCAACAGATCTCTGTCCCTAGAGTCAGAACTTGAGTCTACCTAAAGGACATTAGTCATCTCATACCGAATGGCCATAACTCAGCAATTTCCACCCAAAGCAATTGATCAGATGAAATTGGATCCAGGTGGAATGGACTGATCACCCGTGATTTCCCTTTTCCATTACTTTTTGCTATTGAATCTCTTTTAGAACATATTGTTTGGTACCTAAACCTTTAGGTACAGATGGTAGTTAGATTTGGGAATAGATGGCAAAAATGTGATTTAGTCCCTGTTTCACTTGACAGTGTCTGAAATCTATTCAAAGAGATAGGGGTTTGTATTTTGATATTCTATTAATATGATTTACACTGTTCTATTTCTAACAGCAGTTGTATCTTGGATGCAAAGTAAGCCATTTGATACTATCTAAGCAGAGCATGTTAGTCTTAGCAGTCATGGCAGTATGCCAAGAAGGAGACTTTTCTGTTCTGCAAGAGTAAGTTCGGTAGAGAGTTGCTCCAAGATTTTCCATCGGGTCATGAAGAGTAAGGGTTCTTTGTTTTCTTCCTTAAGCAAAGGAAGAAGAAATCAATAGGTGAACATTGTAAGAGAGGATAAGGAAATACTTTATATAAAAGTGAAAGATGAGAAAATTGGAAATTTCTAAACCAGTCTACTGGCCATTTCCACCAACATCTCAGAATGACTTCTGCTGGTCTTGCTGGAGCTGGATCCAAGCTGACGCTGCTGAGGGGTACAGTAGTGAAACTCTGCAGCAGCTAAGCCTTTAATATGGGAACCAGCCTGTAACACTAGCAGGAGTTGAAACAGAGGAGCTAAAGTGAGCTGAGGGGCTTTTGGGAAAACCAAAATGTAAGCACATGAATGAGTCATCACAGGGTTACTCAGGTGCTTGGGTACCAGATCTTACTCCTCAAACACAAGCAAAGTTGGGCCCAGAGAGTTGTGGTGAATGGATCTAAACCCGTTTGGTGGCTGGATACAAGTGATGTTTGCCAGGACTCTGTCTTGGGTCAGTTCTATTTAATTTCTTTATCAATGCTCTGGGCAAGGGGATCAAGTGCATCCTCAGTAAGTTTGCAGAGAAAAGCAAGTTAGGTGGGAGTGTTGATCTATTAGAGTGTAGGAAGGCTTTACAGAGGGATCTGCACAGTCTGGATTGATGAGATGAGGCCAATTTTATAAGGTTCAACAAGGCTGAGTGCTGAGTCCTGCACTGGGGTCATAATAACCCCATCCAATTCCACAATTTTTTGGGAAGAGTGGTTGGAAAGTCGCCCAGTGGAAAAGAACCTGGGGGTGGATGTCGATAACTGGCTGAATATGAGTCCTCAGTGTGCCCAGGTTGCCAAGAAGGCCAACAGCATCCTGGCTTGTATCAGATCTAATGTGGCCAGCAGGACTAGGGAACAGATTATCCCCCTGTACTCAGGTCTGATGAGGCTGCACCTGGAATACCGTGTTCAGTTTTGGGCTCCTCAGTACAAGAAAGACATTGAGGTGCTGGAGCGTGTCCAAAGAAGACCAATGAAGCTGGTGAAGGGTCTGGAGCACAAGGCTTATGAGGAGTGCCTGAGGGAACTGGGATTATTTAGTCTGGAGAAAAGGAGGCTGAGGGGAGACTTTGTCATGCTACAACTACCTGAAAATTTGTTATGAAGTGGGTATCAGTCTCTTTTCCCAAGCAGCAAGAAACAGTACACAAGGAAATGACCTCAAGTTGCACCGGGAAAGGTCAAGATTGGATATTAGGAAAAATTTGTTCACCAAAATGTTGTCAAGCATTGGACAAGGTTGCCCAGCAAAGTGGTTGACTCAGCATCCCTGAAGGTATTTAAAAGATGTGTAGATGTGGCCCTTAGAGACACTGTTTATTGGTGGACTTGGCAGTGTTAAGTTTATGGTTGGATTTGATAATCTTAATTTTTTTTTCCAACCTAAATGATTCTACACTTCTCTTCAGCTAAAATATCAGCAATGTGCAATTATCTGTCTTTCACAATGGGATAAAAGCCCCAACACTGGCAGTTAATGGGTGTCATTCTGATAATTTGCTCACGCAGTCTCTTCTTACCTCTAAAACCTGTTCACATCTCTGTACCCACAATCTAGCCTTATACCTGTGCTGAGCTTTCAAGGCATTTTAGTCTCATATACTGCAAAGTTACAGTTCCCAGTCTGTTCTGCTCCCTCGGACTATTCAGAATTAAATAATCCATTAACTGGCCATTAATGGAGCAGGGAAATCCTGGGGGTGCTCGTTAAAGTAGCCACTTTATAAGTACTGTCTTGCTAGGCACTGCAAAGCATTGACCATTTCCCAAGCAATTTTATTTTATCTCCCCAAAGGATAGAATCTAAAGCCCAGAGACATGTTCTACGGCAACAGGCCAAGAGCTTCCATGGCCTGAGAGAGGGAAAGAGCTGGGACCTGTGCTTTTGGGAGCCTGCTCAGGCTTCATTCCCTAGCTCTCTGTAAGCAGTGCTGGTTAGCAGGGAAGCAGGATGAGAGCAAATTCTACACTCCGCTCCTACTGGAAGCTAATCTACAGTTTATGTATGTTCCTAGCTCTTGCTCCGCAGATGATCTCTCACTTGTCTCCTCCCCCTACCTCTGTCTGCAAAACAGAGAGTAAATTACTTATAAAAGCAACTATTTCCCTGTGAGTGAATGCTATGTATTCAATCACAGGCCCTTCCTCCTTTGCTAAGCAATGGCTGAATTTACACCTTTTCTTTCAGGTAAAAATGCATCCCAAAAGAGACTTTTACTTTTTCACTTTGAGAAAAGTATGTCTTAAGTTAAACCAAAATGTCATAATTGGAATGTGAAAGATCAATTTTCAGTAAGTCTCAGGTCTCAGGAGCTAGTTTGTAGCATGCCGTCAAATGCAGGGCACAAGGTGGGCTCATTATGTCAACACAGACACTTGAAACAGACTGACATCAAATTCAAAAATTGGTAATGAGGGGTTATACCTGAAATATCTCAGGTGTTTAGATTCACTCTTCAACATGAATCGCATGCCCAATAAAAGCTCTTAGCGGGTCTTAAAATCAATATTTATTCATAAGACAGGAAATCTATTCTTCTTTAAAACCAAGACATGTTAGGGTGACTGAGCAGTTCACTAAAAGCCAAACATTGTTCTTGCCCAAATAACTTGTTCCTCTATGACCCAAACCATGAGATCTTTACCTGGATCCTGCACAAGTCCATCTTGAAAACCCATCTCAGGATTAATTCAATCATTTGCACAATTAATACTGTGAAATCCCAGAGAAAATTAATATAAACTTCCCAAAATGCACCTACTCTGGTTTTCAGAGTGTGATGGGATCTGTATTCTTATAGAAGACTTGTTTTTCTCAGTGGCTTCATTAGAAGTAAGGATTTGGAGTGTAAAAGGATTGAATTGCTTACTGTTGTTGTGGACTTAAATGCTGCAGTAGGTGCATTAATCTGTCTGAGGGATTACACTAATCTGAGTGTCTTCATACTCTGACCTCTTTGTCATCCAGATACCTCAACTGACATAAATAGCAGAATACCTAAACTGACTCCCAGTCAGCTTAGGAAGCTTTTCCTTTTTCTTCTGAGCAAAAGTCTGTTCCTATTTGGCGTTGCTGCATTGCTTACAAAGCACTTTCTGGAAAGTGTTTTCTATTTTGCCTGAAGACGTCAAGATCTTTTCCAAAAGATTTTTTTCTGCTTTCTCTCTCCTTCTGACTCTTCTAATACTATGTGTCTGCCTGGGTTAGTCATACCTCTGAGTGAGAAGACCTCCAAGGAGCTGAGCCTCTGGACTGGGAAGTCCTACCCCTCCATCTTGTTATCCCACCAAAACTCTTTGAAAATAGTGCTGTAATCTGTTGTTCACTGCAAGAGAACAGACATTGCTGCTTAATTACTGGTGCCAGGAAAAAGACTTTTAGCACTGTATAATTACAGCAGTGATTCTGTTACAGGGCTTCTACAATCATATAATATGCAATATGGACAAAAGGAGCATAAAAAATAAACACTAAATCCCCACCTGAAATGGAAAGTGGTTTCAGCATCACACTGAGATTTATGTCTACCACAAAAAGCAGCAAAATTGAGACCATAGTCTCTGGCTCTCCTGCTGTGATATTGTTGTGTCAGAACTGCCTGACAGAATAAAATACAGAACTGAAGATACAGTATTTTCATATAAACTTCTGCTATTACTTATCATTCTGCATTTCAGCACATAGTCTTGCCTGAGTATGATAGGTATACAGCTCAGGCAAGGGTTGTATACATGTGTATCCGCACAGGACTGTGGAATGGTAGGGTTATTCAGAGGTACAGGTATAGATAAATGACTTGCCTAGGAGCAAAGTCATTTAAAAGTGATGAACGTAGTGGGATAACAAATAGACACACATATGGATTAAAACACCAGATTATTTTGACATGAACAGTAAAGAAATATTGTTTATATTTCATCTTTTGAAAGCAATGGACATTCACTGGAGACTGAAGCTGAGATTTGGGAACTTACGATCATTGAGAGTCCCATGGTGATCTATCATTTGCAGAGCCTGGCTGAGCCAAAATCACGTTACCAGCTTCAGCAATTCACTTTGGACTAAGTCAAATTCCCAATGCAATTTCAAATGGAGGTCTTGGACATCTTCTACTCACATCAGTATTAATGATTATCATATTAGGCAAGAATGACGATAATTTTTTGAAAAAAATTTGTTTGAGGTGTGGCTCATTACATGAAGTGAACAGTCCTGACTTTTGTTTTGTGTTTTTTGTAAAATCACACCTCAAAGCAAGGGAATTTCAGATCTGTATTTCACTAAGTACAGTGAATAAAAGTTCAAAGTAGCTCAAATACAAGGTTTTAGCTTTATAACAGTGTGCAATCCAGTGTGGTAGTTTTGGAAAAATGAGTGCCTTTGCTCTCTTGTATTTGGAAATAATTTGGATCTTGATCTTTTTTTAACCCAAATCATCAAAGTTTGAGTCAACAATGGGAGATATTAAAGAACAGCAAGGACTTTGGACATGATCGTGCTGTAAATGATGTGATTAAAGATCTTGAGATTGGAGTGAAAAACATGGAGCAAAAAGTACCTAAAATTCAAGAATTCTTCAGAGTCAAGCACTGTGCCACCAGTTCTCAAATAAGCTTGCTCTTTATGTTGTGTAAATCAAGAAACAGCGATAGCCCATTTCATACCACACCTACTTCTGGTCATGACTGGCCAGTGCCAAGATACATAGCAATGAAAACAAGTGGTAAAATTTTTCAGAGGTCTGTTTTAGCTCTTCAGACAATTTCAGTCCCATTTTGAGATAGAGACTAAAAAGTAGAAACCAATTATATTTGAACTTCATTGTAGCGTCCTGGCCCCATTTAAAGAGCACTTTACTGCTCACCAGTACTGAAGCAGTCACTTTACTGAAATGACTGCTCACCATGATTTATGGTTTGGCCTCAAACAGAAAATTTGACACATTGAAATTAGAACTAGGCTCTGAGATGGTTGATCACCCTAACTGGAGAGGGGCAGATTTAAGCAAGACATTAGGAAGAATTTCTTCACCATGGGAGTGGTGAGGTGCTGGTACAGGTTGCCCAGGGAAGTTGTGGCTTCTCCACCCCTGGAAGTGTTCAAGACCAGGTTGGATGGGCAGCCTGATCTAGTGGGACATGTCTATACCCACGGCAGGGGTTTGCAACTAGATGATCTTTAAGGTCCCTTCCTACCCTAACTATTCGGTAATTCTATGATTCTAATGAGTCTAAAAAAGCCAAGAACTGAAGACTGATAGTCTGTTTGGTCTAAACTGAAAGCTGCAGTGTTTCCACAGCTTCTTCTAGATGCCCGTCTCCTTCACGGCAAGCTTGCATGCTGTTGACAGCAAGCCTGTATCTGAGGAAGAAGTGGACATCAATTTGCTACGTGTCAATATGAACTTCAAAATAACCAGTAGTCTGAAGCTGCTAGCTAAATATTTAAGTCGCCATCTGAGCAACTGTTTCCTCTCTTTAAGATAATGTAACGCTAAAACAGTGAAGTAATCTGAAAGCGAGACTCTGTTGAAACACAGATTTGGAAGGTCAGATTGGTTTTCTTTTTAAAAGGTGGCCAACAGGTTTTCGTTCACCTAAAGCATTTAATGTCAGGAGCACTGCACTCTCCAAGTCCTTACATATCTCGTTGGATACAACTGAACTACATAAAATGTATGTTTTGGAATGAAAGACTATAGTAACATGATACTATTATGCTGTGTTGATCCATATATCCAACATGTAAGGTGATTTCAGCTAACCCGAGTTTTTTAATATAAAATTCAGGAAGTTTGAGTACATATACCCAGATTTAGCTAGATTCAATGTAAATTGTGCCATATGTTAAATATTGGGCTCAACTCTATGAGAATACGCTAAAAGTGGAAAAGGCATTTTGTTGAACTGTTCTTCAAATATCTGTGCTGAAAGAAGCTCACACTATCAATGATCCAGCAGCTAAGGCACTCAACATAATTTTTTTTCCATGAGAAAATAGCTCTTTATACAGAGCAGAACAATTGCAACAGAAAACGTGATAGGTTCCACCCTCTCCTGTCCCCAGCATCCCAAGGCATGTCCTCCTGACTGACAAGAGACCTGGGCCTGAGCAGGTTCTTTGGCTCAGAGATTCTTACACTTCAGCTCAAGAGCATAAGCTGAAGATTGAAGTTGATGTGCAAAAAACTGTAGGTCAAATCTAATCAAAGAGGTCCTTTGTCTGTTATAGAGTTTTTTCAGTTGTACAGCATCTAATTCATGCTTATGCCAGTTATACTAATTTACTACTCCCATCCTTTTTTTAATCGATTTGTATGACAAACTAATCCAACACAGATTTTATATTCGGAAACCCCCTTTAATTTATACAGGATTAGGCAGCAAGTCAGCCCAACATACAGTGTGACCCAGAGTCTTCTATAGCACCTTTTACAAGACTTCTTGGATTTTCATGAAATCCTGTTAGGCTATGCATTTTCTTATGTAGATGTCATGGAGGAAACCAAAGAAATGATTTACTCACAGTGACTCTGATGTAAACAGGAATGCAAATTCAGGATAAAAACAGAAAAACATCCAGTGGAACACAGAAGTGATAGATAACCTGGCTAAGATCCTCATGTTTCCAAGTTAATTTTCTTTCTATCTTTTAAACTTTGGAACATCATGAGTTGAAGTATTTGCAAGCATTACTTCTAATTTTGGATACTTAAAGGTTTGTAAGACTTTGGGTGTCTATTAAGTCTATGTGCAGGTGTGAAACCTTTGCTTCTTGCTTCCAGTTGAATCCTTCAGTTCACAAAAATCACAAAATGCATGTACATCGTTTATTTGCATATTATTTCAATCACGGTAATGTCAGGATCTGGACCCAGTTTTCACAGAAACTGCTTATATGCTTTTCTCAAGCAATTATTCCTCCAAATAGCTCATATTTTTCACAATTTTGATATATTTTTTTTCCTTTGCAGTGAACTCTTCATACAAAATTTGCATGGAAAAATCAATTTGCCAAAATTAGTGTGAATGATTAAAAAAAAAATACCTGACTAGATTTGTTATGGTTTACCAATAGTTTGTGGACAGAAAGAGAGGTGAAACACAGTTTTGTGGAAATCTTTTTGTATTCAGCTCCTCTTCATGCATACTTGCACGGTTGTTATTTGAGATTCAGCACCCAACGTTAATTTCTAACTACCATAAATTACTTTGAAGATGTTCTTCTGAAAGATTGTATTCTATCACACTTACTGTATTTCTTATTCCTCACTAGGCTGACTTAATATCACTTGCAGTGAGCTTCAAGTTGTGATTTATGTTACTGTCAGACCTAGGAAACCAATTGCCTCAAATTGAAATATTTAAAATCAAAGAGCTGTAAATTCCAAGTGAACAATCACATTTTTTTTTTTTTTTATTAGCTGCACAAACCTATTATTCCCTTGGGATGCGAATAATTTGTAACGGGCTGCTAAATGTGTCTGTTAATGCATTCGCTCTCAGCTTAAGCAGTGTTCCTCAGCAAATCCAATAGATGAAGCATTAAAAATAAACAGAAAAGGCCTTTAACAGTGTTGACTTGGGCCTCATATAAAAACAATTTGGATACTTCAGGCTGGAAACAGGCATTTTGTTACAGAAGCTGATTGTTTCCCGCTGGAACTCATGCTAGAAATTTCTTTCAGATGTCCTCAATCATGTTGTAGCTCCATGGAGTCCGTATATCCTCCTGAAAGGCATCTCTCTTTGGCGTGCTGTCATGCATTAGGTATCAGGAAAGTAGTCAAAATCATGCGGTTTACACTTGTTTGTAATGATATGCCCCAAGTGTGTCAGCTGGTACCATCTGCGGTGCCTGAAGCAGTGTCTGGGAGATTGTGACAACTCAATTGCAAGCTGGATGTTTTGAAAAACAGTGGATAATTACTATTTCCTCTTAGGCAGACTACTCCTATGTGTAGTGCAGCATTAGAGAGGTCACATCTGGTAAAACTATTACTATGTCTCTGCTGATCATCAATACTACAATAAAAATAGTTATCAGTCTGGATAAAAAAAATCACCATTTCTTTTCAGTTTCAGCCAACTGATCTGATAAATTTGTAGCTATTAAATTGATGCTCTGCCATCCTTTTCTTTTGTATGTTTTTCTTTGCATTCTGATTATTTTTGGAAGTCATGCAGGACCCTGCCCCAAACAAAAACTTGTCAGTAAAATAAAACAGCAGGAAACAGAGCTGTAGTTAATCTTGCAGAGGAGTTGGGTATTTGAGAAGAGAAATAAATTCTGAAATCCTATTTCAAGAATTTTCTGTAAAGCCACAGCTTTCAACTAAGCCTGTTTTTCAGTTACCTTGGATAAGATCTTGTCTCTGCATTATCAGGCAGATAATGGCTAGTTTGCATTTTTTGAGCAAGTAGAGGTTGTTATCTAACTTAGAAGTGAGAAAAGTATTGCAAGAGCTTTTGCTCAGACAAATGGCCTGTGTTTTGACTGTGAAAATTCAGGGCTGATTTTAATCAGCTTCCTCTTCCTTAACTAAACCCCTACCGGCCATTCATAGGTCTGTCTGATGTCTTTCTTAGCACTGAGCATGAGGTTTGGCAAACCATGCCATTCCTCATAATTTTCACTCAGCATTTATATCTGGAAACGTGGTGCTGTGAGTACTCGAAGACAAACCCCAAATATTCTTCTTGTGAAAAATTAAATATTGGACCCGATATGGATTTCCTCCCAGCTTGTCCTGCATTTTATGTTAAACCTACAAGAAATAACATGACAAATCTAAGTTTCTAATGAATTGAAACATGAGCCCTTGGGACAATAAAAGATGGTGCATCCTGGAATGTCCAGTGATAGAAAACATGCAAGGGAACTTCTTCTATGATATGATTCTGCATGCCTCAAAACTGGTAATTCCTGAAGAAAAGTCTTCAGTGCCATATCAGATATCTTAAAACAATAGTTGCTGCAGTGTTTCAGGTTTTGTTTTCTTCGTACAGTCTAACAACAGACATAACAACAGATAAATATCAAGACAAACTTGTTAATAGTGTATTATTGGCAGACCAAAAAAAGATCACTTTACATTGGAATGCTGAGCTCCTGCCAACTGCCAACAAGTGAATAGCTCTGTTTTAGAACTTACTGCTAATGGGAAAAAATACATTGCACTGCGCAAAAATAGAAATAATCCGAAGGCATTTGAAAATCTTCAGGTTCCATTTTGAGACTCCTTTGAAAACCAGCACTGATGACAGAAATTGAAAACTACATCTGTAAAGGCAGCCATATCTGACTTTTTCCAGTCTTTTACATTTCTGCAGTGCTCTGTGAAAAGGAATCATAATGAAGCTGGTAAATAGTCTAACTTAAAGGTGCAGAAGGAATTCCATACAAAGAAGAAGTGGCTTACCCAAGGCCACCCAGGAGATGGTCAGATACCAAAAATGATAGATTGGGGAAAGACGACACTGAGTGACAGGGATGGTTTGAAAAGCATGAGAGTCTGAGATGGATAATTACTTTCAAGGTATATAATTAAAGGCTGAAAATTATTCAAATATGTTTTTACAGATGAAAAATATTATAGCAATATTATTTTTAAGTTACTGCAAATATTTTGGGCCAGTGAATAGGTCTTAAATACAGAGAAACTCTTAATAGTGTGTGGGTTAGGTAAGAGCTGAGATTTACGCTCACAATTCTTCCAAGAAGCCTGACCTTGTTAGAAAGCTGACGGTGGTCCTGCAGACAACAGAATTAAGCTTTGTGGCCCTTTGTTTAAATGAGGATCTGCAAAGTTTGCTGAGTTCGTGTAAGACTGATGTAGGAAAGGAAACAAAGACTCTGGTAAGGTTGTGTTATTGCCTTCTCCCTTTGGAGGTCCATTCCTCTGTTAGGGGAGGGACACTGAAATACAGGATTTCATGTTCTTCATGCCCTGGAGTTTTCGTCTTTTCCTTAAGCAATTTTTCTGTAACAAGTTATAGTTAGAACTGTAGATAAGGCACACCAACAATAAAGGTGATAACAGAGAACACACATTTAATGCAGGTATGATGTACAAAACCAGAAATAAGCTCATTTAACTACCCCTGTGAAATCACTGGTAAGACTGTGATGTGGGTACTGTGTAAATGTTTCACTGCATGAGCCTTTTCCATGGCATGCACATGTGTGCACACACGCACGTAGAGAAAATTGGTAAAATGGATGCATTTCACAACAACAAATATATGGTTTGAATCATAAAGGGCCTAAACTCACCTCTTTCTGGGATCTTCAGCTAGAAGACTAGAACTTTCTTAGAGTGTTCTCATCATATGGAGTGAATAAGAATACATCTTATAAATAATTAGGTTTGGGTTGGGTTTTTTGTTTTATTTTCTTCAAGCCACTGAGGGGAGGGAAAGGAAACAAAAGGCAGATTTTAATTGATCTGGTAAATACAGATATGGCTGGAGCCAGGAAGAACACTTTAGAGAAGATATTGATGGCATGATTATGGTCAGTAAAGCGAGAACATTGGCTTTCACTGCAGCTGCAGACTGCAGCTCACTATTCCCTTGCTTTCTGTCTGGCACAGATGGTTTGGTTTTTGTTCCTTTTTCTAAACAAGGCAGCAGAGACAAATAACAATAGAATTGTGATCACGCTGGTTTTGGTCATAATGGTCAGTTGGCATTTGCACTGTTAAATTCATCTGTCAATGATTCATCTTTACTGTAATTCAACGTACTCACAGGGTGGATCCAGATGGCAATACTTATTTGACCATATTTGTTTTTTTAAATTGCCTCAGCAAAAAAAGTGAAGATTAATTTCTGTGGATTCAAGGGAAGATATTTTCTGATCCATAGTTATTACAAAATCTGAATTGCTTTAAATGTGCCTGATTTACTGTTTCCCCTGGGTTTTCAGCTAACATGATTGTAATATAATAGTTTAAAAGAACAGCCTGCATAGGTCTGGTTATTTCTCACCATAACCAAAATGCTGGTCTAATGCTAGAGCTCCGTACTGCAGCTGAATATTGCTATATGATAGCAGTTCTCCTATGGGAGTCTTTGGCCAGTGAACACAGCAGACAGGAGAATATTATCCATCTCCTCAATTGAATGAATATGTCTTAGCGTATATGCAACAGGTGAAGGTCACAGGCAGGCAAACTAGATGGGGAAGAGAAAACACAAAGGTGACAATAACAAAAAATAGCAATAACAAGACATACGGATAGCTCTTTTCCTTGTTTTTTTCACTTCCTTGAATGCCAGAAGTGCCAGATAGAAGTGGCTGTAGGAGCAGCTTTTGTGAGGACAAGGGAAGAGGGAATGAAGGCTTTTGTGAAGCAAGGGAGGTGGCCAGTATGCCTGAATGGAAGTAAAAGGATAGAGAAACTAGATTAGATTTAACAAGAGGATCTGCAAAGCAAAAGGTTTTCAAGACCAGGACATTAGATTTCTTTAAAGAGCACCAAGGAAAGAGTCCAACATTCAGAGAGGCAGATGCAACAGCCAGAATAAGAAAGCTGGCTTTGACAGCAACATCCTGAGAGCCCAGCAAAGGGAGAAAGCAGTCCTGTGAAGAAGACTGTAGTAGCGGAAGAGGAAAGTGATTAGGTGTGTGAGAGTGGTTTGGCTGCAGGGATGGAAAGCAAAGGTTTACCCTTTTACCTCATCCTCTAACAGCAGGTGGGTTGAGAATCCACAGAAAAGGATTAAAGCTCAGGGGAGTAGGGACACTCAAGGACACTGCAGGAGGTTTACACCAGATATTGTGTTGTGCTGTTGCTTTTGCTGCCTGTGAAGGGCATCCACTGGGAAGGAGTCATTTGGGATATTTATCATACTGGGAATACTCTGTCAAAGACTTCGTAGAGGCTTAGTTCATTCTGTAGCCTTGTCCACTTCCTTCATCCTGTTGATGAGGTCACATTCACTACATTGCTGTGCACAATAAGTGCTTCATTATTTGTGCAGAACCTGTATAAGCTAACCCTGCAGCGGCATAGTAAGTGTCTGACATTTGCACATAATTATTGTGACCTGATACTTGTGTAACTAGAGGATGAAAATACTTTTCTTTATCTGAAGTGGATTTTCCATGTAATGACCATATAACTAAATTAGAGGTGGATAAACTTGCTGAGATTTAATATGAGCTCATAGTAAAAAAATGTGTTTAAATAAACTTCATGTTCAGATAGGTCTTGACAACCGGCAAAAATGCTATTTCTCATTCTTTGCTAAGATATGATCTCATTACACATGAACAATCACTGTGACACATGCAGAAATTGCATAAGAATACTCCCTTTCTGATATTATCTCTGATTGTCAAGTGTTAGATGCAAGGCTAATGAGCTTTGATCGAAGTGCCAAACAATTTAGTTCTCCCCATTGTCTTGGCTGAATAGGGATACTTATTAGATTCCCCAACACGTGCTTGCTGTGGCACAAAGGCAATGAACCATTCTTATGCCACAGTAACAATGCTGGTTTTGACTTTATCCACCAAGTACAAAATCTCTGATCCTTGTTCTGCAGGAAAACCTCAGAACCCTGCATCGCTCCAAGAAGCAGGTGTCTAGGGAGGGCCACAGCTGAGGGCATCTTGTGCAGGTGGCATTCTGGTTC
Source organism: Cuculus canorus (assembly GCF_017976375.1). NCBI lineage: Eukaryota > Metazoa > Chordata > Aves > Cuculiformes > Cuculidae > Cuculus > Cuculus canorus. Next base: position 17,005,087 of record NC_071441.1, read on the forward strand.
ATAGAGAGAAAGAAACTTGATTTACTGAGTCTATAGGTATTGCTGCCACAATCCTGATTTTGTTCTGGTAGGGAGGAAGATACAGCAAAACCCAACCTTACCTTTGGATCACAATTTTTTTTATCTAAGTATAAAACTAATACCTTAGGCGAGGCTGCCTTGTGATCCATGCTGCAGTTTCATAGGCTGTAACAGCACTTTCTACTGCACTGTGCCGATGACACACACAGACCTGTAACAAAGGAGAAATGGAAGCAGGCAGTGCAATACAAGTCCACATAGAGGAAGAAAGAAGACTCATACCTAGGGCCGCCCAGAAAGAAGAGCCAGAAATGGCTTGTGTCCCCATATCAGGAGGTTATGAACTCTCCTAATTAACACAGAGCAACATGCTCGGCTAATCTCTTATGAGCCCCTAAAATACTTGTGCCTGCTGAAAATTAGTCAGTATCTGCAACCCATGGATTTGTGGGGGTACCTGAGCAGATTCATAGCTGAAGAAAGAATCTAAGAATACAGTCCTTAGTAACCAGCACACTTGCTAACTTTTACTCCCTTGGCTTGTAATTTTAATTGTATAAAAGCAAGAGTGGTAAGAGTGGGAGTCAAGGACCCAAAAAGAAACAAATTACCTTCCCTTACTAAAACCTCCGCATCTTTTGTTATTCTTCACAGAACAATGTGATGACTTGCGGATGGAATGCCAACCTCAATCTTGAATGCCTCCTTTTCTCAGCTTCTGTCAACTGTGTTTCCTTAACATTATTTTAAGATCATTTAGGTATTTAATACATTAGACTGCAAAATCTTCCTAGTCTAGCAGGGTATTTCCCAAGCCATTAGACATGTCTGCATTTAAGTTTACACCCATTTGATGTGCCAGCTACAATTCACAATGATAAAGGTTTATTGGAGGCTTTTCAAGTATATTCCATTAATCAGATTCAAGGCAAAACCTTTCTCAGCCTGTCTTGAACAGACTTTACAAAAAGCACGTACCATGCAGTATTGATCTCCACGAGGTAAGAAACATCTGTTATATTAAAAAAAAAAATCTCATCAGAAACCATGCTGTTACAAATGTTCTTCCTCTACACTAAAGAAATGAAAAGCAGACCTTTGGGATTTTCATGACTAGCCCATCCCAGCTTACTATCTCCAGCCTCTACATTTTCATGGTATTTCATGAAGTTTTATCAGTACACTATAACTTAATCAATCTGGCCGTTAGTGAGTAACATAAAGCTAAAAGCCTGTGTAATTCTTCAAAAATTAGAGATAATCAAAGACATAGACTTTTCAAAATGAAAGAGACAGAATAACAAATTGTAATAGGCCAAATATGGCAGCATCAGACAATTTTTCACCTGGGAAATTCCCCTGGAGGACATAGGTTAAAGAATTATCCAGCCATTGAGGGAAAGGCACCATACCTTTCTACATACCTAAGATCTTTCTAAGACCACAGACTACACACCTTTTTAATATCCTAATCTTGACAACAGCTCTAATGTCTTCAATACTGAAATACTGTCCTTTAAAAAAAAAAAGCGAAACAGAAATGACAGCAACAATGAAAAAGGCAGAGGATTCTACAGCTTACACATCAATTTCATGAGACATGTCACTTTCCAGTTGCTTAGAGTTTTGGATGGTGACATGGAGGAGACTCAATCATCTCTCACCCATCATTATCAGACTGTAGGCAAACCTGCCAAGTTTTGGTTGCTGAAAGAAGTCAGATTTGAAAAATAGACTCTCTGAGTGAAGCTTCAAATTTTCCATTTAAATGTACTGTGAATCTTCAGAGTTTTATGTAAGAGTGCTTCAGAGCTCAGGAAACTCAAGCCAAAAATGGAGAGACACATTGAAACTCAGTGAGACTTGGCAGTACTTTGACTTCGCTGGGGCAGGAACAAAGGCTTGGCTAATAGCACATGCAATCTATTGAACTTTGTTCTTTGTGTATATAGACAGAGAGGGAGAGGGAGTTACAGAGGCAAGAACTCCAGCTCCCTCTTTTTGATTTCCAGCAAAAGTTTTGCCTAGATTGTCAGTAGCTAAAGGAATCTGGAGAGAGATAGATATTTTGGATATTTTTCACGACGCAAAGTTTCATTTTGGTAAGCTCTCTATTTTGTAGGAAACTTATTCATCAACCACAATCTAAACAAATTTGTTAAAGCATATGTGAAAGCAGGCACTATTACAGCAATTATCTGCTTTGTCATTGGCAAAGAAACCTCTGTTTTTTCATGCCAGGAAAGTTTCTGTAATTAGAAGACATACAATGTTTCCAATTAAGCATTAGAATGGGAATGACAATGGTTCCTCAGATCCTACCTGAAAATTATAATGGTCAGGCAAAACCCAGGAAAAAAGCCATTGAACTCAATATGACTACAGCCAAGGATGTCCAGCAATGAAGAGGATTTGACCCAGTGTCCTTTTCTCAGGGATTAAAATCCTCTCTCCAGCTGTCAAACAAAAAGAATTTAAGATACATGTGATTGAAAGCAAAAAGCAAGTACAGTTTTGAAAAGAATACCTAGAAGCCCGGCCTAGAAGGAGAAGAGTAAAACCATCTCTGATTTCAATATGACGAAGACTTCATCCTTCATTTCAGAGGATTAAGGCTTAGACAGTTGTGCAGTAAGGCTAGTCCTGGCCTGCTTGATCAATTCCCCAAATTCCTCCTTGCCTTACCTTTGTCCTTTGTCCTTTTGAGAAAAACTACAGACACCAGTATAGCTACAAGAAAACTGGAATGAGCGGCTGATACACCAGATCATTGCTCTGTCACCCAGAGGGACCTTGACAGGATGGGGAAACAGGATGACAGGCATCGCAGGAAGTTCAGCAAGAAGTGTGATGTCCTGCACCTGAGGAAGATTAACCCCGTATACCAGTACACGCTGGAGGCTAACGAGCTGAAAAGCTGCTGTGCAGAAAAGGCCCTCGGATGCTGGTTGGGAATAAATTGTCCACTAGCCACCAATGCGCCCTTGCAGCAAAGAAGGCCAAAAGCATCCTGGCAGCATTATGAGAAGGATTGCCACCGGGTTAAGGGTGGAGATCCTTCACTTCTACTTAACACTGGTGAAACATATCTGGAGTACTGGGTTCCTTAGGATCAGAGAGACATAGAGCTACTGGAGTAAGTCCAGCAAAGGGCTGCTAAGATGGTTAAGAGATTGGAGCACCTCATGTAGAAGGAGAGGCCGAGAGAACCAGAAATGTTCAGCTTGAAGAATAAAAGGCTTAGGAAGTGCCTTATTCATATCAATAAACATCTGATGAGGAGACTAAAGAAGGTGGACACAGACTTTTCTCAGTGATGCCCAGTGGCAAGACAAGAGGCAGGCAATTCTATTTTAATGAAATAAAAATATTACTCTAAAGTAGTTAAACACTGGAATTGATTTCCTAGAAAGTTTGTGACATTCCATCCTTGAAGGTGTTCAAAACTTGACTTAAAATCATAGAACAGTTAAAAACCAACACCAAGTGTTCTACTAGATGACCTTTGAAGGTCATCTAGTCCAACCCTCCTGGATTAAGGTAGGTCATCTTCAACAAGCCCAGGTTCTGCAGAGCCATGCACAACTTGACCTTGTTTCCAGGGATGGGGATCTACCACCTCTCTGGGCAACCTGTTCCAGTGTTTCACTACCCTCATTGTAAAAAAATAATCTTCTTTATATCTAGTCTAAATCTACCTTCTTTTAGTTTAAAACATCTTGCCCTATCACTACAGGCCCTACTAAAATTTTTTACATGGCCCTGGACCACCTCCTTTCAGTAGCTGCCTTATGGCAGGGAGAGTGGACTAGATGATTTCCAAAGATGCCTTTGAAGTTTAACAATTTCATGAACCCTTGCAAATGCAGTAGCTGCATCACCACAACCACGTGCAAACATCTCTGGGTTTGCTTGTCCAAGAGGCTGAGCAACTGACTTGCAAATTTCTCCTGTAAAAGGCTGACTTTTAGGAAAAGGGTTCTGCCAGATGGCAATTTGGGTAGACCAGACAGGTAAAAAAGCAGTATAGCTATTGAGCCATATGGTAAATTGCAACAAATGGTTGAGAATGCCTATGAATTTATGGTTACATTTCTCTGGAAAAAAATGTGATTCTTGAAATAAGATTTCCATTCTGAATTGAAAATTAAACTGTTGGCTGTGTGCACAGTTATTCTGCTCCACCATGGGCTATTGGGGACACAGGAGGTATCCCTTGATTTAGTTGGAATTAAAATGAAATTCTACATCTCAGGCAGATCAAGAAATTGGATTTAGTCTTCTGTAGGTCATAGCAATATTCTGGAGAACTCAGGTAAGAAAACATTTAATTTGGCATTTTATAAATGTTCCAGACAGAACTTTTCCCAAAATATTTTATTGGGGGGGGAAATATTCCAAGAAGCTCAGGTAACATATAACCGCACCTCAGAAAAGGAGATGATTAGATTGACAAACAACTGTTGAACTTTGTGTCTGGAGTAAGTGAAAAGATAGACATCATCTCCATCTATTGAATAAAATTACTCCACCACCATGTCATCAAGAAATGCTTCCAGGTTTTTAACATAAACAAGTGCGCATAGTTTATACAAGGATGTCAGACATGGTAAAGTGATCTTGAACAATTACATGCTGCACTACATCTGCTAGAAATTTTTGTCCCTACTCACTTAGAAAACTCTGAGGATGCATTTCCACAGATATCTTCTCTCAGTAGAGTACTTCACCCCAAACAACTCTCTATGCAGCCAAGTCTAGACATGTCTATCACGCATCTATCTATTCCAGATATAGCCTCCTTTTCCATTCAGAAATGATATTCTTTAGGTTTTTGGGTTCCCCTTTAGATCACAGGCCACCATGGATCTGAAAATCTTGGAGCCTGAATCTACTGCCTATGCTGCATGGATGGCCTATCAGTTATTGCCCCAAGCTGGACAAGCACACTAAGACCAATGCCTCTAGACAGCACTGGACTCAACATGCACATCCACGAATGCTGTGAGAATCCTGGATTTGACACAGTTTGATTTGACGGTTTCTTCCGTAAGCCCTTTTCCATTTCTTTTGTTGTCCAATAAAATCATTCCATTTCCAATGCTCAGATAGCTGTCAAACTGACTCATTATACATTATATAAATGGTGGTGTTTTATTGGTTGTAAATGCCTTGTTATTCAGATTCATGCCCCTATGCTTTTGTTTTGTGGGAAAGCCAATCTTCCCTACAGTATTAATTATTTTGTACACTTCTGTCATGCTGTCACTTTTTTTTCCACTCTAATCTAAGCAGGTCTATACTTTCCATGCTTTCCTTGCATAAAGAACTCATGTTATTCCTCTAATCATTTTAGTCACATATTTCTCTGGATCCTTACTATTTCTCCAATGTTACTTTCAAGCTGAGTGACCAGGAACGAACAGAGAGAACATGCCACTGGTTCGTATCTTTATATTGTATTACTTTCAGTATTGCTTTCTATTCTTTTCCTGCTACATTCTATTAGTTCACCAACAGTTTTGCCACACACAGAGCAGCTGGTTTGACTAAGGTGTCTGCTATGACATTTTTTTTTCTGTATGGTTGTGATTAATTTATAGCCAAGAAATATGTAATTCTAATTTTTCCTTCCAACTTGCATTAATCTACCTTTGCAAGGATTTTAATCTACTGTCAAGGCACCTAGCTTTCTCTATTCCAGCAGAAGTTCCTCTCACTCTTCTCTCACTTGGACTAACTTATCTATGTCTATGTCATTTTTCAAATCCTGTCTTCTTAATGTGTTGCTTGTTTTCTAAGATCATTCCTAGCGAGGCTCTTTTTTTTCTTGAAAGCAGAAATTTTGTTCCTATTTCACGGTTTCTTTGAAATAGTCTGAACTAGCAGAAGCACCCCATGCAGTGCTACAGACACACTAACTTAGCATGATAGCCCTTTTCCTGAATGTAGAGTGAAAGAAAATTAACAATCAGCACCGATTAAACAATTGTAATACAATGACAAACCTCATTTTGCATCACCCTGTGGAGTTTTAGACTCTGGTGCTGGTTTTCCCACGTGGAAGAGAATTTTCTCACCCTGTTCCTCAAAATGGGGGAAGATCTTTGTTCCCCAGCAGGAGAGAGACTGCAGGGTCTGTAAATAACCTCACACAGTATTGACAGGAAGGATGTCATTCTCAGATCTACGAAGTCCACAGAAATATTGTGAATGTGGCAGTATTAAATCTAAAGAGAAGAGGAATTGTGGGCACATGGAATCTTAGAAACTGATGGTGGAGATGCAGAAACAAGAGACAAAGCCATACACGATGATAAGGAAATGGCAGAGAGGTGAGATAGGAAGGGAAGCTGCCAATTACTTGCATTTTAAAGATTCAGCTCGACTCCCTACTGGGACATGCTACTGGAGTTTCCCTGTATTTCTTTGATTTTGACTTCCCTGAATGTGAAGTTACAAACCAGCTTTGTTCCTCCCAATGTAAGCAGTCCATGCTACAGCTCATTCAGTCTATAAGCTGGGAGGAGAGGCAACCCCAGTGCAGGCTCCAGCTCCCAGTGCTGCTCCACTGCCCCAAACTCCTTAGTAGGCTCTCTGTTCACACTAGCCTTTGCCTCCGTCTCTCGAAGAGTTGAGGTACTGCTCTAGGTGGGTATTCCCAAACAGGACTGGCTAGGGAGCAACAGGGGTAGGTAAGGAGTAACATAGACCCAATTTTTTTATTGCATGTGACAAATAAAATATGCCATTCAGGTCTTCAGGATAATCACTGATTTCAGTGAAGTATTGATTAGGATTTTTCAAATTACTTATCATAATCTATTTCTGTCATTGGAATAAATTGTAAAAATCTTTTAGGTTTCAGAAGAGTGAGGCTGTTGACCACTAAACATTATGTTAATCTACACATTACAAACTTCACTAGAAGTTCAGTCACACCATTCCCTAATCCCTTTCAATTTCTGGAGGTCTCCAGTCCCACTCTGGAGAATTTAATGCTATTACATTTGTAACTTTGTTACTTGCAAAAGAGTAGATATTTCCCTGGTATATTAGTGATTGACTTCAGCAAATGTTTTATCAGAGTCAGCAAGAGAACGGAAAAACTGCGGTATCCAAATACTGTGATCAGTTTACTCTGCCCAAACTCTGTTAGCATCTGGGAATAAAACATGTCTCTGTGTAATCTGTTTCCCATTGTGGTTTTAAAGGTCTGCAATATTTTTATAGGCTCAAGGACCAAAGTAACTCAAGACTAAACTGTGTTGGCTCACCCTGGGGTAACCCCTATAAATGACAAACAAATCAGCATTTCACAGTTAAAAAACAACACCAAGTGTTCTACAAAATCTCCCAGAAGTTTACTGCAGTGATGTTAACAATGCTAGACATTAAGTCAAGGAATTTCCTTTTTGCATTTAAAGAGAAAAAAACACCCCAGCTGTTTCTCAGTGGATTCTCAGCCAAGTTGAAAAGGTCACTGACCCAGCCATGATGTAACACCAAATACTGCAAAAGGTGACTCCCCCTGATGAGCAAAAGCAGACAGGTGGGGTTGGGAAACTGGGAGATTAGAAGGATTTAGTTCATTGTAAATGCTTACTGGAACTCTCATGTTCATTAGTGACGGCTTTGAAGACCCTATAAGTAGCTGTTTGTTAAGTCATAAGGTGTGCGAGCTAGGAGGAGCTTAATCCCTTAATCCCTTAAACCCGCCGGCGAATAAACATACCTGCTTTATAACTTGTTATGGGTTATAGGGTTTGATTCTGCAAAACACCTCAACCAGCACTACTGTAGGGCACCAATGATAACTTTCACCTCACAAAGAAGGCATATACCTAGTGCACCTCTTGCACTAAAGCTTCACGTAAAAAGGGTGGCAAGAGTCTTTCCCTTCCACTTGAACTATATGCAGCAATTATTTGTTAACAGACTTGTAGGAATAGAGAAAATCTGTTCCTGAAAATGATCTGCATTGCATTGAAGTACTGGAAAGTGTACCCTCAGTACTCATTGTATAACCTATGGTGTGCTTGATTAGAAACTGCAGGTGTAATAATTTCATATTCCCAGCAAAACATTAAAGTTTCTATATAACCTAAACAGTAAAGGCACAAGGTAGGGGCTGGAGGAGCTTTGATGCTGTGAGTCACACCATGAGGCAGCATTGGAGACTCTATAAGTGAATGAGTGAGAAAAACCTGTGTGCAGGACAACTTCTCACCTCCAGTGGGGCAGGAGCTAAACCACGTGGCCCAGGAGGCATTCTCATTTCTGAGATTCTTGGGGAAAATGGTGGCCAGGGAGGGTCCAAGCAGCAGGGAAAAGGTAAATGGGACAGCCGATAGCACTCACATAGGCATCCCCATGCCTATGTGCATGTCTGGATGCAGGTCTGCACCAGACCGGCACCAACAGAAACCCATGAAGAGAGGGTTTATAAGGGGGGAAGCACACAGGAAGAAGTACTGGAAGCTGATGTGAGGGGGCAACCAGGCTAATGCCCCCTTCAACAGAGGAGTGGAGAAAAAGCAGTCATCTGCAGTTATTTCTCCTTGCTTACTAGGCAAAGAGAAAATATGATTGTGTTGTTCACAAAATAATATTTCCCAACAGATTCTCTCTGTTTAGTATATGTTCATTTATATAATCTGCAGTTTGAAGAGTTAAATTTTGCATCCCTGAGAGGGCATCTAAACTCGTGCATAAGATTACCTGGGACCTGCGTTTAGCTGCGTGGCTAGATTCAAGCTGTTCAAGCTATTTAACTTCACCTCTCACTTAACTGTAACTATTGCTTATGATATTTTCTACTTCTACAGCACTGGTCCTCCAAGTACAGGTATTTTTGAGGTGCAGAAGCAGGTAGGCAAGCAAAACATGTTCCAGAACTCACTGGAATACACCTGTGTTTATAGAAGAGGTAAAAAAAGGCCACCTTCATAAAAAAGTGCTTGGTTCTGGAAAATGTAGTGCCCAACTGACCATGTTGTCATTTATAATAGCAAAGCAAACCAGTCATTATATTGACCACATTTGCACATAGGGAGGGAGGTAAAATGTAAACCAAACTATGTTTGCTGTCTTGAAAGGTTATTTCCAAATGTTCCCTCTCTGCCGCAAGCTAAACAAACCTTGTGTATCTTTACTTCAGGTGTTCAATAAGAAGCTTTTAATTCAAGCGCATTCACATCAACCCTCCTTCTTCCTTACTCAAATTTCAAAAGATCTTGAGGAGGAAGTATGTGTTGGTAAGCAGAGTATCAAAAGCAACATAATAGTACTTATGTTTCACTACATCTGCCCTTCCTCTGTGTCCAAAGCACCTAGCTTGCCCAGAGCACAGCTTTAGAGGGCAGATGGCAATTTTTGTTCTTTCTCATTTATAGTAAATGAAAAAAAACCCAGAAAGGAGCTTGTCTGCAGAATTTTTGCATTAGTAAACCCATACTTTGTTGTCCCGTGTAGATGCTGTAGAGGTGGAAAGAGAGCAGACTATAAAGACAGGATTAAAAAAAAGAAATGGAAGAGGTTTAAAGGGAAAAATGTCTTTAATATTTAGCAGGCTATGAATCTAAATCTCATTTTTGATCGGTCTTGGGAATTCAGTAACTGTTCACACTGCCCACTGTAGTTTTGAGCATTGATGCCAAAATAGGTATCAGCAGCCTGTCTGGGTACATGCTGTGAGAAAGCTCTGCCTACACAACACAAGCACAGCTGTATGGATCTTCTCAGACCAATGCAAAACAAAGGAAGACAACTTCTTGCCCTTGCATGCCTGCCCTATAAAGACAACCCAAGTCACTCAAGTGCTTCAGACGTGATACCCTTCATTTCTGGAAAGCACCATATATATGTGTGTGTATACACAGGAAATGTTCAGTAACTCACAGAGAGCATCATTGTTAATATTTAGGTCACTCATTTGATAACTCAGGTAAAAAACTATGGAATAAAAACCATTCACATGGGGGAAAAAAAGAAAGGCTCTTGTTATATATTTCAGAAAAAAAAGCCAAAAATTCCAGTGGGGGAAAAAAATCAATTTTGTGTCGTTTAGGTGACTAACTTGTCACTTCATTCTGAATTTGCACATTTTTTTCTGTTTGCTAGCTGCCTTTCTTTCTCAGGTATTTAACTTTTCTAAAGTTTACTTTTCCCACAGTTTGGCTGTTAATAAACCTTGACTAGTGACTGATTTGGTGCCACTTCATAGTCATTCATGTTTCTGGATTTGAAGCTAGGAGTTTAAAAGGAATCTATATAGATAATCCTTGTCAGATTTTACTCCATTCTAGCAACCAGTTACAGAAGGAAAGACCCTAGATTTTTTTTTAAATTTTGTGCACTGTAGTGTATAATAAAGGTATAAAAATATGTTGCATTCTGAGAAATAATAAGATCAATTATTTTTTCTTTTAGGTGGAATAAAACTTTGGAATAAACCCAGTCACTTCTCAAACATACCACTGCTTCACAAAGAAAATAAGTTTTGTGGTTAGAACTATCATTTCAAACACTGATATTTCCAATTCATGTATTTTCATAAGCTGTAGGAATGCAGTTGTCCTCTTTTGCACTTCCTGGACTTAAAATGATTGTAAAGACTTTGAAAGAGCCCACTTCTGTTCCAATGCCTCTGCTGGAAGAGGATGGGCAAACCCAGAGACTTCAATGGTATATCTGATTAACCTCACCCTGTCAGTGCACATGGTCACTTAGCCCTGTGAAAAGGGAAAGCCAAAGAAAAATGGTCAGAATTTTTGACAAAGTAGTTTGGGGTTTTTTTGTGAGAAAAGGCAGCTCCAATAGATTTCCAGCAAGCCCTGAGTAGATTAGTTTTCACCTCCTGAAGCTCATGCCTGTGTGGGATGTGTGTAGCAGAGCAGCTCCACCATTACGGTTGTGAAAAACACAAGGCAGCTGGAAAGACAGTGACTCTGCTACTTGAATTAGCCTTCCTGCAGCAGCATCTGAGCTATGAACTGTCCAGATTGAAGTTCTGTGCTACCATCTGTCATGAAATCACTGTTCTAAGGATCTTAGTGAAACTGAGCCTCTGTGCAGCAGGCAAAGGACGTTGCAGGACTTCTAGTGTCTGCAGCTCTGAAATAACCTTGCTATGGGAGCTATTGAAAGCTGAGGTTAATAGGGCTCTTAAAACTTCCATATTTCTTGTTTGGAGCCATCAGATCAGAAATCTTTGCATCTCTGGGAATCATAACTGAGCTGGGGCATTCAAGGCTAGGGAATTCCAAATTGATTGTCCTTTGGAAAAAAAAAAAAAAGATATCTGCATGATTTTAAATATTTTTTTATGGGAAATATTCCTTCCTACATTCACCTTCTGAGCTAACGGTGAATATTTTCCCCAAAGAATTTCCATTAAATTGAAATTTTCAGCCAAAATCGGTGAAATGCTACCAAAACAACTGTTGATAATATTCAATACAAATTAAAGTTACTGTCAAAGACTGAGGCTGAGGAATATTGTGTCTTTCTTGTAAAAGGTGTTTTTTTGTTTCCAACACTTTGTATCTCAAAACCATTACTGGGAAAGGGCATTTGTGCCATTTTAGGTCCATAATGACTGTGTGTTATGAAGAGTGCCAAGAGGCTCCACAACCAGCCCATCAGGAGCCAGGAACATGAACTATAGAGAGGTATGAGGAAGATTTGAGACCTTTTATACTTTTATTTGCTCGTTTGCTTTTCAAGTCTCAATCTTTTCAACTACTGCAACAAAACTCACTTATGCTCACGTGTCAGCTTTTGCCCTGCATGAACCTGGAAAAACCCTTCTTGCAATAGTCTCAGTTGCACCTCTCTCCTGCTGGAAGGCACCTGGTGGAAAACTCTGCAGAAGACAAACATTTCCATGGCCCAGTATAAGTCCATGAGGTGTTCCTGCCCATGTGCAAAGCCAGCAAGGCCACATCCAGCTCCAGCTGGGCATGCCTGTCACTGTCCTTTCATCAATATTTCTTACTGCTTTTTAGCATAGCCACTGTTTCTAAACATCTCTGAAAATGAAATTTCCAGCTCAGATGAATGGCCGACTTCTAAATTTTTCAGAGCTTCAAAGCAAAGATTTAACAATTACATCCTTTATACCTGCAGGGATTTCAGCAGGCTGAATTATCCTTTGAGCTGTCAAAGCTTTATGTACTGCTTGTAAGCAGACAGGATGCAGTCTTTGGATTGAAATATGGCAGCTATTTAAGGACACAGAAGCAGCAGAGAATTATTTGGCAGAGGATGGTGTAAGAAATGCTGCATCCAATTGAAATGACAGGAATACTCACAGGTAGGAAGAATGCAATTATCCAGGCCGGAAGTAGGCCAGCAATTGCCAAGATGCAATTCTTACTGCAGACTTGGCATTTCTCAATGTTTTTGTGAACTTCTGTCAGACATACTTGTTAATTAATTAAATCTGTAAGAACTATTCTGCCTTTAGCTCCTTTCTTTGTGCACATGTGGGCACGAAACTAGAATGTCATGATAGATAGATAGATAGATAGATAGATAGATAGATAGATAGATAGATGCATAAATATGTGTATATATTTACATTTATACACACACATCTTTTGATTCAGAACAGATTGATTTTATGAAGTAGATGAAGGGTGGAAACGTCGCTCTCTGGGGCCTCATGATTTTTTCCTAGCCCCTAGTTTCAAGAGAGATTCCAGACAGACAAAAGGTAAGAAGATATACTGGATGCAGCAATTTAGGCTGTCAAGGTGATAGACTAGGTGATCATACACATTTTGCTACTTTTAGCCTCTCAGAGGTAGTGAAATACCTACGAGGAAGGAGAGGTTTTAGGAAAGATGGAGGGAAGTAGAAATGTAATTAGTACACTGAGCAGGTGTACAGCCCTGGAAAGAGACAAAACCAGTTTTCCCACTCTGCAGCTGACTTCTGCAAGATGTATCTGATGAATGGAGGTACACATCACTGTTGCTGGCTGGGGACTTTGTAATAGGTAACACACATACACACGCCTGTTCCCTATTCAAAATTGTTCTACCACCCACTTTTTTTAAAAGCCTTAATAATGGAAAATAAGGGGAAACAGAATTGTTGTGTTTCCACAAAAAAACCCCAACCAAACATAAACCAAACCAAAACAACAACATAGGGAGACTTTTTATGTTGGTTTTTTTTTTTTGTTTTTTTTTTTTTGGCAAGAAATGAATAGAAGCCACCAAGCCACCTACATGGTAGAATATTGGTTTTCTTAGAATCTAAGCAGCAGAGCTGACCTATTCACTGTCCGCAGGAGTGGTATGCTTGTTGACATTGAAGTGTCATGAGACACTATAGCAAGAGAAAACTGCAGTCAAATGTTTCAGTGTAAGTCTCCCTCCAAGTCTCAGTGACTCAGATAACTACATTAATTGATCGTCCTCCAGGGACATGGGAAATTCAGGCGACTCTCTGCCCTCACACAGTTCAGTCCCTTCTGCTGACATAATGGATCATGTACTTTGTCCGTTGTGGTGCTAAGGTGTTTGTGATGAAAGCAAGCTCTGAGGGCAGTATTTCCTTCCACTTGAAAAGAGAGTTCTTCAAGTGACACTGAAAGGCAAACTCACCACAGAAGATCCCATGTCCCTGACCTTGCCTCTCAAGTTAAGATTTCTGGATTTGCAAAGCAAACTAAAACACTCATTTATATTTTTTTTTCCTCAGTGGAGACTGAGATTTTTTTCAGCTGGAACAAATGAAGACAGAACATTTATATTTTTTTCTCTAGTCTTAGTTATACAGGTGTCTAGAAGTTGGACAAGTATTTTGGTATATAAAAATAAGTGAATTAAGTAGCAGTAACAGCCTTATTCTTTCAGCCAAGGTCATTAGTTTGATTAGGCTGGACAGGAATACAGGGAAAAATCAGATATTTTTTTCTCTAAGCCATTCAGGCTAGCCCAGTTATTGTTGTAACTTGACATGAACAAATGCCATATTATGTCCAAATCCGGTGTTCCCACATAAAATTGATGTTGAAAAATGGAGAACAGTTCAAAAGAGCTACATGACTCAGTGAGTGAATGATCCATAAAACATGCCTAGTGATGGGAAACTTGATACGCTCAATCTATCTGTTTTATCTGAATGCAAATTGAAATGGAACAGTCTGCTGATAGCAGAATTCTTCAGTGAAGCAGAAGAAGGCAGAACACGATTTCAAGGTGGGAAGATTGTCATGGTTACAACAGATGAAAAATAAACATTTTTGACAGCGTGATTAACACTGAAGCACTCCTCCAAGGACAAGTTTATGTGTTTCAGTGCAGAGCCTGTCAGATATTCCCACCACCGGCTCATTTATATGTCTCAGTGCCAGGCCAGAGTGCTCACTCAGGTGCTGCAGTGCATTGACATGACACTGAACTAAGGCTCATCAGCCTGGTTTAGGGCTAGGACCCTCTTCACTGAGCTATGATTTGCACTGTGAAGGTGTGGATGTAAGTTTCCAAGCCCAGATGGATACTTTTTGATGTGGTATAAATACATAAGTCAGGCTGGGGATTGTGCTGAAGTAGTTATCAGTTCACATTCAATTTGAAAAACGATGGTTCAGAACAGTTCTTGGATCAAGGTCAGTCAAGTTGTCTCATGAACGCAGAGACTCTGGCACACCATCTTTGCTGGATTTAACTGTGGATTCAAATGGAGATCATCTAACAAATTTGCAACTGCCAGTGTCTCTAGCAGGGGGAACATGGCAGAGAAATGCATACGGTCACAGTGAGCTGGGGCCTCTAGACTACACGGTGAAGGCTAGTTTCTTCTCTCCCTACTTCTCCTTCAGCTTTTTAACACAGGAAATTAAGTAAGGCCCCCACCACTGTGCTGATTTCTATTTGTTTGTCTCTCTGTGTGGTGGGAACTAGTTGTGTCCACCATCAAAAATTAATGCATTCTCCAGCTGCTTGGTGGATTTAGGCCTTTTATCTAAACAGGAAGAGAATTTGTTTAGAAACTATTGAGACACCTAATTATTTATGCCAGGAAGCCAGGAGGTAGCCCGGCTGAAAGGATACTGCATGTTCCTACAGACATGGGAGATCTGCAAGATTAACCACAAACTAAATTTTATGTATACATCTCAGAGTATATAACTAGACTGAAATCATCCATTCATTTTTTTTTTCATCTAAGCAAAGTCAACAGACTAAAATACTCCTAATTGCTAGAGGGTCAGTGCTGGGTTCTAATTATCCTGAGACCGGATGTGGACCTAGTGGTTGTATGAAATGTCTTCCTCCCAAACATGCAGTTTCCTTGGAAACAGAACAAGAAACAAACTGCTTCCAATGTACAACTATTAATAAGAAGAATTTGCTCAGTTAAGTAGGTGCCTAGGATAGATTATGAACCACAGAACTGTTGAGGTTGGCAAGGCTCATACAATACACCCCTGTTCAAAGGAGGGTCAGTTAGAGTAGTTTGCTCATTTGGAGTTCAGTTTTAACTGTCGCTAAGGACTGAGACTCCACAACCTCTTTGGATGATCTTTCCCAGTGTTTCACCACTCTCATAGTAAAAAAAAAAGGTATTTTTTTCTTAAATTGAAATGGATTTTCTCTATATTTCATTTAGTGCCTGTTGCTCTTGCTCTTTTGGTGGATTCCACCAATGAAAGCCTGTGAGGAGACCACCATGTGAAGTATCATGTGGCTGAGAGCAGTCCTGGTGTAGGCCGGGAAGCGCAGCAAGGGAGGACCCTGCACTAAGAAGACTTGCTTTTTCCTCTCACTGTCTTGGTGAACGTCCACTTCACCCTTTCTTGCAAAGTATTGTGAGACCTACACAGTGCCTGCTATGAATTATTGTCAGGCAAAGCCTATGAGAAGACATGATGATTTCTATCAAGCCAGAAGACATAGTTGAGGAAAAAAATCTCAGATCTCTAGCCAGAATTGATCATTCTGATTGGGATTGGAATTGGAAGTGAGTGGGAGATTTTTTCCTACTATGCATTGCTACTGCTTTACTCATAGCTGAGCCATTAATAGTAAACAACCTACAGCTTCTTCTTTTCAACATAAAATGAGGAAAATTATTTATTGTGAGAAAGCATGAAAGGTGTATTCAAAATCGAACAAAGGCACCAACTTGCTACTCATGGGAAAATTATAAGTTTGATGAGACTTGCAAGAACTAATTCTGATTCACTCCTGAGTTTTGCAGTGCATTGTCTTTGTGAATGCTGACAGCTTTTTTGTCTCTGGTGGCTGAGTGAGATTCAGAGTGTTAGACAGATGGTGGAACTAGCTCACTTTGACTGTTATGAAATGTAAGATGGAAATCAACACAGAACACTGGCATAATTTTTAGTCTTATTTGACATGACTAAAAATTATGTCAGTGTTCTGCTCCCCTTTGCTCCAGTTATGTGAAATTATATCTTAGAGCTGTGTGTTATGCTGCCCCAGTCCTGTAGTTATTGTTCAATTGATTTCAATGGAAATTTTATCTAAACTTTAACTTGAAGCAGAAAGGATGTCATCCTGGGTTTATGCAACCTAACAAAAAAATCACCCACAGTTGAGCAGATGTCAAGTTACATTTCAGTTGTGATACATTAATAGGCATGATCACAGAATTTCCTGTCAATATCAGCACAAACCGTCTTCAGATCCAAAGCAAGGTATTAAGAAGAGTCCAAGAATAAGAAGAAACATATGTCACCAAAAGAAGGTGATTCCAGAATCCTATAGTGACTAAGTTTATTCTTTCTTTAATTTAACATTGTTTCTTCATACATCTCTTCTGATCAGAGATAGGCCAAGAAATACCAAGTGAGCCATGCCTGTCATGTAACCCCTCACTAAATCAGATTTTCAATAACCAGACCTATCAGCAGAAAACTGTTCAGTCATGTTTGTCATTGCTAACAAACACATCTCAAGACATATTCTAAATGCAATTTCAGTTCAGTTCAGTGAGATGAACCGAGTGTGGTATTGCCCTTGGCTTACACCCTGGAGATGCACTGTATGACTCTCAGAAGGTTTTGTCCAGCTCAGAGAAGCAGGCAAAATACTAGCTTATTCAGACTTTGTCCAAACATACAGATTTGCAGATTGGGCTAGAAATATTAGGAGAACAAGTTTGCATGAATATGCGTTGGCAGCAGTCTAAAGGCAATGCAGGAAAACAATTGTCTGCCATGGGACGGTTCAGCATTTACAATTCCCATCTCCAAAATGGCAAAGATACCCAGAGATTCTGAAACAGAGCAGCTGACATCAGTTGTCCCAGTTACAAGAGATGTACAAGAGTTACGAGACTTGACTGTCTTATTTTACCCAGGCAAGACACCTCACTGAACTCAAGCGAGTTTATGTTTACGTAAAAGCTGTTTACAAGACTAAGCATAGACACCTGATCCTGAACAATCATTCCTCCAGGCCTGAACATCTTAACTTCCATCAGTCAGGAGAGGAGATTTGACTGCTGAGATACCGGCTTCTGACTTTGAATAGAATATAGCCTGGCTCATCATTATGACAGATAATTTCAGGCAGATGAGAAGGTAACAAAATACAGGGAAACTATTACAATAGGCCAAGCAAGATGTAGTGTTAAACCTACAAAAGGATCCCAGCTTCTGCAGACCGCTTTTTATTCCCAAGCCATGTGTTGCTTGGAGACCTTTCAGCCTTCAGTTGGAAGCCTTACCCCCCACATAAAAGAATGCATAAGAGGACACCCATAGAGAGGTCAGCGAGCTCCTAAGTTAAGTAGGAAATAGCAAGTTGAGGAACAGACTCTGACACCAGTGCCTCAAAAATAATCCATATGTGACCCTTTCTGTTTGGATTCAGAGCTTGGAGCTGTGGCTGAAACCCAGACCAGATTGGTTCTTTTCAGAAAACAAACATGAGAGAAGGTGTGGCTGAAGTCCTGCTCCTGCTGCTGGCTTTCCTGGTGGCTCAGTGCTCTTGCTCTGGGGAATTCAAAATCCCACACTGGCTACCTGGAGCTGGAAAATGGACCCAGGTTTCTCTCTAACGCTCTCAGCTGCATTTTCTGTTCACTGCACAAGCAGCATGGCCTAATTAATTTTTGCAAGAAACAGTTTAGTAGGTAAGTTTCAAAGACTGCGACCAAGGCAGGGATGATTTCTGACTGCTGGGTCAGGAGAGAGACACTTTGCGAGCTACCATGTAGGACTGACTGCACATAAACCCAAGTGTGTGGCAAACATGTAAGCATTCTGGCGATTTTAGAGGGAAAAATAAAAGAGCAGAGGAAATTTGGCTTCTTCTCAAGTTAGGGAGCAGCTGAACAGGAGGCTGGAGGAACAAAATTTTGAAGCAGACATTTGAAGTGTCAGTCTCTGTGAATGTAGCTACTGGTGCCTAGAAAGAGATTAATTTAAATCTGCATATCAGATGTACACTAAAAGAAAGATACTTTCAGTTCAGAATAGTATTTAGCAATTGCACATAGTCAAAGAAATGTTAACAGACTGCAAATATTTTTTTAATTATATTTTAATTATGTTGGTGATGCTGCTACAGGTATTAATGAAAATGCAAAGCATATGATTTAAAGGAACAATAAAAAAGGCATGTCTTGTGAGCGAAACAGAGCCAGAAAAAGCTTGGATATTTAACATTGTAAAAGAAACTATGTTGCATTAGTATGTAGCCTAGGAAAAAAACAGATAAAATTTTTTACATATTTTGTACTCCTTCTGTGAGCAGATTACAATATAGTGAACCTCTTAATAGTTTGAATATCTTAATAGTTTTAAGATAAACTAATCATCAAGTTATTTTTACATTTTGCACATGATGTCAATCATGTTTATAGCTTTGTGGTGCTGAGTACAATGAGTATTTTATTTCCAGAATTCGAGTAATGCTTTTATAAACTTGTCTCATGCTTATTTTTTTAATAAAGCTGCACAGAAAGGCCAAAGAAAGGGTTGTCTTATATCATCACAGTCCTCAGTGGGTTAAAGAATAAAAGTGGTTTATAAATAGAAGCCTCTTTCATCTGTCCTTTGATTCCCCCCTATAAAAAAACCTCCTTGCAAGTATTTTTCTTGACACAATCATCATTTCTTGTTAGTTTCAAAATATCTGCAAGACAATGCCGTGATCTTCAGTTATGGGTACACTCTGCTGGGAACAGAGAAAGGGGTTTATTGTGCACAGAGGAAAGGGGCTGCACACTATTTCTGCCCATGATTTTTGACTCCCTAGCCCTTCATAAACTGAGCTGGTGTTTAGGCACCATACCTGTCAAGACAGGTCCATAGCTGGACCCAGCTGGAATTACCTTCAAAAGTTATGTGTCTTAGCCACAATCTTCATTGCAGTTTGAGCTTCCAATGTATCTCTATGCCAAGACCTATAAAAATAAAGATTCTTCTTGACAACCCTGGACATTTGTGCCATGTGATTTAAGAAGTTTGTGTCACCAGCTGTCCGCCCAGCCTCTCAGGCAGAAGGAACAGGAGGCATATGACATCCACACCTCTGCATCCATACTCCCTGCTCCATTATTGATTGAGCCTGAGAGCTGTTGTGGGGTGTTACACCCTATGGAGAATGGCAGCTGGTTGAGAAAATGCCCCACAGACTATTCCCAGACTCCAGCAGGGATATTGGATGTGTGGCCAAACAGGAGAACATCCCACATCATGCTTTGTGTGTCCCCAACACACAGGCAGAGTGGGGCTCCAAGAACAGACCAAACAGTTTCAGCATCTCATTTCTGTGGGCTGGGAATAAAAGGGCCTTTGAAATGGAAAGAACCCCCTCTCTTCCTAAACTCTAATTGGGCTATGCGAAAGAAAAATAATTAATTTTGCATGCTGAAATAGATAAAAATTGAGATATTTTAAAAGGATCATCTTTAGCTCTGTCAATACATTGTTTTACATATTGTAGCATTTGAAATTTTAATCTGATTGTAGCTTGTTGCTTGTGCTCAAATTAAGTGGGGTTTGTTTAGTCTCTTTTCCCTAATAAAATTAAAGTTTACAAATGTATTGTTAATTTTCATTTATTAAAAAGAGTTTTCCTTCATAAAAGTAATTCTAGCTGATCATTAAAAACATACTTTAAGAGACAAAGAAAATATATTGATTGGATAGAATTTGAATGGCAAGAAATATGTTTTTAATTATTGTTATTTTATTAACGGACAAGCACTATCTTATTAAATCTAAATTGGATGTGCATTGAGGAACAGTAATTCAAACCATTCCTAAGACAAAAATTAAATACACATTGGTACATAATAAAGCCCTCATGTACAATATAGGTGGTTTACAAAAAGATCTTTCAACTTTTGAACAGACCAACATACAAGTATTTCACCATTTGAGTTCATGGTAAGGTCCCTAGCATAAAGTATATTTCCTAGAAGAGGCTGATCTTTATTTCTATTGGGATCGCATGTTTGTGTATCTCCCTTAACTTCCAGGCCACTACTTCCAATTTGTATCAGTTCAAACCAAGATTTGGACTAAAAAAACCTGAAATGATCCAGCTAAAAAGTAGTAGGGCAGACATAAACTACCAAACATTGACCCTGAAAATGCATTTCAATGCCATTACATTTCTATGTACAGCAGAACATCAGTTGCCTGGACTTTCCTTTCCGCCCCTTCTTTGGCAGCTGTTTGGCTGCAGTCAGGAATCAGAGCAGTTGATGGCTGTGGTCAGCATGATGGACCAAAGCTCACCCTCTCAGCCCTGCTGTTTTTTTGACTGAAACCTCAGTTTCCAGTACACAGAAAAGTTTTCCTCCTCCTAAAAATATTTGATGTCCAACAATATAATAGGCTGATTGGAAGCAGCACAGGCTGATTCCAGTTCTGATACTCTTATGCTGACAGACTCTCAATCCTGGTTTCATCAAAACACATAGAAAAGCCACAGTACCCATATATGTGTTGCAGATTCCTTTGTTTTGAGCAGGGACAGTTGCTTGGGCTTTCAGTATAACTGCTATTCCTTCACTCATCTGTTTCCAGACAAAAATCAAGTTTATTTGGTTATTCTTCAATGAAGGGATGTTATTAGATCACTAATCTGAGCACAAATACCTCAGCCCACAGCAGTAGTGGGTTTGTCTAAGACATATTGGAATACCAAGAAGGAATTTCCTGTATTTACTTGGAGTAAAATTTTTTCTGCAACAAGTCTTAAGAATACGAATGCTGTTTAGAGTGAGATGTTTAAGGCATATAAGTACAACAAAGCCTGATTTTTTGTGTTCAGAAAGGAAGTTAATGAACTGTAGTTGTTCACTGTTTCACAACCAGCTCCCTCAAAACTCCTAGCTGGAGGTTCAGCCATTCTGATGCTGGAGACTAGATACCAAAATCAGGGCACTTGTGTAGTCTACTGGTAAGATCAGTTAAAAATCTCCTAGTGTTCTATTGGTTATGGGGATATAGATACTTAATTGTAAGGTAAAGTAATTGCATTTGCCTGTTGGGTGAGAGGATCAAGGAGCGCATGCACAGGTTCTACTGGCTTGTTGTTGAGATGACAACATGTGGTGGGTGAGGGCTGCTACGGCACAGAAGGAAGAGGAGGTGGTAGCAGCTCTTCATAGCTTAGCAACTGTCTCAGTCACAACTTTGGCAGCTTTTTTTCTCTTGCTGACCAGGAAGCTGAGAAGAAATGTCCAGATGGCAGTTACTGCTGTGGTAGACTTTTGCCAGAGCACATTTTGACATCCTTGGGAACGTGAGACAGGTGACAGTGTGTCCCCTCACTCCTTTACCACACAGTGTCAAATCCGATTCATGGGCTGCAAAGGGGATAGCACTGCAAAATGTACTGTAAAATTCCATAATCCTGATCAATAACCCACATTTTCCAAGACACACAGAGAATTGCTCTTTTAACACCCTCTTTCTTCAGGTATATTTGAGAAAAAAAAGAATTGTTATGAAAATTAAGACAAATCATGATGATTTCATGCTGAAAAGCATGCTGTGAATTCAGTGAAGGCTTTTCCCAAGTTCAGGCCCAGAGGATTTCACCTTAAATTAGAAAAACTGGAGTGTATAGTAACAAAACTTTCTAAAATGTCAGTTAACTGGGTAAGGCAGTGCAATAAGCAAACTGTATCCAGAGTTTTTCTTCCTTAGAAGTTAATTTAAGAAGTCCATCTGGTTAATAAACTAATCTAATAAGAAGAGTTCCAGTAGCTTTCATTATACTTGTATACAACTAGTTTTCTGTCTGAAAAGAACCACAAATCATTTGGTCATTGCTGACCAAAAAAACCTCAATTTAAACACAGATATAATAAAAAGATCAACACTGAGCTAACCCAAGGCATTTAGTTATTGCTAACATTCACATCATACCTGAACAACATGTCAAAATTTGAATCCCCAAAGACTACACGTTGCGATATCTTGGACTGCCAGTGTGAATTAAAGGCAGTGAAGTTCTTTGCAGAGGATATTCTACCAGTAGTTGCAGAGCACAGTTTAGCCGCTGAGGTTAAAACTGATAAAGTTTCTAGGACTTTGGCTGAAAGAAAGGCTTATTAACACAGAGTTACACCCCACCCGGACCTACAATGTTCTGCTCTCGTAGAACAAGCATCTTACACTATTAAGAGCACATTTTCAGCTTTTCAGATGTTGTTTGTATTTCACTATTTCAGGACTGTGTTTTGGTATAGAATTTACCATGCTCAGAAAAGAAAAAGAGAAACATACAGATCAGGTCTGCAGGTAAGTAAATGAATGTCCATTTGGACTTCATAAAACCACTAATGTCAAGTGAACCACTACTAGGAACATTATTAGAGTCTTGAGGTGGGTTTACAGTAGGATGAGCAAAAACAGACCTGAAGGCTGACCAAGATAATGACCCCCTGGGAAGAAGATGAGCCCAGTAAAATACCCACCTGAGTTCAAGGTGCAGATCCACAGAAGGTTATCTCAAGCCACAGGCTCTTCATAGTCTGTGTTCAGTCACTTCATCAACTTAACAAAGCTTAACAAATCAGCTGAACTGTGGCAAGCAGCAGCTCCTGGGAAGCACACAGGAAAGCAGAGAATCTCACTGGTGCATCTGGAGGTGATGGATGGCAGCCAACGGGAAGGCAGTTGGCCAATATCTTTGCCTATAGTAACAGTGATGGTGAGGACGTATGATGTTTTCAATATTGATATTTTCAGGCAGATAAAGGCAACTATGAAACCATGGTCCAGAAATCTCAGAAGTACTGAAGTGAAATAGAGGAACACATTATTTTTAAACACAAGCAAAGATATTGCTTGAGGTCAAAAGACACAAAAGAGTTTGAGGTCATCACAGAGCCAATCTTGCAAAGCTAGGGCTGCATCCCTAAATGCAAGCCTAGATTTCATGGCTAGTTTTCCCTATATTTCATGGCTGTGTCCCTGTAAAGGAAATAGACAATGACTGGAAACAGGACCAACAGTTCAAATCAAAGCTCCCAGGGGACTCAGACTTAGATTTTGATAATACAACAGAAGACCATGATCACAGGCATTGGGCAGCTTTGGAAAGATTTGGTGCTGTGAGGCTAAAGCTAAACAAACATAGATGATAAGAGGGTGTCATGCAAAGGCCATGGATGAAAGAGAAGGAAACCTAGCAAAGATCACCATAATGCTTTGGCCGTCACTGTGTAATTGCGTAAAGAAAGAAAGAAGGGATGCAATGATTTCTTGAAACTGTGCTTTACATTGAAAAATTTATAACTAATACAATTGTCTGAACCAACAGCCGTAAGGCTTAGAGTATGAGTGCTCAAAAACATGTGAAGAACAACAGATGCAGACCTTAAGAGAGTGCTTAAGAAACTGGAAGTTTTAAGTAGAGGACCTACTCCTTTAATTACTGCAACAGTAAGGACAAAAGCAACTTATCCATGTATGCACCCCAGGAGAGTATTGGCACAATACTCTTTCAGTAATACAGTTGAAGCTGGAGACCAGTGGATAACGCACCATGGCCACTAAGAGAAACTGAATGTAAATATATTGAATGAAGGAAGGAGGCTTTTAAATAAGCCATGGCTGTAAAAAAACATTCTTTTATTTATGGGACACCACCGTTAGCTGAAACTGACTATAAACCACTTATTGCTATTGCCAAGATAGGTCTGATAAAGACCTTCTGAAGAGTAAACAGATTGTTTTTTCAGCTACAAATGTATGTTTTACAAATTGAGTAAACCTGGGTGAGATTTGGTGGTTGCAGGCAAACTTATTATTTTACAAAATTTCCAGACATTGGTCATAGATATGCCAAACCTCCTCCTCCTCAAAAAAAAAAAAAAAAAAAAAAAAGGATAAAATCCTCTCCACTGGCCAGCAAAATGTGGATTCTGAGCGCCAGTGTCTCATGAGCTTGAGATTACTGGAAAGGTAATTCAAGCTTTGGCACAAAGCTGCCAGTACCATATTGTAGCCCCTCATTGCACCTTGGCAGTGAGGCCTGGATAATACATGCCCATTTTTAGAGAAGCTTGAATGGAGAATCCTGAATCTATTAAAAAGAGGTGAAATGAAAGCTATTAAGGCATATTCTAAGAGAAAGACCAGAGGCTGTCAAGAAATCAACAGTTACAATAAAGCAACTCAATATTATTTCAAAACTTTGCTTATGTCAGTAATATAGGACAACTCCCTCCAAAAGAACCTATGAAGATGGTAAAAGAAAAAGAAGTACATGTTCTTGTAATTTTTATTTATTACATTAATGATAATTAAAATGTGTTATTATTGTTAATATTGTTGTTGATGTTGCTGTTTCTATTGCAACTATTATTCCCCAGAATGGCTTTCCTGGATGTTACTGCAGCCAAACAGGCAACCATATACTCTATATTTGTTTAACTAAACCTTACACACACTTCAAGCACAGTAACTTCTAACAACAGTGTAGTGGATATCCCTGAAAGTAATTTAAACTGAAATACAGATTTAGGTTTATCACCACTAATTCCTGGTACTTTCAAACTTTCAAGTCTAATGGTGAAGTGTCAAAAGAACACAGTGCTCTCTGTGAAATAAAAGCCTGGGAGAGGGAGACTGATTCAAATCTAGTGTCAGTGTAGGTAGCTGTGGAGAACTGATCTCTTGCAAGGGTAAGTTGGAGCGTGCTGTGTTACGAAGAGGATCTTGCTGCACTGAGCTGGTGGTTCACATTCAGAGCAGAACTAACAGAATTCGAAAATCCCTGTTTATCAGTGATCCCTAAATGCTTGACATACAGATAACTTCTGTATGTTTTATGGATTCAGGCACTGGTATGATTTCCAAACAACAAATATGCACATGCCCTAGAACATCAGAAAAATATTTCTTGACAGTTTTATCTGCATCTACATGGGAGCATTTGCTGAGTTGGAAGAGCTGTTTAAAAACTAGCTGACAATTTCTGCAGCAGGAACTAAGCCCAATGATGACAGTCTTTAAGGAATACTTTTTGAAGATGTCAGCTAATTCCTAGTGAGCAAATCTGATTATTTTTACTACTGCTGTTCCTAAAGTCTAATCATTACCCAAACATTTGTTTTCACATTTAAAATGGACTTCTAATCCTCATGGATGAAAAGCTTGAAAACACTAAGCCCAGATGCAAATGCAAAGAACACCCAGTGCACCGTGTTTTTAACCTTTTTGTGAACAGCAAGGGGTCTTTGTTGGTTTTGGGTTTTATTTATTTATTTATTTATTATTTTTTCTTGAAGTATAGAGGCTGGCATTTCAGAGCTCTATATTAAGAGAAAACAGCAGCAAATTTCCTCTGAGCATCACCGGGAACTTCGCAGAGTTCATTTAAAGCTCAGAGCAACTTGGGCAGCTGCACAGGGAGAGCTCGGTTCAGGCTCAGGGCTGGCTTGGCTGGTGGTTGAGCACACCCATTTGCCACTCAGTGGGTGTCTGGGACTATATCAGAGGCTATCGGCAGGTCATTAGTCGTGATAAGGATGCCATCATAAGCAGAGAAAGCCCTTGTAAAAAAAGCCGCCTGTTGAATCAGCGATGAGTGAGTGTATTTTCGGGGAGAGCTGGATACTCTCCCTCCCTTCCTTTGTTTTTGAGTGTGAACAAAAGGAAGTGTTTAAGTTATGAAGTTAGTTATTTGTTTTGTTATCATGAAGCTGCAAAAAAACTTAGGTAAGATTTATTTCATACTGAAAATTAAGCTTAGAGGATTTTTTGGTTTTGGAAGGGCCTGATGACTAGAGTCTGCAGGAGATAAAACAGACTCCATTTGTTGCATTCCTTTTCTCTGGAGTTTTATTAGCAAGGGGTCCTTGTTCCTCTGTATTTATCAGGCTACCTCTTATTTAATGTAGATGCTTTTTTTTGGTAAAGTACGTTTTAGAGGGAACCAATTAAAAAACGCACAAGATGCATTCATTACACTAGTTGATAAACACACAATTATTGTTTTATTTTATGCAGCTCAACTGGGGAGAGTAATTTCTAAATTTTCTTCTAGAAAGGAATGTGAATAATGGATATACTATCCTTACCCTTCCTGCCATTCTGCACTTAGTTTATTCGTAGATACAGATTTTGACCTAAAATAAGACTGGGCATTGCTGTCATTAACATATCTCACAAGTCTCCCTGGTCTCATATTGACAGCCAATGAAAATGAAATTCTGGCCATCCTCAGGAAATGACAATGAAATAAAAGTTAAATTCGCATGTGTATAAGGTAAGCAAGAGCCTTGAGACTGATTCAGCCCTGAGAAAACTGTGAGTGAGACCAAACTGTGTGCACACACTTCTGCCTTCAATAGTGCATATCGCTGTGGAGAAGAAATGGGAAAATATTGAAAGGATATGCAAGCTTTGTTTGCATTTACCATGGGCCAAATTAGTCTCTGGTGCAACCTAAGAACACTATGGAGTTCTGCTTCATTGTTACTGTTAACAAATAGAATTCAGAAAATATTTTTGCTAGTCTTTCCTTGGGAAGAATTTATCTCCTGGCAACAATTCAAACGTTAAGGGAGATTTATACACTAGGATCCCATTTTGCATTCCTTGGATAGAATCCCCAATTCCCTCCACTTTCACCTCCATGGAGTCATTAGCATTTATCAGGTAAATAATCTGTAAGAGTCAGATTATACCCCTATAAATCCATTTTAGTGACATTGACTTCAAAATTGTTACTGAAGATTTATGCTCATGTAGCTGAACTCACAGTCGGTAAGCTTTCATGGAATCACAGAATCATAAAATAGTTTGGGTTGGAAGGTACCTTAAAGATCATCTAGTTCCAACCCCTGTCATGGGCAGGGACACCTCCCACTAGATTAGGCTGCCCAAGGCCCCATCCAACCTGGCCTTGAATACCTCCAGGGATGGGGCAGCCACAGCTTCCCTGGGCAACCTGTGCCAGTGTCTCACCACTCTCATAGTGAACGAATTCCTCCTGATGTCTAGTTTAAATGTGCCTCTCTCCAGTTTATAGCCTTTGCGCCAGTCCTATCACTACATGCCTTTGTAAAAAGCCCCTCCTCAGCTTTCTTGTAGGCCCCCTTCAGGTACTGGAAGGCCACTACAAGGTCTCCTCAGACCACCTCTTCTCCAGGATGAACAAGCCCAACTCTCTCAGTGCGTCCTCATATGGGAGATGCTCCAGTCCTCTGATCATCTTTGCAGCCTTCCTCTGGACCCATTCCAACAGTTCCATATCCATCTTATGTTGAGGATTCCAGAACTGGACACAATACTCCAGGTGGGGTCTCACATGAGCGGAGTAGAGAGACAGAATCACCTGTCTTGACCTGCTGGCCACACTTCTTTTGATGCAGCTAAGGATATGGTTGGCCTTCTGGTCTGTGAGTGCACACTGCTGGCTCATGTTGAGCTTCTCATCAATCAGCACCCTGAAGTCCTTCTCCTCAGGGCTGATCTCAATCACATCATCCCCGACCCCGTACTGAAACCACAGATTGCCCTGACCTAGGCATAGGACCTTGCACTTGGCCTTGTTGAACCTCATGAGATTCATACAGGCCCAATTCTCCAGCCTGTTCAGGTCCCTCTGGATGTCATCCCATCCTTCCAGTGTGGTGACTGCACCACTCATTTTGGTGTCATCTGCAAACTTGCTAAAGGTACATTCAGTCTTGCAGTCTATATCATTGATGAGAATATTGAACAGCACTGGTCCCAGTACCAACCCCTGAGGGACACCACTTGTCACGAATCTCCATCTGCATATCAACATATTGACCTCTCTGAATATGACCATCCAACCAAATTCCTATCCACTGAACAGCCCACCCATCAAATCCAGAGCTCTCTAATTTAGAGAGAAGGATGTTGTGTAGGACCGTGTCAAAGTCTTTACAGAAGTCCAGATAAATCACATCTGTTGGTTTTCTCTTTTCCTCTGCTCTGGTTCTCCATCATAGAAAGCCCCTAGGTTGGTCATACAGGAATTTCCCCCGGTGAAGCCATGCTGGCTGCCACTAATCACCTCTCTGTCCTCCATGTGCTTTAGCATGTCTTCTAGGAGGATCTGTTCCATGACCTTACCAGGCACAGAGGTGAGGCTGACAAGTCAGTAGTTCCCAGGGTCATCTTTTCTACCATTTTTTAAAATGGGCACAATGTTACCCTTTTTCCAGTCACTAGGGACTTCTCCTGACTGCCATCACTTTTCAAATATTATGGAGAGTGGCTTGGCAACCACATCAGCCAATTCCCTCAGGACTCTGGGATGAGTCTCATCAGGTGCCATAGACTTATACCTGTTCAGGTTACTCAGGTGGTCACGAACCTGATCTTCCATCATGGTTTCCACAGGAAAACTTTCCAAAAAAACCCTCCTTGCTAACTCATCTTTGAAACTACTCAGTCTTTTTAAAAAACATTGAGCTCACGTTGCAGACACTTCACTTTTTGAACTTGCAGGTGTTAATAAGTGGACCCAGGTTGTTGTTATTATCTTGGGGATTGCTGCAGATCCTTTTTTTTTCTGTGCAGGTGTCCCTGAGGATCAGCTGTACTATGACAAAGAAGGAGCTTTGTGCTTTTGCTGCCATTCCTACCTAGAAGCTCATATAAGTGAAATTAGTATTTGAAGTTATTAACAGTTACTCAGTTAAAGGATTAAGATCTACGTGAAGAATAAGACCCATTTCAGTAATAAAGCTTATGGTCATGAACCTGCATACACTTGCACAATCATAAGACGTACAGGCTGACTTTGGGAAGGCTAATCAACCTGTGCAATGCCATAATTTTTGGATTTGCTTCATAGCACTTTTTAATTATCTATCCCCTGGTTTTCTCTAGCTGCCTACAATGCACTTCTTTCTGACACATTTGGGCTTTGCAGTGTACTGGCTATAGCATGAATCTGCTGTGCTGTGGTAACTGCCACAGCAACTACTACCTACCTCATAAATTTACAAAGTAAATGCAAGGCAATACAGCATATATTGTAGAATCATAGAAACCCTTGGCTAGAAAAGAATTTTGAAACCATCAAGTCCAACTGTACCTGTCTACTACTAAATCATATCCCTAAGCACTTAATCTACTCGTCTGTTAAACACCTCCAGGGATGGTGACACAACCACCTCCCTGGGCAGCCTGTTCCAATGCTTGATAACCCTTTCCATGAAGTTTTTCCTAATGCCCAAGCTGAACCTCTCCTGACACAGCTTGAGGCCATTCCCTCTCATCCCATCACTTATTATTTGGGTGGAAACACCAATACCCACCTCTCCTCAACCTCAACCTGAAAGAGCAACTTGTACTGTTTTCCAGCAGCTGACCAGACCTGCAAGTACTTAATGGACATATAACTTGTAGAGGCAGTTGCTGCAAGCAGCAGGGGTTTGCAGTGAGGGGCTTCATGTTGACAGAGAATCCCATGGGAAAATAACCTCATGGCTGGTGGTGCAAGACCTAGCTGGGGTCCCCATGAAAAGATCTATATCCCAGAGAACTTAAATAAATTGAATTATGAGAACTCCAGTCTGTGGAGTTTGGAGTTATCCATGCATAAAATGAGTTTAAGAAGTATGTTATAGTCTTAATTAACAATACCTCGCCTCAGACTTTGCTCAGCCATCTACCCGGGTCCCACTGTATTGCACTTCCACTTCTAGACAGATTTTTCCAATTCCTTTTCCATCACATAGTCAAGTAAGAGCAAGTACCTCTAAAAGCAAAGAACAGTGACTCAACAGGGCCATTACTAAGTAAGCATATCTGTCCAAATACTGACATACCACTTTAATTGTGGAATTCCAGGTGGTCATATAACTAGTCAATGCTTAATGCTGCCTTTGTTGATAACAAATATCTTCCTCCTCTGGATTTGCAGACATTTCTTCCTTGGTGTGGAGTAAGTTATAGTAAGTTTCTTCTACCACTTCCGAGCAGCCAACTGAAGTGTGTTAAAAACTCTTTTCTTTCCAACTCATTAATATAATGTTAACTTTGTTTACAATAAGGTTAACTTTGGTTTTGGTTTTGCTAATTTGTTCTAACAAAAGTTGTAGATTCTGTGCTACATATAATAAGGAGATATTTCCAAAGTTCTGGAAAAGGGACTCATCTCGGTGATGCCAGCTGAGATTAGAAATTCATGATCCCAAGACACAGGTTGTGGAAGATTGTAGATAATACTTCTGTAAGCTTGAGTCTTGTAGCTCCAGTTGAAGCAGCAAGGAAACTTGGATATTTACTTTTCATACTTCATTACCAGGAACCTTGCAGTTTCCAGAGCTGGACAAGGACTTAATAATATGATTTTTAAAGTCTTTTTTAATCATAGTCGTCTACTAGTCAGTCACTGCTTGAAAATACTTTCAAAACAATTCTGAAAGGCAAATCTTATTCTAGAGGCTGAGAGCAAGCTACTAAATACAAACATTGTGTACACTCAGGATTCAGTTTCCTAAGCCACATTGTTTGTTTCTGTGCTCTGACTGAATAAACAGAATTTTTCCATTGGACTTTCTTCTGCAGATACTTTTAATCCTGAATTGGGTTTCTACTTTGTACCTTAAGTCTCCAATTCTTGCTTAAATTTTGCTGTTTTGGCAAATAGTTTGGAAACTAGTTTCATTGGCTACAAAAGGCATTGCAAATGGAAACAAAAGATATACAAAACAATTCTGAACAATTGAAAAAATGTGAATAATTCCTCTCAGATAATTTTCAATATGTTTTAATATTATCATTTCAGTGAAAGGGGAAAACTAGGCTTGCAAAAACTCTAACATAAATAGACTCCTTTGGATGTACCAAATAGTTCCAGTGTATTTTAAAATTTCTTGCAAGATTATGTATTTGGGAGCTTATAAAAGCTACAATAATTAGCACAACACTTTTCAAAAGTTATTTCCTGTAAGTCTACTGATATTGTCTTCACTTGGCAAACACTCACTATAAAGGTGTCTCATTCTTCATAAAACTATACTCAATTATACAGTAAGTACTGACAAGAGCTTGTCTTTTCAAAGAACAGTGAGGACTTCCAGCTTTGCTTGACAATGATTGCTGCTAGTGCATGAATCATAGAATTTTTCTCTGGAAACATCCTCATCTTTTGATGCCTACCATCCAGCAAGCATATTTTCTCTATGATATCAAGGCCTGATACCTCTTTAGTCCCCATTGGACTTTTTGCATGGTCTTGCTTACAAATATACAGTGAAGCACCCCTAGCTACTTTGACACCAGATCTACAGCAGTCTGCCCTATTTGCTAAGAGATAATTTTTTATTCAGAGCATTTCCTTTGTTTATTTTACTACTGGTATCATGGTTTGTTCGCTATTTCCTTAGTGCCAAGAAGCCTCAGGTCTTCTACACTTACTTTAATCATGTTCTTTTGAATAGGGATCAAGCAGCAGAGGCTTATGCTGAGACACTTCTACCTTTCCCTGCCTCAGGGTCTCATTTTGAAAATGGCTGTTTAAACTCCACAGTATGGATAGGTTGCATATACTCAGCACTTCGGAGAAGCTCTTCCAATCACAATACATGGCCACTCAACCTGGAAATGTTCAACCTGATTTAGAGGTGGATCAGGAGGAAAAATCTTTGTAGAGGACAAAGTTTTTCCTGCATTGTAGTGTAGTGAGAAATCTGCATCCTACTAGCACATCACATCCTCACACCTAACGTGTTAAGTATTTCTCTGTTTGTGGGCAAAGCTTGCTATATATTTGCAAATGCTTACTCCTTGTTTCAACGTTACTTTTTGCCTCCCTACAAATTAAAGCATGTATTCTCTTCCCCTTTACTGAATCAGACAAAAATGCAGTATCCTGCAGACATTCCTACAGGGACGGATGCCTCACAGCTGAATACACATGCTGTGAAATGCTATTTCACACATGTGAGCTTTAAGTCCTTGTTCACCCTCACTCTCCCTCACCACTCTTGCATTCTACCAGCACAAAATTCCTCTCCTTTTCTCCTTTACCAACAGTGTTCTGTAAGCAACATGCAGTTTTCTGTCCTTTCTTCATAGTGGTGGAAGTGCAGAAGATAAGATGTATCAGTATGCAAGCCTTCAAACACCACGCAGTTCTTTCCCCACAAATGACTTCCTATATCTATGCCTTGTAAAAAGCAGCACAGAAAAAAAAATACACATGTATATTTCTATAAAACAAGAGATCATAAGCACATCCCTTGGCTGGGGAATGGGTTAACTGATATGTTAGTAGCAGAGATGACCCAAGCACCCATAACAGGCAGCAGCAACAATCTCTCTGAAGTGTTTCAGGAGACTAAGAACTGATCAACACTGAAGTAAGAAATACAACTCAGCTATAGGAGAAAACTGCCTCAATTCTCAGATTGCCTCCCAGTCAGCTGCTTCAGAGCTGATCTAAAGACATTTTTCATTCACAGATTTCCTGCCCTGTTTATAGAGAGACATACTATCCAGTATCTAAAAATAACTTGCACTATAGCCCTCAATTTTGCAGCTCTCCCACAGGAAAATAGAGCCAGGGTTACAAGCTTTTGCCTCAAGCTAAAAAGGTAATTGTGAGAAAAGCTGCAAGATCTGCCGGTGTGTCTTTCTCATAATTGGACAAAGTGGGAAAAAGCTGCAGGCAAAATGCCCTGCTAGTTCCATTAGTTGATCTAATAGAAAATGTCAGCAGCTTTTGTGGTAAAGGGTTTATGTTTTGGTTTTGGGTTTTGTTTCATTAGGTCTTTACTGAAGCTGGTAGAATAGAAAATATTTGCTGTCCAACATAGTGAAATCTGGTATTCTGTATCACATTGGTGGACCTGTCAAATTGAATGCAAAAAAAAAAAAAAAGATGCCCTATTGCACCCCTCATCCATTTTTATCAGCATAACAGCGTAGAGGATTTCAGGCCAAGAAAAAATATTATGATTATCTTGCTTGATTTGTGCAAAAGTATCCAAGGATATTTACTCATAATCCCTCTGTCAAGTCCATATCTTGTAGCTGAAATAAAATGCAATTTCTGCAATACTACACAGTCTTCAATTAATGGCTTTGAAGTAGCTGAGAAATCCTCATGTTTCTAGGTAAACAGGACCAGCAGTCAACCTGTCTTATGAGTACCTCGGTGAATTTATCCACAGTAGCCACCCGCCATCAAATCTTGTTAAGTCTTTGTCTATTAGATTATAAGATTTCTTCCTCTCCTATCAGAAAACTGTTTTCCATTGTAGGTATGCACCAGCTGCAATAAGTCAAGTCACATCTTAACCTCCTCGCTCTGCTCAACAAGCTAAGTAGACCTGCCTAGTTTTTCACCATGTGGCAGGCCTGCCAGACCTCAGGCCATCTTGATATTTTGTGTTCCCTTCCTAAATTTCCAGTGCTGTCCTGATATGCAGCCATTGGACACAGCTTTCCGTTCTGTAAAAAATGCAACATGTCGGCTGCTCAACACTCCTGTGCTTAGATATGCCCCCTTGCAAAGCACCAGGGAGGAACTAGTGCTGGCTCTAGTACAAGCCCAGGTAGAGAGCAGGTGTTTTCCGGAGTGCAGCCCTTTCCCTAGCAGGGTGGGCTTCAGGCTCAGCTGCTCCATCTCCTTGACTCTCTGGATGAACAACAGCACTGAACAAGCAGCAGCTTGTTCATTCACATGTAAATTGGTAAATTGACATCTAATTTATGTTTACTAGATTCCTGCCTGCACATCAGTATACTAAACCTCATTTGAAAATTTGATTTGAGAGCAAAAAACTCAGGCCCTAATTTGTGAAACAAAAACCACTGTCCCACATACTTCTCCCTGTGGGAAGACATTTTCCACAGCACGTGTTAAGACCCATCGAGGTCTGCTCATGAAGAACATTTGTAGAACAGCTTTACCTTGTAGTTGCACCATTAAAATCAATTAAACTTTTGACATAGGTGGCATTATCCGCATGCATAATTGTTTGCAGTATCAAAGTTTGCAGTGCTAACCAAGGCAAGCATACAAAAGTACAGGCAAAGCCCTGATGGTTCTCCTAGCAGGCAAATACCTATTTTTTCATCAATAGGATTGTTTCATACCACTGCCTATGGAAAGCTAATTATAGGATTGAAATAGAAATCAACAAACTAAATCAGAATGTAATGAGAGGTAATCCTCCTTTCCCAGTGCAGGGCTGTATTTGTGACAGAGGTTGGACAAGCTCAGGGAGACAAAGGCCTTTGAAGTTGGATTGCCACTGAGACGGACATAGAGCTACTAGAAGGGGAAAATACGATCTCGGCCAGAGTGTTTTTTAAAAAAAAAAAAACAACACTAACATCAGCAAGCTTCAGACTAGACCCTGAATAACACTTTTGATATGTTTCTATGTGAAAAAGTAGAAGTGATACCATTCTTTAAAAGACTGATGCAAAGCAGTGGGATATGAATTTCAAGGCATTGCTAGGGTCGTTTTGCAGATTCTCCCAAGTGTCTTTCAGCACCTGAAAAATATGTTCTTCTGTAGAGGAGTCTCGTGGTATTTTTCCATGGGAGACTGATCACAGTATGTTTCATTCAGGGGCCTGGTGCAGCATCATGAGCCATAAATGCAGCTGAACCCCAGCGGTTGTGCTCCACAGCTGGAGATGCATTTGGAAGGACACAATAGAATGATACTCTAAGGAAATAGCTGTCACTTCAAAAGCATATGTTTCCACTATAAGAAAGACACTTGTAAGGAGTTGTCACAAAGGCTGTGGAGAACCTTATGTCTAGGATTAACAACCTATCCAATACACAGCATCCTTTGGACCAGAGCTGAATCTTCTCCAAGAAACTAGCTATAAACATCTAGCTGAAGTAAGCAAAACCTTTGGTCTTGCTTATACCTTGTGCCTTGCGGGGGACCTTTCAGCAGTGCACTAAGAAGCTCTCCCTGTACCCAGGGCTATTACGGTTGGGTTCTAATGTAACCTCTTCATTGAGGCTATTCTCCAGTAGATCTTTCTGCATCACCCCACTACATATTTCATTGTAGCCAGTTCCCGCGATAATGGAACAACATACCACAGCTGCTACACAACATCGTTTTCAAGCTTTTATCAATTGCTGGTAAGAAAATTATTCTTTTCTGAAACAATTAGTGTCATCCACCTCTAAAATGAAAATTGCTGCCTGTGCCACTCAGGCATCACAGACTGAGAATTTCCTTCTAGCACCAAAAATGTAGGGAGTCCTGTTGCTCTAACAATATATTTCCTTTTAATATTAACACATCAAGGCTTCGGTATAGTGACTTGTGAAATGATTATTGTACCACTCAGATCACATAAAAATGTTGCTGCCTATCTAGAATGCAGCATGTGTGATATACAAACATCACCTCCCTCACACTTATGAAACTCTTGCTTCTGTGTTTGTAGGGCAGGGACTAACAGAGGTCTCAGATATGATGAGGACCCCTTTGGGCTGGCTGCTGTACAAAGAAATGTGTAAGGACCCTTTTCCTCAAGAGGATAAGCACAGAAAAGACATAGCAAAGAGGTTATCTGACACATTTGTAAGAATACAAGCATAAAGTTGGTGGCGAACCCAGGTACACAATCCCATGATATAACTCAAAATTCCCTTGCCTTTTCATAGCACGTATTTTTGATGCTTCCAGTAGGACCTTGCCTGCCATTAGTGACTCTCAGCTTCCTCATCATCTCGGCTGTTAAATACAGCTCAGAACACAAACCTTTCCTGGAGTGAGAAATTTAGTGTGGTGTGGCAATCACTGACATCACTAGCTCTGAGGCATCCCAGTTTGCATGCATTAATGTGGTGAGGCACGTCGCTGGAAAATGGAAGGGATTTATCATCCACAAAGCCTCTGAGGCTGCACAGCTTACTGATCAAACTGCAAGGAAAAGAGAAAAAAACCCCACATTATATTAACTTTCGTCCTATGAAAATAGATCAGTGAACAGTAACTGCTTTTTATTTCTCTCCCCTTCCAGCCATTCCTGTCAATGTTCAGACTCAGGCATTCCTTCTAGAAAGATGCATCTCAGTAGACTGATATTACAGGTTCACAGCCAACAAGGAGGCCAGTACCTCTGCATTATTTCTCAGGAATATGCTGTCCAGAAGCAAGTACCTCACCGTGGTCTGCCCAACCAGCACTAATACACTCGCCAGACAGTGCTCAGGACCCTCTGTATGGTTCATGCAGATGCTGTGCAAAACACAGTAGTTTATTTTCTTTCAAGGCAAGATCAGATCACCTCTCATGGGCCTTTTGCTAAATGAGCTTTCAGTGTCTCAAAGATATGCCTCACAGCCATGTTTGAGTCACTTTAAGCACTAATTACACAGGGTTTTTTCCAAGTGTTCTGGGATATGCCTCACTATCTATGGCAACAGAAAGGTATGTAAAGTCATCATAGGATAATGATAAAAGGATGAAAGCTAACACTATAATTATCCACATTTGCTGTGTCATAAAAGGCTATTATGGGAATACAGGTGAAAATTGTATCATAGCACATTTTCCACTGCGCTCTGCCTCAGCATCAAGAAACCTACCACAATGTTCAACAAACTATTTGGGTTATATTTACAAGACCTTGGAGTGCTGCAGATAAGTAATACTTCCTAACAATGAACCCTGAGGCCAGGTGCAGGGTTGCAGGGTGGTAGTGACGAGACTGTCATTTATGCCTACAAATGTAGAGCACCACACACTGAAAGCCACCATTAACCTCTGGATATTTAATGAGTTACACATTCAACAGCAGAGCTTTTGAAACAATTACACACCACATGAGGCATGGCAAGAGTGTAAGGAAGATCGGTTCACAATGCTCAGGAAAGCCCTTGGAAGCAATTGCCTTTAAGCAATGCCCGGGAGTAAAATGAAACCCACTTCTTCATTCAGGTGGATTTGGACTGATGAAGTGACATTGCAAGGTGATTTTAATGCAGTTTAACTTCCTTGGTGTGACAAGCTTAAAGAGAAAGTGGCACAGTAGGAGGACTAAATGATACAGCAGTTGTGAGACTAACCGCAATTGCTGAGGTCTGAAGTCACAAGTTTCTTCCTGAAGCAGCTTTGCATCTTAGATTTTTTCCTAGTGAAAACACATATTTTCAAAATACTAAGTACATTATGATCTATTGAATTGAAAAAGTCCTTTTTATCTGCAGATATCAGTCAGCCAAGAGCTGGAGGTAAATGTGGTCAAGGTAAATTTGCAAAGTTTTACTACCCCTTCTCAGGAGGCACTAAGTGTGCACAGAGAGAAGATCTGCAGAAGCTAGAAAGGTTGCTCCTGCTTACACAACTTACTACTGCTCCAATCTGGAGGAGAATTGGATCAGCTGTGTTGCTGCCACCACCCTCAAGAGTCTCAAAAAAAAAAGCCCTATACTAGGCAATATCTTGCTCCTACTACCCCATGCATGACTGTCATGTTTTAAAGCCCTAGTTTGCATTTGGACCTAGATCCTGCGTTCAATCTTATTAACACATCAGGCTATAGGACTGCTGATTAAGAATTGGGACAGAGTCCTCCTTTAAAGGGTATCAAAGTGCAGCTTCCTGTGTTAAATCAATGGACCTAATAGTAATAGCAGTCCCTTTCAGAAATTAATCTCACCTTGTTGGCCTGCCTCTGTTGGAAAACACTTTAGATTTGGAAATCCTCTGGGGCTGTTTTTTTCTTTTAAGATCATTTACCTTGTCAGGCTACAACAACATAAATACATGGCACCCCATTGCATTTTGAAGATTTTCCCCTTTTTTGTGGCTACACATCTTGGCCTTTGACATCTTCATATTGAAGAGAAAAATGGGTGAAAAGGGAGTAGTTTCTTAATTGCTTTAGGCAGAGGTCAGGCAGGGCGATAAGCTGAGTCAAGGTAACAATGCAGAGGGTCTCATTGTGAATGCTTCATGTATGTCAGTGAACTTGATTCATACTTAGTGTGAATAGAGGAACTCAAAGCTATTTCAGGAATGTCAGCAATTTTGTCGTAAACCAACTTTGATCTCGCTCCCATTTCCCAGGCTCATTCATTAACTAAAAATGTGAAGGGCAAGATAGGCTCTCTCTTCCCGAGACTGACTCCCTGCTACTTAAATAAATCACCTACTTTTTCCCTCAGTACTTTTCATAATAAAACAATCCCTCACAGCTCCTCTTGCCATACAATGAAACTTTTGACTCCAAAGAAATCCCTCTCTGGTGCATGGGCTAAGAGGAATGCCTTTGATTTTCAAAACTGAGGGTCAGATTCTATAAACATACCACCCCAAAGCTGATCAATCCTCATCTCTCCCCAAAGTATCATGAGACATGCTGGTGACCTTTTGATACTTCTGACAATGTGCAGCTGAAGAAGTTTCTAGCTTTCAAAAAAATGGGATTTTGTCTTTGTCCGGCATTTTGAAGTGAGGACCACTCTATTCTCTCTCTGTAGACAGGCTGTCTTACACTAGGACTGTTGGGGTAGTCTCTGAGCCTGCTCCAGCAGTCTGAGCACCAGCTGGACTAAACTAAGCTATTTGCTCTCTCACCCTCTCCACAGGGGTAGGAGCATGTGCAAACAAACATCTCTCTGGACAGGGTTTGGAGCAAGGGTCTTTTTTTCTCTGTTGTGATTTGGGATAAAAACTAATATTCTAGAGTATCTTTCATTTGCACTAGTATTATAATAATACTTTAAAAAATGAGGACATTTTCTCTAAGGATCTTTTTTTTTCCCCAAGTAATTAAAGCTCATTTCTTACCTCCTTTTGTCTCCCACCCCTGCTGTGAAGCAGGAAGCAATCTTTTAAAAAATGTTAAGTGAAGTAGAGAGAAGCTAATTGATTCATTCAAAGGTCAGAGGATGTTAGCAGTGGGAGGAGAAATTGAAGCAGAGCATCCCAAGACTGCGGTGCTAGCCTTCAGAAAACTTGTCCTGCCTCAGCTTTCTTCTACAGCACCACCTATATTTTTCAATTCCTCTCAGTTAATTTTGTCTCATATCTCAGTTTTTCATTCTCCCAAAGATCCTGATTTTGCAAGCAACATGTTCATGTTCTCAAACAAACAACACTCAGAACTTACTAGCACAGTTGTTAAGTCTCCTAATCTTACACATACTTACCTTAGGAAAAGAAATCACAAGCACACTTGTTCAAACAATCTTTGTGCCAGCTTTCCCCACATTTCAATCTTATAAAAATATTTTAACTACACAAAGGGATTCAGAAACATGTTTATGAACATTTTCCAAACAGTTTTTACAGTGAAAGCATTATAATTGCCAAGTGATGAGATTTTGGAATCAGTGGGGGCAAGAGTATTCTATGGCTCCATTTCCTGATAGCCCACTGTCTGCACCTCCTCTCATTTCAATTAAGACTTGGACGTGAAAGCTGTGTGAATAACAGCCCATGGGTCTGCTAGGCATTTTATAAGTGCCAGTGCTGACTGGATGCAGAACATGCGTCAGGGTCGTAGAATCATAGAATCATTAAGGTTGGAAAAGACCGCTAAGATCATCAGGTCCAACCACCAGCCTAGCACTACCATGCTTACTAAACCATGCTCCCAAAGTGTCATGTCTACACACTTTTTGACCTCCAGGGATGGTGACTCCACAGTTTCCCTGGGTAGCCTGATCCAATGCTTTACCACTCTTCCAGTAAAGACTTTTTCCCTAATATAAGGAAATAGTAATTATCCTATTTCATAGTACAAATTTGTCACAAGCCCAGTCTGCTAGGGTGTGATGAAGGCTGGCTGTACAATTATCCAGCTACATGCCATATGAGTCAGCACTAATGGGAGGGAAAACCACATTTCCACTTGCCTTACTGGGTAAAATCATCGCTCCAGGTGCCAGAAGCCTTGTCTTTTGTTCTCATTTTTATAACCCTGCAGTGAAAACCATGATATCTTTTACTCACTTCAAGTCCAAAGTGGTGTAGTATCAGAAAGTAGAAATTACACTTTATGCTCCTAGAAACAGCCTCTCCCAGTGCTGCTTAGGTGTGTAAGGAGAGGTGCTGCAGGAAAGAACAAGGTTCTCTTCTTATCTGTATGTTGCATTTAATACTACTTAGCACACGGCTTCCTTGGGCAATGAATGCTGTGAGGCACGAGGATCTGCTATAGTGTTGCTCTGCTGCACTATAAATCAAACCATTCAAGAACTCTATAATAGAAATACTTGCTTTGAAGTACGACCTTAAATGTCTAATTTCCTAGTGGTAACAATGTTGCCTTATCATGTTTGGGTTTTTTTTTCCTTCAGCCTTTTTTCTCTGTCGGGTTGTTTTGTTAACATGTGTGGCTGTCTAATGACTGGATTTTGAATTCCAGATGTTTTGGCAAGAGAAAGCACTAAACAGCCATGTACATCACAGAAACCTCATACCACCCAAGTAGATGTTATATCAACTGGCTAGTGTAAGCCTACCAGATAATTTTCCCCTTTTTCTCCCCCTAGATGGCTGCTAACCCTTTAGTCATCAATACGAAATGACATAAATTCTTTTCCACAGATACTATTACAGAAACATCCAGGGCTGGAAATATAAAGCCACACGCAAATAAGATCCATGTGGTTTTTATAGAAAGAAAAGGTATTTTAATTAAATAAGGAGCTCAAGCTCTTTCCTGGTGAACACAGTGATCAGCTCAATGATTAAAAGTATACTTACGTAGACACGCAAACATGAATGCATGCACATATATGCCTGCAAAAGTATCTCTTGCAGACCGTTCATGATGTTGCTGGTTTGATCTAAGCTTTTTCCTGCAGGAAAACAGAAGTAGCAAGAAAAGACAGTGACTAGTTTTATATATGTGTTCATAGGAGAAGTGTCTTCTTTGAAGAGGACAAGGCCATGATTTACCACTTACTGCACAACATCATTTCCACTTGGTATGGACTTTTCTAAGGTGTTCCTTCACTGCTGGTGGTCATGAGTTAGAAGAGTAACAAATTGAGAGATCTGAGATTGCACTCTGATAGAGATTAAACCCTAGAGACAGTCATTAAAAATGGAAGCTAGAAAGGTGGATAAGAAGTCAGAGAAGTAAAATATTGCAGATTATTTTAAACAATTTTCTATGTCTCTTCTCTCATCTGAAATATTGATGTGTAAATTACTGGCATATTTCCATGCTTCCGGCTACGCTGTCTCCCACTCTGAAAACCTTATCATATGTTGCAGTAATTTCTTTTTAGTGCCATTGTGATCTCATGACAATTCCAGTACTCTGGATGAAATCGGTCTCACCGTAGTCAGACATTCTGCTCTGTGTTTTTCAAAGAATCAGTCAATTTTACTCTGGATGGCAGCCAGAAGGGAAAAATCAAACTTTACCTCCTGAAAAGAGTTGAGCATAATGGATTGCCAGTTCTGCCATTGCCTGTGGGAACAAGCAAAGGCAATTTTCTTTCTTTTACCTGGCTGGGTTACACCAAACTCTTTAAGACACCAGTGGCAGATCAAATGCTGGGTCTTGGGATTTGGTGAATGGGAGAGAAAGGATGACTTCATTGCCGTTAATTGTTG
Source organism: Cuculus canorus (assembly GCF_017976375.1). NCBI lineage: Eukaryota > Metazoa > Chordata > Aves > Cuculiformes > Cuculidae > Cuculus > Cuculus canorus. The sequence continues at coordinate 17,047,123 of NC_071441.1, forward strand.
ATAGTGTAGGGATTGATGAGGGAAAATATGATCAAAAGATGGACTGAAAAAGACAGAAGAGCAGCAGAGTAGAAGGAAGATGAGTAATGGAAGCTGAGGCTGGGCAGGGATCTTGCAAATGCAAGTGAAAACTGGTCCAGAAGGTCACAGAATCACACAGAATCACAGAATCACAAGGTTGGAAAGAACCCATTGGATCATCGAGTCCAACCATTCCTAACACTCCCTAAACCATGTCCCTAAGCACTTCATCCACCTGTTCCTTAAACACCTCCAGGGAAGGCGACTCGACCACCTCCCTGGGCAGCCTGTTCCAGTACCCAATGACTCTTACTGTGAAGAATTTTTTTCTGATATCCAACCTGAGCCTCCCCTGACGGAGCTTCAGGCCATTCCCTCTAGTCCTGTCCCCTGTCACTTGGAAGAAGAGGCCAGCTCCCTCCTCTCCACAACCTCCTTTCAGGTAGTTGTAGAGAGTAATAAGGTCTCCCCTCAGCCTCCTCTTCTCCAGGCTAAACAACCCCAGCTCTCTCAGCCGCTCCTCATAAGACTTGTTCTCCAGCCCCCTCACCAGTTTTGTTGCTCTTCTCTGGACACGCTCCAGAGCCTCAACATCCTTCTTGTGGTGAGGGGCCCAGAACTGAACACAGTATTCAAGGTGCGGTCTCACCAGTGCTGAGTACAGAGGGAGAATAACCTCCCTGGACCTGCTGGTGACCCCATTTCTGATACAAGCCAAGATGCCGTTGGCCTTCTTGGCCACCTGGGCAAGATGATAATTCAAAAAGAAATTACTAAGTAAAAGTCACAGGCAAAGGAAACTATTTTGACCATTGTATGGAGTAGGAGAAGACAAAACTGAGATCATCTGCAGAATAGGAAAATGCATTATGAGATGACAGAAACAGCAGCAGCTATGGACGTGAGGGAGAGAGACAGATGTTGGAAGAAAGGGTCAGTTTTGCTGTAGAACAGCCTAGACTGGAGTCTGCCAGCCCTGTACTTGTAAATGGTGGCACAGGCAGCGGCAGCTCCTCCAGGCAAGGCTGCTCTCAGGTCTACAAGTCCCAGGACAGAACTGGCAGGAGCTGGATGTAAGGGAGAAAGAAACAACATCAAGACTGTGCAAATGTGGGAGAAACAAGGCACAGAGACTCTTCCTGTATCCAGAGGTATACCTCCTGCCTTCTTTCCATCTGAACCCAGTGACTTCCTTAGCCCAAATGCCATGGTCTCCTAAACTTCATATCCCTCAGTTATGGCATGGGGAGTCAGACTTTCCAAAAATTCCCACAGATCATCTAATAAGGCAACTAGTTATAAAATGCTGAAAAAAAGAGGCATGCAAAGCATTACAAGTAATATTGTTACTATTAAAATACCCAGCAAAAAAAAAGACTGTGTTTTCACGGGCATTTTCTTTACCAAGATGACCACCACAGACAGCCTGCATAACAAAGATACCCTACAGAAAACCTGAGAGCAGCAGGCTGAATGAAATTTATCCAGTTTAAATTACTTTCTTCCAAAAAGCCAAGCTATTTATTGTTGGACAATCTTTTTGGCTCAACTCAAGCAGTATTTAAAGTCAAATTCACCATTCTGAATTTCAGCTGTACATATTGGACGACAAATTGTACCATTCTTGGTAAATTATTCAGTGTCTGGAATTCAGCTCCATTTACATAATTTAATGCTACACATGATTATGAATGTGAACATGAATCTGAATCTTTCTGATTAAGAAAATCTATGACCGTGAATGTGAATGGTGAGCATAGTGGCATGTCAATGCCATAACTGTAAGTTTTCCAGATAACAGTCACGTCTAAGGCTAGAAAGACAGCTCCTCTGTCTCATGGAAACTGTGTACAGGAGTCTATTCTTATGGCCAAATTTTCCTGTGAGTTCTTTTGACCATTTACTGAGCTTTTACCACAGTGAAGACTGTTGAAATAAATGCCTCCAGTTTTATGCATTGCAGACCCTAGGACACAAGTCTAGAACTAATGTTTAACAGTACTGTTTCAAGGTCCTGCTTCCCTAGTGCCAAATCCATCAATTTATTTTCTTCAGAGTGTTTAAAAAAAGTATCCTCCAGTTTCACTCCCTTTTTCTGGGAGGTTTTAGACTCTCTGCAGTTGAAACTCTAGCATTTCTTTAGCCAGGTAGGGTCATATGAGAAGAATGAGTACCTGAAGTTCATTCAAAGCAAATCATGTGAATAAGAACCTACAAAGAAAGATATTAATAATGCCTGCGAAACCAGCAGGGCTTCAGGATCTGGCCAACTTGTACAGCTTTTGCATTAATTCATAGAACATTGATCCTTCTGAATGATGACCAGTTTCAGCAAGATGTGTGATGGTAAAGATTGGGCTATTATCTCGCTAATCCTGTTGCAGTTTATGCAGATACCATCCCATTTGTTTCAAACTGATAGAGACTTTTATTGAGTGATCACAAACCTAAAAGGAAGACTAGTGTTTTATTTTAAGTAAAATAAAACAGTATCATTTTTCTTGAGGAAAGCAAAGATGATAAAGATGGTGTAAACAGTATTTTTACATATCAATATTTATTAAAGTAACATAGCTAGTAATTTTTAACCATCCAAACTTAGCTGCTAGTGTACTGCATGTCACATATCCTCTGAGATACCAACCTTTTTTCTTAAAGAGAAAAAGATTGTACTTAAATTATGTTAAAATCTCAAAATCAAATATAGGTTTGTTTATTATCACACTGCTTATGGATATTAAAATACTAAAATTTCTGAGCCAGAAGAGTACATTCTCTGTCATTTTATGTACGTGAGCACACACATGTGTATGTATGTATGTATGTATACATATATATTTAGATATGAACATAATTTAACTTAATTTATTCAAGAAGTCAAATCATGTTATGCTATTTTAAAATGTTATAAAAAAGAACTGTTGAAAGTTGATTGGAAGCTTTAACATAGATATTTGTGCAAGTTTTAAACGGTTCTTTTTTCAGCTTGTTGACTGCTGTAGTATTGATGGCATATTGCTTATGGAAAATATTCCATTTTATTCACTACACTCAAAGGAACAGTCTTGAGCTTGCCTGTAACATCCATCAACAGATTATTTATACAACTGAAAATGACAAGAGAGCAGAGGTTCCAGCTGGCAAGACACCTGGGCAGAGGCTTAAACCCCGTTTGTTTCCTCTCTTATTCTGAAAGAGAAGAAAGGAGCTATATACTAAGCACTTGTAACTGACCGCTGTCAGCAGTGAGGGCATGCTGGAATCACAGAATCACAGAATCACAGAATCACAAGGTTGGAAAGGACCCATTGGATCATCGAGTCCAACCGTTCCTAACACTCCCTAAACCATGTCCCTAAGTACTTCATCCACCCGTTCCTTAAACACCTCCAGGGAAGGCGACTCGACCACCTCCCTGGGCAGCCTGTTCCAGTACCCAATGACTCTTACTGTGAAGAATTTTTTTCTGATATCCAACCTGAACCTCCCCTGACGGAGCTTCAGGCCATTCCCTCTTGTCCTGTCCCCTGTCACTTGGGAGAAGAGGCCAGCTCCCTCCTCTCCACAACCTCCTTTCAGGTAGTTGTAGAGAGTAATAAGGTCTCCCCTCAGCCTCCTCTTCTCCAGGCTAAACAACCCCAGCTCTCTCAGCCGCTCCTCATAAGACTTGTTCTCCAGCCCCCTCACCAGCTTTGTTGCTCTTCTCTGGACACGCTCCAGAGCCTCAACATCCTTCTTGTGGTGAGGGGCCCAGAACTGAACACAGTATTCGAGGTGCGGTCTCACCAGTGCCGAGTACAGAGGGAGAATAACCTCCCTGGACCTGCTGGTGACCCCATTTCTGATACAAGCCAAGATGCCATTGGCCTTCTTGGCCACCTGGGCACACTGCTGGCTCATGTTCAGTCGGCTGTCAACCAGCACCCCCAGGTCCTTCTCTTCTGTGCAGCTCTCCAGCCATTCTTCCCCCAGTCTGTAGCGCTGCATAGGGTTGTTGTGCCCCAAGTGCAGGACCCGGCATTTGGTCTTGTTAAACCTCATCCCATTGGTCTCGGCCCAGCAGTCCAGCCTGTTCAGATCCCTTTGCAGAGCCTCCCTACCCTCCAGCAGGTCGACACTTCCTCCCAGCTTAGTGTCATCTGCAAACTTGCTGAGGGTGCACTCAATGCCTTCATCCAGGTCATTGATAAAGACATTGAACAGAGCTGGACCCAGTACTGAGCCCTGAGGAACTCCACTTGTGACTGGCCTCCAGCTGGAGTTAACTCCATTTACCACCACTCTCTGGGCCCGGCCATCCAACCAGTTTTCAACCCAGGAGAGTGTGCGCCTGTCCAGGCCAGAGGCTGACAGTTTCTGAAGCAGAATGCTGTGAGAAACTGTGTCAAAGGCTTTACTGAAGTCCAAGAAGACTACATCCACAGCCTTTCCCCCATCCAGTAGTTGAGTGATTTTGTCATAGAAGGTGATCAGGTTAGTTTGGCAAGATCTGCCTTTTGTAAACCCATGTTGACTGGGCCTGATCACCCGGTTCTCTTGCGTGTGCTTCATGATAGCACTCAAGATTACCTGTTCCATGACTTTCCCTGGCACTGAGGTGAGACTGACAGGCCTGTAGTTCCCCGGATCCTCTCTGCAACCCTTCTTGTATATGGGCACAACATCAGCCAGCCTCCAGTCTAGTGGAACTTCCCCAGTCAGCCAGGACCTCTGGAAGATGATGGATAGGGGTTTGGAAAGGACATCCGCCAGTTCCTTCAATACTCTTGGGTGGATAATACTCTTGGGTGGACAAGATAGACCTTTGTTCAAGGCCAATATGTTAATGTTTAAGTTCTTGTGCCAATTAAAAATGGGACTCTTGTAAGGGAAAAATGAACAGCATGATAAAAACATTTTCTTTACCTCCATGAAAGTAACCTGCCATTCTTCTTGTCAATATTTGCCTCCAAACCTGTCTGAAACTATTCTGAAGTGAAGAAAATATTGGTGATGGTACTACTTATTGCTGAATCTTACTTCTCCATCACAGTCAAGGGCAAGATGCCTAGATTTAGCTTTGCTTCATTATTAGACATTTCTTCCTGTCGATCAACCACCACCATAATTACTGCCAGTTCCTCATCTCTTTCTTTGACTGCTCCTTATGTCCTCCCTCCCTTTTTTTACCTGCCTCATCAAGATAATTTACTGACATAGTCACCTTTGGTCCTTTGAATAAAAGCTTAGATACAGAAAGTTAAGACATAGAAAGATGCAATTGCCTCAACCAAGGCCTGACGTAAAGTGGACTGAACACAGATATATATGAACATATGTACAATATATGTACCTTGCCTTTCCCACATCCATTCTCTGTTTGAAATAATTATTGGAATCAAAAGTTGATAGATTACAGTGAGCCCACCTCTGAAACTTGTCAAGTGTCAACCTCCTGTTTAGGATCCTTAACTCAGAGTCACCAGGGAATTAGATACTCGAATCCTTGTTTGGATATGCTAATGCAGAAAATAAGGCAATCCACTCCTGTGCAGAAGTGCTTGTCTTTGTTGCGACATAGTGAATATATACTTATTTCATGATACTCGACAACATATATGACACTACTTAAGGTCTCTAGTTAACCCTCCCAGTGTTGGAAGACAAACTTCTCCAAGCTCATATAAGGTGAAACGGATGTCTGCTTTACCCTGCTTTTTAAAATGTATTTTACTTCAGAGGATCATTAATAAACTGGGATTGCCATTAAGCAATTTTAAGCAATGTGGTTTCAACTCCATCTCCAATCTGTTGCCTACAAATCGAAGTATTTTAACTGTCACTATTCATTTTCCACCCTTCCCCCATCTTGGTAAAAACATCATCAACTTGTTTCTCTAATTAGCTGGCTACATCCATTGCCAAATCAGATTGCTATGAGCTATGTCCTCTTTTATGGTTTGCTTATTAGCAGAACTTATTATAGCAAAATATAAACACCTAAGAGATTACCAGTCACTCCAGAGCTGCCAGAGTACTTCTAGGATGATTACTATAGTGTACCTGTCAGTAGCAAGTGCTAATCCAGGCACGTGACCACTGACCTTTGTATCTACCAGATATAGAATGGTTTTACCTATTCAAGTAACTAAGAGTTATGCTGGGATGTTTCTTTGAAAAAATTATGGGACTTAAATGCAGTGGCCTTTCAGAGAAAAGCCAAAGTAGTTGAGTGTAAGCAGATGACACTGCCTCTTTATATAGATAACTAACATCAATATAAGATTTAAGCAGTAAATACATCTCTTTGTTGGCATAATAATTAACAAAATGAGAAGGAAAAAAAACCAAAACCAGGTAGAGTTCTCCTCCTTCTTGGTTCTCATCCTTCTTCTCTCCCCTCCATCTTTTAGCCTGAGAGTACAGTGATCAAAGAGACTGTATAGTTTCTGATGTCTCTAACCAGAACTGCTCTTGAAATAAATACATTTCCTTATATATTTCATTTAATGTGGCAGATTGCTTTTCCCCTGCTTCTAGCATTATCCAGTGTGTTCTAAGTTCTTGTTGTCTAAATAACACAACCTAGTTCCCTTTCCTATTTATTTGATTTTTGTACTAATTCCCGGGCTGCACTATCAAAAGGTCTACAAGAAACTAATCTGCCTTCTATAATAAGACAAAGTAAAGCAAGAAATCTCTTTTGGATTTGGAGGAACATCATCTGAACAGCTTAAAGAACCAACAATATTAGAAGAGTCAAACAAGGAAGGCTTTTACTCAGATATTAATCCCTACAGTATCAACCCTGTAACACGAATACCCACCACATTTCTAGCAAAGAAACACAGAAGAAGGTAATGTAGGTATCTTAGTCCTCAGAAGCTTGCTGTAGGAATAAAGTCTAGGAAAACTGTCAACAAGCATCAGAAAGGCCACTGAAGACTAAGTCTAGACCCAGTAGGATAACTTTAGAAAGCACTGTGCAAGGATTTAGCTGAATTACTCTCTTGCTACCATCAGAGGAAATAACAAGGCTAAAAAGTTTACAAAGTACCTTAAAGATAGCTAGCATCACTAATGTTCCCTTTTCTCCCCATCCAACCTCATTAAAAGTTCTACATCAGGCATTTTTCTTTTACAGTTTAAGTAACAGATAGTTTCCTATTAAGTTGTCAGCATTAATGACAGAGTGAGTTAGTCTCTGCTGCAAATGCACTGATATGGAGAAGCAGTAGAACCAGTGCAGCTAGGGTTCAAGAACAAGGCATCTTAACTGACCAGTTGGTTATATAATTTTCATGGTTCCTCATCTTTTTCAGCATGCTTTCAAAGAACTCATGTGTTTTCCATGCTGATGGTTTGGTGCTCACAGGGTTTTTTCTTTCTTGGGAGCTGTGGATTGATGAGTAATATGAGCCAGCAGCAGCATAAGCACAAATGTGAGATCAGCATCCTGAGATCAATGTTAGCCCAGCTGATGTACCCTTTCCTCCTTTGTCCCAGTGTAAAACCTCACCGTTGAACTGAAATTTATGCATTTTTACTGGAGCAACTGCAACTCCATCACTGTACAACTGGCTGATATCTCATAGCTCTCACAGTCCCTCTAATAAGAATGAAACGTAGACTTTGAAGTCTGAAATGCTGCTATGTACTCTGAATGCACTTCGTTTGGAAAACTCTTTGCATGATAATACAGTGCAGCTGGATGAGCAACTCCCTTTCCATCTGAGAACAAATGGAAACAGGAGGATAATGCAATGCCTTCTCCAGCAGAAAAGTGCCTTTTATAGAAGCTTTATTGTATTCAGGTGCCTTTATAACTGTGGATCCTGACACAAAGTCACAAAGGAGGTACAAGCTGCTCCTTACAACAGTCTGATGCATCAGCTGTACTTACAGAGGGAGGCTATTCGCTGGGCAATGCTTGGAGCAGTCTGTAATAGCACACTTCTCAGTTTTGTTGTGGGTGACATGCCTACTAATTATCTCACAGACTAAGCCAGGAGTGGTCTGTATGTCATAAAACTTCAAATGACTCAGAATCTCAAGGGACATGCTATCTGATCTAGAGAGCTGGAAAGGGACTGGGGGGTCCTTCAGGGATGATTTGCAGGCAACAGATAACAGCTCCCATTACAGCACAGGGCTAGGCTGGATAAGCAGCTAAGACCTGAGCTGCACTTACGAAGACCTCCAGGCTAAATCCTACCACAACTCTGGCCCTGCAAAAAGAAGGACACTACAACAGATCACAAGTAGCCCATGGCCACCCTGCACAGCACTCCTTCCAACAGGCTAAAAACTACTCCCTCGCTCACCTAGCTCCTGAGCAGATCATACTTTACACTATTTGACGAAGTACTTGGCTGCATAAGTCAATTCACACAGCCCACTGCTGTTGTATAAAACATAAGCACCTGCTAAAAATCTCCCTAGAACTATCTATGGGTGCAGGTACCCAGAAGTACCACAACTGAAAGGAAATGAAAAAATGCTGCTAAGGGATGCAGTGAGAAACTTTATCCTCTCAGAGACCAAATTAGCAAAGTTAGCATTATTATTCTTGGCATTGAGCTAGCTTTATTTAAAATAGCAGTGGACTTTGAATCAGAAAGCAGAAGCTGATTATTCTGCATCCTACAGAGATCTAAACTCTCTCGCTTCTTATTTTAACAAATTCTGCCACGTTAAACTTGGTTTCATTAACTGCAGATGAAATTCTGCTGGCTTGCCCTTTGACACAAGCTATAGTAAGACCAAATAAAGGGTTGCTATCACACCTTGATGGCAAGAAAGCTTGAATGGCTGGCTGCCTGAGGGAAAGGTGATCTCATGAGCACCGCAGAAAGTCCCTGTGAGGCTGCTGACTTGCACTGAGGTGCTGGACCTTCTACCATGTCACTTATCATCCCTGACTATGTACCTCCTCTGCAGAAGCTACTTACACGGGTGACCTAACCAAACAGGTGATGATTCTGGATGAGAGGGACACCAATGCACCAGCAGAAATCCAGCAGCACAGTGAGAGCCCTCCTGTAGTACCAGTGGGGAGAATTTCCAGAAAGAGACAAAAACGTAAGGGGAGATTTGGCTACAGGATGGAGTAATTTATCTCGTTCTGCAGAAAAGCATGACAGAAAAAGAGCCACCTGCACATCCTCTGTCCCTCACTCAATCTCATGCCAACCCAGTACACATTAATGTGAGCTGAAATGTTTCATGGATCAATTTCAACAACAAGCCTTCCTCTGTCACCATCATAACATAAGAATGGGTAGAAAAAAAGCTCTGTCTTTCTAACAGTGCTGTTGGGGGATCAGGCTGACTTTTAATTATTTAAGCAAAGGGACCTCACATTCTCCTTGTGATGGGAAGCCTATCAGTCTAAATGAAACTACCTGGCTTTTGTTATGGAAATTAAGCTAATGTTGGATATTTCACACTGAAACCTTACTGAAATAAAAATGCATCAAATACTCAATACCAACATACTGCAGACAGGCATCTGCTTGTATACAAAGTATGAGTGGCTATATGCGTATTGATCTAATAAAAATGGCATCTTAGTATTGAAATGGGGTTTCAGCAATATTGAAAATGCCAACAAATAAAATCTCTAAGAGTCATTTTGGAGTTTTAGCATGCAAGGATTCTTTATCAGGCATGGTCAACATGTTTGAGTGATCTCCATCAATCCTGTGCAACAAGAAAAAAGCTGGTTGCAGGATATATCTTCCACTTACATCCATATGTATGATTTTCCCAGAAATCTTACGCATATTCTATTACTTTCAAAGGACTAATTTTGATGTTATTATGAAAATTAACAACAGTCTAAACTCTTGCTAATTTGGAGCTGGCTCCAGCTCTCTTCCTGACCTTGCCTTTGAGATAGACAAATATCGCCAATAGAAGTGATTACGGAAGAAGAAGCATCTGTTCAGCACAGATCATACTGAACACAAGATGCTATCATTTTCAAGGAATGAACAGTGTCTGGAAAAACACTACTTTAAAGTAAATATGCTATCAGAATGACATTCTGTCTCATTCTCAAAGAACGCAATTACTTAGATGAAACTTTACTTTAGCTTAAATCTAATATTCCACTTTTTATAATAGTAACTGTGTCTTATATCAGCAGTTTAAATGATTAAAAATACAGCTGGAAATGGCAGTTTCTGAGAAAAGTAGATTCCTGTACGACAGTCCAACCACTGAATAAAACCTAAATAAAACCCCAAATGACAACAAAGCATTGCATTCGCAGTGTTGTCTTTCACTTTATGCTCATATGTAAGTATCTAAAGGTAGGACCAGCACTTCATATGCAAACCAGAAAATTAAGTCCTTTTCTTTTCCTAATGTAGACTATAAACATGCTTCAGGGCTTAAATAAACAGACAAACTTTGAATTGTCTTTGTTCTTCTGTAGGAATCTAAATGGGAAAAAAATTGGTCTTTGAGGTTGTAGGAAGTGTTGCTTTACATTCTCCTGTGAAATCTATAATTCAGTTATAAAAATGCTCTGGGCTTCAGAACAATTCAAAGGTGAGAAATGAAGCAGAAGTAGTATTTCAGTAAAACCCTTAGATACAGCAGACTTTCCTAGGAAAACTAATTCACACAGCTGTGGCTTTATAAGAATTAGACACACCTAGAAGATCAAACCCAGATGCCAAAAAAAATTTTCCCAGGACTGAAATGATGAACATGCTGACATCATAGTCATTGATTTGTTTTTTAAATGTAAAGGCCTGCGCAGAGAGATCATGCTCTGATAAAACCCCGTCATATGAAACATATAACTTTTCTATTGATTGCTTCTCAAAGCAGCTGGAAAAACATGATCTATTGAAGATAACACTGTTCCTATAAACGCAGTAAAAATGACTGCAGGGAATTAATTATAAGACAACTGAATTTAAAAAAAAAGTCTGCCTTCATTACTTATAGTAGTAAGAGAGCATTTGTCCCATCCTAATCAAAGGCGATGTCTCCAGGTTATAAGTGTAAGATAGATGTGAAACAAAACATTGGATGCAAATTACCTTGAATGATTCTTTTTCAGAGTCTCAGTCATATTCAGAACCAGGTATGACTCTAGGTTTCACATATCACTTTTGACTAAAGAAAATACAGTAGGTGAACATGCACTCAGTATGAAATTTAGATCCATTGAGAAATAGAAACAGTTTCTTACCAAGGTCATTTCTATGGTCTATAACTTAAGGAGATCAACAAGCCACAATGAAGTTTATACAAAAATTAACAAGAAGAGATTTCTCTTTTTTTGGGAAAATTTTGTTAGTCAGAAACTTCTCATTCATTTTCTTCCCTCTACTAAGAACGAGGTTCACACCAAGGCATTGGCACATGGAATAGGATGAACTTAGATGAATCTTGAAACATCTTTTTGAGAGGACACTAAAATCAGTTAGCTGTTTGTACAAAATCAAAACACTTTTCTGTTCCAAGGTGAACAGCTATTCTCATTATTCACCATATATTTTGTGTAAAGTTTAAGTGCGTTGAATCGATCAAAATGAAAAATAAAGCACTATTTAAGTGTACTCTACTTTTCAATGACTGAATTATGAGTAATAAAAATACCTGAACATTGCAATAAATAAATAATGGATAATGACTACAGCATATTATAATAAAATATGCTGAAAGGTCAATTAAGAAGCACCATATTTGTATAAAGTATAAATATTTTATGGCAGGAAACAGGAAAAGTGTGTCTCACAGCCATTGGATGAAACTTCCATTTGCATTAGTAGAAAAGTGGCAATAGAGAAGACATGACATTTTAGCTAAACAAGAACTTTATATCAGCCCAGTTGAATAAACTGTTTTGCAAAGAGTACTTCAGCTGGATAATGTTGTGGTAATAAAGAAAGGCAATAACTTTTTTACAATATGCAGAGCTCTGTTATCTACCCTGCAAGTGCTCCTTCTCTACTTCTTTTCCCAGAGGGTAAGGGGTAAATTTGGTCCCTGTTCATCCTAGAGAAGAGGATCATAAAATTTAAAGAGTTTATTTGGCTTTAATTCATAGTAAAGAATTACAGTGACTGGCAGACAACAGAAGGGAAATGAGCTCAGAAGCGTTTTCCTAAGCAATGCTTTATCTTACCTTTGTTGATCAAATAGCTGTTGTGTGATGGAAAGAAAAATAAAGTAATTTTACCAGCAGAGTTAGTACAAAGAGAAGAAAGCTTGTCACTGGGATTACAAAATAAAGTGAACTGGTTTGACCATATATTTATTTATAAATTACTACATTTTATCTAGACAAACTACACTCATTCCAAGCAGCATTTGTCAAAATATTTACTCAATTTATATGTTTGAAGTAAAAAGGAAATTTGATTTTATCTTCTAATACTCACAACACAGGCCCAGAGTCACTGAGATGTAATGTGTTGGGGCTTTGGTCTCTTTCACAGACGTCAGAAACTTCACCTCCTTACCTCACAACTGCAAGCAGCCAATCTGGACATGTAGTCCCATCCACACAATCACTGTCCTAAATAATCAAAGGTATAAAGTTCAGAGCCCCATCCAGCCTGACCTTGAATGTTTCCAGGAATGGGTCATCTACCACCTCTGTTGGCAACATGTTCCAGTGTTTCACCACCTTCTCCATAAGAAATTTCTTTTTTATATCTAGTCTGAATCTACCCTACTTTATTTTAAAAACATTACACCTTATCCTGTTGCTGCAAGGCCTAGTAAAAAATTTGTCCCCATCTTCCTTATAAGCCCCCTTTAAGTACTGAAATGGTGCAATAAGGTCTCCCTACTGCTTTCTCTTCTCCAGGCTGAGAAAGCCCAATTCTCTCAGACTTCCCTTGTAAGGAAGATGTTCCATTCTTCTGATCATTTTTGTGGCCATCCTCTGGACCTGCTCCAACAGGTCCATGTCTTTCCTGTGCTGAGGACTCCATAGCTGGATGCAGGACTCCATAGCTGGATGCAGTACCCCAAGTGAGCAGCTGTTATCGAGCCTTTGGTCACTCTGCCACTGGAGGCCAAAATTACTGATATGTTTAAAAAGTAATCAGACATATTTATATAAAAATTCAGTCAGGAGCTAGTAAATACATAACATTGGGTAGAGCCTCTGACTCAGGAAGCCACTAAACCACAGACAGACTGCAGTAAGTTTGAACAGTGCAAAAATGACAGCACTCCCCAGTGCCAGCTCCTTGCTTACTTTTTTTTCTTAAACACCTGCTATTTCATACCTCCAGCAGTGGAACAGTTTGCCAGACAGATCTTTGGTCTTAGCTCGTACAACTTTGCCGGCAAGCAAGGACGTAGAGGCTAGATATAGTGAAATAAAGGATATAAATCTACACTTCCCACCTCAGAAATGAAAAACAGAGCAGGTGCCAGATAAATGATATTTGCACTTTGGGAAACAACAGGATTTACTTTTCTTACTATGTTGTGACTTACCTTCCTTTATTCTTCTGTTTTCTAAATCCTTAAAGAAGAACAACATATAAAATTTCTGAGTAGCATCCCCTACACGTTTCTTTATTTCACTTACTGAAATCTGATTTTTGATGATGCATTCGTACTGTCTCGCTAACCAAAGTAAATCGGGGTAGAACTCTTGCTGTCAATGAGCAAGACCCACAAACTGAGCATAACAACAGATTTCAAAGGTTACTGTGACATTTTACAGTCTCAGAATGCTGAGCCTAGTAGTATATTTCTAGTGATGTATTCATTAACTGGAGATAATACTTCACACACACATACCTCAGAAAAATAAATCAGAAAAGATGCAAACTTATTTTTATCACTAAACCCAAAGTTTTAAAAATCTTTGAAGAAACCAAGAGCAATGCAAGTCAAAGCTACTGGGAAAAAAGAAATTAATTTTTTAGAGAAGTGCCATTTTTACTTTCCTCAGCAGAGCAGGGCAAGGCACCCTGCACTGATGATCAGAAAAGGCTACTTCTATTTTTCAGCACCTCTTCAGTTTGAGATTTGAGTTGCACTTTTATTTTACTTCCTTTGACTCTGCAAGTGAGCAGGAAGATGCCCCTAGATCTCAGAAATCCTCTTTTCAATATAGCAACAGTTCAGAGGAATACGGTTTGTTTCAGAGCAGTATATTTCCAAGAAATATGTATGTTGTGAAAGTGACAAGGACACTATACTGGGTATTATTTCTTATGCTAGTCAATGGGAGAACCTGCACTCCTTTGCTTTGACAATAATTTGTTCCAAATAACTCTAACAAATATTTTAAGAATGAACCCCTTTCTCACCTCCCTGGCCCAGGACTCTGCCCCATAAAATTAAATTTGCTCACATTTCAAATGTGCTTTAGGAAGACCTTACTGCTATAAATAAACAAAAAGATAATACGACACAAACAAAAGCTAAGCCTCCCCAAAAGTCAAGGAGATGATGTTGCTAGCACACACTTGAAACCAGTGAGTAATGAAAGATTCCAACCTGAAGCAAACATGTTATGCCAGCACAAACAAAAATCAGTATGTCCACATTTCTGATATGCTTCATCTACATTGCTTTCCCATCCATCATGGAAATATCCTTGGCATGTTGTTCAGGTGCTTGATCAAATGGTTGAAAAGTAACTCCATAATGGGGCTAAGATGATCGTGGGTCCAAGATCTTTCATTAGGTGGAGTGATCCTTTGTAGCTCTCTGCAAATTACATCTTTGCATTTCTAAGCACACTTTCTTGTTGTATAAAGTTATGGTCATGTCATGCCCAGAGCATGATGCAGATGGTCACTGTGAATGGGCACAAAATGAGCTCTTTGCCAGCACTGGATTCAAAAGTCTGCAAGGTCTTTAAATCATTCCACTGACTTCGGTGGGTGTGTAGCACAACAGCAAAGCTGAATTTTGTCATCTTTCCATTTGCCTCAAAATCTAAGGTCTATCTGAAAATGCATTTGGTTAGTGTATGCATTAGAGAAGGATTCTCACAGAAAACAGCAATCTACTTTGTGTGAAAGTTTTTATGATTTTCTGATACCTTTGTAGTGAAATCATGCAATAGGCTCCTCGGTGCTTTTATCAAGACATCAGAAATGCTAAGTACTGTGACACCTAGTGTCAAGTCACTGCAGTAGATAATTCCCATCTCATTCTCTGTGAGCTTCTGTAGAAAGGCAGAGAGTCATGGTCCAATGTATTGTTGTTTGCTCTAATATCCTTGTCATTTACTCTTTAAGTGACTGGACTTTATAAAGGAAGAGGAATGGGTTTCTGACATAAAGTGAAGAGAAAGCTTATTACATTAGCAGGAAGTAGAGAGGTAGTTCCCAAAATGAACTCATGCAACGGCACAAGCATCTAAAACTGCCAAAAGCTGGTGTAAAGGAGAAAGAACTCTGGTTTCTAAATCTGTTGTTACTATTCTGTGTGACTGATGGAAAACTGAATGTAAATTAGAGACATCACATTTGGTACAATTCAAATCCAGTGAGAAATTTTTATGATACGTATTCTCTTATAATTATGTCCATAGGATATATATTGACCTATACAGCAGCATCATTTCAAAAGTGTCAGATCAGCAAAAAGACATTTTCAACAAGCAGGAAATATATTTGTTTAAAGCATGAACATGTATATTTTTTTAAGCTACATAGTATTAAATTCCCTGTACAAGCCCAAATCCCTGTTTCTACTGAATAAAAGAAACAAAGTTTTAATCAAAATGACGACCTGGGAAAGGGAAACACAACTTGTCAGTCAAGACATCCAGTCACATTGAGGAAATCAAATAAACTGAAATCATGATTTTCAAACAGTCTCTTGTTCTAAGATGGTTTGCAGTTGTATCTTAACCTTCTGCCTGGTCAAGATAACCTTGTTTTCTTCCATGTCAGGTCTCAACAAATTTGTGAATTCTACAAATCTTATGATCACTTATTGTATCACTTTCTCAAAACCAGTGAGTGTTTATGAAATGGTCCATGGATGGAAAGCACAGCAATAATCTCACCAGTAAGGGCAAGGTCAGCCCAAAGACTAGCATTATCGGGTACCAAGTAACAGAAGAAATGAATGCCAATGCCTCTTCCATGGAGAGATCAGTGTAGCAGCACTTCTGACTGTGGACATTTCCAAATCATCAAAGACAGTAACTGCTAAAACCAGCAATTAGACATAGTGTTTTGTTTGCGCTGACTAACAAGTGCAATCTGAGTGTTTGCCAGGAAAACAGGATAGCTTGCTGTTGTTCTACTGCAAGATTCCACTACACATAATTTGGAGCTGAACATGTAAGTGCTGTATGTTTACCAAAACAGGATGGCCATGGGATTCTTAAAATAAGAATCACTTGGTTGAAAAAGACGTTTGTGATCTTTGAGTTCAACCATACTTGTCCACTATTAAACCATATTCCTGAGCACCTCATCTGCCCATCTTTTAAATACCTCCAGGGATGGTGACTCAACCACCTCCCCAGACAGCCTGTTCCAGTGCCTGATATAACCCTTTCAGTGAAGAATGTTTTTTCCTGATGTCTAATCTGAACCTCCCCTGGTGCAACTTGAGGTCATTTCTTCTCCTCCTTTTGCCTGTCGCTTGGGAGAAGAGACCAACACCCACCTTGCTACAACTTCCTTTCAGATAGTTGTAGACAGGGATAAGGTTTCCCCTCAGACTCCTTTCCCATAGGCTAAACAACCCCAGTTCCCTCAGCTGTTTCACATAACACTTGTCCTCCAGCCTCTTCACCAGCTTCGTTGTTCTCTAGACATGTTTCAGAACCTCAATGTCTTTCTGTAGTGAGGGACCCAAAACTGAGCACAGGATTTGAGATACAGCCTCACCATTGCCAAGTATGGGGGTACAATCACTTCCCTAGTCCTGCTGGCCATGCTGCTTCTAATGCAAGTCAAGATACCATTGGTCTTGTTGACCACCTGGGCACACTGCTGGCTCATGTTCAGTCGGCTGTCAACCAACACCCCCAGGCCCTTCTCTGTCAGGCAGCTTTCCAGCCACTCTTCCCCTAGTCTGTAGCACCGCATGGGGTTGTTGTGTCCCAAGTGCAGGACTCAGCACTTGGTGTTGAACCTCATACCATTGGTCTCAGTCCATCGATCCAACCTGTTCAGATCCATCTGTAGAGCCTCCCTACCCTCAAGCGGATCGACACTTCCTCCCAGTTTAGTGTCATCAACGGACTTACTAAGGGTCCACTCAATCCCTTGATGCCAATAATTGATAAAGATATTGAACAGGGCTGGACCCAGCACTGAGGCCTGGGCTACACTACCTGTGACCAGCCTCCAGCTGGGGTTAACTCCATTTACCATCACTCTTTGGGTCTTGCCCTCCAACCAGTTTTCAACACAGCAGAGGGTGCACCTGTCCAGGGTAATGGCAGCCAGTTTCTCAAGCAGAATGCTGTAGGAAACAGTGTCAAAGTCTTTACTTAAGTCCAGGTACACTACATCCACAGTCTTTCCCTCATCCACTAAGTGGGTCACCTTGTCACAAAAGGCGATGTGGTTAGTTTGGCAGGACCTGCCTTTCATAAAATCATGTTGACTGGGCCTGATCATGCAGTTTTCCCACTTGTGCCATGTGATACCACTCAAGATGACCTGTTCCATGATCTTCCGCGGCGTCGAGGTCAGTCTGACAGGCCTGTAGTTCCCTGGATCCCCCCTCCAATCCTTCCTGTAAATGGGAGTAATATCTGCTAACCTCCAGGCAAGTGGAACTTCTCCAGTCAGCCAGGACTGCTGGTGGATGATGGAAAAGGGTTTGGTGAGTACCTTTAACAGCTCCCTTAATACCCTTGAGTGAATCCTATCCAGGCCCATAGACATGTGAATGTCTAATTTGCCAGGAAGATCTCTAACCATTTTCTTATGGATCATTTTTGTCCTGCTCTCCTTGTTTTTTGGCTCAGGAGGTTGAGTACCCAGAGAACATCTTGCCTGACTATAAAAGACTGAGACAAAGAAAGCATTAACTACCTCAGCCTTATCCTCATCCTTCTTCACTAATGGCCCCACTGTGTTCAGTAAAGGATAGAGATTTTTCTTGGCCCTCCTTTTGTTGTTGATGTATTTGTAGAAACAGTTTTTATTATTCTTCCCAGAACTGGCAAACTTAAGTTCTCATTGGGCTTTAGCCCTTATGATTTTCTCTCTACATGATCTCACTTCATCCCTGTAGGCCTCCCAAGGTTTCCTGTCCCTTCTTCCAAAGCCTATATACTTTCCTCTTTTTTCCGAGATCCACCCAAAGCTCTCTGCTCAGCCAAGCTATTTTTCTTCCACAGTGGTTCATTTTTCAGCACAAGGAGTTGACCTGCTCTTGTACCACCAGGATTTCCTTCTCGAAGAGCATCTCTAGCCCTTTTGGACTCCTTTGCCCTTAAGGTCTGCCTCCCAAGGAACTTTATCAACCAGCCTTCTCAACAGTCCAAAACCTGCTCTCAGGAACTCCAAGGTGTTCTGCTGACCCTAGCCTTACTTCTCTTAGAACTGAGAATTCTATCACCTCATGATTGTTGTGCCCCAGCTGTCCTCAGGCTGTCTCATCTCCCATAAGGCCTTCTCTGTTCACAAACAACAGTTCCAGTGGGGCACCTTCCCTAATCAATTCACTCACCAGTTGTGCCAGAAGTTGTCCTTCAAACACTCCAGGAACCTTCTAGACTGCTTCCTTTCTGCTGCATTATAGATCCAGGGTACATCTGGTAAATTAAAGTCTCCCATGAAGACAAGGGCTAGCGATCATGAAACTTCTCCCAGTTGCTTGTAGAATATCTCATTGGTCTCTTCTTCCTGAGTAGGTGATAGCAGACTCCCACTACAATATCTGCCATATTGTTTATTCCACAGATTTTTGCCCATACACACTCAGCCCTATCACCACCATCATTTTGCTCAAGGCAATCAAACCACTTTCTAACACAGAGAGCTACCCCACCACCTCTCCTTTCTTGCCTATCCTACCTGAGGAGTTTATAGTCAGTTATGGCAGCACTTGTCAATATGAGTCATCCTACCACGTTTCTGTGATGGCAATTATGTCACAGTTTTCGTGCTGTGCAATGACTTCTACTTCCTCCTGTGTGTTTCCGATGCTGTGTGCATTGGTGTAGATGCACTTCAGCCTGGCTACTGATCCTGCCATACTCCTGAGGGGAATAGTCTTAATTCCTAAATGACTACTCACTGTAGTTTATAACCCATCAATAACTTTTTCATCTTTGCTGCCACTTGGAATGCTATCCTCCACTTCCTCTGAGGTGGCAGAAGAGGCATTTGAACAGACTCTTTCTTACCACACTGCTAATTAATTCTTATTAAAAGTTCTGACAAAAAAAGCCAAAACACACCTACAGAGCTATATTTAGACACAGTCTTTTCTTTGACACTGAATTTATATTTGGCCCATTTGAAATAGAAATACAAATGGAATAGCATATAAACTTGCTGCTAAGATAAATAAGTATAACAATCCTACTGGGAACTCAGCTCCAGGTGTCCAAAAGCATCTGAAACTTCACAAATACTGTTATCTGCTGAGTGCATTTATTTCACCTTTAAAGTCTAAAACCAGAATCTCTCACTTCTATTTCTATCTTCTTTTGGTTTTGACTTTCCTGATATACAGCTCTTTTCTCACCAGTTTAGTGTCACTAGAGGCCTCAAAAAAAAGGGAGAAGCATATGTAAAGAGTCTAAGCTAGAACTTGTGATAAATAACAGCAACATTCAGAACATCAAGCAGGATATTAAATCCTGCACATCCTCCTGACCTCACAGGATTACCCTCTCCAGGGGGCCAGAAAGTGATCAAGCTTCAATACTCATTTAATTGGCCTTTCTGTTGGATGGAGTCACCAAGGTGACGGCTACCATGTATAACCACATTCTGGCTTGGATATGCTCCTGTTTGGTGATTTTTAACTGTGTGACCCTTGGATTATTATTTCAGGTAAACCCACTCATCCTGCTGACATCTTTATATTTTACTTCACGTTTGAAACCCCAACCAAAATTTAACCTGAATTTTGCTTGTGAAACTGAGTAGTATCAAAATGTGCAAAAATGAAGGTCTGTTCTAACAAAAGAATGTAAAAGTATCAGCTGGGAAAATACCATTTAGGGATAAAGCCAATAGTCATTTTAGTCCAAAAAGTATTTGGTCGATACAGGACAAATGTGTCTAAAATGATCTCTTTAATTTTGTGAAAACCTTTAAAATGCCTGTTACTGGTCTCAGCTGTGGAAACAACTGCCAGGGTCAATAGAAAGGATTCTTGGATATGGTGGAGGTCTGAACTCCCTATTCTCCACAGCATAACGGTCCTTGCTGTTGGAACATACATCATTCTCTATTATCCAATATATAAGTGCAAATAATACCATAGTCAATCATACCTTTCAAAGTTTTACTTCTCAGCTTCCATCACTTCTGTGCCCACATTCATTGGTTCAAGAAGTGCTTCTCATGGAGAAACCTTAGCCAGATGATTTCCTTTCTTGCATTGCTAACTCCATCTCAACAGTTGGTCTGCTCTCAGCCAGTTTGGTCTTCCTTTCTTCACCATACATCCATCAAGGCCCTTTGCAATCACTGCTTATGCAGTGTGCTACTTCATGTTGTGAACATGGGTATATGCAATCATGTCACATTGGAGAAACACTGCTGTTGGATAGAAGTCAGCATAGATTCACGTGATTGAACTGACTCTCAGATATCTCTGTAAATCAACTTCTGGATTTCTTTACCTGAAATTTAGTTGTGTCCAGGTCTGGGATCGTAAGTTCTATAGCCACACAGACCAGATATGGAAACCAGGCTTATTAACAAGCCAGCATAGATTGAATGTTCCACTAGACTGGAGGCTGGCTGATGTTGTGCCCATATACAAGAAGGGTTGCAGAGAGGATCCGGGGAACTACAGGCCTGTCAGTCTGATCTCAGTGCCAGGGAAAGTCATGGAACAGGTAATCTTGAGTGCTCTCATGAAGCACATGCAAGAGAACCGGGTGATCAGGCTCAGTCAACATGGGTTTACAAAAGGCAGATCTTGCCAGACTAACCTGATCACCTTCTATGACAAAATCACTCAATTACTGGATGGGGGAAAGGCTGTGGATGTAGTCTTCTTGGACTTCAGTAAAGCTTTTGACACAGTTTCTCACAGCATTCTGCTTCAGAAACTGTCAGCCTCTGGCCTGGACAGGCGCACAGTCTCCTGGTTTGAAAACTGGTTGGATGGCCGGGCCCAGAGAGTGGTGGTAAATGGAGTTAACTCCAGCTGGAGGCCAGTCACAAGTGGAGTTCCTCAGGGCTCAGTACTGGGTCCAGCTCTGTTCAATGTCTTTATCAATGACCAGGATGAAGGCATTGAGTGCACCCTCAGCAAGTTTGCAGATGACACTAAGCTGGGAGGAAGTGTCGATCTGCTGGAGGGTAGGGAGGCTCTGCAAAGGGATCTGAACAGGCTGGACTGCTGGGCCGAGACCAATGGGATGAGGTTTAACAAGGCCAAATGCCGGGTCCTGCACTTGGGGCACAACAACCCTATGCAGCGCTACAGACTGGGGGAAGAATGGCTGGAGAGCTGCACGGAAGAGAAGGACCTGGGGGTGCTGGTTGACAGCCGACTGAACATGAGCCAGCAGTGTGCCCAGGTGGCCAAGAAGGCCAACGGCATCTTGGCTTGTATCAGAAATGGGGTCACCAGCAGGTCCAGGGAGGTTATTCTCCCTCTGTACTCAGCACTGGTGAGACCGCACCTTGAATACTGTGTTCAGTTCTGGACCCCTCACCACAAGAAGGATGTTGAGGCTCTGGAGTGTGTCCAGAGAAGAGCAACGAAGCTGGTGAAGGGGCTGGAGAACAAGTCGTATGAGGAGCGGCTGAGAGAGCTGGGGTTGTTTAGCCTGGAGAAGAGGAGGCTGAGGGGAGACCTTATTACTCTCTACAACTACCTGAAAGGAGGTTGTGGAGAGGAGGGAGCTGGCCTCTTCTCCCAAGTGACAGGGGACAGGGCAAGAGGGAATGGCCTGAAGCTCCGTCAGGGGAGGTTCAGGTTGGATATCAGAAAAAAATTCTTCACAGTAAGAGTCATTGGGCACTGGCAGAGGCTGCCCAGGGAGGTGGTCGAGTCGCCTTCCCTGGAGGTGTTTAAGGAACGGGTGGATGAAGTGCTGAGAGACATGGTTTAGGGAGTGTTAGGAATGGTTGGACTCGATGGCCCAATGGGTTCTTTCCAACCTTGTGATTCTGTGATTCTGTGAATGTCTTACTGAATGCCGTTTGAAACTGATGTCATGGTCTTGCACAACTCAAGGATGCAAGAACAAGAGAGTGTTTCTTTGCATGCTTTCCCAGATGGCAGGCAGAGAATATTTCTATTTGAAGAAGAAGACCGGATGCCAATTGTTCCTACCCCAGCTCCTTTGCACACTGTGAACCTACCTTCTGCGAAGACCTTAAAGGGCAAAATCAGCCACTATCACAGGTAATGCCATTGGAGTCATCCTACAAGAAAAGAAATGACATGAACTTTCACTGACCTCTACTCAGGTGAAAAGCAGAGACAGAGGATTGTCTCTATCAGTGGAAGAGCTCAGCTGAAGAAAAGGCTGAAAGAAGAGCATCTACCTGATAGACTGAAGCATCTGAATAACTCTTATCTCTCCTACTGGCTCCACCACTGAAAAGAAGAAGAAAAATTGTACATCTTTTATTACAAATGTAATTAAACTGGAGATGTGGGGCTTAAAGATCTCACCACGGTCCTGCTAAACTTATACACCTAGAAGCTTTGATATATGTGTATAGGAAATATTTTGCAAAACACGAGAATTGATCATTATTGCCACACAAAGTATCTATCAGGATCTACATGCAGGATCTAGAAAGTACACACTTGCTAAATATTCACAGGCAAGCTCATAGAATCATAGAATAGTTTGGGTTAAAAGACACATTTAAAGGTCATCTAGTTCAACCCCCTTGCAATAAGCAGAGTCAACTTCCACTAGATCCAGTTGCTCAGAGCCCCATCCAACCTGGCACTGAATATTTCCAGGGATAAGGCATCTGCCACCTCTCTGGGCAATGATCTCCAGTGTTTCACCACCCTTATCATGAGAAATTTCTTCCTTATGTCCAGACTGAATCTACTTTAGCTTGAAACCATTATCCTTTGTCCTATCACTACAGGCTAAACAATACCAGCTCTCTCAGCCTGTCCTCATTCGAGAGGTGTTCCATCCTTTTGATCGTTTTTTCTCCTCTGGACCTGTTCCTTCAGGTCCATGCCTTTCCTGTGCTCAGCACTCCAAAACTGAATGCAGTACTCCAGATGGGGTCTCACCAGGGTGGAGTAGAGGGACAGAATCACCTCCCTTGATCTGCTAGCCACACTTCTTTTGATGCAGCCCAGTCATGGTTGGCTTTCTGGACTGTGAGCACACATTGCTGACTCATGTCTGGATTTTTCATCCACAAATAACACCACATCCTTCTCCACAGGGCTGCTTTCAATCCCTTTATCTCCCTGCCTGAATTGATACTGGGGGTTGCCTGGACCCAGGTGCAGGACCTCGCCTTGTTGAACCTGACGAAGTTCGCACAGGCCCACTTCTAAAGCTTGTCTAGATCCCTCTGGATGTCATCACATCTCTGAGTCATGACAACTGTACTACTATGCTTGGTCTTATCTTCAAACTTGCTGAGGATGCACTCAATCCCACTGTCTATGTAATTGACGAAGATACTGAACATTACTGGTCCCAATACAGGCCCCTGAGGGACACCACTTGTCACTGATCTCCATCCAGACATTGAGCCATTGACCACTGCTAAGTTAACACTGCTGATTTTATGAAGTAATTAAGATTTAAAAAAAAAATTAGATTTTGTAGGTGGTATTTACTCATATGTAGCGATCAGCTACGTTGTTGATCTATGTAGCCAACTATGTGATGAATGTGCATGCACTCAACCCATGAGCCAACATTATTTGCTAAGACTGGACAATAATGAGCAGGATATTTGCCACTGACTTCCACAGAAGCAGATCTGGGTCTTCTCAGAGCTCTGATATTTTGCTAAGGCTTTCTTTCTGATCTCTCATCCTGTGGCAGCTCATGCTGTGTTCAAAGATGAAACTGTCACAAGATGAGACAGCTCCAGACAGTGAGAAGAACTGGAAGCCCCTTCCCCCATGCTGCTGGGGAAATGTCTAGATGTGGAAATTCACGTTGAACCACAAGGAGGTACCAGAAAAATAAACAACTGAGAAACAGGAAGTATTTCAGTTAAAAGTAATCACAAATATCAGCAGAGTGAGTTCCCGAATCAATATCTGCACTCATCAAAAGTCACTTTTATTGCCCATTTTGTCTCTTTTATTAGATTACTTACAGACCAGGCACATGACCTAGATTTGTAATTCAATTCATCTGTCACCAATGGTGGGTCTGAAAATATGTTCGCGTCATGAAAAAGTCAATCAGATGCAGAAGGCAAGCTTCCCAAAGGCAGCCAGTTATTAATTCTGAGCAAAATTTGGTTTGATTTGATTTTAAACAAGCTGACTCACTAGTTTCCCAGGATGCAAAGACGGCAGCAAATAATCATATTTGAATGAGAGAATGATGCAATTATTTTTGCACCCTAATTCTGTTCCACGGTATTTCTCATAGCTTCATCCACCTGGGACAACCATTTTCCCATTCACTGTGGGATTTAAAAGGGACTCTTAACATTGACTTGCAGAGGTTATCTATAATCATAATTTCTTTATACTAATCATTAGGAACTCATAGGGGTACATTTCCCTAAGGTGGTGATGCAGTTTTAGGACATCCGCTCTAAGCAACAGAAAGACACAGTAGAAATTCTTGGACTGGTGGCAGTGTCTACCTGGGAAACACAAGAGATAAAGCCTGTGGATGTTGTACATTTCACCCAGAAAGAATATGAGACCAACTTCAGACATTTAGGAACTAAATCATTTTAACTATCTTCTTGAAATCACCAGTGACTGGGTTATTTAGGGTCCTTCTGCAGATTCACCTTCATGTGTATCACAGTGGATCCTACCCCACAGGCTTCTTCAGCTGTACTGCTGCCATAAATGGGCAGTTTTACTGTCAGACGTATTGGCACAATTGATAGCCTCACTTTGAACCCACCCCAGACTTGCAATGTTCATTTGGCCCTTCTCAGCAAGATTAATCACGACAACCTGAATTTAAACACTTCGCTGATTGTTGTCCAGAGCCCTGCTGAGTTTCAATTTTCCTATTTGTCTCAAATTTAATTCCTTTTTTATAAGAGTGTCAAGTTTGATCAGATTAGGCTTTTCCAGTATAAGTTTGGCAGAACCCAAAAAGCCCCAGTGCCACCTAGGCTTTTGTTAGTACAAAGAAAAAGTACATTTAAAGTCATGTATTATACATGTAAATTAGACCCCAATCAGAATCTTTTTTGTTAAAAGTGTCAGATTTAACTCCTGAGCAATTTAGAACATCTAATGATTGTATTGTTTCTCTAAGCCGCACACAGATTTTATTGCCACCTGTGAGTGGAGATAATACATTCAGCATTTACTCCACCCTAAGTAGTGCACCTTAATAATAAGCACTAATGAATGCATTCTTCTTGAAAATTTACTTTTTTTTAAAATTGAACTTATTCTCCTATGATTTGAAAAACATAGACTTCTTGTTCTAAAGAAACAGCAGGTTCTCATTGTCAGAAACCTGAGAGAAGCAGGAGATTAACAGTCTTTAAAACAGACAGAGATTAAAAAGAAATAAATGCCATTCCTGAGAGCTCTGCCTAAGCTCAGACTACAAACACAATGAAGACACAATAAACAAAAAATGACCATTTTTTACTTCATAATTGATGTTTTGGTCTTCCCTTTTTCTCATCCTCATCATTAATTTTCATTCCACCTCTCATTCTCTCTTTTGCTGTCTCTTTTTTTTGTGAAACCTTTTACTTATGCTTTTCTGCTCAATGTTCTCTTCCTCTCTCAATTTCTGAGTGGCTTTTTTATCCTCTCCAGAGCAATAACCCTGCACTTGTACTGTGACATCCTCTTCCTCCTCTTCCTTCCCCCAAACATATCCAAAGAACCACAACCCAACCACACTTTTCTCTCCTACCAGTGTTTTTCTCTGCAGCTTCCCATAGTTTTCCACTCCAACCATCTCACCCCAGTTTCCCAGCTGGCTTCCATTTTTTTTCCCCTTACTTTCACCTTATTTCTGCTATTATTTTATTTTCTTTCCTCAGGTACCTCAGATTTCCCTTTCTCTGATGTTTATAATTATCACTTGTCTTCTTCCTGCTTCTTTCAAGTTTCTGTATTCTTCAAGATCTTCTCAATTTCAGATGTCCTTCCAGTACCTTCTTCTATTTCTCCATCTTCTGTATTTCTTTCTAAATCTCTTTTCCCTCCTCTGCTCTGTCTAAAGCACCTCACTCTGTTCAGGTTCTGTTTCAGCATTAATTCTGTACCTGTTGTACAGCCACCCTGGAAGACTACACCAGAGAGAGGGAGGGAGTCCTTGGCAAAGAGCCAGAGTAACTCTTCACCTCAAAACTCTACGTCTGAACAACAAATGTTGTTGAAGGTCTCTTGTCTGAGACATTCCTCCATGTCTTTACACAGCACAGAGATCCGCCAGCTTCCCCAGGCTCCCACTGTGTTCACAGTCCTTGGGATTTTGGCTCATTTCAATGATCTGTGTGGCTTACGTGGACCATGTGCTCAGATGGCTTCTGAGGCTTTTCTTCTGGCCCCATAATGAGGATTTATAGAGAATAATAGAACACTGCAGGGGACTTTACAAACAAGGGCTAGCCTTGATGCTGGATCAGGCTGCATGATGCCCTATTTGAATACACTTATTCCACAGTAAGGCTGCCACACTGAGCACTATACTAAGCAGATGAGCCCTCTGTAGCACCTTCACTCTCAAATGTTTGTCCCAGTGTTAGGCAGGGATACGAGTCTTTTTTCCCACATCTCAGCTCTGACAGGACTTGATGGTTACAGGAAAGCCAAGTTCTGCCCAGTGCCAGCCCATGGGTGACTCAGAGGTAGCTGGTCTCCTCACATTGCTGCTGAAGCGCATATTGAACACCCCACAGGGTAGGAGAGTTGTTTGCTGCCACTCTGCTATTCCACTATTCAACAGTGCTAGTGTGAACTGGGTGGTTGTTGCTTACTCTACACCTTTTGTAGCCACCAACTGGGCTGAAGTTTATTACTGTTGCTGGAGTAACTAGACTTCAGTATGGATGTTTTTCAAGACTGTTTCCACTGCTTCCTTTATTGGACCATGGAGATGGCACATGAAACAGCCAGAGTGCAAAGAGTAGGTTCATTTCCATAGCCACAGTGACAGCTGGTCCTGCTCAATGATTAGTGAAGCCAAAAGAAACTTAATCTTTATCAAAAAGGAGAATCTCTAACATGCTTTTTATGTAATTCTTTTCAGTTTAGCTCTTTTAATGATTTTCTTGCAGCTGCTGCTGAGTGATGGTGTTTGTGAAAGATGAGTGCAAACAGTGCCAGACTGTAGATGCAGGCGGCTAAATCACTTTGCCTTTGATCACTCTCTGGATGGAGAAAGACAGATTCCCATGCATGATCAACCCTCTAGCTAGCCAAGGAGTGGTATTTCTGACAG
Source organism: Cuculus canorus (assembly GCF_017976375.1). Taxonomy (NCBI): domain Eukaryota; kingdom Metazoa; phylum Chordata; class Aves; order Cuculiformes; family Cuculidae; genus Cuculus; species Cuculus canorus. The sequence continues at coordinate 17,074,844 of NC_071441.1, forward strand.
CTAAACAAGCAACTTTTTGTTTCTCTTCCTAGCTACAGGATAAATACTAGAAATAGTCCTGTGTTAATGAGGAAGAAAACAAGGGATTAAAAATGATCATTTGTTTTTGTAGGGTAAATGACTATTCTGACTGAATTAATTCTGCTGACATTTTCCCTTACTGTCATATTTCTTACCATACATTGCATCTTCCCCTTAGGCTTTAAAACTAAAGGCAAAAAATGATATTAAAAAATCTCAGTGTATACAAGTATCTGTTTCTGGATTCCCCCTCACCAATTGATTTTACCCAGCCAGAAGAAAGAGGAAATGAGCTGTTTATTGGCTCCATGTCTTCTTATCCAGGAGTATAATAAACAAGATCCAAAGTCTAACTTGTCTATAATTTGAGGCTGTTCATTTCCAAGGTGCATTTTTGATTTGGACTGCACCCCAGTTCAAAGGGAAGGGAGCCTCCCACGTGCCCATGAAGTCGGATCGATTTGAGGGTCTATAGCATTTCAGCCTAAGGCAGAGCAGCACAGATTCAGTTCCATAGATAAAATTAGGGCAAGATGCAGCTTTATCTGTTAGAAACATCAGATCTTTTGTCTACTGCTCCCAGAAGCCTGCCCTTCAACATCTTCTTGCCACTTGCAGGATAAAGCACTACTCACTCTCACTACCGTTCTCAGCCATGGACTCCTAAAGAAAAGTCTAGGGGTTTCTGGTTTCTCAGGTGGGGAAGTGCGCCTCCTCTTGCACCTTCTTGCACCACCACGATAGCAGTCCTGACAGCTGTAAGTAATGAACCCTCCTCAGTGACAGGAATCCATAGGAAAGGACATTGATTCTGTACTAACATTTCTGCAAAAAAAAATACTTCATTAAAAACAACGATCTTGTTAAAGCTGCTAAATTGGTGTGCAGGTGGCCCTTCCTGCTTGTCCTTCAAAAGCAAGTCATAGCAAAGCTGACTGCTGTTTAGTTGACCGACTTCTGACTGGACACCATGTGACTTCAACAGGTTCACAAAGCCAGAGAGAGAGATCCTATTACTTTGGCAAAATGGGAAAACCCTTCAATGGTATCCATGATATGAACTGTCCTCTTTAGAACTTTTTAGTAATTGATGATTTATTACATTTATAAATGTAAATTTGCAATGACTTTGTAAGAGGATTACTCCTAGAGATAAAGTACTGCAGTTCATAGATTCATCTTTGCTGAGTTTTATCTCATGGACACATTTAGTACCTTTCTTAAAGATTCCTGAAGCCATGAGATTTTTGTGTATTTCAGGTTTTATTTACAAGAAAAAGCTGTACGAAAACACTTCTGGTAAATGTTATTGTGAAAGAGAACTGATTTCCTAGAAGACAAGTAAAAGACCTCAATGTTTTAAAAAGAAAGAGAATGTCAGGGTTTCCAAGGTGGTCTGATTTCTCAAAGCCTGGCTTGTGGGTGTACAATGCCTGTGGCCAGCCACTATGCAGAGGATATGCTTGAACAAAACTAAATCCAGTAATGTATTGCTGGAGTACTTCACATCTCACAGCACGAGGAATGAAAACCCCAGAGCAGTGAGAACCAAAGTCCAGAACAGAATCAGAAAGTGCTGGCTTACCTTCAACACTTAGGAACCCCGTGTTTGCCTCAAAGCAGGCAACGTACCTGAGAAAGGCCACTTGAAATATAACAAAAGTGGAAATAGAGCAAGAATTGTGGCTTTCTGCTTATGACACCAAGGACCCTGATGGCACTACTCATTTGTGCAGTGCAAGCAGAAGCTGCTGACCTAAGAGAATTTTGTTCCTAGCACAGAATGCTTCAGCAGTTGGACAAGAGCGTGAGAGGACAGTATGTAATAAAACTGCTGTGAAGAAAATATTGAGTTAGAAAGACTTTCTGTTTGACTTCCTGGAGATGGAAGGACTATTTTCCAACTGTCTGCTTTTTTTTTCTCTGTGATATTTAAAAAGGGAGTGCTTTCTGAGAAGTCTTGAGATCAGTACAGTCTTTAAATTCATTAATTACTGTGATCAATTACACGCCTATTGATCTGCTTGTTCTTTGCTCTGAAGTACTAACAGGCTGTTGAATTTGCCTTTTAAAGGTACAAAGTTTGAAGTGGGTTGCTGTTTAATTACGTTAAAAACTAATCACAACAATCAAAATTAGCTGTACATGACTAGTTGATTGGTTTGTTTTACTGTCCTCCATGGCAATGTTGGTAAGTTTTTCTGGCAGCATGCAAATCAAGCTTCTGTAAGCAAGAGAGGCCTTCACCGTACCAAAGCAAAAGAAGCAGGCAAGCTGCAGTTATTAGCTAGGAAAGATAGCAGCTGGCTGGGGACAAGGAGCTGCCTTTAGCTGGAAATAGCAGACCATGCAGGGGGACGGGATTTAATGAGCTGTGAGGACAAGAAACGTGCAGTGTAATTAACTCCCAGAAGATCTCATTGCAGGTTCAGCAGAGCCCTCACTCAGCAGTCTTTCCACCTTCATTGGAATTAAAGTTTAATTTGGTGTCAAAGGGCAGAGGAAAGACCTGCATTATCAAGCGTGGAAATCAATGAACTGTGTGAAGGAAAATGTCACACCCCCACTTCTGAAAGAAAAGGTGAAGATACAAACTGCTCAACACTTACTCATCAGTGCTTGGAGTGAGAGAGACGGATGTTTCACCCCATAGGTTTGTCACCACTTATCTTTCAATAAAAGAATCTTGGTTTTCATGGAAGAGAGTAATGAAAGACTTGGGAAGATTTCTCCTCTATACTAGAGGCTGTTGTTTTGGTTTCTAAAGCCAAATTATTTGTTACAGAACTTTTTACCTGGTGAAGCGAGCATTTCCATTCACAGTGGCTGCAAACGTTTTGAGACACCTTGGCTCACCGCATTTTCCAGTGTTACAGGGCCAAGTAATTACTCTGCTACACTCCTAGATGAAAACACTAGCCACTCTCAAACCCCTCATTACAATAAGGGAAGTGAAAAAATTTCCATAAAGAATCTTTCCGGAGTAACAACTTGCAACCTAAATTAGTACAAGTCACAACTATCATTCAGGCAGGAGTAAGACCAGCAGGTTGTAGGAAAGTATAAAACTTGCCACTCTCAACTACACACAGATTGCCTGAACCTCAGGCTTTCTCCAGCATGGTGGAGCCCTCTCCCTGGTGAGGCACTGAGAACAGTGGAAACTCACTTCAACAAACCCCTCTGCCAGTTGGTCTCCTGCGCCTGCTGGGCAGCATCATATTTCTAGTGATCTAACATTTGCTCTCGCTGTGTCATTCTCTTTCAATCACCCATCAGCTCTAAACCTGTGCTATATCCACTGCAGAGACCTTAGATACTGTCCTACTGCCTGCTATTTTCTGAACAGAGTGCATCATGCCCGAGGACACCATAACATTATCATTATCGCAGCGCTTGCAAACTAATAAGTTCATCTTCAGAGTAAATGGACTATCAACAGAAGGATAAACACGTGTAAAACAAGCAAATGCGCATACTCTCTGCAATACTTGGTCCAAATAGGCAAGTAGAACCTGGGAAATTACAGTTTCCAGACACACAATGCCTTAACAGAGGAGTTATTTCATGGTTTTACCTCACACAAGAACGAGTGGTCAACACTCCAGTTTCCATACACCTAAAAGGTGGCCTTGAAATCAAACTGTGAGCTCCCAATGCTGTTTTGCTGACACAAAGATACACTTACTGGCAAAAAAAGCATGTTTGGTTCATCCTGCAAATCAAGTAAGTGCTATTTCTGTGTGTGTGCAGAGTGCAGAGACTAGAGTTTGTCAATTATCTCAAGGAATACCTCATAATCTTTTTGGAGTAGAAAAGTTTCCTGGTATGTATTTTTCGATTTCCAAGTACTTTGGATTGCCCATTGGAAACTGCCAATCCCAAAAGAGAAAGCTTACCTTCACGTACAGGGATTTTCCAGAGCTCAAGCTTACAGCCTCAGCAAGCCACGGTCTAGCCTGAAGGCTGCCTACTCTAGTCTTTCAGCTTTGACTGCACTTGCAGATATTTATGCTTGAACTCTGTCTTCACTAGTGCGTTTTCATTGGCCTTTCCCTTCACACTTGCATTACAGCTTCAAACATGCTAATCTTTTTGGAACCTCTAGGGAGCTTACTTGGTCAGCACTGCAATTTAATAGGCATTCTGCTTCCTTTTAACAGATCATATGGATCCACTCTGCAACAGACCTTCTGCCACAGTTGGTTTAGATACCCAATGAAACTTCTACATCAGCTGTCCAAATTGCAGGACATAACTTTTTCCTGCACATCCCTCATAAAATACAGTGGATGCTGTGGTATTCTGTAACATCAAGTTATAGGCATCACCCCAGCAGGTTGTGCACCCCACATATTTCTATAGCAGAGTCCTGAAGTAACTCCTATCTCACCCTGCACAATTACCCCTGCTCAGGCCTGGATGGTCCTTATATGATCCATTTACAGTCTGATTGAACCACGCTTTACTGTAAGACTGCAACAGAGTGAGCCCACACCATTTCAGTTGCAACTAATCCCAGTTTATCAGCTAGCCCCTTGGAGAACAGTGGAAACCCACCCGAGTTGTTCTCAGAATTAAGTCATTAGTTTCCATCCACTCAGTAAATTTCGAATTAGCCCCACAGAAAGACATCTAATCCTACCTCAACTTTTACAAGCTAAAAAACCTTGGGAGCCCTTGATAAAGCAAGGTTGAGATGCATTTTACATTGCCTGGGTGTAGACAAGGTCCTCATCATCACTTCAATGTAGACAACCTAATCTTTTTTTCAAATATTATTTCAGCACTTCCATCATTATTCAGATTAATTCCTCCACTGACGAAAATCTAAAAGTTGAAAGATCAGCGTCAATTCTCAAACCAATGTGCAATGACCATTTCACACTAGGAGCTGTCAGCTTACCAAAAAATCCCTGCTAATACTTCAGCTTCCTTGAAAAATATTTCCTACAAATTTCACTGCACAGAAGGGGATTTAAGTCTTGTATGAAATCTTTTGTGAATAAGCCACAGACCAGTAACAGAAATACTCTCCAATCTCCAAACATATTTGTCCACCAGAAACGTATCTTCAATTTCTTACAACAGCTGTAGAAAAATTGCAACTTTCCAGTTCAATACACAGTGTGTGCCAGTAGGTTTCCATAAGCTTAAGAATAAATTAATTTGGGTACACAAAGAATAAGCCAACAGCAACAAATCACATGGCTAGGTTTCAAAGGTGTCTATTTCTTAAAATGAAGGAAGTTTTAAAGATGTTTCTGTTTGACAGGTCTATGTAACTGCTTTTCTTTCAGATGTGGCTAAAGTGTGAATTATTAAGTTTTAATAAAAAGAGACATTTTCATTAACATTCATTTGCACTGCTTGTGTTACCACAAGTTTGCTTTGATGGTCTTCATAATCTTCTCTGTTTGCTTTCTGCGGTGTTTAGACTAGCAAGATCTAACTGACAAGAATATTTCCAGAAAAGCTCAGGAGTGAGCTGAGGGTACAAATGTGTGTAAAGTCCCCTCCACAACAGAGTGCTAGTTATGGAGGCAGCCAGTACATCTGCAAAAATAATACTATGTGCCTTCAGTGTCCTGCATGACACATGGACAATGAACAATGTGTAGTGCACAGAAAAGCCTTAGCCAATTGCCTACATACAGTTAAAATGAACCTGCATCAAACACTCACTGTGTATTTTGGAGTATGAGTTCTTTCAGAGCCTTTACACAGTTATTTTGCAATAATAGGTGAAATTCAGATGAAGGGGGAATGAACATTTTAAACCACCATGGGTGGTCACCTGCAGTGGTAGAGGGTGGTTGGCCAATCTGAGTTAAATCCTATAATTAGCCCATGCCCACACTATCTGTATTTGTTGTCGATCCATTTAGTCTGTAGAAACTCAATCCAGAGTTTCTTTTACTTTTGAATTTTTCTAGAGTGAAATTCGATCTTCTCAGGTACTGAATTTCTCCTGCAAAATGTTGAATGGCCCACAGCCCTCCAAGCCTCCAAGGCAGAGCAGACCACTGTTTTGCTCTGCTCCCAACAGGATCTTGCACCGGGGAAAACTGATCTGAATGACAATGCAAAACTCTGCTGGGGGCAAGATCACAAGCCTCTGCAACCAAGTATCAATCTTAGCTTAAAGCTAAAGGCAGAAGGACCGCCTAAAGAGCCTTTGTCCTCAGAAAGGAAGGCTAATACCCCTTATCTTGTTCCAGCCAGCTCAACCAGCTATTACACAGCACCAATAACTCTTGGTGACTCTTGTGGGCACTCTGGGTCTTTTCTTTGCCCCTATGTCTTTTCCCAGGACACTGTATTTCTTACAAGCAAGTGTTCAGTAGAACCAAAGATAAAGGAGGCAGTTACTGTAATAATAATAATAAAATAGAGTTATTATTGGTGCAGTATATTCTTTCACAGAAAGCAGGACATAGGAACCCCCAATTCTCCTGATGAACAAGCACGGTCTACTGAGTCACCCTGCTAACCTGAGCAAGTGAGAAGAGTTAACACAACATGCAACATCAGCCTTGTGGCACTGGAGGAGCTGTCCATGCTGGAGAAGTTCCCAGCTGAAGAAAGTTGACCTCTGGCAGGTGGGAGCTGGAAGGCTGCATGGAGTGGAGGTAGCAGTACTTGACATCACAAATAAATTTCCTTGCATTTTTCCCAACATACAAATAGTTTGCATAGAAATCACTGCTGTCAAAGCTGGACAAAGTCAACTAAATCCCTGTGCATGCAGTGTAAACCATCTAACATGTAAAACATCTAACATGTAAAACATGTTATAAATCACAGTGAAACTGTTATTTGCAAAGATCAGCCACAGAAGTTGGCCAGGTACAGCATTTTTCAGCCCCATCACCTACGCACTGTATGAAAAGGAGCACGGGCTGCACATTGTCTGTCTTGAGTCATCAGCATTGTTATGCCAATATAAATGGTCTAGTGCTAGTTGTCCCTGCAGTTGATTAAATTATGTACTTACTAGCAGGGTGGATTTCTCTATTCACAGACAAGTATCTAAGCACTAACAAGGAGCAAGTAATTCATTGCTTGTTAGGATGCTGGACCAAACAATTGATGGAAGAAGTAATGTCTTCAGAAACCTATTACTGGGGAAGGAAACTTGGGAGAAATCTCAGACTACATCACAGAAAAAGAAACTGCAGGGAACTCTGTGAGGCAAGATTTTTTTGTAACAAATCACATATACATGCAAACCAAAATATTGTCACCATACCCCATAGCACCTTCACTCAATTAAAAAGCTTTCCACAGCCAAGTCAGACTCACCAACCCAAGGAACTTGTAGAAACAATGGAAAAACTGTAGCCTCCTGCTCCCTCCCTTACTAGTCTCGAGTAAGACTAGTAGTGTAGGACATGGTGCAAATACCATAGAAGACAGAGTATTTCTGTGCACTTCAGTGGATGAGTCCCCTCAATAGCAAGTGTGGCAAGAAGTGGATTCTGTCCCTAGGATGAGTGACGGAGATGGTCAACCACTGCCACCCAAGCAGGTGCTGTGGAGAAAGGCACTCCGTGTGTCACAGCAAGTGCACCGTTATTCTTTTCCTTGCACAGGAAAGGAGTCTCTGTGGACATACTAAAAGCTGTCCAGTGGAACGCCTACACAAAATCCTGCAGAGTTAGGCTGAATGCAATTGCTGACTGAGAAATAACAGAATCTTAGGTAATTTGAGACACATCTTCATGGCCTCCCACCAAAATGCATTGTCAGCAAGACCTTTTGTTTATTCATAGCCTCTGCTACTATCTCTATCTGCTGAATGCCATTTGAAACATGCGTGCCAAAAAGCAGGACAAACTAGTGCAGCAAGATCAGTGGGAGCACTGCTGACAACAGATACATTCAGTTTCTTGTAATTTCCGGGCATCAGATGTGGTATGCAGCAGAGCTAGGGTGCAAGTTGGGAGACAGTGTTATCTGTCTGTGAAAGTAAATTCTGCCTTCCTTGCATTGAGTCATATGCATCTATATGATGCAAATGCTGAACTACTCAACTAAGGAAAATCAGCTCCTAGGTGTAAAATTATTGTAGTGCAAACCTTGTGGTATACATATTTTATAATGGAGCAATCAGGATTAGCAATGGCCCTAATGAACAAACAAGTTCCAAATTTATCCATTTATTCCACATTGCAGATATTTCCATTCCAAAAAATGCTTGCAAGGCTTCAAGGAAAACTGGTTTCTAAATAAAAATACCTTTGTCAGCAATCATCACAACCATTCTGAGAAGTTCTCAGAATACAGAGTCATTAGTATAACTGAGTAAAACAGTCTAAGTCCTGGCCATAACAGAACAGTTAATGCATAAAGGATGAAACTTAGTTTTGTCATCTTAAGACTACATTGCTTGCTTTTGTTGGAAGTAAGTCAAGTGCCCTCAGGAAACAGCTATTTTGTTCACACTGAGAAGTAATTTGATACTTACACATCTCTAGCCTTATTAAAACTTCAGTACGGGGCAAAGTAAAGGATGACAGTTTAGTTTCTTGTTGCATTGAATGGTCAAGGGGTGATGTTCAAAAGGAAAGAGTTTATTGTTTTTAATCAGACACTCATGCAAATCACAGTGTCAGAAAATCACATGCAGAGCTTTTTAGTTTTCCAGCAGCCAACACAAGAGCCTCAATGTGAGAGAAGAACAGAGCAGCTAGAAGGTTGATCTTGCAGGGTGGTATGCGCTGCAAGGCCATGCAAGACCTTGAATGTGCACTTCATTTAAAGGTCATGAGCAATCCTTACCATAATGTTTTCAATAGAAACACTTGCTTACACAGTCTAAGCAAGGGATGAGACAGAGCATATAAGGAGAAACATCCCTGCATGCTAATAAAAATGGTGACTACCGTGGAGGTAGCCACAAGGGGTTCTTATGGGTGGCTCTGTGTCAAGATGTCAAATTTTTGCTTCTCTGACTAGAACCAATGTAATCTGCACCACACACTCTGTTTTGAGCTGTGTTTTTATTATTATTAATCTTATAATTAAGCTGTGTTTCTTTGAGATGAGGCAGCTATGACCCAAAATGAAGAGAAGGGAGTTAGGTGAATAGTGTAACTGTGGTTTGTATTAAAAGAAAGGATTGAAAGCTAGGTCAAATGACCTCTCTGCCATATATTTCTTTACTTTATTTTATCTCTCTTATCTCTTTCTCTCTATATCTATCTATCTATATATTTACGCATCTATGCATCTATTAATTTATTTTACTTGCCAAGCAGAATAAATTGATGCAGGCTCTATTCCTACAGTTTCAAAAGAAGGCAAAAAGGCTGAGAGAGTTGGAGTTGCTCAGCCTGGAGAATACAATGCTCTGGGGACACCTTATTTAATGAGGAAGAGGAAGAGGCAGAGGAATGCAAATGTCAGCCAGAGAGGAGAGTTAGAATTGGCCAAAAATGCACAGTGTCTGCACTTTCTCCTCTTTCTCGTCTACACAGATAGACATTTGTATGGACAACAGGATCAGGACCAGGGGGCAAAACCTCCTCCCACTGAGGGGAGGATCAGGTTTGTGACCACCTGAGGAACCTGAACATATAGAAGCCTGGTGGAATGGTTGTATTCAAAGAGTAGTGGTCAATGGCTCAAAGTCCAGATGGAGATCCATGACAAGTGATGTGCCTCAGGGGTCCGTACTGGGACTAGTGCTGTTTAATACCTTTATCTATGATATTGACAGCGCAATTGAGTGCACCCACAGCAAGTTTGCAGATGACACCAGGCTGAGTGCTGTAGTTGCCACACTGGAAGGACAGGATGTCATCCAGAGGGACCTGGACAGGCTGGAGAAGTGGGCCTGTGAGAACCTCATGAGGTTCAACAAGGCCAACTGTAAGGTTCTGCACCTGTATCGGGGCAATCACGGTTTTCACTACACAATGGGAGGTGATGTGATTGAGAGCAGCCCTGCAGAGAAGGACTTGGAGGTGCTGGTTGATGAGAAGCTCAACATGAGCTGGCAATGTATGCTTGCAGCCCAGAAGGCCAACAGTATCTTGGGCTGCATCACAAGCAGCATGGCCAGTGGGTCAAGAGAAGTGATTCTGCCCCTCTATTCCTCTCCTGCGAGACCTCATCTGGAATACTGTGTCCAGTTCTGGAATCCTCAATGTAAGAAGGATATGGAACTGTTTGAATGGGTCCAGAGGAGGGCTACAAAGATGATCAGAGGGCTGGAGCACCTTCCCTAGAAGGACAGGCTGAGAGAGTTGGGCTTATTCAGCTTGGGGAAGAGAAGACTCAGAGGAGATCTTATAGCGCCATTCCAGTACCTGAAAGGGGCTACAGGAAAGCTGGAGAGGGGCTATTTGTAAAGGCGTGTGGAGGTAGGACCAGGGGGAATGGGTATAAATTGGAGAGGGGCAGATTTAGGGTTGACATTAGGAAGAATTTCTTCACCATGAGAGTGGTGAAGCACTGGCACAGGTTGCCCAGGGAGGCTGTGGCTGCCCCATCCCTGGAGGTATTCAAGGCCAGGTTGGATGGGGTCTTGGGCAGCCTCATTTAGTAGGATGTCCCTGCCCATGGCAGGGAGATTGAAACTAGATGATCTTTAAGGTCCCTTCCAACCCTAACTATACTATGATTCTAAGTCTATGACACCTGATGAGAAGCATCCCAGAGTCCTGAGGGAATTGGCTGATGTGGTTGCTAAGGCACTCTCCATAATATTTGAAAAGTCGTGGCAGTCCGGAGAAGTCCCTGGTGACTGGAAGAAGGGTAACCCCATTTTTAAAACTGGTAGAAAAGACGACCCTGGGAACTACGAACCTGTCAGCCTCATCTCTATGCCTCACAAGATCATAGAATAGGCCCTCCTGGAAGACATGCTAAAGCACACAGAGGACAAGGAAATGATTAGTGGCAGCCAGCATGGCTTCACCAGAGACAAGTCCTGTATGAAAAACGTAGTGGCTTTCTGTGATGAAGTACTCACAGCAGTAGACACAGGAAAACTAGCGGATGTGATCTATCTGGACTTCTGTAAAGCCTTTGACACAGTCCCCCCAAACATCCTTCTCTCTAAACTGGAGAGATCTGACTTTGATGCGTGGACTGTTCGGTGGACAAGGAATTTGTTGGATTGTATTCAGAGAGTTGTGGTCAACTTCTCGATGTCCAGATGGAGATCCGTGACAGTGTTGTCCTTTAGGGGTCCATACTGGGACCGGCACTGTTTAATATCTTCATCAACCATATAGACAGAGAGATGAAGTGCACCCTCACCAAGTTTGCAGATTACACCAAGCTGAGTGGTGTAGTTGTCACACCAGAAGGACGGAATGTCATCCAGAGGGACCTGGACAAGCTGGAGAAGTGGGCCTGGGTGAACCTCATGAGGTTCAACAAAGCCAAGTGCAAGGTTCTACACCTGGATCAGGGCAATCCATGGATTCAATAAAGGATGGAAGATGATATGATTCTTCCTGTGGAGAACGACATAGGGGTGCCAATTGAAGAGAAACTCAACACAAGTTGGTGATGCATGCTTGCAGCCCAGAAAGCCAACCATATCCTCGGCTGCATTAAAAGAAGCGTGGACAGCAGTCAAGAGAGGTGATTCTGCCCCTCTGTTCTGCTCTTGTGAGACCTCATCTGCTGCGTTGTGTCCAGTTCTGGAATCTTTAATGTAAGAAGAGTATGGAGCTTTTGGAACTGGTCCAGAGGAGGGCTACAAAGATGAACAGAGGGCTGGAGCACCTCCCATACAAGGACAGTCATAGAGAGTTGGGCTTGTTCAGCCTGGAGAAGAGAAGGTTTATAGCAGCCTTCCAGAACCTGAAGGGGGCTACAGGAAAGCTGGGGAGGGACTTTTTATAAAGACATGTAGTGATAGGACTAGGAGGAATGGCTGTAAATTGCAGAGGGGAAGATTTAGATTAGATACAACGAGGGATTTCTTCACAATGAGGGTGGTGAGGCACTAGAGCAGGTTACCCAGGGAAGCTGTGGATGCCCCATCCCTGGAGGTGTTGAAGGTCAGGCGGGATGGGGCCTCGGGCAGCCTGATCTAGTGGGAGGTACCCCTGCCCATGGAACTTTTGGAACTGTTTGATCTTTACAGTCCCTTCCAACCCAAACCATTCTATGGTCTGACACAAAATTAATGCAATGCTTATGGGAAAACAAAGTCCTGGGAAAGAAACAACATGAAACATGTTCTTCTAAAGATTTGTTCAAATTTTATCTGTTTCAGAACATTAACATTGTATAAAAACTTAGAAGAATGTCATAGGGGATATACAGAGTAAAGTGTCAGTGCTTCAAAGGGCAGCTATGGTAGAAATTCTCAAGTTCCCATAGCGCTTTGTGAACCAGGCTTCCCCACTTGTCTTGCTCTGAATGTCTTCTCCAGTCCTTTTTGAGAAAACCAGAGCACTGCCCTTTGAGCATTCAGGGTATGATACGCTAGTGGAAGCTGCCACGAGGATGACACACAAGATGTTTACAGTTGCGGTCTTGTATTTCACCTATGTAAACTGAACCCCTTGTCTTCTCCAGAGGAGTAAGGTCTCCATGAATGGCAGAAGGAGTAAGTCAGCGCAGACTGCAAGGACAGGTAGCTCTAATGCAGCATGTCCTACACACAAATTGATTTGCATATTTTCTGCAGAGCCTGGGCAACAAACTCAAGCCAAAAGTCAGAACAAGGGAATATCTCCACAGCACATGCTGGGAAGTTACTATCTGTAGTACCTTAGGGATTTGCAAGTACCCCCCTCCTCATGGGTACACTGAGGCTGATGACTACACCATGCCTATGCAAGCGAGGAAAACACATCCATTATCCAAGCCTCGCTTATTAAATATGATTGTTCCCATCATACAGACCTATTATAGAAGATCCTCATATTGAACCAGAGAGATGTGCCAACACCAAAGAGGGGATTAGTGTCAGAGCAGGGGTAGAGAGTTCCTGGCTCCCATCTTGTCCTCTGACTATGCCTCTTGTTTTGCATGGGGGCTGTTTTCTGTCAAGCGATATCTGAGGGGAAAACCAAAAATAACGAAGGCTCCACCAGGTTTCAAAATAACTTGCACTATCTGTCAAAGCCTTCTACATGTCCCCAAGTGCTAAGCCAAAATCTCTCCTTAGTGGCTTTTGTTTGAAACAATTAACATTTCAACTTTATCTTTTCTCATCTTTCAGACAGCTACAAAAAGATTGTCAAATATCATAATAGCAGTATCCATTTGGGCTGGCTCAGTCCTGCTCTGTCTGAACCATTGCCAACACATGCCTCTGCTGGGAAAGGGCAGCCTGAGAAGCTTGAGGAGCCTATTTCTCTTCATCCTGATACTCCCAATGTCAGGAAGAAAATGACCAGTTAGATGAAAGCAGGAGCAAAATAGGCATATAGTCAACACACAAATGGCTCTCAAATAGCACATTAAGCCTGATTTCTGGCAATAATACTTTTCCCTGTATTAATACAAGATGTTTTCAGGTAGATGTCAGCTCTGTCTGCAACTGGCAAATTATACTACTCCCAGGGAATCTGGCAAACCAGTAAGGCTGTTGTTCTTCAGATGGAGTCAAGAAATATGAAAAGAAGAGGGAGAAAACCATGGTGCCTAGTCCAGCAAGACCTCATACAGTTCCTGAAACATCTGAACAAGGGAACTGCATTCATTTCACTGGTCAGGAAGAGAGTCTCTTCCTCCTTGTGACAGTACATATCACGAATATATCAGTGGTTTCAAGTGAGTTATACCAACAGGAGGGGGGAGTCGCAGGTTCTGCTTTGTCTTCATGGTCCTTAGGTTATTTATGACCTGAAGAAATTAAAGAAGAAATCTGTTGTTAACTCCCATCTTAAAATTTGGCACACAAAGTCAACCACAGCTGGAAGATAAGTATCAGATTCTCACTAGGCCAGTATTTATCAGTAATAAATTGAAGTACAAAGAGCAGTGGCACAATTCTTTTTTAAAAGCCTGAACACTTAAGTCTGTAACTATTGCAGGCTATGGCTGTTAAAAATCTTAGGTGATATTCTGAATGCTGTAGATATCCAGATAGACAACTAGCAGCATTTAGGAAGGTCTATAAGTGCCTGTTGCCCTATAGATTTGCAATTGTTTGTAGAATTAATGCTTACTTTGCCTGCTGAAGCAGATGTCAGATTTGGTTTGCCTGCATAAAAATGCTTATTTCCAAAGCCAGGTTTTGTTCTGCTTGGCTTAGATGTGGCAATGGGTGCCAGGCTCATCTCCATGAGATCAGATCCCCATCACTGTAGACTGTCAGGGCCAGCATCCCCTTGTGCTTGTGCATCCAGCATCATGGCTATTGTGTTGTGATGGCCTAGTGTAGTTTGTGAATTCTTCTCATCATTTCAGGGAGACTCTTAAGAACTGCAGCATCCTGCAAGGAGTGACCATGCTCTTAGTTACTGTATCTGGAAAGCATCCTTGTGCAAGTGTCTAATTTCTGTAGCCCCCATCATTGCAATAGCTTGGCGTGGTCTTGGAACGGGCAGGAAACTGATACAAGTCCAAGTTCTTGGGTCCAACTACCTACCAAGAAGAAAAAGAGCAGAAGTGCAACTGTCCCCTAAGAACACCTTGACACCAGTCAACAAGTATTCAGATTTGGAGAGAGAGTGAAAATATCCAGCAGGTAAAGAAATATGAGAAAAAGATCCCTATCGCTAACAGTGATACCTCAGTAATCTGAGCATCTCATTACTCATTAATTTAACCAAAATTTGTATGGTGGCTGTATTTGCAGGCACCTGTTCTTCACAGATACCAAGATTTCAGTGCTTTTATTTGAAAATTGGTATTTTGAAGAATGGGTTAAACCAGCAGGTCTAAAACATGTGGACTGAACAAAAAACCACAGCAGCAATAACCTCAAGAACAGCAGCAGCACAAGCTTCATCAGCGCTCATCTAAGACAGTCTGATTAGCAAGTTCTTCTGCAATATAATGAGCTGCTCTAGAAAGCAAAGGCAAGATTTGGATTAAGTTATCAGATGCACAGAGTAGTCTGTGCCACTCAGGAGGCTGGCGGAGTGTTGTGTCAGAGCTGTAGCTGCTCGGTGGTCTTCCCTACAAGAGGCAGCAATATTGCTGCTACTGTCAAAGTGGCCCATGAAAAACTACTGAAGTGTTGCCCTTGAGAGGCAACACTTGTGTTGCCCTTGAGAGGCTGCAGACTTTGGGTCAGATGTATGCATTAAATGAGAGTCTGACAGCAGCTGTAGATGCAGCAAGATCCCAAGGCTGTGACCTACTCTGGCATTGTGAAGCAAAGTAAGAAGGGGTATATCGTATGAAGACCTATGATTATATATACTTATGGCTGTTAGGACTGAAGCAAATAGGTCTACTTCACTCCTTCAGGAAAAAAAATAGAATGCTGTCAGCTTAAAATCATTAGTATCTAAACAGATTTTAGTGCAGCAAAAGAAATACTGAAAGGCATTAAATAATGTTGAACACAACAGTGCACAGTTAAGCATAGCGCCCATTTACTTTACTGATGTATATCAAGAGAAAGAAATGCTAAACTTTGTCATTACACAAACAGTTACAAAGGCAAATTTTATAGGAAGTGACATCAATAAGGAAACTTACTGAACAATGTTATAAGTACTCATTTATGTTATCAAAGGCCTGGTGCCAATAAGTAGAGAAAGGATTTGTGTCTCAGTTTCATACAAGTTGAAATAAGTAGTTGAGATTTTGGTTTGGTATTCAAATAAAAAAATTACTCACAGATCAGTCCAGGTGGAGTTTTAAGGTTTTAAGGATTAGTTCAATGAATAAAAAGTAAAATAACAAAATGTCCCCTGTTCAAGGCACTTAGCAAAAAGTAACGACAATGAAGGGCTACTCTTAGGCCCTATCTGCTGAAGCAGTGAGCTGGAACATGTCTCTCAAATTGATCAATAATCCAGAGGGAAGGGAATTCACTTCTGGATACTCTCTAAATAATGTTTTATACAGTATTCAGAGGGGAAGACAACATGATATATATAGAATTACTCTCAATTTATCCTACTGTTGTTCCATTTTGTTATAAAATGCCTAAATATTTGGAAACCAAAGGGAAAGAAAATTACTCTACCATTTCATGATAAATTGGACGCCCCCTGAGAGGCAGGCTATGGACTTCCATCTGAGCTTCAAGGAACATTTTCTACAGAGTAAAAAAACACACACAGAGGAGACTGGGAGTGAAAGAGAGAAATTTCAAGAAAAGGTCTGCAGTTCCAAGGGTGAGGGCATCACCTTAAATGTGAGGGAACACTGAGATTTGAAATCCAGGTTTCCATGTCACAGACAAGCATAATTACTGCTATCTGTTGAACAGAAAGAGGGATCAACATGTCCCCTACTTCATGAATGCAGCCAGGAAAAGAAGTTCAGCCTGAAAAATTTAACTTGAATCCATTAATAGTTTCCCCTGAAGCCAATAGATTTAAACCAGTACAAAACTGATTAGTCACACTGGAAAATGAGGCCTTCCATCAACTCAAAGGATTTTACAGCTGAGGTCAACATGCACTTGGAGCCATGCTGTTTCTCCACTTTCTCCTGACTGAACCTCCTGGGTTATACAATGTGAAGATTTGAGCTTCTACTATTCTGGCTGATATTCACTGACTCTCTAGTTCAACAGTAAATACCTGGTCACCTCTGAGGACTGGAGTATCAGTGTGGAAGCACAATTATAAAAACTCTTACACTTCATTGTAGGAGAGAGTATAACACAGGCTGTAGGTTAGTGATCCTCCTCTTGGGGCAGCCTTCAGTGCAGGATTCACTAAATAAACAGTAGCATGAAGGTGTTTCTCAGGAACAGCATATTAAAATCTAACAAATAAGCATATTAAACACATAATTTTTCCTGATATTGGAAAAAATATTGGAGGGATGCAAAGACTTCTTTTCACAGTAGATGTCTTGATTAGTCAAATTTCTGTTTTTACAGTATGGATACCACTTGATAGCCAGAGGTCAGATGAATTCCTTGGTAAACTAGGCCCTCACAGATCTTATTTAGCTGCTAAGACTGTATTCAAACTCAGAGGAGGTTCAGACATTGGGCTAACATAATAAGATTCTGAATAGCATCATCCTGAATATAGTGAAGTAGAAGAAATGCTCAAGCCAGCACCTGTGGCAAGGCTTGTTATGAGAGTACTCTCCTCTTCAAGCAAATTCACAATTGATTTGTGATCTTATTAAATCGCAAGTCTGGATACAGAACATCTTACTAATTGTCTTTGTGCTGTTTCTAACAATGGGCAGCATTTCCTGGTATGAGCAGGACAGAGACACAGTGGCTATCCACATCATGCCCCATGTAAACCAGTATATCATCAGTATATGCCTGGGGCTTCCAAAGTCAGGAGACATCCTCTCTTACTCCTTTCTTCCTTTAATTTCTTCAGTCACAGTTTTAACCTATTAACATTTTTGGCTTCCACAAATCCCTGTAACAACCAATTCCATAATGTAATTATGAGCAGTATGATAAAGCACTCCTTTTATTTGTTATAAAACACTTGTCCAAAAGTTATTTTCCTGTCTGGCAGTACATCGTGTGTTCAGCACGGAATTTCATTTGTTGCTTTGTTTTTTCCTCAGATCCTTCCACAGTTCTTTACAATAACAATGTTTCTTTTCAGCTATCTGAACACATTTGTATTATCTTCTAACTTTGCCACCTCACAGTTTACCGTCTTTTCAGTTCATATGAGCATGGTGAATAGGACATGACATACCCTGCATATTCCTCTCGTAATTCTATTTTCATTGGGAAAAAGAGCCTTCTTTACTCCTGTATTTTAATCAATCATTTAATCCTGTAAGGACACTCTCTTCTTTTTTTTTTCTTCCTGCCATGGCACTTCAGGAACCTTGAGCTTTTGAAAATCTATGTATTCAACAAATGGGCTTGCTGACTCCAAAGAAGCCTAATGGCTTGAAAAGAATGCTTTCCCTTTTAAAAGTGATAATGACTCTTCTCATATATTCCACGTCCTCCTGATGAGTTTCTTCATTGCACTGTCTGTTCAGAACTCAAGTGAGGTTTACTGGTTTATATTTGCCTAGATTCTCCTTGGTAACTCTAAGTTAATGCCATATTCAGTTAGCCTCTAATTATCTGACAGAAACCTAGGGTAAGGTTACAAGCTCCAGGGAGCATAACAATTGCATATCCAAGCACCTACAGAACACAATACAATACAGTCTTATCCTGGCAGCTTGCCAGTCTTTAGCTTATTGTTTTAGTATTCTAATTGGCCTGGTTTATCACTTCTAACGTGACAGTCAGGATTAAGCAGAAGAGACTCAGGCTTTCCCATATATAAGTCTACAAGTTCAGCCACTGGTGATTTGCCAGACAGGAGTGATGAAAGCACATGCTTCTAATGTTACCTCAGGCAACTCACTTCAAGACTGTGTCTACAAGTTTCCTATTTATTAAGAGGAATGATAATAGTTCCTTGTTCACACTCTTGGTCATCTTCGATCATTCAGTCTGCAGGTGTCTGCTAAAAAGCTTTGCACACAATGAAGTGCTACCCTTTGTGAGGGTATCTTAGCCATTTTAGTAACACCAAACATAAATAATTCTAGTAAAACAACATTGTTACATCAGCAGAAGGTGACCCAGAATCCCTTTTTGGCTGGAACAGGCCACTATTGAGACTCTCCTGGTCTTCTGTCAAAAGTCTTTTTGGTGTATTATTTCATCCTGGATTTTGGCTGACAGGGGATTTTTTTCCTGTCTCCATCCAAAGCCAGGGCTCTGGAAAAAGGCCTAAAGCAATTATGCTGAAATATTTTCATCCTGTTCACAGCCCAGTCTGTAGTTAGCAAAAAGCTTGTATCTCTCGGGAAAGTTTGTCTTTTCTGTAGAATTTAGAGACCTGCCACCTTCGGCTCAGGAAGGAGCCCCTGAGTGAAGCTGAAGGTCTATCTCGGGACACCTATATCCTCTACAGTCCACACACCACTACTTCCCAGATTTCTCTTTACACAAAGCTGGTGACTATAAAGTAGCCCAAATTATTTCTTTAGGCATTGTTTACAGGGAAAGTTTACTCTGCAGCAGTGTGCTCCCTGCATGTAGTGAATATCCAAGCAGGGCTTGCTGCCCGGATGCCCATAACAGCAGCACTGTAACACTGGAATCCTACCAGTGCAATAACTTCAAGTGGGAATGATAAACATTATTTATTGTCTGTGCATAAAAAAGCCCACATTTGGCAAAGCTGAAACATATCGAGCTAAAATTGCTATTAAAATCATATTGAAGAACTACAGTGCATAGCAATTTCTCTTCTGAAAGAGAATTGCTTTGAAGACATTCTGGTTACAACAGGAATCAGAAGGTCTGCTTAGAGAACAACACAGCGCACGTGTGGTAACACAGTTGAGCTCCAGAGTTGCTGACAGAGGCCTTTCAAAAGGTAAATGCAGAGAAAAATACACTTCAGCTTGTGTTTACAGATGGGCAGGGAGTAGAAGCCAATGTGCAAAGCAAGCTGTGCATCGAAAGCGAGGCACCTGAAAGTGTGGGAAAAGTACTTCCTACTGACTACAGGCGTAAGTTGCCACTGTTGGGACTAAATGACTTTTAAAAGTAGCGTCATATGTTTGCAGTCAGACTTGCCAAACTTGTACGTACATCTGTGGCCCAAGCAGGTTTCCAGTTAATGAGGTGTCTATTTCCATAAAAAAACCAACACTGCATAACACAAAACAAGGTCATCAGGCTGGATACAAGCATGTCTGTTGCTTCAACACGTATATTGATGAGGACTGAAAGGACATTGCCGAGCTGTCAGCACTGAAGTGGCTGCAGGGGGACATTGGAAGGTTTTGCAGGGCAGCCACAGCACACTGCAGTTCTTGCTTTCACTATGACAGCACCAGCAACATTCACACTCACTGTAATACCTGGGGCAGAGGGCCGGTGGCAACAAGAAGCTATAAGACAAGTCTGGGATGCACAAGTATAGGTCACTGCGAGTGGGAACCTGGTGAACATGTATGAACCCAGCAGGTCTTTGTAACCTACAAATTTCTCAAGTGCAATTTGACAGATTGCTTCAGGCTTACCTGTATTAAACTTGAGGGAAGAAAAAGAAGAGGAGAAAATCCACGGAGCAGTTAAAACAGGAAAAATAATCAAATGCATGTCAGCCTGAAATCTGTGCCTTTTGTTTATCCAGTGGGTCAAAAGGTTTTTCCCCAGCACACTGTTAGTTTTGCTACTAGGAGGAATGGAGCAAAAAGAACAACTGTTTTGTATTCTGAGGGAACACAGAGGCCAGCAATACCCATCCGATTAATGTTGTGCTGGGACCACTGTTTAATAGAGGTGGTAGGAAAGCTATTTAAGGAATTTCCAAGTGACATAAACAGGCAGGGCCAGATCCAGATCCTTCTCAGGGCAAGATCCAGCACCAGTGACACAGGGTCTGACTGGCTGCATAGGGAATGGACCCCTTTTTCTCCATGGTCTAAACCATGGACATCACCAAATTCTGTCATGTTTTCCAACATGTTATGTGAACAGGGTAAGACCATGTGTGTTTGAAATTCCTAAACCAATCTATGTTCTTTCATGGCAAGCAAATCTAACAGGGATGATCCCTCTTCCCATAGTGTAGATCAAGAATAAACTGCAACTATGTCTGTTTTCTTACATTTGAGATTCATTCTGGAATCATCAATGGTGCTACAGCTATCTTTATCTTTCTACAGACCCACATGCTGAGCCAACATTCATAGGGCCGATTTTCTACCGAGCAACACTGAATTTTATGGCCCAGACATAACTGCAAGTTGCTAAAGCAGAGGCACACAGATAGTGCTGTAGCTATGGCTATTTATTAACAGTTTTGAGACTTGAAACAGCATTTTAAGACACCTTAATGCCCATGGCTGGGGGCTGAGGAGAGGGAATGTCTCAACATAGCGATTTCTCTTTCAGCTAATACTTTTCATAATGTATGCACTACCTTACGTCCACCACATGCCCCACAATTATTCACTTCTTATTCCAGTCCCTCCTTGTGCTCTCCTAGCTCACTGTCCCATCTTTAACTACTGTTATTTTGCTTTCTTTTCCCAGTAGAACCCCAAAGTATACTATTACAGAAGGATACTGTGAATATCCTCCAGACGGGATGTCAGCACACAGAACAGAACCATTGAGCCCATCCTGGTAGCCCTGATGCTTGTGGTGAGCACCTCATCGGCACCTTCAGGCTGTGCAGGCAGCTTTTTCAGTTGTGCAGGAGTTCAACCATGAACAAGCGCAGGGCAGTGCCAGATGCAAACCCTTTGGCTTAGAGACTATGCTCTTCCCTTCCCTGGAGGGAAGTAGGAAGTGAAGGAGAACAATGTGCTGACTGATAGGTTCAGGCATTTCTTTGGGTTTTTATGAAATACTTGGCATTTTTTTTAAAAAAAAAACCTCTTCAGGATCTCCATTTTGTGGTGCTTGCCCATATACATTCTCTCATGCAATTGTGTTTACTGTCACCCTCCTGTTCCCAGTGCCCTGGAAGTACAGCACTCTGCAAGAATGCCTGAAGAGACAGCTCGCAGCATTGCAGTGATTCCTCAGCTCTCCAAATCCTCTGTTCCACAGATTAAAACATCCTGCAGGGCATATAGACCCACCCTTCTGTTACCCTAGTTGACAGCAAATTTATTCTACACTCAGAGAACTCAATGCAAAAAGGAAGGTGAGCGAGAAGTATTTTGAGTCCAGTTCTTATCTTTCCCCATTGGAAACAAAGAATAACTGTGTGTGGCACAGTTTAAAACCCTCTTTCCTGCAGCATTTTGTTACACACTGTCAAGCTCCAGCATGTAACTAAGGTCTTTCTTATCTTCTTTATAGCCCCATGACTGCATATGTTATACATGACAATAAACTGCAATTTTGCATGCTGTTTCAGCAATGTTTTCTTTACAAAGCCTTCTTTTGTTCTAATGAATTGTAATCTATTTCTACCCCTCAGGAAAGACATTTTCTTCCTTTTGCAACAGAAGGAGCTTCTTTTTAAAACCTCATCTCTTACAGGAACTTTACTCTATACACGCACCTATTTAATTAAATCAGCACAAGTAAGTTATTTTTCTACTTTCTGCAAAGAAATGTGACAAAAATGAAGATATTTTTGGGAAAAGCAAAGCAGATGTCCCATGACTGGAATTTGCTTCCAGTCTTTACATTTTTTTACTCACTTGGAGCTGGTGTCTTAGGAAGGATGCAGTCAGAAAAAAGGGAAGAAGATAGCACAAATTGAAGGCAGTGGGCAAGAAAGCAAAGGGTGCGGCTAGCTAAAAAAATGCACACCCACTGCTCAGTCCATGGCTTCCATCCACTTTACGCTTATAATCTCCCCTGACAGACCTGACATCCACACAATGCAACCCCTGGCACAGGAGGTACACAAACAGATGCAGCAATGTGTTAACAAAAGGACTGACTAAGGAACAACAGATTAAAAAAACGTCTTACTTGTTGGCATTAAAAAATATTGCTCCCAGGAAATTTAGAGTCTTTATTTAGCATAAACTTGGCTGAACACAGTTCACTTCAACTGTTCAACTGGATCTGGATTCAGACACCTTTATTTTATGCTGCTGGTAACCAGACATTGAATGCAACCCTCCAGCTGTACAATGAAGCCATATTTTACTATCATGTGTGATGATTAGGCTTTCCTGAACAGAGGTGCAGCACAAATACCCACCATGGAAACAAAGATGCTTTTTACTTGCTAAAGCAAGAGGCTATCCAGCTTTCTCACTTCTGGAAGAAGGAAGATGAATAGTTACATTTTTAAAAACTGGAACACATCACACTAGTTCTACCCGAAACTATGGCCACTCATCAGGGCATAGTCACACATTTACCGAACAAGAAGTAGATTTTACGAGTCACTTTTCTTTGTTTGCACCATTAAGTTTATTCTCCTTTAAATACACGTACCAAAGTTGTACTTGAAAAAAAGGTGATCTTAGGTGATTGGAGTGAAGTAAGTAAACTATACTGTCCAGACTTGTATTATTGTTCTTCTCCATATTTCACCTGGTTTTAGGGCTGGTAGACTACTGCGAGCCTTGTTTAAGCAGTCTTGGCTCAGACATGAAAAATCATTGTGCCGTGGATTCCTGATTCAAGGTGCAGAGGTACAGATTAAGAAATAATCTACTATCATACAAGCAAAACTCTGATTGCTTGGACTGCCTTTAAATACACAACAAGGCTCTGGCACACCCGTCCCCTCACCCCTTATTCCCAAAGATATGGTCTGGGTGCGTACTGTCCAAGAGTACCTAAAGAGAAATACAAGTGCATAAAACCAAACTGTTGCTCACATATCAATCTCAAATCCAATTATTTATATACTGTAGCTTTTTTATGGAGGTTCAAGTCAATCCTTGCAACCACCTACTGTAGTGCAACTGACAGCATCTACATTTTAGATATTTCATTCTTAGTATTATTTGAGAGAGAGAGATGCATCCATAGATACTTTCTCATTGCTGTTGCAGCTCTCCGAGCATCCTGCTTCTGCTAGAGCACTAAACTTTTCAGAAAATACCAAGTGCATTCACTTCTCATTTACTTCAACAACTTGCTCAGGACCTGGCAGCATCCAGCCCCAAAGCTCATTTCTGGCCAATCTTAGCAAACTCGCATCTAAACTTTGCAACCAAGGCCTAGACACAGGAGAAACTATTGTCCTTCCTTTGTTAGTTTAAGCTTCAAATAAAATCTGAGTTAAGGAAAGACTTTGCAGCAGAATAAATTTCAGACAGTTTATGGTTAAAATAGCAGAGAAGCACAATTTGAAATTGCTGCTTATGTAACAAGAGCCTGAGAACTGCACTAATATTTAGTTGAGGGAAAAGTAACTGAAGGAGAATTACTTGGAGATCTGCCAGAAGGATTTTAACAGCTGGAAGTTGAAAAGTGATTAGTTTTGACAGCAATAAATGCTTCGTGTTCGTAAGTAATTGTGTTTAGATTTCTGAGCTGTTTGAATTCTTTTCTGTGTATTATTAACATTTTAATATCCAGATAGAAATTTGGATTATCTTTATTTAGAAAATTTATGAAAATCCATGTTTTCCCTAGCAGGTACATGCTGATCTTGGGAAAAGAAATACAGACTGGAATGAATCATCCAGTAGAAGTGGCTTTAGTGAAAAGTGACCACCTTTATCCCATTTCTTTATTCTCTTGAGAGAAGAAAAGGCACAACAGGAAGTCCAAGAAAAGAGAGAGAAACAAGGGCTGAGAAGATTTTAGCAGGCAGTATCTCCAAGAGGCTATGCTCTACCTGCTTGCCAGTTTTGTTATCTCTCATGACGTACAACAACTTCCAAAGCCATAATAGTTACAGAATGTAGTCTCCTTGAGCAGATACAATCATAACCCTGACTACAGAAAAATAGAAGTCAAAGGCAGTAAAGCTGTTTCTTGAGAGTGTCACATAATCAAACACCAGCACTGGAGTCGTCAAAGTAAGTACAATGGCTGGACTTTATGACTTTGTGTTGGATCTTAAAAAAGCAATGGGAGCAAGCTATGGGGAATGAAAGTTCTAAACAGACAGGCTTGGGAGTTATCAGCTGACAGGAGGGCATCTTCAGCCATGGAACAGCCTATAGACATTAGTGTAAAATGTGATATGTTCCAGGTCATACAGAACACTTAACCAAAAAAGTAAAGCCTCCCTGAACACTGCCTTCTTTAAGCACAATCCAGTACAAACCTCAAGCCACGAAGGAGGACTAGCCCCATCCCTTGCAGCTATGGAGATGAAGGCATTTTGTTCTTCAATTGTAGATTACCATCCTCTGAAGCCCACCCTTGAGAAGACCAAGGTACCATTGATATATAAAAGTGGAAGACAGGACCATATCCAACCCTGACTGAAATAACTTGCCCATGTGGCTGAAGACAAAACAGCCCACAGGTAACAGATAGAACAACCTCCCAACATGTAGGGGAATATTTTTCTCACAAATGTTGTGGCTGCAGTGATGAGAAAACGCTCCACAATTAATAGCGAGGGAAGATTGTTTGCTGCAACAGCCAGCAATGATGGACTGCCAGTTCTGGCACACAAACCTCAGAGAAGCTCATTATGAAACACTCCCTTCCGAGCATGCACATATCACCTATCAAGACAAAAGCAGCAGGCTCAGTTTGTAGATTTCACAGGACACACCCTGTACTGGCAAGGCAAACATCAACCCTCATGTCTGCCATCGGTGGAGGCTCCCCTTCTGTGAGGCCAAACAGAGCAGGAGGCAGTGAGCCCGCTGCGGAGTTCGGGAAACACCAGCTCATAGACAGTGAGGTGCAGGATGTGTCACTGCCTTAGCAAATCCATTGATAGCCACTTATTTGCCATTAGATAAACACGTGCATAATCTCAGTGTGGACGAGGAGACCATTTCCACAAACCCTTCTTTGTCTGCTGCAGATTACCCAGTCTGCACAATGCTTAATAGAGACTGACTTGTTGCAGTGCACCTTTGTCCTAGCACGGGGGATTCCCAGGTTCATATGCTATCTCCTGGCTTTCCTCCTCATTATAAGAGGCATTTAAAATATTTGCCGAGCCCTTGGCATATCTGTTGAAACAAAGAACTGGTAAAACAAGGAGAAAAATGCAGTTGCAGGAGGGCAGTTACATTGGGGATGTGGCATGTGGGAATTCTTCCGTGCTCCTTTGATCCAGACATTTGATTGGTATTTATACTGATCTCTTTTAAAGCCAGTGATTAACTTAGACTTAGATACACTGCTTTCAAATATCTTCCCTTCAGGCAGATAACTTAGCTTACAGGCTCTTTTGTCGACTAGGTTGTAAGTGTGTTTCCTACACCGGTAATCCAAGAGCAAGATCATCCCCAACTTTTCCCTCCTACCTGATCCCAGGTTCAGAGGTAAAACCATACAAGAAAGCAGGGCAGGTTGAAGCAGAGGAGGAAAGGGCAGGTAAAGCATGGGATATGAGGGGCATGCTTCGTTTTCCAGGTGGGACAGCTGAAGTTAGGTGGAGATCTAATGCTACACCTACCATCAGGTTTTTCCTTCCTGGGGAAAATTACATGGACCCTATCATTTGCCAGGGACATTTCACAGGAGTTGGAAGTGAAAACAAGAGCATTGGGCCTAAATGTGGAAAGCCCAACTCTCCAATGACCTCTGCACTGAACCAGAAGGTTTGTTGGCTGAACCTCCAGACTTGCTCCAGTGTCAAAACTAAACTTTGCTCAAATAAGGCATCTGAAAAGCTGCCAAGAAAGAATGGACATTTCCTCCTCTGTAACCTCCCAGGGCTTTATTTCAGGAAGAGCTGAGCAGGGACTTGGCATTTATCCTCATGTAGTATCATACCTATCTGGTCCATTTGTACTCACCACATCCCTGATGTCAAGTTTCTTTAACTGCAGATTAAAGCAGTATGACTGTTTATCACTTGTGTCAATTCCACTCAGCCATGCACTAAGTTGCTTGCTGTATATATGTGGAATATCTCATTTTATATTTCACTAAGAGAGAGAAAGCTTCAGGAATATGGTGAAATTAAGCATCATATGATACTAGGTGCTTTTAATGATTAACATCATG
Organism: Cuculus canorus; assembly: GCF_017976375.1. Classification (NCBI taxonomy): domain Eukaryota; kingdom Metazoa; phylum Chordata; class Aves; order Cuculiformes; family Cuculidae; genus Cuculus; species Cuculus canorus. The sequence goes on from NC_071441.1 coordinate 17,101,554, forward strand.
GCATATGTAACAACATTGTGCAAATTGGATTAGATGCAGAAACAATCTTCTTTAGACTGAAACAGTGCATATTTCTTAATCCTCCATTTAGTCAGTGTGAAACAGAAAATTCCTTCAAAAACTTCAAATCTCCACACCCTTTTTTAACATTCTATCATCAGCCTTTTCCATCGAATGGCAGAACAGAGGAAGGACATTTAAAGGAGGAATGGTTGATAAGAATAATGAATAACTGTTAAACTGGAAAATGCTGTAAAACTCTCTGGTTGAAGACCTCCTTTTATAAAGGAGCCAGCCAGAAAGAGAGTACTACTGTGAAAGAGGGAAGATTCTGGGTTTCCTACTTGGGCAAAATGGATTGGGGAATTGTTTAGGCATGGCCTGTTTTGCCTAGATAAGATTAACAATTTACCATGACTCCAGGATCAAACTTCAATGACTCTTAAATGTGACAGAGTAAGAAAAAGGAATCACAGTCCTGACATTTTTGGTTTGCATTAATAAAATGTAAAAAATATACAGCACATGTCTTGCAGCATTTCCTCTCTTCCTTTTTATTACACTGAATTTTGCTATTGCAATCCCCTAATAATCAGCTATTGGCAAACTTCTTTGACAGTTACTGCAAAATACAGATTACACATTTGCTCTGCAAAGAGTGCAGAGGCAGAGTATTTGTTAGCACCTTGCATGGAATTGCACAACTTTCCTTACTGACTATTAGTTATCTAAGATGCTATCCTACTGCCAGCTAGCAGTAAATGCTAGTAACTGAGAATTTTGACATGCCCTTCAGCAAGGACAGTCTCAGGTAAGCCAAAAATACAGGTGCTGCAACATGTTAAATATTTATTCTTCTTGCTTGAAAATGGAGAACATTTCATACCTGATCAGAGCAAAACATCTCTGATGCATCACATTTTAATGAGACCAACGTGTCTGAAAAACCTGTCATCAGTTTGGCACTTGTTTGCACTCCCCCTGGCCCTGCAGAGATGGTATTCATTGACATTTCCTCCATCTGGGGACTGAGTGATCTTGCACTTCATGGAAAACATCCTTAAATATTTTCCAGCTATGTTCTGCTCCCTTGTCTCTGAGGACCGTACCCCAGGGGGTCCTACTGACTAACTCCTCGAAGAGCTGGAAGTTCGCTTTCCTAAAATTTAGCATCCTGACTATACTCCTTGCCTGTCCCATATCCCTCAGGACCTTGAACTCCAACAGTGTCTGATCACTGAAGCCCAGGCTGCCTCTGATCTTGACATCGATGATGAGCTCACTGGCATCAGTGACCATTAGTTCTGGTATTGCATCCTCTCAGGTGGGGATGTCTATAGCCTCGTTAAGAAGTTATCTTCAGTATTATTAGCTCCACACTGTGCAAATTCAGTCCCTGGAAGATAAGCCAATGCAATATGCCAGCTTCAAAGCTGGCAGGATCAAACTGAGCAGGATCATTTAGTGGGATTTCTGCCCATAAGGTGGCTGAATGCTGGGTCATGTAGGCTTACAAAATGTGAGTTAGGTTTTTTTGTATTGCAAAGCAAGGGTATCTTTGAGATCTGCATTAGTCTTTGGATCTTCCACAGTGAGGATAGGGTTAAAAGAAAGGATTTCCTAAATCCAACTCTGTTCTAAAAAGAGTTATGGATAAAACTAGCAGCAATTATGTACTGTTATTAAAATAGCACCTAGAGGTACATGCCAAGAACCTCACTAAATACACAGAGATGATTCCTGCACCAAAGAATTTTCAATATGAACAGACAAGACAAAGGCAGTACTGTTATTCTCATTTTGCAAACATTAAACCAAGACACAGAGGATAAGTCACCACAGCACAGAGATTAGGTCTCTTGCCAAGGTCATATGAGGGATCTGTGCTACAGCCAGGACCTGAGTTTATTTGCATGACTCAGTCATATTCCTGTGCTTCATAAGAGGACTTCCCTCACTCATCCCAAGTTTCCATAACTGTATTGATCCAGGCTTGATTTTCAGACCCCAAAGTCAAAGATATTTTATCTCAGAATCTCACTGCACCCAACTCCCCCAGAAAAAGAAGTTCAAATGCAGAAAGAATGTGTTTATGTAAACCTAGCCACATTCCTTATAGGCCCACATCTTGAAGGTCCTCTTCTTTAGTCAGACACATGTTGCTACCCTGCCCACTGTTACATGCAAGCACAATTCAGCAACAGCTCATCTAATCGCTTGCTTGTTGTGAGAAAACACCCATTTTTTACTACTTCAAAACAACGGGAAGGAAACCTACCTATCCACAGCCTTGAGCCTGGCTAAAAGTTTTGTTAAGTACTTATCCACTGATTTTTTCAAGATTATTTTAATTAATTTCGTACTTTAAATAGAAGCCAAATACAATTTTATTTTTTTTTTCAGCTCCACTGCATCCTTAACCACCATCTCTTTACTTTACAGGGCAAACTTATTTGTTATTTCCCATTGAAATTGATACTCTCTCTTTGTTCCGTGACCCGAAGTGATGAAGGGAAAATTTCAAAGCCAGAAATGCCAGTATTAAATTCTCACTTACTTTCAAGGACACTAGACATTTGGTGACTCTTTGTGCCTCTGTAAACCTTTAAATTTTCCTGGGCCATGCATCTACAATGCTGTACTTGTATAATCTGGAATTATTGAGAAGTCCTTAATTTCTATGATTCCAACTACAGTATTTTATATGCATGCTACAATAAGACATTTCTGTTCTGAAACAGACTTTTTATCTCTTCTGGCTGATACTATTTTCTCCTTTAAGCATTTTATGTGAAATTAATAAGGAAGAGAGAGATGTTGCTTTCTGCCCACCTGCAACATGTGCCTAAGAACCAAAACCAGCATTAGCTGTAACAGGCTTGACAATTCCCAAGAGTATTTTCTGATAATACTCATATAATTTGTTACTGTAAAAAGAGCAAAACAGTTTCTATTACCATATTTTCCAAACATTTTTTCAGGTGAGTTTCTATCTCCTCTACCTCCTTCACCACAATCTCTTAACTTAGAGGGGAAACTTAGTGGTTAGGTTCCCATTAAAATTGAAAGATCCTTTCTGATTTTTTAAAGTAGCAGGAGTAATAAAATATTCTTGGTGTTCTTCTGGCCTACAGGTAAAGCAGCACTATCCTTCTCAGAGATTGTGTACTTCTAGTCAATGGAAACATTCCCTGAAATAAAATCTTATTTCTGCCAGAGACTGTCTATTGAAAGCAAATGAGAAATTTCAACAGATTCTAATGATGTAAGAGCAGAATCCCAATGCTAAATTCACCTCTTAAATTCAGCAGAAAATTGAAGTAAGAAGGAGGAAATTACATCTGGAAATATCATGTTGCCGTAACAGACATACTGGGTCAGGTTCATGCCTCATTGGAAAAAAAAACCAAACCCCGTAATTGAGTAATGATGTATTTCTCATTATTTATCCTATGAAACAGCATGTGAATCTGTGATTGCCAGCATGACTAAGAAACAGTCTACAGTGAAGCCCATCTTACAAGCAGGAAGCCTTTAAGTCCAACTCACTGACATAGTAATGGACATTCTGGCATCCTCAAAGATACCTCATGAAAAAAAATAGAGCATGCTTTTTTTCTCACTAGGTAATTCTGGTTTTACAGATAGCATAAAACTACTACACAGTTAATGCTGCTTTAAAAAAATAGCATTTTGTCATTGGTTCATATAGAAAGTCAATAGAAACAGAAAGGTTGTGATCACTTTGAATAATGCTAACAGAATATTCAGCTGTGAATTAGAATATCAGATAAGCTAGTCTTTATTGACAAATTAATTATTTCTATCATTCTTTCCTGTTTTCTAATTTTAATCAAGAACTCATTAAGTCAGTGGCTGAGCTGTTCTGAGGAAGAATAATCAAAAGATAATCACACCAGGTTTGAATAATTTTGTCACAGCTCATTCACTTTAGGCTTCTCTGGTGATCTAAAGGATGAGATTTGAACTTCATTATGAACTGATTATAAATATAATTCAGATGGATGGGAAAGTGCTTTGAAGAATTTTTAGCCTGGTAATGAGTTGCCTTTGAAGCTTGTGAGCTGGTTGTTGGACAAATTTGTAAACAATTATTGCTTGTCTACAAGGAACTAGGGCATTGAAGAAGTTTTGGATTTTATTAATTAAATTAGTTCCTAAGCAGTGAATTAAGAATACTGCCATATAAATTCCCCTCTCACCTCATTAAATATGCCTTCCATTGCTCTGATGGCTGAAAGTTTTTAAGACACTGAGCTTGAGACTACCTCCACTTTTTTTCAAGCTACCACCTCTGGTCTAATAAAAGAGATGCTTTCCTTTTACATTCATCACTGCACTTAGATACCCAAAGCAACTTCATCAGTACTACTCTGAGAAGTCACTCAAACAGCATATGTTCACTCAGCTCTTTCACAAGGGCTGTATCACTGCAGATTGCAGTTCCAGCACTATTCAGCTGCCTTAAAAAACACAAAAAGCTGACCTGGTAGCTGATGCATCACAATCACTAGGAAGCAATAGCTACTTAAGTGCAGTATCAGATTCGTTACTACTACCACTCCCATTTATCTCAAACAGAAAGAGTTTTGCATTGCATGCTCCCAGAATCAAGTACACACCTCTGTACAGAATGACCTACAGCAGGCCCTGAGGAACCACCTTTATGCAATGACAAGCAGGCACCATTGTTATAAATTCTGTTTGACTTTGTCCCAGGGTGGTGCTTTGGGTTAATGTGGTAAGCCTGAATAGTTTCTGTAATACATGCACGCACGAAAAGCTACCCCTCATGGGGTATTGTCATCAAGGTAAGGACAAAGGAGACTCATAAACCATTTTCAATAATCTGACTTCCTCTGCAACTGGCATCTCAGTACCCCAAAACCATGCTGTAAGAACTGCAAACCTTAAGACTGTTCTTGAAATCCTCCTTGTGCCAGAGCATAGCATGCAGAAATCCCAAGGCCTGAGACTAGCAGTCTTGTGCTCAAACCAGAGCAATGCAGATTTAGTTCAGCTTAGTGCTCAGTAGTTAAAAGAAATGGGTCTGAACCACAGCCTCCAGGCGCTTCCAGACTTCGGTAAGGCCTGAATTTGGAAAATTGTGTGTTTCAGATAGCTATAGTCATAAAAGTAATGATTCAGTAGCTGAGTTTAAAGACACATTCCAGTGTGTCACACTACGCTTCTAACAACCCTCAAGTGGCTCTCTTAAATTGTGGTAGTGCTACCTGCGTAGTCATACAACTAAGCAGAATAACTGTTCCCTTCAATTAAAAATATCTTTAGCTCTAGGAATTCTAAGATAAGAAAGAGGTACATGGTGCTCATTTGTATGCTGTTATCTACAAAATTCAGCCTCTTGGATACTTGGACACACACAGAGATAGAAGCAAACACAGAATGCATCTATTAATAATAAACCTATTTTCTTCTAAGTGCCTCAAAACATTTTCTCATTGAAGACATACATAACAATCAGTATTTCATAGATGTAAAATCTAAAAGGACTGTGGAATTAAGCCTGTCCAGATAACATGTTTGAGTACAACTATTCTGGTCCATGCTGAGGGCAACATCTTGTTAACATGCGTCTTAGCAGTTTTTAACATAATGCATTAGTTCATTACAGATAAGCTCTGAGCATAAGCTGTCTGGGTAATCTAAGTGAGAGAAAGAATAGTGCCTTTCAAAAGGATGAACTGACAGAACAAGAAGCGGAATTTTAACTTCAGCAAGCAGATCATCTTGATAGCAGCTCCTATAAGACAAGTCACAGAAACTTCAAACACATATTGGTTTTCCCAGATTTTCCTCCAGCTTGCTGTTCCTGAAGGTACCAGGGGCTCAGACAAATTTTTTTTGCTTGTATTTAGGAAAATACAAGGAACGGTTTCGAGTCTTATTTATTAAGTTCTGCCTTAAAATCATTTAGGTGGGGGGGGTGTTGTAACCTCTAACATTTCACTTGAAAGGCTATTAAGGATGACCACTTCTTTGCTAGCAAAAAAACTCTTAACTTCTAGCCTAAGTCCAGGGAAATTAGGTTTCAATTAAAATGAAATTCTTCATCCACAGAAACTAATGATGAATTCCCATGAACCTCAGTAGGACACATGTTGCTCCTTCAGACTTGCAGCATACTGATACTAATTTGCTGCGTTCTCCTCTTTGTTTCAAAGAATTTGCTGACTTGTTGCCTTGTCTCAATGACCACTTCCTCCACATCATTTTTATGGAGCAGTCTGTGCATTGAGATTGCCTGTTTATCATGGAAGGCAAAGAAAGGTTTTTTGTTTAAACAGCATTACCTAGACTTCTGGTAGGATTTATAGTTCTGCAATTTCAGTCCTTCTAAAGAAGCCAGTACATTTGTTACTCTGAAAACGCACTGAAGAAACAGCCCTGACATCCTAAGTTCCCTATTTATAGCCATACTTGTACTTTTTTGCAGTCACAGAAGCAACACTGTGCAGCCAGGGCTGAGAGAATTCCCATGTTACTGAACCAGACCACTGCTGGGATATGTTTGCTCAGTCAGGTAAACAGCTGTGTGAATGCTCTCTGCCACTCACATCGGGGAGGATGAAGTTCATCCAAACCTGCCTATAACTAGAATAAAAACATCTGTTTGCCTGTCTGTATGCATGAGGGCATGTCTTTTATCTCATCATTATACAGCCAATGCTTAGTGGATGGTGCCAGTTCTCATACAGTTTAGGTTTTAATGAGACAGCCTCCAATGTGCCGAGCTAGGTGAGAAGCAAGGGGAAGGCTTATTGCCACCGTAGGACAGACATTTACTGCATTCTCCTGACTGTGAAGTAAATTCAGAGTGGCTAGCTGAGATGACGGTATCTACTCTGTAAGCATCTAAAACTGGGCAAAGCAAGACTCATTTTAGTTGACAAGTGTGAGTTTCATACCTCAGGAAAATAAAATTTTACACTGAGCTGTTGGGAAAGTCATCCATTCCTCATTTTCAGTGTATACCTTTCCACAGAGAAGAAAAGTCATTAGCTGGATACTGCGTTTGTTAATAGCAACAGTACTATAACAACCATGAACATACACATTTCAATCCTTAATTTTTACTTTGAATTATTCACATTCCATAGAGTTCATTTTAATTCTCACTACATGTTCCATGCCTGTGATTAAATCTATATATAGAAATCTCATTTGTCTTTGCTTCGTCTGCAGAGCATTAAGAAATTTAAAAAGCTTATATTTACCTACTTAAGATTCTCTGCAAACAGGTCCATGCAGATAAGAAAGATTTGTTTTCAATAGCAAGTCTCTGCCATAAAGAAGTATGAATACCACAACATATACTATTACTTCTGTCAGCCAGTACTGACAGTACTGCTGTCAGCCAGAACTCTACATAGAATCATAGAATGCTTTGCGTTGGAAAGGACCTTTAAGATCATCCAGTTCCACACTTCTGCCATGGGCAGGAACACCTTCCGGCAGATTGGGATGCTCAAAGCCTCATTCAACCTGGCCTTGAACACCGCCAGAGATAGAACACCCTTGATTTCTCTGGACAACATGTTCCAGTGCCTCACCACACTCACAGTAAAAAAATTTCATCCTAATATCTGATCTAAATCTCCTCTCTTTCAACTTAGAGCATTCATCCCCTCATCCTATCACTACACTCCCTGATAAAGAGCAGCTTTCTATCTTTTTTGTAGGCCCTGTTTAAGTACTGGAAGGCTCCTATGAGGTCTCCCTGGAGCCTTCTTCTCTTTAAGTTAGACAAGCCCAACTGTCTCAGCCTGTCTTTGGATGGGAGATCCAGCCCTCTGACCATCTTCATGGCCCTCCTCCGGACTTGCTTTAACAGATCCATGTCCTTTCTGTGCTGAGGACTCCAGAACTGAATGCAGACTCCCAGGTAAAGTCTCTCATGAGAGCAGAATAGAGGGGCAGAATCACCTCCGTTGACTTGCTGGTCATGCTTCTTTTGATGCAGCCCAGGACACAATCGGCTTTCTAGGCTGCAAGTACACACTGTTGGCTCGTGTTGAACTTCTCATCCACCAGGACCCTCAAGTCCTTGTCTTCAGGGCTACTCTCAACCTATTCTCCACCCAGCCTCTATTTGTGCTTGGGATTGCTCTGACCCAGGTGCAGGACCTTGCAGTTGGCCTCATTGAACTTCATGACGTTCACACAGGCCCACCTCTCAAGCCTGTCAAGGTCTCTCTGGACAGCATCCCTTCCCTCCAGCATATCAACCACGCCACATAGCTTGGTGTTGTTGGCAGACTTGCTGCAGGTGCGTTCAATCCCACTGTCTGTGTCTCCAACGAAGATGTTAAAACACCACCAGCAGCAATACATACAGCTGCAGAATGCCACTCGACAATAGTCTCCACTTGGACATTGAGCCATTTACCACAACTACTTTGAGTGCAACCATCCAGTCAATTCCTTTTCCACTGAATAGTCCATCTATCAAATGTGTATCTGTCCAGTACAGAGACAAGAATGTCATGTGGGACATATGTCAATGCAGTATCTTCTCCAGAAACCCAGCTCATATGTTTACTGTTGCCCAATTCCCTAGAGAACTTCTGGTCCCTCTGGCAACAGCATAGAATCAGATTAATGAGGATCAGGTTTTTAAATGTACTTTGGACCCCAGCAGAGCAGATAGTGAGATTTTTAAACTGTGCCATGAACATATTCTGTTCATACTTTACCCATCACTACCTAAACCAAGCTTAGACTCCAGATCTCAGGCACTGCCATTAAAACACTAAATTGGACAAGCATAAAATTTATGTAATTTAAAAAAAGTACATTTGAGAACTGCATCCTATCTTGTGGCTTCAAGAGAAAGTAGAAAGTCCCTTATGAAGTGGGTGGAACGAAGCAAGCACTTCCCTGGATGACCGGCTGCTGTCAGTGACAGCACAGAATAGCAGCCAGTGAGCTGCCAGCAGCCGTTGTGGGAAGTGGCTGGCTGGCCTGCAGCTTCCAGCACACTGACTTTCAGCAGGGAGGAAATGAGTCTTTAATTAATAGGCCTTGGCGTAGGTCCAGATGTTGTCAAGGCTGTGACTTGATAGGTTTAGAGGAAATATATATCTGAAAGGAAGATCTGTCCAGAATGATTGAGTTATACTGCAGTTAAAAGCAGAACAGATGTATAAGCAGAAGTGATGGTGTCACTGAGAATCAGTTACATATCCCATGGGAAAACCTTCATTTGTTGGATAAGGACAATATGCTACAATGTGCACATATCCTGTAAATGTAATCCATTTTTCCTGCTCTGAAAGCATGTGTGACAGCTGTTCTGCCCAGAAGCGAAATGACATTTTATATAAAAAGAATTACTGATTTTTCTTCTTAACTGATTTTGGTAAAGCATGAAAAGGAATGGTTAATATAAAACAAAAAATCTACAGAAATTTTCAGTCAGCCTTGAAAGTGTAAAGATTTTGGTGTTTTCTGCTAAATCACTGCATTTCACACCCTTCTGCATTTTCTGGTTCTGCCAGAAGAAAAGACTTCACATCTTGTTCACCCAGAGAAAGGTTGGAAAAATCCTAGTAAAAGCCTGCCTGGACAAAATTCACAGACAAGAAAGGGACAGTTGATTGATTTCAGACATGCAACGATCCATAACAGGATGCAGGTAGCTGAGCTTGTAAGGCAATGTCATGGCTGCAGGACAAAAGGACTCCCAGCACTCATTGGAGAGTGGTATCTTTGCTGGAGAATTTGAATTCCAGTTAAAAGTAGGTAAGAATCAGTTCCACATGAAATCTGTGACTTGCTCCCTGCAGGATAGTGTCTCCTACCATCGCCCATCTCATGGGGAATGGTAGACCGAGGCCATCTGCCTAGAAGTAACTCTAATCCCCTTCTCTTTGGACCCTGCTTGATGAATTCAGACATCCCTTGTATGTCATCAGGGCTAACATTATGTCTCCATACTTATCATACAGTCTAGGACTTACTCTGTATAGCTGGGAGAATAAACCACACCACAGATAGGACACAGGTGACTCTTAAACAAAAGAAGAGACCCTCATTATCTGTAAAGGATATAGACTACATGCATGCTGTGTGTTTCTGCTAGGAAGCATTGAAAGGCATGTCATTAGGTTATCTCAGCCATCAACTTAAAGCTCTACAGTTAGATTTTGAATGCTTGTGAAATCGTTCCCATACCCCATGTCAGAGTCAGCAAAGCCTTCTTCTGTGAAGAAGTCCAATTTCCCTGCTTCCTTTGGAGAGAAACCAAGACCATAGAAACCAAGACCATAGAAACCCTTACAAAAACAGGATTTTTTTTTAAAAAAAAGGAGGTGTTGTTCACTGGACAGGGGAAATTACTAGACAGCAGTCATATATATTGGGAGAGATCAAGTCCCCCAGTCCAGATGAATTGCGTTTATACAAAATGGAATGTCTCTAGCAGGGTCTACAGCAAGAACGTCACAAGCAAATACATTATAGCTCTGTAATCAAGTCACTGGTAAGAATAGCCAGAGGAGGTTCATGTGCCGTGAGAAAATAGACATGAGAAAACTGTATTTCTCTTACAAAAAATTTGCCTGTTAACAGACGAAAGTAACCTCCCATAAAGTTTTGATCTCAACAAAATATTTTTTATTTTTAAAAAAAAAGTTGTACAGGGAATTCCCAAACAGCTCACTTTCTAATATTTCTCTCCTGGGAATTCATTTATCCAGTGCACACAAGAACTGAAGACATTTCCTTTTTGGCCAGCATCCCTCTTGCACTGGCTTCAAGCCACACAGGTGAGCCTCAGCTGCTGTTGTTTAAACTATGAAACACTTCAGAAAAAGAGACAGATAGAGAATTATATCCCTGTTACCCATAAGCCACAATCAGAATTTTCAGTAGTTGGCATCAGCAGTAAAAATTTCATGGTGTTCAATACTTTCATATTTGTAACTTTCTTTAACTACAGTTGTCTTTGCTGAAGGGTAGCTTTGCAGCAGCTACTATATTTCTCATGATGACACTTCCGCATTCAGTGACAAATACTTTTTTTTGCATCATAATGCACATATTTTATCTATTTATTGATATTAAAAAAAAAGAGAGTCTGAATGCAAACAAGGAATGAAGAAGCCCATCGGCTTTTCTAATATGGTAGATAAACTTAAGCCCAGCAGTGAATGAAGTATGCTGCTGAAAGATGTATGCAATGGAACTTCAACTCTGCCTTGAAGGCTATGGAAGCTGTAACTGATTTTTACTTCTCACTGGTATGTTCTGTCTCAACTGTAAAAATATTCTACTCAACCTACTGGGAGATCTCTTTTTGCCAAATTGGCTGCTTTACATTCTAACCTTAGCAATGGATTTTCTAGTTTAAGTTCTGCCATCAACAAATTGATTTTACATAAGAAACTTGCTTTTGTCATCATGAATGACTCCAAAACTCAGTTTCCAGTTTGCTGCAGAGGTAGTCCTTATTTAGAACACATTGATGCTGCTGTGCAACTTCACAGATGCTACCAGTTTTGTTTTGAGATCAGTCATTGTCATCAACTCCTGACTAACAAATATGTTAAATCTAATGAACACAAACAGTTTTTGGCAAACATCCATTATGCGGCATGTTGAGACTTTGAAAAGCCAGTCCCATAATCTCTTTTATCTCTTTTTTTGCTTTGGTCTTGGGTAAATTCAATAAGAATTCCAGTCAGTAAGAAGTTTGGCAAATTTAATTTCTGTACTGAAATTAAGGGGTGTTCTGCTATCCACCGTGTTACTGAACCACTGAAGGGCATGCTTCTACACACATCATGTTGCATCAATCAGGCCACCACAACGTTTCTTCTCTGTTTTAATTCAAATTGGAGCGGTATCCCATCTCACACAGATAATAGTTTTGCAGCCTCTCACATTGACTTTGTGCTAGTTTCACTCCTCAGAAATAGAGTCCTGAGGGAATTGGCTGATGTGATGGCCAAGGCACTCTCCATAATATTTAAAAAGTCATGGCAGTCAGGAGAAGTCCCTGCTGACTGGAAGAAGGGCAACATTGTCCCCATTTTTTTAAAAGGGGAGAAAAGATGATCCTGGGAACTACTGAACTGTCAGCCTCACCTCTGTGCCTGGGAAGATCGTGGAACAGAACCTCGAAGGCATGCTAAAGCGCAAGGAGGATGGGGAGGTGATTAGTGGCAGCCAGCATGGCTTCACCAGGGTCAAGTCCTGTATGACCAACCTAGTGGCTTTCCATGACAGAGAACCCACAGCAGTAGACATGGGAAAACCAATGGATGTGATCTGTCTGGACTTTGGCACAGTGCCCCACAACATCCTTCTCTCTAAATTGGAGAGATCTGGATTTGATGGGTGGACTGTTTGTTGGATAAGGAATTTTTTGCATAACTGTGTTCAGAGGGTAGTGGCCAACAGATCAATGTCCAGATAGAGACCCATGACAAGTGGTGTCCCTCAGGGGTCCATACCGGGACCAGTGCTGTTTAATATCTTCAGCAATCATAAAGACAGAGAGATCAAGTGCACGCTCAGTGAGTTTGCTGATAACACCAAGCTGAGTGGGGCAGTTGTCACACCAGAAGGATGGGCTGTCATCCATAGGGACCTGGACAAGCTGGAGAAGTGGGCCTATGTGAGCCCCATCAGGTTCAACAAGCCCAAGTGCAAGGTCCTACATTTGTATAGAGGCAATCCGCAGTTTCAATACAGGATGGGGGATGATATGATTGAGATCAGGCCTGTGGAGAAGGACTTATGGGTGCCAATTGATGGGCAACTTGACATGAGCCAGCAATGCATCCTCACAGGCCAGAAAGCCAACTGTCCCCTGGACTGCATCAAAAGAAGCATGGCCAGAACTCAAGAGAGTTGGTTCTGCACCTCTATTCCTCTCTTGTGAGACCCACCTGTAGTATTCTGTCCAGTTTTGGAATCCTCAGCATAAGAAGGATATGGGACTGTTGGAACAGGTCCAGAAGAGGGCTACAAGGATGATCAAAGGGCTGGAGCACCTCCCATACAAGGACAGTCATAGAGATGAGGTTCTTCAGCCTGGAGAAGGGAAGGCTCTGAAGAGATCTTATAGCGAACTTCCGTTATCTGAAGGGGCTACAGGAAAGCTGAGGAGGGACTTTTTACAAAGGCATGTAGTGTTAGGACTGGGGGAAATGGCTATAAATTACAGAGGGAAAGATTTAGATCAGACATAAAGAGGAATTTATTCACAATGAGCATGGTGAGGCACTGGCACAGGTTGCCCAGAGAAGTTGTGGATGTCCCATCCCTGGGGGTGTCCAAGAACAAGTTGGATGGGGCCTTGAGCAGCCTGATCTAGTGGGAGGTGTCCCTGTCCATGGCTGGGGGGTGGAATTAGGTGATATTTAGGGTCCCTTCCAACTCAAACATTTCTATGATTCTATGATACTTCTCCATTCAAACTAAAAATATACCAATCAATAGTAGCCACATTGCTTTTCAAGTTGAGCAAAGTCATATTAAAAACAAGCCTAAATGTCCAAACCTTAGCATACTTTTTGAAATAAGCTTTAAGAAACCCTGACACAAGGAGGAACCACAAGAGATGCAGGCAGTGCAGGAGTCCTGCAATCAGTGGGAAACAGGTCTCTGATTGTAGGGCCAGACAGTAAACAGTGCAGTCTTTGATCCCGAGATGATACTTAACCACATACTGAGAACTCTTTTTCAGAAACTAAACTGCATGAATTCTCCGCTTCCCCGTGGTATAAGTGAGCTTTTGTCATTTGTCATACATCTCCCTGCATGAAATCCTTCAGTAATCCCACCTGATTTTAAAGAAGTCTGCCCCATCACTTTATTTTTAAGATTGAACTAAAGATTAGATTCATGTAGACAGTGACAGACAGTCACTTTGTTGCTCTGATGCCTTTAGAAAATGCAAACAGATCTGTTTCCGGTGCTAAAAACAGAAAACCTAAACAAGTAAAAATCTCTCTGCCAGAGCATCTGTCCTATGACTTATACCTCTTTCATGCAGTTAGTTTTTCTAAACAATGACCCAAGTGTCCTTTTTTTTATAGGAAATTCTCTCGTCAGGAACTTCCTCCTGCAAATCCAGACATGCACAAGTTCAGCACAGGAAGTCAGGCTGTCATGGCTCCAGGCATTGTTAATCATTTTTAAATGATCATTAAGCAGCAGCAGCGAAAGGATGCGGCTCTGGTGAGGTCAGATAACAAAAATGCCTTTTGACGGGGTCGGGGGCAGGGGTAAAACAAAAACACATTTTGCAGACTGAGTTTTAGAACTGTATTCTACATCTTGGAGCTTAGGACAGGAAAAGAAAAATACAGTACCGGGCTGACAGTGTCTGAAGCAATTCCTACCCTCCTTCCTGTGGTCCTCTGTTCACAATCACAGGGACTTTTCCTGTCCCCAGTTCTGCCTTGGATCTAACCCCTTGAGTTTCCAAGATGTAGCAATGCTCAAAGTACTGCATATTGCAGTAGCACTGTGCAATCCACATTTCCCAGGTACTGTGCCCTCCCTTGAAAACTTCTAAAACCTTCGACTTGTTAAAACTTTTAGGTTTAAAAACATTTAAAATTCAGATCCAAGTGAAGTATTGTGACAAAGCCCATTTTTCGCAGTCTATATATGCTGTACCTATGGTTTGCCATCATTAATTATGCCTACCCATTACATTGGTGTAATTCATGCCAGCAACTAATGCTGACATAAATATCACTGACTCTGTTGTTATGAGAAATTAACAGCACAATGTATTGTTTCTCCCTTTATGAAACTTTCCTACATATTTCCGTATGGTTTCTGTACCAAGGGCACTCTGCCATCTGGACTGTGGAGCCTAATGCCCTGACAAAGATATTGACATAAACCAATATATGTTAAGACCCAGACCCCAGTCATACAGTATCAGCATGGCCATGCGGCTGGCCCTAGCAGATGAGGATAGATTACCAAGACTCCGATAGCTTTCCGACTTTCTCCTTCCATCAGTGGTTCCGGCTGCCAGCTGTGGCAGGCATGTCTATGTGACACCTGAGGGCTCAATGTGGTTAAAGATAGTGCCCACTCTGCCAGCAGGTTCCTGTCCTGCTCCCTCACAGGCAGGAAAACATCTCATCACTCACCCTGAAGTCACCCAGCATATCCTCATGGCGCTGCCTCAGCCAGGCTAGGGTGGTCTCAGTGAAGTTATTAGAATCCAACCAGTAGCCAGCAACACTTTCCCTTTTATATCCCCACTCTTTTTGTGAACTCCCCCACTTTAACTCCGTAATGTCTGAGCCCAATTATGTTCATGCCTCTCTCTCTCCAGATCTTGATCCCCACCATGCCTCTAGGGACTGAACCCTGCATCAACTCCACCCTTCACCTGCCTGAAAGGCAACTTCTGTTCTAAACAGGAGGAAAGGATGGATTTAGAGGAAACATTTTCACCATAGATAAAGGCAGGACCTTTGCCTCTAGACCACTTTGTCCATGAGGCAAATGCTGCACATCACCAGTGCACAGAGAAAACATCAATAACCTCTGGTGACACCTCCAGCATGTACTCCCTGGGCCAGTGTCTCAGGGGAGCACTCTGTGTCTCAGCTCTCTCCTCCTCAGGATGCTACCCCTGCCTGTATTGGTGAAGCTCACAGTCAAACATCACCACTGCACCCACCAGCACAACTCTGCATCCACTGCCAGAAGACCACATTTGAGGAAAAGCTGAGAAAAAATAATGGTTGATTACAAAACAAAAAACAAATATTTGTCTGTTAGTCTCCACTTAACTTCATAATTCAGTCTTGCATCTTTTTATTTCACAGAATCACAGAATTGTTTAGGTAGGAAAAGACCTTTAAGATCACGAAGTCCAACCATTTCACTTTTGGTTCTTTTCTTTACTGCTTGCTTCATTGCAAAGGATTGAACCAGGCTGCTTGGCAACTAATTCGCAGCTGTAGTTGCTAAGGAACCACAAAGAAAGTAGATTAGTCTCCAGTAACTTGTTTCATTGTCAGAGATGTTTATTTTGCATAAAGGCAGTAACTGTACACAAAGGGACTTATTCCACAAACAAGCAAATTATGCAGCATTATTTTTTCTTCCAGTAGTTTTCTGTGCTGTCACAAGACTCCATGCAAAGATTTGAGCTTTTCCTGAGGGAACATGACTTTTTTATTCAAACTTGCACACTCCTTCCAGGCCGGACTGGAGGATGTTGGCTTGTGAACTGTGCTCCTGTTTCCCTGAGAAGACATGAATGAGGGATATCCATGTCTCTATAGGGATAGATAGCAGAGGGATATCTGCTCTGTCTCTAAAGGCGTAGTCACCTGCCAACCACAACATAAGCCCCTGTCCTGCCCCAGATCTGGCAGCCTGGTTACAACAGGCTGTTGACCGACATGAGCCCAAAATAGCACCGCTGCTGCTGTCAGTGGGCTCATTTTTCCCTGTTCAGCTGCTGTCTGCCCCGTCTGGGTAGCAGGGGAGGGTAGGTTGCAATTGTGCCTGTGCTGCCCACAGTGACCTGTTTACCTTCAGGCCCTACTGTGCTGCAAGCTACCTCCATGCACCTCTGCTGGGTACAGCTGTCAGAGCAGCACTGGAACAAACGTCTTTCAAGTACTCTGCCTTTACCCCAAATAAGGAGCTTGATTATGTGTCTTTATTTTTTCTTGGGACCCAGTTCCTCCATTGGTCTTGCTCCTCCTGCACTTTTTCCTGCACCCACAGCCTTGGTGAAACTTCTGACATTTCTTCAAATGCTGTTTTGACATTGATAGACAAATGGAAAGGGATGATCAAGGACCACAGGAACTAGGGATTTAGACATAAAGAAAAAAATAAATGCAAGTGGTAGTAAGGACTTCTGCAGTCCTCCTCAGAGCTTCCAGGTAAGACTGCTTGTACCACTTCATCCAGTAACTCTGTTGTGTCCTAACATTGGCTGCTGACATCAGCACAGATTTGCAGACTTTGTACATAGAATTCTAGAGATGCATGGATCATTTCTAAAAGGCCTTGCAAAGTTAAGTGATAAAAGCAAACCTATCACCAGTAAGCTTAAATTCTTCACTACTTCTTCACTGGCAAAATGTTCAGGGATCTGCAGATCAAAACCAGATTGAAAGCCAGAAATCCAAAGTCTATATCCTTTACAGAGTCACTCAGATGTCTAATCTAAAATGTGAAGTGGTGAAAAACTCCTTAGTCCATTGATGCACCATCCTAGTAAGTCCTTTCTCCTTTTGCCTTTTTTTTAAAAAGCAAGTTTTAAGATGACAAAAGAAGAAAAGTTTCCAGCCATGAAAAATGGTGCCAGTTACTGTACTAAAACACAACATGAAATAAAAACAGCACATTATTTAATAAACAGCAAAACTAATAAAAACTGGGTTTTCTACAAATTCATGTCCTCTTCTGCCTTCCCAATGTAGTAAGCTCAGTTACCCAACGTTACCCTCGGCTATACTTCATGCCACCAATATGACATGACCAGTCATCACCTACATGTATGAACACTGGCTGATTGCTACCAAATAGCTGAGTTATTCCTGCCTTTTTACCCCAAGATGCTAATTCAGGTCTCTTTTCTCTCTCCAGTTACTGATTTTCAAAAAATCTATTGAAACATATTTCACATTAAGATTTCTACCATGTCATTGAAACGCAGTTAAATTTGGCCAGCAGTTGCAGAGTTGCCAGGAGAGAGAGAACTGGTACACAACTGGAGAGCCAGACCATGCTGCCACAGGAACCTCAGTTCTTTAGGGAACCTGACTAAAATTTGATACATAATCATCACAGTTACTGAAAAGAAGAAAAGCTCTTGGAAAATTAGGCAATACATGGCTAAAGGAAATACACAGCTTAAAGAAAAAAATGAAAAAATATGGTACAGTATTTACAGCAATTCTGATGTAGGCACAGTGCAGGAATTTCTAGAAAAGAAATTCCTGGCAAGCAATCTTTGTAGGTTTAATAGAGAGAATTGTGCACTTACATTTTGTAAAAACTGATGAGAGACATGATATTAGAATGTGTTTTGTGGAGCCAGGGTTTTATTACTCTAGCAAGCAATGCTAGATTCTTCCCACCAGCACAAGATTACAATGTCAATGTGATATAGTTGCTCAGGTGCTAGTATAGGAGTTAAATTCACAGTTACACAGCCACAAATTGAACTGCTACCGTACAGACTCCTCACAGATGACATTCAACAATACATGATGCCATCAATCTCTCTTCTCCATTCCCTTCTTCTCCCCAGGAGATCCCTAATTGGAGATGTCTGTGTTATACTACCTTATGTTTCAGTGTCTGGAGGCTGATGTAACTTTTTCAACATAGTGCAAAATCCAGCTGATAACCAATCCTGGGTAATTTTCTTAATTTACCATTGATTAATGGGCAATCCAGCTGTTGCAAAATTTTCCCAATAAGGAATTTGTTAGATCAAGAGAACTTACGTTAGAGAAGTTTTGTAGAAGATTTAGTGTTATAAACACTAAATTCTCCATGTCCAAGCTGTGAAACAATAGCTTGTGTTATATTCCCATGGCAGTCTTCTTTAAAAGAAGAGAGAGAACAGTAATTCTCTTCTCTGTTTTCAACATCTGATCTCACTCTCCAGATATAGTTAAGGACAAAACCGGTATGCAATTTTAAGGGCAAGAACAGGAAGGGAATCCATGTGGTCTTTTCAATAGTAGCTTAAAGACTTTTCACACAAGTCTACACAATACCCTGGTGTGATGGTCCAAAGCAAAACTCCAACTATTGTCACGCAACAAGATGTGTAAGAAGAAGGTCCAAAAAGATCAAATGAAACCTGTGAATCAAGTCACCAAAACATACTATTTTTATCCCCTGGGTCTTCTTGGAATATTTGTACTTCAGGAATTTTATACAACATTTTAATGAAACCATGGTATTTGTTACCAGTGATATAGCTATGTGTGAACAAACTAATTTCTGGTTTTAAATTATGTATAAAGGATATTTTTCTTGGTTAACTCAAAAAAAAAAAAAAGAACAATAGTGAATTCCTTTTTAAAATTCTGTGGAATCAAAACCTGTTTGAAACATGCTTAATTTCAAACATGCCAGAAAGTTTCAAAAATATTCTCTATAAACCATGATGCATATGCACACACATATATCCTAAAATTCTGAGTTGTTCCTATGAGATTTCTGGCCAGCTTGTATTGGTTTATTCACAAGCTTTTCTGGAGAAGTTAGGCACTTAAACCAACAAATCTTTGATCTTAAATCTAATTTCCTGCTCCTTCCGGTATTATTTCGTATACTTCAACCCTGAATCTGGACACACAGAAAGCAAAATCCTGACCAAATACAAAGCAGAATCTTCATCATGTGCTTACATATGTCATTTCTAATGGGATATGCATCACTTTCACACTTTATCACTCTGGAAAGCAATGTTAGATGCTTTTCTTTACAAGGCTATGATGTCAATATAACATCAGTAACATTCAAGACCAGGAGAAGCAAGAAGGGGAGGTAATGTTGCTTTGTTACAACAAGGCAAAAAGAAGAATGAGTCTTTGGTCATTTATGGATAAAAGGCTGGAAAGGGAGGGTAGCTGGAATCACTAATGGAGGCAAGGACAGGACAGGACAATAGTGCATGAAATGAAAAGATCTTCCCGTTTTCTGCTCAGGCAGGAAAGTAGCAGAGAATAGCCATAATAATGCCTAAATCTCCTTTCCTTTTGCTGTGCCTCTGAGGCGCTTCTTTGGCTTCTGTCCCTAGATAAGTCTGAATCAGTTGTGATTCAGAGCAGGAGTCAATGTCAAAACTTCTGCGTGAAAGAGCAGCCAATTCAGACATTTAACCCTCTTCTGTTAGTAGAATTGCTTAGCCTTCTTTTTGCAAGATGATGAGTGAAAGGATGAATTCTACTGCAAAACAGATCATTCCATCGAAGCAGTAGCCCTTAAACTACACTTCAGTCAAGTGCTGGCTTTCTTCTGGAACCAAAGTCAAGCAGTCTATTTAGCTGTGTGTAAAAATAACTTGAAAACGCAAGGTGCATTACGTCAATGTGTATGTCCATTTTGGACAAGGGTAATTCTGCACAATGGCCTACAAGAAAGCTGGAGGGGGGCTGTTCACAAAGGCTTGTAGTGGTAGGATGAGGGGGAACGGGTATAAACTGGAGAGGGGCAGATTTAGGTTTGACATAAAGAAGAATTTCTTCACCATGAGACTGGTGAGACACTGGAACAGGTTGCCAAGGGAAATTGTGGATTCCCCATCACTGGAGGTGTTCAAGGCCAGGCTGGATGGGACCTGAATGTAGTGGGATGTCCCCGCCCATTGCAGGAGGGTTGGAACTAGACGATCTTTAACGTACCTTCCAACCCAAACTATTCTATATTCTACTGAACTCAGTGGAGGGAATTGACCAAAAGTACTCTTGTATAAAACAAATGCAACTAAGCATGAAACTTTAGTATTTCTTCGGATAAAGAAATAATTCATTGTTGGTGCTGCTGCCAATCAACTAGCAGCAAAGGCTGACCATAAACAATTCACAATCAAATAAACGCTGGCAGAACAGAAAGTTGTTACTTTTAGCTATTGCTATTGGCGTGGTCTTATAACAGACATGGAAAAACATGGCTCAAATTTTGCACTCTGCATATCAAAATTAGATACCAAAGAAAGAATACAATTTCTTTTGAATTGTGTTCTAGTTCTAGTGCACAAAGAACAAAAATGATTGCAAAGACAAAGCACCTCATTAGAGCCCCAGATTTTAAGAACTACTGTAATCATCCAGCCTGACTTTCTGCAAAAATGCAGAACTTAGAATGTCATTAAACAGCTCTTTTGCCAAGTCTAGTGCTTTCTGGTTGGGTGAGAATATTGTTATGCAGAAAGATATCAGCCTTGATTTGAAAATATCAAGTGATACAACACAGAATTCACAGCATCCGTAAGTCCATTGTTTACTAGATAACCATAGTCAATCTAGCCTCAGTCTCTGACTGAATCTCTTAGCTGCTAGATTAAGGAGTCCTCTATAAACCACAAATATTGCCTTCCATGCCTTTCTATCTTATGGGTTGAGTCTCTCCGCTGCAGCAAGCTGCACAGGCAGCCTCTGTGCTGCACAACATGGCTGAATGCACAGGAGATAGCCCGCAATGCAGAGTGACTCCTGACTGTACTGGTTTCACTGAGCACTGAAATCTGCAAGTGTGCCAGAGGTGCCACCTTCTTCCCACACCTAATGGGGCTGTGGTTGCTGAATGATTTGTCTGCCTGCATCTGGCTTATAGTGCATAGAGAATCTGAGAATGGTCTGTGGCCTAAACAAATATTGCTCACAGGTCACAGGAGACGGTCTGAAACTCAGTCACCTCACAAGTTCAGTGATGATGCAGCCATCATCATCATGGTTGGACTCGACGATCCAAGAGGTCTTTTCCAACCTGGTGATTCTATGATTCTATGATCAGTGCATGTAAATCTCTCACAAGGCAAAAGCTTTTCCAGGACAGTGCTATTGGTAGAGTTAATTTCCGCTTATCTATGTAGTTTTTAAAAGGGTTGCACAGAGCACTCTCCAAATGCCCTAACCAATGCCTTACACAGGGTTTGTTCAGTTTCTCTCTCTCTACTCTGTTACTCCGATCACACATTCAAGAAGAAAATTCCCTGCCATGCACTCTCACATTGTAAATTCATGCCCTGTTGATTATCCACCACAACCCTCAGACCTGTCAGAGCCAATGCTCTGCAGAATGCAATCTCAGGGCCATATGCTATGAGTAGGATGTGCATCCCTTATTCCTTGATGGATGACATTGTGTCTTGATGTTTAAAGGTTAATACAAACAAGCAGCTACACTGTTATTTATCACTATTAGGGCACAGCCCTCAGTATTGCCTCAAATTACAGTTTAACATCTCCTGCAGAGCTTCGTAGCAAATGTTACTAGACAGTCATGCCACATATGTTATGTGTCTTTATAAGATTTGAACTCACCAGGGTCACTAGAGTGAAGAAAGGCATTTCAAAATAGTCTGTCTAAAATTACTATTAAGAGTCCTCCAAAATCCCTTCTAAGACAAGTATTGAGACACTTATGACGTTCACCAGGACAAGATTCTGGCCTCTAGGAAGACTTCATCAGTGGATGAATGTAGAAAAGCCGAGATGAAAAAATATGTGACAAAAATTTTCTTTTCCTTTGGTGTGGAAAAAAAAAAAAAAAAAGAATTGCAAGAAAATGAAACGTTTCCATAAAACAAGAATGCTCCAAAAGTGAAAATATAGTAATAAAAACTCAGTAGATTTTTAGATTTAAAACACAACTCAAGTGTTTTGTGGATGTCATGATTTAGCCAAATTTCGGCAGCTAACACCATGCAGTTGAGCCTCTAAAATCCCTTCCACCCCCACACAACCATCAGGGAAATGGGAGAGGGAAATGAGAGGAAAAAAAGACGTGTGGGTTGGAAACTAAAACTACAGTTATAATGATAATGGTAATGATAATGATAATAATGAAGATAATGACAAAGTAATATATATACAAATATATGAGATTGTGCCCCCACCCCTTCATGACTATGCCTCACCACAAATGCTGCAGAGAAGACATGAGAGAATGGGTCCACAGCTAGGAAGGAGCTGGACTCAAGAACTGGATTTAGGAACACAGGAATCCAGAATCTGAAGTGACCGAGCAGACGAGGTTCTCACTGGACATCAGCCACCACAGAAGAGAGAGACCTTTGTGATCTCTAAAGTTTATACAGAATATGATGTACATGGGATGGAATACTCTGTTGGTCAGTTTAGGGTCACCTGCCCTATCTGCCCCTTCTTGCAGGTGCAGCTCCTTTTCCGCCAGCTTGAAGATGGCCTTGGTTAAGTTTAAACATTGGCCTTCTTGCATACTGATACCCTGTGTTATCACTTTAGAGAAGAACACTATCTCAAAAACATGCAGTTAGTTTTCAGAGAATGAAGTTAGTTACGGCAACTGAGCTAGTCACAAAAGTGACTCTAATTTACCTCAAACTACAACAGTGGGTGTGACTGTTCAGGTACCTCTGAGGGATAGTCCCTCAGACAGGGCTCCTTGCCTGCGATGCCCTACAACTACAGAGTTGCCAGAGTGCAGTGTCCCTCTCTTGTGTCTTCACAGGCAAGACAGACCTCTGAGCTGTGCTGTGAGGAAGGGAATTCCAACGTGCTTTGTAGCATACGCTGGTCTACAGCCTCACAATCAGATTCAGTATAAATTGGCAGCTACTTCAAAACTAGTCTTCAAGGTCATAATGCAAAAAAGATGCCAAAAATCTATCTCAGCCAATGTCCCGTTTCCACAAGTGGCCGGTAGCAGATGCTACAACATGTAGAATACAGTATGTGCCAAGCATATCTTTCCATGATCAGTCTATTAGCTACGCAGGAGTAAACAGATCCAGAGACAAGATCCACACCTGTGGTTTTAATAGCAACAGACAAACTCATCCTCCAAAAACTTTTACAGATATTTTTGTGACTCTGCTGGTACTTTTGGTATCCACATTGTACCATGCCTATGAGTTCTTCCTCTGTCTTATTCCTGAAATGAAAAATCTCCAATTACCTGCATGAATATACACCCTGCTAATGTCATCAAGTGTTGACTAGTTATTGCTTTGTGAGGAAAAATTATCATTCCATAAATATTTTACATTTCTCCAAATATTTCTGAGGCCATCTTCCTTCAAACTGCAGGCTTTTCTTAGTCTTTCCATATATTTGAGATCATTTTGCTGGCATTGCTTTCCTTTCCTGTGACATTTTTTGTACTTCTTCTTCTTCTAGAAGTGAAGTGACCAAAACTGTCCACAGCATTCAGAAATTAATACACTAGAGATTTACATCTCATACTAGTGACAGTTTCTGGGTTCTTCCTTACATCTCCCATAAGGATTTAAAGTGCTCTTTTTGCTCCTCTGACCACATACAATTGTTAGGTCGATGTCTTCAGGACTTCTTTTGATGTGTGTGTCTGTAAATATATGTGTATATATAGATATGTATATAAAAAAATATATAAGTAACACATATATATAAGTAATGCCCTCTTTCTCCACCTGCCCTCTTTCTCCCTGTGTCCTACATGCATGTCTCTTGTACTCAATATACTGAGTTTTATGTGTCAGTTCATAATTCAGCCTCATAAGATTACCCTGCAACTCTTCAGAGTCATTGAAAAAAGTTACATCCTTTAAAACATGCTGATAGAAATATCAAGATAAAGAGTATTTAGCTGCCTTTGTTGCAAAGTCATCCCTTTCTCAGTTTTGCCTGTCTTGGAGAGAAAAAAAAATAAGGTACACAATCTATTGGTTATAAAACATGTACTGTGTCCCCTATTACAGCTGACTTGTAGAAATTTCTTGTAGAATTTGTAGATTTTTTTATAGCTCCTAGACCTCATAAGAGGCATTTTCATTCAAAGCAGTCCTTGCTCCAAGTCTTTTCTCCAGCTGAACAACCTGATTTTCTCCAACCTTGTAAAATCCAAGGATCAGAGCAAAGCAGAAAGATTTCCTAGAATAAGGCAGTCAGCTCCAAAGAGGAAAACAATCTGTCATTTGTTATCTGAAAAATCTTCAAGTGACACCGTAGACACACAGCAAAAGCATATTGCGGAGGCAGTAGGGACTATGGAAACTACTTCCAAACAACATGATGTATAATGCGGTACTGGCAAATTCTGTTGCAATCATCTCCTCAGCAAATAAGAAAGGTAAAACACAGTGCTATGAAAATAAAAGACAGGCCTGAAGAAAGAAGAGCAGCAAGTGAAAGGTAGTGGCAAGATGGTCCCATTGGAACTTTAGGTTTTGACCTCTGACAAATGTGAAAGGTTGATTTCAGATCCCAGAGGAGGACTTGAGACAAGTTAGCAGAAAAAAAGGAGTGCTACCTGGAAGAGATTCTACATCTGCATTGTGCATAGGCCACCAAGCATCCAACGGATACAACAGAAAATTACAATGCTATGAAATTCCAAATTAATCTGCTAAGACTGAATTATCACCTGCCTCATAACGCCTATGGGATCATCCCACTTGACTCCCTGCCTCTGGTTTTCATTTGTTATAGCTAAAGAAGGGCTTGTAACCTTTATTACCCACATCCATCTCTCTGCAGCTGAGCTAAGAGAAGTAAGCATCTTTTGGATAGCCAAATCACTCATGGGAACAGTCAGATGAGCCGCACCAGCACATGTTCTGGCATATGGCACACATTCCTTCAGCAGAGCCAGGCTGGTGATACACAGGCTGGTGGGTACGGCATCCCACTTCTATCATAAGAGCGTGTTATTAGCTGCAGCTGAAAGCAGATATAAAAAGGGTATATAAGTGAGAGGAGCAACTATAATGTATTCTGATACCATGTGGTTACAGAAGTTTTGAAACAG
Source organism: Cuculus canorus (assembly GCF_017976375.1). Classification (NCBI taxonomy): domain Eukaryota; kingdom Metazoa; phylum Chordata; class Aves; order Cuculiformes; family Cuculidae; genus Cuculus; species Cuculus canorus. The sequence goes on from NC_071441.1 coordinate 17,127,051, forward strand.
CTTTGGTTGGTGGGTTTAACAAAAATTTACAGTACATAGACGTAAACAGTTTTCAGATTATGATTAAGAGCTATACAAAAATCAGAGAAAAAAGAAAAATCGTTCTCTTGGAAAGAAAGACACATAATGTACATTTTTCTTATTATATTTCACTATATTTCATAAACTGTGGGGAGGGGAGGGAAACCAAATCAAGCCCCAAAATGCTAACTTTGCGTTATCTGTTCCTGAATCATCTGTTCCTGAATCATCTGTTCAGGCAATGAATGTCTGTGAAGGTATGTTGATTTATAAAACCCAAGGGACTGTCATCTGTGTTTTTTATGTACTGGAGTTCACTATCAATATTGCACTTTTACAAATGCCCCTGACAACATCCTGACATCAACAAAGATTAAATGAAAACATCCAGTAAAAAAGATGGTGTAAGAACGTTGTGCCAGAGTGCCCGTTATATTGATTTTAACTAACTGAAGAGGAACAGGAGATGTGTTTTCAACCTTACAGCCCTATAACAGGAAAAACGTGATCATGTAAGAAGAAGGTAAGGTAATGGGAAAATTATAGAACCACAGAGATTAATCAAATACAGATACTCTTTAAAAAACAGCTTGGGAGTGTTTGAAGCAGCATTGTGGATCCTAGCTTGCAGCTTGTTTGAGCTGGCCCCACTGCAACCAGTGAAGAAATTTCCCACCACTTTAATGCATACAAATCCTGACATACTCCAAACTTAAAATCCCCACACAAGGTACATGACAACTTGCATTATTATACATGGGACTTAACGGTGAAAGGATCCTAGAGCAAATGCTTGGATATTGAATAAATAATGGTTCACATATCCCGATAAAAGCACACTGTACTCAGATACTGCTATATTTCTTTCCGAACTACCCACAAAGGCAGATTTGCTCCTGACTTTTTTAGAAAATCCATGGTGCCAAATGACGGGACAAGCCTGTGGTTATGCAGGAGGTGCAGCCTAGCGTAGCAGGAAACAGCACGGCAGAAGTTGCTCCCCCAGGATTTTGCAAGGGGTGCCAAGGTTTTTCAGAGGACACTGCAAAACTTAAACATGGTTCCCTGGGATTTTTTTATCCTAGGATAAAACAGCTAGAATATCTAAAATGTTTTAAACTAAAAACCCATTTAAAAGGCTCAGAGTAATTTGGCAAAAAACCTGAAGGCTCAGAAATAATGAAATTATTTTCTGATGCTGAATATGCACATACTAGTAATTGTAGGTCCATAAAGTACAACCTCTTTTATTTGAATGTTAAATATTCTTGTTTTCCCCAAGAAATTGCTGCCATATCAAATATCCTTCTAAATCAATTCAGCTTTGGGTAATAAAATGGAACTGCTGATGCACCATAATTTCTAGAAAGACCGAGGGCACAGATGGCAGGAGAAAATGGAGCTGTCAGAAACTGTGAGCATTCATATAGACTGTCACAGCAGCTATCTTGATCCTTTCCCCCTAGTACTGTGTTTCTGCAGTGTGCAATGCCTGAGAACTATTAGCCTTCAAAACAGAACAATGTGCCTGGGCTTACACACACACAAGTGATTTGGAAGCCACAGAAGAAAGTGTAAAAAGCTATATTTGAAGTATTATTCAAGAAAATGGTGACAGATTTATATAAATTTCCCCCCTGCATTCAAGGTCAGTAATGAGAAATATTATGTTACCTGTTCTGTAAGACTTCAAAAAGTGAAAAGTTTTCAAATTTAGAAGAAGTGTAGGTCTATAGCCAAGAGCTATATTTGACAATAGATTTCTATTCATTCATTTTTTCCCTTTTTAAATTCAGCACTGTATTTATATGTATCAAGCTATTTCACAGTGTAAAAAGTTTATTATTATTTTCTTCACTGAGATTAAATCCCTAAGAAACTAAAACAAGAGAAAGAGGTCTTTAAACCATTCCCACAAAGAAGCACAGGAGATCTGCTGCAGCTTCATTGCCAGAAGCCAGATTTCTGTCACAGTCTTGCTCATTACTGAAAAGAACATCTTTAAACTTAAGATTAAAATGTCTTAAGGTATAAAAACAGAAAGGAAATAAGAAAAAGCAGTAACTTGTAAGGGGTTACTTTTATACTGTCTGAAATAAACCAATCAGCAGATGCAACCCCACATCCTTCATATATGCCTTTGTTGACTTTCCCTGATCCAGCTGGAAACTAAATGCTAATAACAACTCTTTGTGTCAGCCTGATTCTCATCACATCTTGAGGGAGTCAAACGCATTGACTTCCAGAAGACAGACTTGTACAGAAGAGAGAGCCTTTCCAGGTAGTATAAATGAGTAAGATACAGATCTCATGTTGAAGAAATAATGAAGCAAAAAAGCAGCAAGAAAGACAGAAGGGTCCAAATACAGAGAAAATGTCAACAGACTGTTGATGAAGACTCCGTGATAGATTTCCTGAGTGTTGTTTCCAGATTTATTATCATTTACACTGAAGAAACTGAAGAGAGATAAAAAAGATGAATATGAATCTCACATTGATCCAGGATTTGATAGACATAATTAGGTCAGTAACTGCTTCCAGAGCAGTTCAGAAAGAAACAGAAATTTTAAGTTAACATGAAATATTTATTATTGCTATTATTGATGAGTTTTAAAAAAAGAGAGAATTAGAGGTTAGAGTATTTCTTTAGAAACACTGCTTCTCTTGAAGATCTTAATTTAAAAAAAAAAAAACAGACATTTTCATTTGACTATGTCTATATTTCAAAGGATCAAAACAAAGTATGTACACTATTCCTCCAGAATACTCTTATTATTTTTCTATATTTGAGAGAATGTTCTGAAATTATGTACATATCTGGTCCAACATATATTTTGGTCAAACTAAATCTGGAATTCTGGTTTTTGTTTGAATAATTCAAAGAGTATTGGTGAGGTGAAAATTCTAGCAGTAAAACTGAAACAAAGTAAAAATTGTTGCAGAGTTCAGAATTACATGTCCAGGAACTTCAGTCACCATATTTGGTTGGTCAAATTATGTCCTCCCTCCTTTTTAAGCACAGGTAGTAATTGTCTCTAAATACTAGGCAGCACATACTTTATAGAATCCCATTTGCCCAGCCTAGCAGATTATTAATTTATGGACACTATAATTTGATGGAAGCATCTGGTATTAGAAAGCTAATTACCTCAGCTGCATATGCCCTATTTCAGTCTTACTGTGCCTCTTCTGCAGTGTGAAGGAGAAGAAATGTATATTTGAGCTTAACAAAATACCATTTAAGGACAGACAGAAGAAGCATTTGTAATATGACTGCACTTGAGAGCATCTCGTTAACTAGTTCCGTCCCTCTCCACAGAAACAGTAATTCCTATGGGCAGTAAATCCTCCTAGATTCTGTTCATTATTTCCTCCAGTTACATTTATTTCTATCTGATACATATTTACTGAGAAAACTAGTTAGACAAATAAGGACATGGAAGCCTGGACAAGAGTTAAAAAGATTTTCGAACTGTTGATAATGGTGATATTTCAGGCTTGCTCTCACCCATTTTAAAACCGGGGCCACTAAATATTTTTTTCTTATGCCAGGACACGACAGGAAGGAAACCAAAAGCACAATAGCTTTGCCCTAGACATAATCTTTCCTCTTCAGTTGCTACAGCCTTGTTTTCCTATCCCTACCTGCACCTATCTTCCTTGAAAGGCACCTGGTAACTGGGAAGTTCACCTCAATTTAGCAAGTGGCTGGTAGACACTGGTGTACCTCTCCAGAATGCCAGAGAAGTGTTTTGGAGACACAAAGACTGCATTTCCAGAAAGCAAATAATTTGCCCTTCTGGTTCAAACACTAGAACTAGTGCCTTTTCCCACTGACTAGGTTTGAAACTGATGTTTCTCCATCAGCTGCAGTGCTGATCTCTAGTGTCAGTAGAAGCCAGTCTCAAGACACACACAGCACATCCAACCCTCCTTTACACCTTTTTCCCCTTTACCCCTTCACTGTTCAGGGTGTTTTCCTTCTTTTCCTTTGCACTTTAGCATATACACAAAAGGCCATCAATGGTTTTGCTGACAAATTTGGACAGAATAAGGCAAGAATAAAGCTCCACTGCTGGAAGCTTGTGGTATTCTGAGCCTGGTGAAAAGATCAGGAAACCCAGTGGTCTCTAGTTGAGGCCATGAACAGCTGGGATAAATCCAAGAGCTGCCTTGAACTTGCTTTCATTTATTTCAAGATCTAATCCATCCCCAGCAGCAACATAGAATAAATATGATTTACAGCCACCTTTTCTCATGTAGCCAAAAACTGTTCTTTCTTTCAGGGCAGAGATATTTATTCTGTCCCAAAACAATCTTTCCTCAGCCCCTTTTTTTTTTGCAATGCCTTTTCTGCCTCTGCTCTTTGATGCCAATGCCAAAACTCCCATTTATTTCATTAAGTGTAGGATTTGTCAGTGTGAGATACAGGCAAAATCAGCAGGCTCCCAGATTAACGTGCACGGGCAGGACATTTCGCAATGTGACTAAACCAGTCTCCTTCTGTCCTAACTGAAGCTGATAGCAGAGTAACTATAGTACATGAAATAACCCTACATTGTGTGGAATTTAATAGACACTGTACCACTGGGGTGGAAGTGAGGCACGTACCACACCATCAGCAAAGTTGAAGGCATGCCAGCAGCCCTGGTGGCTAATTGTGACATCAGGTCAGCCCATCATCCTCACTGGGCAAGAAGAGAGTTACACATCTGATTTTTTGTTAGGCTTTGCCATGTATCATGAAATGCTATATTTTCCCTTCACATTTCTGCAAACAGCTTCCTTTATGTACTCTCTGGTAGCACAGAGAAACAATCACCCAGCGTAAAATGACTGCTAGACAGACAAAGAGCACCAGCTTTTGACATTAGCTGACCCATGACTTCATACTACCCTGAACTGAAATCCCCTAGGCAGGTTGAGCTGCCAGCACATCTACCTGGCAATGACAGTCCCATCTATGCTGTGATTTAGGGTGCTGCTCTTTCAGGGCTTTACTGCCATAAACCCAGACAAAACACTAGAGAAATTCAGATATCAGGTATTATCAAATAATTAACAGCTTCTTTTCAGACCAAGGCAGGAGAGGTAAAAAAAGCTATTCAATAAGTTACCCAAGTGATTCCTGGTTTTCCATATAAAACTGCTGAAAAGCATTTTCTAAGTAACCAAGACATTTCACTAGTAAAAATCATGTACTTCTTTTGACTCTAGTTACTCAGAGATGACTTGTATGCTTTGACCGAAAAAAAAACCCAAAGCTGTTTCAATGTACTACTTATAAGCAACCTGTAGTAGGCATTGAATAGTGAATTCTTCAAGCACATAAAGGGAAGTTACTTCATAACTTTTTCTTAATGAGTAATGGCATTAATTCTGTATTTCAAGCAGGACACTAGTCAGAACACTGCGCTTCACCAAATTAGCTATATTCGTGTGCAACAAACTGTAAAACAAGATAAGACACAGCTTTGATTGCTTATAACTCTGAACTATTTTCCCTTGAAATACGCTTTGGCGTGTGAAGCTGTAAGTAGAGTCAACAGGTTATACCATATCATGTCAGATAACACAGAAGAGATGGCAGAAGGGATCTATCAACAGTCCATATAATTTCTAAAACAAACTGAGCTTCTACATTTGAAGTATATATATATATATATATAAAAGAAATCCTACAGTGTTTGTTTGATGGCATAGCAATTTGCATGCTGTTATTTCAGGTGTGTAGCCTCTAATAAAAGTAACTAAAATCAGCTCCGTACACAGTGCCTCCCTAAATGTTGTGGTAAAAGGATGTGTGTGAAGCAGAGCAAAACACGAGTGTCTCAGGGGTCACAGCAACAGCATGTGGTGACAGGCATGGAAAAATACAATCATCAAGCAAAAGGCAAAACAAGCTAACTTTACATCAACATTTCAGACAAAAACAGGCTCCCATGAAACCAGCACAAACTCACAAGCAGTCAAGGCCAAATCTTGTGCTAGCTAGTCCATCTCAGTGCTCATGACATTTCAGTTCTAGAAGCTAGATGTTGCTGGAGCATTTTTACTTGCAGGTTAAAGGCACGTTCGTAGGCCTCACAGTGTGTCATACCGGAACGGAAGAAATATAAAAGTGAGACAGTCACTAAAGAGAAGCTGCATTTCCAGATTGAAACTGGCATAAACTGATAAGAACTTGGCATGTTATCTAGCTCCTGTAGCCTTCTCAATGACATTCATGTGTCCTAATGAAGTCCAACCACTTACCTCTACTTCTCCACACACAAGAGCAGACCACAGTTTTAATGCTACCGCGTGTGCCTGGTGACAAGAAAAGTAGGTTAGAGGCAGGTAGAGCATCATTTGGACCTCAGCATAGTGACTGTAAGTTGTAGTTTAGACCTCAGCTGAGAGTTAAACAATATACAGATGTTCTATTATCCCTCCTCATGTGGTGGAATGGGGAAGAGAATTGGAAAAAGAAAATTAAAACTCATGGGTTGAGATAAAACCAGTTTCAACTGAGCAATTGAAGGAGATATACTACTCCTAGTAGTAATAATAGTAATAGACTATACTAAAATCCAATCATTCACTGCCCAATAATTAGGCCATCCTGAGCAGTGACTTCTGCGAGCACTGATAGCACAGAAATCACAGCTAGCATAGCAATAGCAACGAGCATAAATATCGCAGTGAACACAATAACAGTGAGCGCAGAGATAGCAGTGAGCCAAACACTGAGTGCAGAATCTGAATAACCTCCCTACCCTCCAGCCAAATTTCCATTTTTACAGTGAGTGTGATGTTATGGTGTTGAACATTCTGTTAGCCAGTTTGGGTTAGATATCCTGACTCTGTACCTGTACACTAGCAAAACATGGGAAACTGAAAAATCCTTTATTTCTTAGCAACAACTAAAATCAGTAAGTTACCAACACTCGTATCATACTAAATGTAAAAACGAGCAGCCACCGGAAAGAAAATTAACTCTATTCCAGTCAATCATAAACATTACCTACCAACAATTAAAACAATATTTGTTAGCAACGTTATTCTTATACTAATTTCAAAATGCAGCAGCTACTGGGAAGAAAATTAACTCTGTCTCAGCCAAAAACAGGACTTTTCAGGTGTCTAGTTTAAATCTGTATATTATCTTACAAGGTGTAGCATCAGTTGCAATGCAGAGCTCTAGGATAGCCTGGGCTCCAGGGAATGCTGCAGCAGGGCTCTCATCTTTCTGACGGGGCTCAGAAAAGAAAAGCTCTTTCTATCCAGGCAGGGACTACACTTCTATCAAAAATAAAAATGGGGTTTCCAGACTACTGCCTTAACTCGGACAGTTTTGAAATTAGTAAGCATAATTCCCAGTGGCAGCAGAGTTAAGCCAGTGAGACTCAAGTGAAACTGAAAATTAACTACGTCTGTAAGTACAAGACAGTCCTCAGGATACACAACAGTCCCTGCTTAGCTTTTGTCAACTCTTTCAACCTGACAAGTTTGCATATTTTTTTTAGCAAAAGTCACATCCTCACTATTCATGCAAGATGCCAGAGGCCAATTAATTGTTACTATTTATGTAGTTTGTTTGCTCTGTACAAGTTTATTGAAAAAAAAAAAGTGATTCTGCAGAAAGAGCTTTGAAATATAACTTAATATAAAGCCATTTTTTTTCCTTTTCACATCTCACCTGGAAATTTCTTCTAGGCAGAAGTTTTGCTAGAGGAAGGCTAAAGTGCTGGAACATGATGCCTGGCATAAGAATTGAAGCACACCATGAAAAAGAGAGCTGGGAATTGTTCCGTGCTTTTTACTTTTCTTTGTCCTATGCTTTCTTTCATCTTTTTCTTGCACACTAATGTACATTTTTTGTGATCAGCAAGAATTCCTCTTAATGTATGGATCTACTTTGCAAAAATTCTATTACATGCCTCATTTTTTAAAAGCTTCCATGACCCTGTATTAAATATAGTCCTTTGTAATTGCCAGTCAAACACAGCTTTAGATTCAGAGTTAATATCTTTTGAAAGGGAAGAAAGGATTTTCTTTTCATTGGACAAGCATGAACAAAAGCTTTCAAACTCCATAACATAACTGAATCACTTTGCCCTATCTGCATTAAACCAGTAGAGCAATTTCTTCTTTTATAGCAACATACATCTTAAGGATAACTTCCCAAACAGTGAAACGCTACCTAGTGTTAAATTACCATTTGCAGAATTAATTTGCTCCATCATTTGAAGCAGTTCTCCATGACACAGAGGGCATCTACAGGCCTCATGGCACTTTGAGCTAGCCTCCAGGCAGCAGATTGGGGCAGGAGGATTCTTGCAGAGACCCTGCCAGAAGATGTGTAAATCAGCACATTCTTATGAGCACCTTATAGGAAAGCAGGAAAGATTTTGCACAGATATTCCTAGCTAGTACTCTGAGCAGACAGAGGCAGATAATAGAATAAAAAATGAGCCTTTTTAGAACTCTAATATTGTAGTCTTCTGCCATGTTTGAAGAATTTTCTGACTTCGGATGCTTGCCCATCTTTTCTGTAACAGTAACTTGCAGAGCTCTAATAGTTTTATCAGTTAGTTTGTCTATTTTTTAGTTTGGGGGATTTTTTCTTGTAATGATGAAAATATAAGTATCTAACTACACACTAGGCTCTGATCAAGGAAAAATGTCCTGTGTATCAGCAGACATAAAGCAGCTCCAGCAGAGATTGTTGCTGGTGGATACAGCCTCCATTATTCATATAAAACACACTGCTGCCATGGAACATTATTCTTAATATTAGTAGTCCTCCCTGAGTGGGCTTACTAAAGTGTCCTCAGCATCACTGTAGGCTGCTAATGATCTTCTGGTAACAGCCCATTTTGCTATGTCTTCTGCTTAACTAACATGTATTTCTGCTGCATTGGGGTATTTCCCCCACACAGTAATCATCCAAGGAAAACATTTTTAATATTCTCTCTTGCAGCATAGCTAGAGAAAGGCTTTTGATAGTCTTCCTGAGTCTGCTTATTCTGGATATCCTGCATAAATACCGTTGTAAAATCAGCAGCTTCACTTACTCCTATACTCCCAGTCCCACTCCAGAAATGACTGTGATGATGGCTTCTCCCAGTCTTGGTAAGAGGGGACCACATTCTGCTTTCCAACTCAGATGCTCTGACTGTGCGTACACTTCCTGCCTGCTTCCTACACCACAGCACATTGTAGCACTCTTCTTCCTTGGGTCGCCTTTTGGAGCACACCAGTCTCCAGCCTGAACCTTCATATACTCCTATAGAAACTACCTTACTGAAGTAGGGGGATGAGAATGTATGCTAATACAGGTCTGAGGCTGATGTAAGGTGATGCATCTTGATGGGTGCTGGGTCTGGATCTCAGTCTGATAGAGAGTTGGGAAAAAGTATTTAGCATAAAAATGGGTTCAGGCACCTGGAAATAATTTCATCTTCTCAAGTCTACATAAAACCTCAGAATCCCTCCTGCAAAGCATTACACAGCAGAAGTGTACTGTATATTTTCCTTCACTTCAGCTTATCTGAATTTTCTGTTTTGCAGAAAGTAGCACTGACCCTAGCCAGTCAGCTTTCTAAAGGGCTTGGACCTCTTTTGATGGACAAAAGCTCATAAGTTGTCAACTTTGTAATCCTCAGATTTAGTTTGCTTCCCTTGTACAGCAACAAAAAAAAATTCTAATAGATCTAAGTACAAAAGTTGCAATTATTAATGCAATTAATCCTGCCGTTGAATTCCTGCCATCTTAGCTTAGGTGATAACTGATGTTCTGCAGTGATACAACAGGAAAATCCTGGCACTGATTTTCTTAACAACTTTGCTGCTGTTTGGTGGGCACAAAAGAGTGATTCATTTATGCAAAGAAAATGCACATGATATTCCCTGTAATTGTTTTGCACAAGTTAGGTTTTGGATTTTTATAAATCAAACAAACTTTGGAGTACTATTCTAAAAGGCAGTGTGGTTAAGATATTCTTCATAAGAACTTACCTTACTTCAAGGCCATAAGAAAAGCAAATACATCCTTCTCAATCAGTCTTTAAAAGCCAAGATGCAGAGGCTTGGGAGCCACACCATCTTTATTTAAAAAAAAAGAAAAGAACTTCACCTAAATCCAACTCAGAATAGACCCCCTCCTCAGCACTCTGGCAGAGCTAGTCTTTAAAGGGGCACTATCCATTTAGATAACAAACATTAAAAGAAGGTGTCAGTTAATCTAGTCTGAATGTCAATTTGACAGACAGCTTCATAGAATCAGAATCATAAAATCATAGAATCATAGAATAGTTAGGGTTGGAAGGGACTTTAAAGATCATCCAGTTCCAACCCCCCTGCCATGGACAGGGACACCTCCCACTAGACCAGGCTGCCCCAGACCTCATCCAACCTGGCCTTGAACACCTCCAGGGATTCGGCAGCCACAGCTTCCGTGGGCAACCTGCGCCAGTGCCTCACCACTCTCATGGTGAAGAAATTCTTCCTTAATGTCCAGTCTAAATCTGCCCCTCTCCAGCTTATACCCGTTCCCCCTCGTCCTATCCCCACAAGCCTTTACAAATAGCCCCTCTCCAGCTTTCCTGTAAGCCCTCTTCAGGTACTGGAAGGTTGTTACAAGATCTCCTCTGAGCCTTCTCTTCTCCAGGCTGAACAAGGCCAACTCTCAGCCTGTCCTCGCAGGGAAGGTGCTCCAGCCCTCTGATCATCTTTGTAGCCCTCTTCTGAACCCGTTCCAAAAGCTCCATATCCTTCTTATATTGAGGATTCCAGAACTGGACACAATACTCCAGATGAGGTCTCACAAGAGAAGAATAGAGGAGCAGAACCACCTCTCTTGACTGCTGGCCACACTTCTTTTGATGCAGCCCAGGATACCGTTGGCCTTCAGGGCTGTGAGCGCACATTCCCAGCTAATGTTGAGCTTCTCATTAACCAGCACTCCCAAGTCCTTCTCTGCAGGGCAGCTCTCAATCACATCATCCCCCATCGTGTATTGAAACTGGGGATTGCCCTGACCCAGGTGCAGGACCTTGCACTTGGCCTTGTTGAACCTCATGAGGTTCTCACAGACCCACTTCTCCAGTCTGTCCAGGTCCCTCTTCCTGTTTTTCCTCTTCCATTCACTACCCTGCAACTCTTTATTGTATATCTTACTTTTCTCTTAAAATACAATTCAGAAGTCAGAAGCTTGAAAAACTGATCAATACCAAAGGAACTCCTGAGAAGGTAATTGGTTATGAACATCTTAGATAAAAACTCTCAGGTGCGTGAGTTGCTTTTGCTTTGTCTGTCTCTTTGTGATATTCTCAGACTCATTTGTTTATGAACTTATGCAGTTGTATTGGAAGATCTTTAAAGTTAAAAGTAATAGAAAGAATTATAGTTAGATACATCATCTTCCCCAGGTAACTGACTGTCCAAGAATATGGTTTTTCTTCTAATGACAGAAGATGTTTGAAAAAATTGTTTGAAAAGCAAAAAATTCTTATAGGAGATTCTAAAAGAATTAAAGGTATGTATTTATTTTATGCATACAAAAGACAAGACCCACAGCCAAAAACTAACTCTCTGAACATCCCCCTGCATCTAGAATTGTCTGAAACCAAGTATTTCTTCTTTCATGTTGTATTAAATCATTATCTGTCCCTGACTCTATATTCCAAAGCATTTTAGAGTGTATTTCTTTTGTTGTTGCTAAACTGACATTGTAAGAATACGCTGCAACTTCAGTTGCCTCTCTCTTCCCTACTCTTTTTACTTGATTTGGAAACTGTCAGTTGAAAACAAAGTTTCATTTTAAAATTGTCAACAAAATCAAAGTAGAGAGATAGTGTAAAAGGAAAAAAAAAAAAAAATAGAAAAAACCCAACAACCTCCCTTCCCAGCACACCATATCTTTGGCTTTTAGAGAAGGCTTTGTTGCACTTAGCTCAAAGGGCTGGCTTTCACCTTTCACAGCCGCAATGGTTTTAGTCATGAGTGTGGTCAGATGCCTTTCATATGTTTATGTTAAGCAAACTAGTAATTTGAAACATGGGTAAGAATCAACAAGCTCATGCTAAGAAGCCAGGTTCCTGTAAGCACAGATATTCAGACTTTTATTTGGAGCTATCATAAAAAAGGGTAAATGATGCTTTAGTCTGTCACACATCCCTTCAAGGTCATTACAGAGCTAGAGTAGTGAAACACCATAAAAGAAAGCAATGGTTTCATTTACAGGCTTCTCATTCAATACCCCCAACCCTCTTCATTAGGACCAGATCTCAAAGCTCGAGAAAAAGCCGTTTAATGACTGAAGTTAAAGACTGCATTCAGAATGATGAATAAATACTTTTGACTAATTGTGGTAAATCCTCAAATTGCATGGAATTCTGGCAGGCATTTTATCAAATGGTATTAATGTCCTGTGGCATCAGGAGTGTTAGGTTTTGTATTCCCTAAGGGAACCAAAGGCTACCAAAGGGGTGGCAAGATTTTCCCAGGCTCGTAGGGAAGCACCGTCTGTGATATTTTAGACAGACTCATTTTCTGTGGTTTTATGTGGTGCTCTGAAAGGCTCCATTGACATGTACTTTCAGAGCACAGTGATGTTAGGCTAGTTATTTGTACTTTTTATTGGTCTTTCCATAAGTGGTTTTACATTTATAACTCTCACTATGAAGGGAAGTCTGTTTTTAACTAGAAACTCCTAGTTATGCTGGTGATAAGTCACTGAGGCATGGGAGGAAAGTTACGCATTGGTGAGAGTCTTTCTGGACCACCCTCAGTATTTCAAGGCTATGCTGTGCTGCACACACACGGTTTCCATATAGCCACCTGGCCTTTCTTAAGAGCAAAATGCAGAGGACTTCTCTTTAACATTCTGGTCTTCTTATAGGATCTTCTGCAAGTCAAAAACTTATGTTAAAGAAAAACCTTTGTCCTCATGATGAAATTTTAAGAACCAAGGATGCCATTTTTAAATGATTGCTGTGTGTACAATAGTAAACAACTTTACATGCTGAGAAAAATCTGGGAAGCCACAGATGAGCTAGTGCCTCCACATTTTGAACAGTGTTATTTAGCTCATTACACAGTTTTATTCCAGGTCTGAATGGAGCTTACACAGTTATCACAACTAACATGCTAATAATGATTAAGCCAAGGTACGTACATGAAATAACGGTTGAAATAGATGGATAGTATTTCTTGTAGCAGTTATAATCCGTTCCGAATTTTTGCCTTACGGTGATGCCAGTACCAAAGCTAGACTGAAATTATGTTTGAGGAAAACTCCTTCCAGCTACACTTAAAATAAGCTGATACAGCAGGGTCACGTAGCTGTTTACTGCAGCAACTTGGGTTTGCTTTAATTAGTAGATGGAACTGTTCATATTTCAATGTTTTCAAAGCAATGCCAACCTGGCACTGTTCTGTTATAGAGAATTAATTCAAATTAAGCCAATGAAATTGGACAAATCTTCACAAGACTGAACTATGAAACTTTTAAAAGACACTCAGACACTCCTTAAGTGGTCACAGGTTGCTCTTTGCTATTGTCTGGATCCACTGTAATCTGCAAGTGTGACTTTGCAATGAGAGAAAACCCACTGTGATACATGTGGTTGTTTTGAAAATATCCAGCATAGATACAGATAGAAAGAAGTGGATTTGGTGTGTCACTGCAACATAATCTGGGATTCCATTGCCCTTGTGTATATTTATTGTGTTTAACTGTCCCGTCTAAACCTGCACAGATGACATCTGAAGCATATCCACCAGTACAGCCTAGGACTCAGTGCTAGCACTGGGGCTGCTGCATGGTTTTCAGTCAATTACAGTCTTATCAGCCTGTGAAGTTCATCAAAATGGAAGTTTAAAAATAGAAAAAGTAAGCTACTAAAATTGCTTTAGACAGCTGCTATATGAGATAGCAGGTGGTGAACCCAGAGGCCCCAAGAAATATTAATATTTAAAAGGCCTTAAACTTCAATAGATTCAGGTAAGTGCATGGCACTGTCTGATGCCTACGGGGTGATAGAAATCCGAATGAATAAATTAGATAAGGGCCTTCAGCTTCTCTGAAGTGGTTCTCTCATGGTACTTCCCAGATCTGTTCTTTATCTTCATTAGCTCATCAGCACATGGGGCTGACACCCCACTGGACTCCTGGTTAGTCTCCACCATCACCAGCCTTTGTCCAAGTCACTGCAAGCCAGAGACATTTAGGTAAGTACTATGCAATATGGTATGGTGGTGTAAAGGTCAGCTCTGTGATGGTTGCTGCTGGTGCACAAGGCTCTTATCTGTCACATCAGGTTCACCTGTAACAGGCTGTGGTTCTCATGGAGCTACTCATCTGTAGCCATCACCACTTTTTGCTATGTGATGCTCTTCTGTGTTGTTTTGGGCCCTGTTTATAGCTAGAAAACTATGCTGCTCTCTGAAAATCTACCTAAACTCCACAGTTGAGAAGAATCAAAAGAAAAAAAAAAAAAAAAAGGCTTGCTTATTACCACCTAATGTTACATTACTATCTTTTGAATTAAATATACATCTCCTCCCAATTCAGGTAAGCATGTATACAATGGTATCTTAACATCAAATCTCCCAGTCTTCTAGGTTTACAAGCTGGTCTGTTTTTTGGCAGAAGAAGACGACATACCTTGTAGTTGTTTTTTACTGTTGGAGCTAGTCAGGTGCTGCATTGATGGGAATAAAGTTTATTAAACTGCCACTCAAAAAGATGTTGAAAGATTAATTCTAAGGTTTTGTTGGCTATGTTATAAATTACATTTAAAAATCCAGCTGCCTGCATGAATTATGTTATTCTAGGAAGATATTCAGCATTTTAGATGAAACCATTTTTTAGAGGAAAAAATAAATATTTTCCTTGGGGAAAGCACTAGTAAGTTTCAGTGTTTCCCAACTGAAAAACTTTAAATCTTACAGAGGACAAAAAAATCAGGAATTCATTATTATCCAGAAGTAGAGAAAGACTTTTTTAATCATATGGAAAATTACAGGACATTTTAATTATACTTGCATTGATATCTGAAACACACAAGTGCATGCAATAAATTGTGTGCTACATGCTATGATATAAAAAAACCTTTGAAATAAAAAAATTATTGCATGACTTTGAAATTACATTAGTAATAATGACCATACCACTAATGAGCTAAGCAGTATTGAGTTCTGTATTGGTACCGGGCTTTACATTTTTTTTCTTGGCAATTCATTGTCTCAAAGAATAAAAGAAAGTGCTGTTTGCAACAGTAATTTGTCATTTTTATAGAAAGCAAACTCCTGGTGTCTTGCAATTATACAAGTCTATTTTCTGATTGGCCGCCAGTACTTAAAAAAAATCATCAGGTTTTGGGTTGGGGGTGAGGAGGGTTATTTGATTTTGGTTTTTTTTTTTTAATAACCTCAATTACAGCAGGATCAATTACAATATATTTAAACACAAAATGTAGCAATGCTAGTGCATTTCTCAAGACACATTTTGCAGTTAGTTTAAAGCCAGCCTGACACATCTTTTGTGCAGAACACTTTGCACAAAATTTATCTAGCATCTTAATACAATCTAAACTAGAGGATGTGTTTCTGTCTCCATAAGGATCATATCCCTCCAACAGTGCAAGCGTTCAGTTTTTGACCTTGCAGATAATTAAATGAAGACTGAACCATTACTTATCCTGACAATGCAACTTACTAGATTAGGGGAAAATAAAAGAGAAACAAAGAAAAATGAGAGAGATCTTAAGAGCAGAGCACAGTGCACTGTGAGAAGCTGTTAGAGGTCTGGAAGCCTCTAACAGCTAGCTGAAGTCATCAAAAACCTCTCTGGTATGGGCACAGTTGGTCTCTTGTAAATGAATTTTTTATCATCCAGCCACAGCTGCTTGTTACATAAACAGGTGGAACTAGACTGCCCAGGTTAAGTGTGAAACCATATCTTCAGCTGACATTTACCTTGATTTCAAATTTGACTGCTGCAGTTCAGGGCAGGGATTTATTCTGCACAAAGTTATTGCCCTGGGGAAAGACAGGAAAGAGAGGAATAAGCCAGAAACTCCAGAGAAAACGAGAAGCTGCAGAAGCCACAGGCCTTTCTTCTTCAGGTTCCTTCTTGTCAAATTTTGTCTTCCAAGTCTGACATTAAAGCACCTCTAGTGTCAGGCTGTGCCTTTCACTGAGGCAAATGCCAGTTGTTTTAATAGTTGCTTTCTCAGTCTCCAGGATCAAGCAGACTTTACCTCTGTCCTCAGCACGCCATGGGGAATGCCACCCAAATTCTCAAACTGGTTGCAATACTCGGACAAGCCACAGCAATTGCCTGTTGTCATGATGACACACCAATACATCTTTTGGTACCAGAATTAACACAGTCTGTATGTGCTGCACAATAACAAGTGGCTCTTCCATGTGCCTCACTGTACAGCGATGCCTTATACTTTCATTAGCTTTTCTGTAGTCATATTTCTTAAATATCACTTAGGAAAAAACATGGTTTTCAAATTTCTGCAATAACACAAAAGACAGAAATTAGAGAAAGTAACCAAGAATTATTTGAAAAGTCTAGCCACCTCTCTTTTTGCCAGCATCCACTATGTGCAGGCTCAGAGAGGAGCACTCTAGTTTCCCAATTGTCTGGCATGACCCCATAGCACTTCTCAGTGTTCAAACAGTTCTGACAGAGCATAATTCCACCTTCCACTGGCCCGTCCTACTCCTGTCATATGACTTTAACGCCCTTCAGTAACAAGTGTTCAAGGAACACAGGCAAGTATGTTTCAGCTCCTTCACTCCACTCTTTCATGGGGAAGTGAGACCTATTCAATCCCCCTAACTATCCATCTATGTCTCTCTCATTCAGCTACAGCAGCTTCTTCAACTTCATCCATCTTTTTACCCATCTGGTAAACCTGGCTGAAGACTCACAAATAACAATTTCGAAGAAATGTTGAAGAATTTGTGTTTGGATAGAAGAATGATTAAATAGCCTTTTAAGGGGGTGAATTAAAGCTGCTTTTCCCTTATCAAACCAGAGAGGCATCATGCAGTTGGCCTATGGACACTCAAGTGCTGGCCAGCTGATCTGCACGTACCAGCTTCCAGTCAGCAGTATCCTACACCAGTATTCATCTAGATCAGTGTGAGGGAAAATGGAAAGGCACCGAGCTGTGGGAATGGGACTGCAGAGAGCAATGTCAAGCCCATGGGAAGAAGAGATGAGAAGCTACCAAAACAGGGTTAGTAGTGTTTAGGTCACACACAACACTAATCCTTTGGGAAATCAGGATTCATTATTTTCTAGGATTACGGTATGACACACATAAACATAGACAGTGGGGAGGAACCAAAGTACACACTTTATGGTACAGTGATGCAATAGAAATTAATTTTAACTCTATATTAAAAAGAAGTGACACTATGAATATGGATCAAAGCACAAAGCCAACCTATGGAAATAGTCTTGGTCTAGACAGTGTGAGCAGACTTAGCTCATTAAAGAAGACACCACCCTCGATGAAGAATTTAATGAGGACTTTCACAACACCCAGGCAAACTTCATAACTGGAACATTCAAATGCCTGAGTTGATAATTAACAGTGGTCCATTCTCTACAACTGGAAGTCAATATCTTCAAAATTAGCAAGAACTCAGGATCTCTGGAACATGACTTCTTAACAAAGATTTCTCCCAGATTGTGAGCTCTCAATTTTACTAGAAAAGATTCACACTGAGCACCATCACTGACGTCAATCAGAATAAAAGCTGAAGAGTAATCTAGAGCGGTTAATTCTTTTTAATCAAAATTTGGTTATCCAGAAGACAACCATTAGAGCAGTCAAGCACTGTGTGCCATCTGCAGCTCATGCCCTACAGACTACTAAGAAACAGAAGAATCATTGGTAGATAGTATGTCAATGTCCAGACAAATTTTATGCCTGATTTGAATGTAGATTAGAGTCCATTATTCCAAAAGTCTTATTGTAGACAGGTTTGCAAAGGAGAGCTTTAGTGTCTGCAGAAAAGTAAAAAGTTTAATACCTCATCAATGCCACCAAATAAATTCTCTAAGGTTTAAAACAACATTTTTTTTTTACCTTCTTTAAGTACTCTGTCCAAGAGAATTTTATGTTTTTGTCTTTCAAGATATTTAGTTTGGGGTATATATAATCACTGTCAAAAAAAATGTCAAACTATTGCTAATAACCTAAGATTTTTTGAAATGCCAAATAGTAGCATAGATCTATTAAAACTAACTTCTGTGTAGCCTGATGCTTCCACTCGGCATAATTGGCATAATTCAAATTGCTATTGTCTCCTGAAATCTAGATGAACTCCCATCTGCTTCATTTTTGCATTTTCTGCAGTAAGACCTGGCAACCTTAGAAAAGCTCTTTCTGGATCTGAACTTCACATACAACTTCAGTTATTAGAGGAAAGCCATCATCCAAGAACGGTTTGGCCTGATAGTTTTAAACAAATCATCTGTACTTATTTGCTGTTAGAGAATACCTATGCCTGCCAGCATTTAGTCAAAGCCTAAATTACAATCAGTAATACCATAAAACCATACTCCAGCATTATTGAAACATACTGCTAAAAATCCAGCCTCTTGTTTAAGAAAATATTCTTTACACTTCTGTATTCTCACCTGACTCTTCCTTTTCCATGAGGGATGGGAGTGGGGTACAGGAATGGAGGCAAGGACAGGCAAGGGATTTCCAGAATGTTTTTGACTCAGGTAATGAGATGTTGAAATGACCAAGTAGTATCTTGCCTACTCACCACAAATAATAACATGTAATAACACAAATAATAGAATGAAGTTATAGTACAGTCAACTTAAGAGTCTATAGAGCCAAGACATAACCTAAGACACACAGGCAGGCCAAATGACAGCACTGAATACCTGACTTCTACCATGAGCAACGTAAATACAAGCACCATGAAAGGTGATAAGAGGGAAACATCTTATTGCAGGTTTCACAGCGACCATTTCCAACTCCATTGAGACACAAAGATACCTCTCTTCCCATAGGGAGATTTCTGACTCCCAGAACAGTTTCAAGCACCTTGTCCCTCGAGCCTAACTCAAATAGGTTTAAAAGATTAAAGGGACTGCTTTGGAGGATTAAAAGGAGTAGTTACTCTCTTGCTTGTAATACAACCCCAACATGACCAGTTCTAGCCAAGGTGAGTTACCTTTAACAATAAAAAGCAGCAGCAAAGACAAAAGCTGTCCTAGGGAATCAGACCTGGACTTGGAAGATACAGGTTCACTACCTAAAATTACTATGGACAGCCTTGGGCAAGTCACCTTCTCCTTGCCCCTTGGCTACATGGGGAAAATAAGCATCATGCTACCCTACAGAAAGGTAAAGGTAGACCAAGAAAGGCACTGGGAGTTGTATGTATACTTATGGCTTTTTTCCTGATGAAGTCTTTTTTAGTTAAGGACCTAATACAGTATTTTTTAAAAAGCACCACTTTATAGTACAAATGTATATGATTGAACTGCAAGCTACGCAAGATAGCAGCTCATTAAAGCCATATACAAAGGCCATTTAGATTCCAATATTCTGGTTACTCTCTTACAAAGATACTTGCAAACAGTAGTATTAATATAGTCTAAAGCTTGTGGACCACAAGATTTGGTAGCAACAGAACTCAGAGATAACTACCAACTTGAAGTGAAATCCTTCCAAGGGTGAAGAATTCTGGGAGGTGCCACTCACACTCTTTTTGGCTGGCACCAAGTATAGCTGGGCTCTAGAGAGCTTACAAACAGACTGGGGAAATTAAGCTGGCTGGTAATTTACATGTGTTCCATAAACATGCTCTCAGTAAAACCATCCGTCCCATAATTCTTTCAAATACTGTATTTCTTTGTCCTGACCAGCAACTTCATGCACACCACGTTTTGGGTATCTTTTTTTCCTGATACAGAATGATATTCTGCTGCCTGTGCATCATCTGTGCGCTGCAGATGTGCCAACCACTAGCCTCCAATCGTACCAGACTGTGTGAGCCAAAATACTTCTTCATATACTAAAGAGTGGCTTTCTCAGTGGGAAACAGCCGTATTGATAAATCACAGATTTTAAACTTAGAGGTAAACACATGTAGGAATCAATAGCATTCAGAATGTATTCCTGATACACATTGACTTGCAAGCTGAAGAAGGTTTCTAATGGTTCAAAATATACACAAATGCATCTAGACTGCAGTTCAAGTAAACCCCTGAATCATAAAGTAGTCCAATCCATCTGTTCATATCTTTTTCACACACTGAGAAAAATATGAGATACCTTTTCCCAGGGCAATGAAATCGTTCTTAATGTTCAAAGTTCTGGGATGGTGCTCTGTTCACTGAAAACTAAGAGTTTATTTGATAAACAAGATTTGCTTTGTGGTAAATCCATTTCCTCTAGTTCAAATCAAATAATGAAAACATTAAATCTAAGCATATTTCTCCAAACCAATACCTCAAAAAATATTTTTTATATTTCATTTTGTAATAATCTTATATCCCTAAGGAAAGGAAAAGTCAGCAAGGTTTGTAAGAAGCAGTGATAATATATTAACCTAACTGCTACTGTCAAGGAAAGAAAATGGACAAATATTAAACAAAGATTATTTTTCAGGACTGAAACAGAAGCAGTAAAACATCAAGATAAATACAGGAAAAGAATGATTGTCCAACTTCAGCTTAATGTTCATCAAATAAAAGCAGTTCAGGTTTTACTAATTTAAAAGAAGAACATAACTCCCAGAATAAATCTGGTATCTAAATGATATAGCACCAAATAATACCAAAGGCAGTAAAAGGCTTGCAAAAGACTGATGGATTTTTTCATTAGGGGAACAGGGTCTTTATTCCCTTAGAGAAATCTATAAAAAGGAATAAGTCTAGTTGCATATTCCCTGTTCTTTAGCTGTTTGACTATTTGGCTTCAGTAAACAACTTCCTAAACTATGTCATATTTGAGTTCAGACTAAAACAAAATTAGAGCCTGCTTATTCAAGAGATTTTTCCCAGACTGTCGAGTGTTTTCTTTGACATTTCTTTAAAAAACAAGTTTTAAACCAAATAATAAGACTAAGCTCATTGAAAGTCTATAACTTATTAAAACGTTTGAGACTACTACACTAATTTTCTTCAGACCTGGTTTTTCTCCATTAAAGCTCAATGAAATACTGTCAGCCAGCTGCCTGCTTTGCAAGACCATGAACCAATTGCACAGAAATTTCTTTACAAAGCAAAGAAAGGTTTTATTAAAACTCTGCAATACAGAGCTCTTTCAGCATCAGTAGGCGAGTAATTCCTCAACTGACCCAGCTGAGAGCAAGATTTGTAAGCTATATGACCAGTGGTATTGTTTGTTTCTACTGCAGTAACACTTAAAGGTACCATCTAATGAATAGGAACAGTTTGTCTAAATACTGCATTTTCTCAGTAATGGGAAAGAAAGGTCTTTTAAGAACAAACTGGAATCTACAGGTTCACATCTTACTGCAGCAGAAAGTAGATGCAGATATCAATAAATATTAAAATTCTCACATTTTTTTTACATTTTCTATGTAGTTCCTGAATGTCAATAACAACTACAGAACTAAACTGAAACAGAATAATTATACTACTCATAAAAAAAAAATCCATTTCCTAAGTACTGTATTTTTCTTGAAAAATCCTAGCAGACATTTAAGTTTCCTCCTCATCTTCTAATCTAGAGTACTACCATCTGCACACACTTCACATGTCCCACTTTTTTTACTGACAATCATATAATTGCAGCTGTAGCATGCAATTATCTGCTGCAACCAGCACTGAAGCCTAATAAAGAAAGGCAAAGATAGTTATAGTCAGATATACAATGCTGTTTGGCTAATGCTTCTCTCGATTCACTATTTAAATGGTAGTACAGTCAAAACAGGGAGCAAATACTAATTGAATGATGAGTAAATTGATATAATGCAAGTTAAGGATAGGACACCAGAAGGAGTGTGTACAGTGAAATAAGTTAAATCTGACAGCATGGTTCAAGAGGTGTTAAACACCTTAAAGACATTTAGTAGCACACTGTGATTTATGCGTGCTTTAATGACATGGCCTGGTTATCTAAAAGCCTTTCAGAACAAATTTCCAGTAAATACATTCAGAATAATGTAGAAGTCATTTGTAGAATAACTTTTGCTAACGAAGTACAAAGTCCACCAAATTCATTCTTTCCACAGACCAAGTTAAGCTTTTGTTTCAGAAGTACACCATATAGCTGTCATTTTGTGCCTTACATTTGTATTTTCATTATTTCTACCTATACTACTGCCAATTGCACAATGCATATGCTTCCTGCTCTTCCTACCGATACACAAATATGATGCTTCAGGGTCCAGGCAGAAAATAAAGGCAAAACAAGCCAGCTCTTTCAGTGATAAACTAAGACATAAAGACAGATGCACAGTGATGTGGTAGTGTTTGTCAGATGCTTGTTTTGTCAGGTAGTTTGTCAGTGTTTGTCAGGTAGTTGGTTTGTATCCCAAAAAAAAGGCTCACAAATGTCCTAAACTGCTGTCCACTGATGCGTTTCCCATAACCCACCACATTATTTCTCACGTTTAGCAAGCTTTAGAAGTTTGACCCATATAATTAATCCCATTTAAAGACTAGTCTAGTCTTTAATGAAACTAGGCTTCATGGGAACACCTCTGACTAAGGCAGAATTATAGCTCTGAGCTCCCTGCTGCTCCAGGCTGGGTCACATAACCATGCCCTTCTACCCATACCCAACATGGACTCTGTTGGGCAAGGACAGGGATCCAGAAATGAGTCAAGTATCAGCCAATGAGTACATTTAATGCAAAAGCGAGTTAAAACCAAAACAAAACAGGGGCTGATTATTTAAATTAGAAGAAGCAGAGCTTCAGGTGCCTGATTTGGAACTCCTTAAACAAGTAGCCACTACCTCAAAGTCTGAGCCTTTAAAATAGCTTCAAGGCTTGGGAAAACAAATCATTAAAGTTTGCCTATGTGGCAAAGGCTGCTTGTGGTTTCCAATTCTTTTGTAATCAGTTTCCCATCTCATTTTTCCTTGAACTTTGTTTGATCTGAATTGAAGCCGTGTGTGAATTCAATACATGCTGACATTTAAAAAAAAAAAACAAAAAAAACCAAAAAAAATCCACCAACAACAAACCTTTAGATCTGCTTTGATATCATAATTATCAACTAAGTTTTGTTGTAGTATTATGATGGTACATAGAACATCAAACTAAAAAAAGTCGGACATTAATGCCTTGTTTTCATGGTTTTGTATACAAACTGGACAATGTAAGAAAAACATGATAACCTAATTAAAGATTTCCTTTGCATTTTCCAGGCAAAATATAAGAAATTAGTGTGTTTCATTCAACTACAATTTTTTACATTCCTGTCTGGACCTTTGCTCTTTCTGATGTATAAAATGTCTGGAAAAGAAATCTTGGTAGTTTGTTACCAAATACTCAAGATAAATGAAATCTCTTTTCACAAAGTACTTTCAGCACTAAGCTTATCAGATCACTACTGGATGAACACTTGCAAGGGCCTCTGACTGCAAAGCAAAGCATCTCCTGAAGTGATTGTTACCCTGAGAGGAGAGAAAACAGTATAGCACTTAAAATTAGAATAGAAAAAAGAAAATTAAGCTCATTTAGTTGTACTAATGCCAATGATGATGACTATAGCAGATAAACTGAAGATAACAATATTATGCCATATTGCAGAAAAACTAAACCCTGGAAAGCTAATTGTTTATGCCAAGATAATAAGCAGATTATATCATTGTATTCTTATGCTATTGTTCTAGAAAAAAAAATAGACTGAGGCTTATATCAAAATTGCTGATCCAAATGAATCTGCTGTACAAGCAGTGAAGTGCAGACATCTATTACCAAGAAAGAGCAGCCTACACTCTAACTGCAGTTACCCTCAAATTCTTATGTGATGTCCTCATTTTCTTCTTTGAGGACTTTAAAATGGAAAGGAAGATTTGCTTGCAATGCTTATGAATAGGGTGATTCTACTGAAACTCCTTTAACAGGAGGTGCCTTTTGACTCCTGGCTCATCAGTCAGACCATACTGTGATTCAAGTCATGACAAAGCATCCCACTGTGTTCTGTAAGGGATTGTACAGTTACATCAATATCCAGTATCACACAGTAATAAGACAATTAATA
Source organism: Cuculus canorus (assembly GCF_017976375.1). Lineage (NCBI taxonomy): Eukaryota > Metazoa > Chordata > Aves > Cuculiformes > Cuculidae > Cuculus > Cuculus canorus. The sequence continues at coordinate 17,151,295 of NC_071441.1, forward strand.
CAGATTCTTAAGACAATTGACTAGCTTTGCTGCAGGCTTCCTAGCTGACTTTAGAGAAGGTCTTTCAGAGCTGTATTTCAGCTCCTAGAATTTAAAGTGACAACTAAACTCATTCTTGCCTCCACTCAGTCTAGTTTGTCCGTGGGCAAACTGCTTGAAAGATTTTTACATGTGGCTAGTTACCACGTACTACAACAAATCCCAAATGTTGCCTGAAGTTTGTAGGAGCAAATATTAATCTTCCATTGCAGTGGCCTACACACTTCACAAAACAGACCCAGGGCTCCTAGCAGACTCCAAAAGAAGGCGTTGTAATTTATCAGGAAAAGAAAGCAGTTTTATTTGCCGTGTATTCTGATGTTTATTTTCAGAATATCATTAGCATTTTATTTGGATGAAACACACACTTATGAAACCAATCTTGTGATAGTCCCTGCTACTGGTATTTTGATTTACGCTGCAGGTAGTCTCAGAAAATAAAACTGATATCATTCCAGATAAAATCAAATGAGATCATACAGTCCGAGAGCACTCTTTAGGCACCAATGGATCAGACTGGAGCTTCTCAATAGTATAAGAACAAAATACATATACACTCACACATATAGATTGATATACAAAGTAACAAAAAGCAGGTAATGGGGATGGTGGGTCTTCAACACTAAACATTTCAGTACATCTAGAATTAATAGCGATCCTATAACTATATTTTAAAATATTTGAGTCACTCACCCATACTCATTATTTGAATATGAAGGATATTATGATTTTTAGCAAACTTAAAACTTAAGAAGAAGGCATTAGCCACTTCCAAGGGCTTCCACAAGATCTATCAGTTCATTTCCTGGAGAGTCAACACCTCAAACAAGCATCTGGTAAAAAAGCTCAGGTACCTACTTACTACAAGTTCAGCCTCCACAAGGTCTCATTGTGTTTCCATGGCTTCACCTTACCTCAGTTTTACTTCTACACAGCCACCAACAACCATGTCTGCAGATGCCAGCTCCTGAAATAAAATATAATTGAAATCGGACTTAGCTCAGCACATATGCTTCTCAGAAGCACCCATCTGGACTCTCAAGCAGCTATGCCAGCTGAGTGAATCTCAGTACTCTCTGTCACCCCACATCCTTTCCTCTCCCTCCTTCTCTCACTCCTGCTTTTGTCTACCATGCAGCACATGTTAGAGTCCCTCATGAGCAGATTCACGTTGTTAACCCAGTAGAAAACTGATTACTTTTTCTGGGGTAGGTGAGGAAGAACTAAGCTAATATTCTGCAGGATGAGTGAATTAAACCTAGTCATAGGGAATGCAAGTGACAAAAACGAAGTGAGGGCAGAAAGTACATAGCCAAGACAGAAAAAGAGAAGTCCTTATCCTTCAGCAGCTCTAACATTAGGTCACCTGTACCACTCAGTTTCAGCCTTATTACGCCCAAGCCCCATACCTTTCAGAGCATTTCATAACTGGAAACCCTGTCTCACAGCACCAACAAGCCAGGTATTTCAAACAACAACAACAAAAAAGTATGTCTCAGGATTATGTTGTCACACAGAGGTCCTGATAAACCATAGACTGTCTCAACTTCTCATTACCAGTTTAATCCCACCAGAAGACAGAGGGTGATCTATCCTTCATCTCAATCTGCCCTCAGCTGAGGTGCATACACACCTTATTTGTGGGCTTTTGGTAACTCTTCCCTGGCCACCTGGGTTTTGCATACACCATATCTTTAGACCCTACAGTCCCTCTATCATCTGCACTTCATAATCATCCCCGTTGGGACTGGGACACCATGGGAATCACAACCTTCTCAGTTTAATTAATGGATCAATTGACATTACAAAGTATAGGAGCCTAAGAACTTCTTTATCAGCTTGTGTATTTCCAATACTAAGAAAATTTTATATAAAACGTTCTGAGAAAATTGCTGCCAAAACTAGATTGGTACTATTACTGTTGTGTTATTTCAGAGAGACTTCTGTGTTTCCTCCAATTCCAAAATGAATATTTTCTTCTATTTTGCCATGTTTGAAATGTCAAGAAAGTAGAATGAGGAACTGATCATCAGTTTTGGTGACTGTTTCCCAGCAGCTTTTGTAAAACAACTCTGTTGGCTTGCCTACACTGGAAATTTGTTACTAGGTAAGCTGAATTTTAATACAACCCTCCTTTCATACAAAAGGGTTTTTTTTAATTTAAAAATTAAATTTAAAAATTATTTTAAAATTTTAATTTTTTTTATTTTAAAAATATAATATCCCTCCAATAATATCAATAATTCTTAGGATAGAGGGAACTGCTCCTTAAACCCACACAAAGCTTAAGATGCCCTAACATGTTTCTCTTCTGATGCCCAGTAGAAACCCTTAGGTGCACACGCCTGAACTCCAAGGAATGTTAGACTACTAAGTGTGACAAAATTTTAACCTTCTTAAAACTAACAGCACTTCGCAATAACACAAGCCTTTTGTACAGAGTTATCAAAGTATCCAGCTTATTTCAATACTACGAAAACGTCTGAATGCAGAAACCCACTTTATTTCTCTATGAAATTACAGAAAAAAATTCTTATTCTGATCTTCTTGCTTAAGTTACCATCCTCTAGCATCTTACAGTCCCTGGTTTGGTAGGCAGCAGTTGGCACAGGAAGGAAGAGAGTGTTCAAGCCCCTACTTTTCAGAACTGAGGTAATACACAGACTTTGAAAAATAAATGAGTTTTACTTACCTTAAGAGCTAACAGTTTCATTGCAATCTAATAAACAAGGGATAGTAAATATTTAGGTTTTTAAAAGTAGTAATTTTTTTTAGTATGAAATGCTGCTGGGAGCAATATCTACTCTGTGTTTTAAAGGAGATATTGGAAAACTGGAGGAGAGGGAGCAAAGATTCATGAAAGTAAAAGAAAAGAAAGCACAACAGTGAACACCTCTAATATGGTGAGTAGCTCTAACATTAAAATGTCTTTTTATCTAGTTAGGAAAGGCACACCAAGAAGTAAATTGGTGAAGCCAGATATGCTCAAAATAGCCTAACCACGTGGTTTGCTAAACTCTGAAATAAGCTGCCAAAGGAAGGATAGGTTCTCCTTTCCACGTTTTTGAATCAAGCCTGCATGTCTTTCTGAGGTGAATTCTGAAAAACATATTCACCCCAACCAAGCACCAGTATGCAAGAATTCAGTGGCCTTAGTGGGATTAGTTTAGAAATCCAGCTAAGTGTCCCAAAATCCACAGATCTGTGACTGACACCAACCAAATTAGAAGCAGGATCAGGCTGCGGTAAGTTCATTAACTTAGTGAAAAGAGATCTAATGAATAACTAACTCCACAAACACCCAGCACAATGATTTCTATTTGCACCCTCAAAGGCTCCTCACTCCAGCTGCTTGTCAGGCAGGAGCAGCCTGTCATTCACTCTTGTGTAACTACCCATTGTTCAAAACTCCTTTTCTTCTGCGGAGAAACCCCTTATTTTGTTCCTATAGAGAAACCCTTAAGAGCTAAGAGAGGGAAAGAGAGCCTTTAGCTCAAAACAAAGGGAAATAGAGCTTCTGCCAGCAGGAGGCTAACAAGTAAATGACAATTTCTACCTCTAGAATCTGAGCAAAATCTCTGCAGGCAGTATCAAGCCCTATGTCGGCTTGCTGCCCCGCCAGCCTTCTGCAACGGGTCAGGACGTCTGCTTGGGAGAACAAAACCTTCCTTCTCCAGGAAGCAAGCTCAGCCTGCTCCCAGACACAATATTCCCTGGCAGGAACCATTTAGCATGATGCCCCTCTGCAGCCCTGAGGCTGGCTGGTGGCCTAAATAATGATGAATTATAGCTGTGCTGAAAAAATCAAGTACCAATAATGGCAGAAGTAGAGCATGAGGACATGCCATGTGGACTCTATTTATCATTTAATGTTTTGTATTAATAGTAAATTATATTGGAAAATGATGTGAGGTCTGTGCCAGATGAAAACATGATTTGAATTTACAAAGCACATTACATCCCCAGAGAAGATCAGGGAGTTGGATGGCTGCACTAAGGCAAGTCATTTAACATCAGGAACTAAGCCAGCTGCAGGAGACTCTTTCTATAAGCTTTCTAAGCAACTCCTCTTGATTGACTTGGAGGAGTGGGAAGAAATCATTTCTCTACAAAGCAGCTCTATTGGATCCATCTCAGCAAAGACCAGAAGTAATGTTCTCCCATTAAAAATACAGAAATGAAGAGGGCGGGAGGGGAGGGAAGAATAAGCAAGCTGATTCGATCACAAGATGGAAGAGTTGCACAGAGAGCAACTCTTTAATACATGGAAAGCAACTCTTTTAACACGAGCCCCCCGTACCCTATGAATGCATCATATGAGAGAAAAGACCACAAGGAACTGAATGCACCGTAGCTGATAGTACACAACAAGATGTGGTTCAGAAGCCCAAACAAAGGTCTTAGCAGCTGTGATATTCAGGACGTTTTCCAAGAAAAGTTATTCTGAGTTGTCTTCTTTCAGCATTCTTCTAATTACATATATATTTTTTCCTGCATCCTTCCTTTTTTAACTCCTGGACAACAATATTTGTAACAGAAATAATAGTTGTAGAATGAGCAATGAGGTAAGATTGTCTCAATTACTGCATATAAAGTTCAGCTTCAATTCCGTGATAATACATTGCTGGGAAGTCATCTCCAGTGACTAATGCTATGGGTTTCAAGGGAATCATAAATTTTGCCCAATTCATGTAAGAAGAAACCTCCCACTAACTTCCAAGGGGACTGCAAGCTTTAATACTCAGACTGCAGAGGAGGGGGGAAATAAGAAGGAAAAAAGAGGGAGGAAAAAGAGCCATCAAGAGATGTTACAGTCAAATTCATCAAAGTGAGCCAAACAAGAGCTCCTCCTTTACATGTTCCAACAGACATACTCTTTATTGTTAAATGGTCTTCTAAGACGTGCTTCATAATCAGTCTTTGATACAAATAATTCCCTTTCTGCCTCTGCATGACAGTAAATAAAAGAATTGCCGTTTTTTTTATAAGAGCATATAAAAGAGTAAGAAGTGTTCTTTTTTATGGAATTGACCTCTTAATGAGTGAAAACAAAAAGATCATATATTGTAAGTGATCCTCTGCCAACAACCCCCGTGCCTGTTACCAATTTCAAACCCTTTATGTTCTCCCTCCAGAAAGGCTTTGTACTCTTTCCCACTCATTAGAAGACAGCTATTGTAAGTAGCACTTCCAGCATTAATATTAAATACGAAAGAAATATGTTCAAAACAGGTTATGACTATAAGGGAAACTGACAAAAGCCAGGAAATTTTTAAGTCAAATCCAGCCTTTAGCTCGGCTGTTGTGAAAACAAACACGCAGGATTTAGCGAGATGTCCAGGGTCAGCGCAAAGTGTGCGTTTCCTGGCTTTTATCAGACTGGTGTCAAAACATCGACCTGACCTAAACACTAGATTTGCTGGGTTTAAAAACAGCCTTGCACACAGGGCCAAAGGAAAAGCACAGCTTCCCACTGTGGCTAAGCCTGGCTTCAGAGAGTTATGGCACATGGCCACGGTCCTTGCCTTGTCTCCCAGGGATGGAGAGCATGTCCCAGTGGTGACCCACCACCTCTCTGGGTGGACACTTCCCAGGACATGCACCAATGGGTGTTCCCTGGGTACAATGGTCTCGTTTCACAGAATCACAGAATCACAGAATCACAGAATCACACAAGGTTGGAAAGGACCCATTGGATCATCGAGTCCAACCGTTCCTAACACTCCCTAAACCATGTCCCTAAGTACTTCATCCACCCGTTCCTTAAACACCTCCAGGGAAGGCGACTCAACCACCTCCCTGGGCAGCCTGTTCCAGTACCCAATGACTCTTACTGTGAAGAATTTTTTTCTGATATCCAACCTGAACCTCCCCTGACGGAGCTTCAGGCCATTCCCTCTAGTCCTGTCCCCTGTCACTTGGGAGAAGAGGCCAGCTCCCTCCTCTCCACAACCTCCTTTCAGGTAGTTGTAGAGAGTAATAAGGTCTCCCCTCAGCCTCCTCTTCTCAAGGCTAAACAACCCCAGCTCTCTCAGCCGCTCCTCATAAGACTTGTTCTCCAGCCCCCTCACCAGCTTTGTTGCTCTTCTCTGGACACGCTCCAGAGCCTCAACATCCTTCTTGTGGTGAGGGGCCCAGAACTGAACACAGTATTCGAGGTGCGGTCTCACCAGTGCCGAGTACAGAGGGAGAATAACCTCCCTGGACCTGCTGGTGACCCCATTTCTGATACAAGCCAAGATGCCATTGGCCTTCTTGGCCACCTGGGCACACTGCTGGCTCATGTTCAGTCGGCTGTCAACCAGCACCCCCAGGTCCTTCTCTTCTGTGCAGCTCTCCAGCCATTCTTCCCCCAGTCTGTAGCGCTGCATAGGGTTGTTGTGCCCCAAGTGCAGGACCCGGCATTTGGTCTTGTTAAACCTCATCCCATTGGTCTCGGCCCAGCAGTCCAGCCTGTTCAGATCCCTTTGCAGAGCCTCCCTACCCTCCAGCAGGTCGACACTTCCTCCCAGCTTAGTGTCATCTGCAAACTTGCTGAGGGTGCACTCAATGCCTTCATCCAGGTCATTGATAAAGACATTGAACAGAGCTGGACCCAGTACTGAGCCCTGAGGAACTCCACTTGTGACTGGCCTCCAGCTGGAGTTAACTCCATTGACCACCACTCTCTGGGCCCGGCCATCCAACCAGTTTTCAACCCAGGAGAGTGTGCGCCTGTCCAGGCCAGAGGCTGACAGTTTCTGAAGCAGAATGCTGTGAGAAACTGTGTCAAAGGCTTTACTGAAGTCCAAGAAGACTACATCCACAGCCTTTCCCCCATCCAGTAGTTGAGTGATTTTGTCATAGAAGGTGATCAGGTTAGTTTGGCAAGATCTGCCTTTTGTAAACCCATGTTGACTGGGCCTGATCACCCGGTTCTCTTGCGTGTGCTTCATGATAGCACTCAAGATTACCTGTTCCATGACTTTCCCTGGCACTGAGGTGAGACTGACAGGCCTGTAGTTCCCCGGATCCTCTCTGCAACCCTTCTTGTATATGGGCACAACATCAGCCAGCCTCCAGTCTAGTGGAACTTCCCCAGTCAGCCAGGACCTCTGGAAGATGATGGATAGGGGTTTGGAAAGGACATCCGCCAGTTCCTTCAATACTCTTGGGTGGATCCCATCCGGCCCCATAGACTTGTGGACGTCTAGCTGGGCAAGCAAGTCTCTAACCGCCTCCTCTTGGATCACGGGAGCCTCAATCTGCCCCTCTAACTCTTGGATTTGTAAACAGAAGGAACAACTTTCTTTGCTATTAAAGACTGAGGCGAAGAAGGCATTAAGTACCTCAGCCTTGTCCTTATCCCCTGTCACTGTTATTCCTTCTGCATCCACTAGAGACTGGATATTCTCCCTCGTCCTCCTTTTCCTGTTAATGTACTTGTAGAAAGACTTTTTGTTGTCTTTCACAGACTTAGCGAGTTTTAATTCTAGTTGGGCCTTGGCCCTCCTGATTTTTTCCCTGCACGATCTCACTTCGTCCCTGTAGTCCACCCAAGATGCCTGTCCTTTCCTCCAGAGCACATAGAGCTTCTTTTTCTTATTGACGCATCTTGAGATCACCCTGCTCCACCAAGCTGGCTTTTCCCCCCGCCGGCTCCTTTTCCGGAACACAGGGATGGCCTGCTCTTGAGCTGATAGGATTTCATTTTTCAAGAGCGCCCAACCCTCATGGGCTCCCTTGCCCTGAAGGACTGTTTCCCACGGGACTTTGCTAATCAAGCTTCTGAACAGGCCAAAGTCTGCCCTCTGGAAGTTTAATGTGACTGCTTTGCTAACCCCCTTCTTAATCCCACCTAGAACTGAAAACCCTATCATCTCATGATCACTTAATCCCAGGCGTCCTCCAACCGTCAAATCCCCAACAAGACCTTCCCTATTCACAAACAGCAGGTCTAGGAAGGCACCCTCCCTTGTTGGTTCGCTAACCAGTTGTGCAAGGAAGTTGTCTTCGATGCACTCCAGGAACCTCCTAGACTGTTTCCTTTCTGCTGTATTGTACTCCCAGCAGACATCCGGAAAGTTAAAGTCTCCCACAAGGACAAGAGGCAGAGATTTAGAGACTGTCCCCAGCTGTTTATAGAAGAGTTCATCAGCAGCTTCTTCTTGGCTGGGTGGTCTGTAACAGACTCCTATCACAAAGTCCCCTTTCTTGTGGGCTCCTCTGATTTTAACCCATAGGCACTCGATCCCGTCCTCACCGTAATCCAGTTCGAGAGTTTCAAAGCACTCTTTGACATAGAGGGCTACCCCGCCTCCTTTCCTACCCTTCCTGTCCCGCCTGAAGAGTTTATATCCCAACATAGCTGTAGTCCAGTTATGTGAGTCATCCCACCACGTTTCTGTGATGGCAATGACATCGTAGTCACCTTGCCCTACAACAGCTTCCAGCTCATCCTTCTTATTGCCCATGCTGCGTGCATTGGTGTAAATGCACTTCAGCTGGGCTGATGAACCTTCAGCCCTCATAAAGGGAAGAGAGTTTATTCTCGATTGACTGGTCCTTGGAATAACTAATTCCACAGACCCAGTTTTATCCTTACTGTCCCCACTTATACTCGCCCTCACTTGCCCTATTGTGGTGTACTGGTGGTCCTCTCCAGCACACCATTTCTCAGCCGCTGGTTTCCCACTTCCAGGCTCATTCCCAACTAGCCTGGTCTCCTCCCCTTCCCCCTTCACATCTAGTTTAAAGCTCTATTTAAGAGCCTAACCAGATTTTTAGAGATAACTTTAGTTCCCCTTCGAGACAAGTATGACCCATCCCTAGTAAGAAAACCTGGGGGTGGGTGGGTCACCCCATGATCAAAGAAGCCAAAGCCTCTCTCCTCACACCAGTTTGTTCAGCTTGTCCTTGCAGAAATAAAATAAAATTTAAAAAAAAGAAAAGAAAAGAAAAGAAAAGAAAAGAAAAGAAAAGAAAAGAAAAGAAAAGAAAAGAAAAGAAAAGAAAAGAAAAGAAAAGAAAAGAAAAGAAAAGAAAAGAAAAGAAAAGAAAAGAAAAGAAAAGAAAAGAATGTTTTATTGCATTTATGCCAAAATTACCCTAATGTTCACCTCAAAATAATCAAGAGCTCTTTTGGGAGGGAGGCAGATGTACAGACTGGGTTTGAAGGACTGTGCTGCTGGAGTACTCAAGGGACAAGGGGCTTGAAGAGGTGGACAGGCTGCAGGACTGGCCTGCAGCGCTCACACACCCCTTTAAATACTCTGGTGTCTCAGAAGGGACGAAAGCTCCTGTTATTCCCTTGCAGGAGGCAGGTGGGCATGCACGAGCTCTGCTTTTGCCCTCAGCACCAGTCCTGTTGCATCTCCGTGGGCTCAGGAAGCCTGTCCCGGGCTGGCTAGGGACACCTGTGTGGCCCTACAAAAGCCCTCACAGGGTGCCAGTAGCTCTAGAAGGCAGACAAAGTGAGAACAGCCTGAAAAAATGTTCATTTAATTCTAGAAGTTAAAATTCTTTGGTGAACTTGACAGTCAGTATTGCAGTACATTTTACCAACAGGCAAATAGAAAAACTGGGGGGGGATTAGGAGGTGGGGAATTTACCTTGAAATATTTTTGCCTCTGTAGGAATAGCTTTTCTTGTTATATATGTAAAATATGTAAGCTGTATTACTTGCTTCTAAATCAAGAAGGTGGCAGCTAATCTCAGCAATGCCCATGAGAGTGGGGGGAAATACCTTGGCCTAAATCTGTTTCTTTTAACCAACAGGGTAGGAAAAAAATCATCACAGTATCTTAACTAGTATCTTATTTCAGCTAGGTAAATTAAATGGCTTTAACCATCATCACTAAAAACACAGTGTACATAATTGTATTTATATGAATTCCTGTCAGCTAAAGTTACATTGGAAAGAGGCTGATTAAAGCTGCACTCAGACTGTCGGTGCAGCTTTTTGGATCAGTGCAACCAACACACACTTTCTCCTAACACAGTAACACACACTTTCTCCTAACACAGTGTGGATCTCACCCAGAGTACCCTTAGGACACTGTAAATACTTAATTGTATGACAAATATTTTATCTGCCTCAGGAGGCTGACAGGAATACAGATGGTCAGCTGAGTGCAAGCTGAGAGAAAACAAGTGAGTTAACTCCACACTGAAGTGTTGGCTTATTATTTCATGATGCCCAGTCTTCAAAGAAAGACATCTTTTATAAGCTAGGAGAACAAGGAGGATATTTCTTATAGAATTAAATGTTCCGATCTTAGAATTAAAAGGGCACTGATTGCAATATGATTTATAGAGATCGTAATAATTTATTTAATTTTCATAATGAGTACTTTTGTGTTGCGTAATAATCATTCACCAAAATAGGATGCTTTTTTTGTTTGTTTGCACTACCCATTTTCCCCTCACTTTAGCCCTTTAGTTAAAGATGTCTTCAGTGCTGTATTTAAAGGTGCATTTTGTCACCTTTCAAGCTGGAAAAAAATAAATGACAAAGAAATATTGAGCTTTGGAAGTGGCAAAAGGGAAATCCTGAGTTTTTTTTCGAAATTTTTCTTCTGTTTTGATTGGTTGAGGGTTTTTTTCTCTTTACGTAACCCGTTATTCTTTGAAGCAATGCAAACTTATGACTTCTTCAGCTGTCCTTTACACATTTCACTAGTGCTTTTCAACGAAAATAAAGAAATAAATAAAGCAATGATTCATTCAGAAAACCACTAAAACACCCTAACCGTTTGCTTATGGCCTAGAGGCTTTTTTTTGGTATTTTACGTAAGAAGAAGAAAGTCGGCTCTTCTTTAGGCTCACAGTCTCAATTAGAGACAATTTCATCTAAGCATACACTACATCAAAGCTGAGACTTTAATTAATTCCAAAGTTATTTATTTAAATGCAAGTTTCTCATTGGCAAACTACCACTGAAGGGCCTCAAGAGGAATGTGTAGGCAAAGAGGGGAATTCCATTATTCCCACCCTCCAACCTCCTCTCCTGGGCACAGAACCAACATCAAGAAAATAACACAGTCACCAAATATAGCACAATAGGCTTTTTCCTCCTTAATTACCTTTAAAATTCCCAGCCTAGCACAGAGACCCCACACAGGCTTTCCATGCTATGTATTAGCACCGGTTCAGTTGAGTGATGAACCTCAGAAAATAAAAGCTTCATAATAGAGCTGCTGACACAGCAAAGAGCAGCCTAGTATAAGGAAATGGTTTCGGAGCAGCCGATTTAGTCCATCATTTTGAGGAGAGGCGTTTCTCCCTTTGAAAGTCTGCCTTTTGTGTTGCTCACACTCCTACAGGCTGCTCCCTGCCAGACTGTTTGCTATTCTTTGGAGGCTTCTGCTGCTTCCTACATCGGATGGAATTTACCTTCATGTAGTTATTTGTTCTGGGAGCTTTGATCTCCACTTCCCTTGTAACTGCAATGTACTCACACTTTGAACTACAAGAAAGTACCAATTTAAGGCTCTTGCTGCAAACATCATAATGGTTAATCCTAACAAAAAGGTGTTAATTGGTCTCCTGGTGATTCTAAGCCGCAGTCACAATAGGTTCTTGTATTTGTTTACCACTGCTGTATTTCCTCCTCATCCCAGTAAAAGTGCATTAGATCTGATAACCTTTTAGGCGAGCTTCTCGTTTTTCAGCTCACGTTACAATTTAGGGCAAACCCAAATATCTATCGGCGTTGGAGGAGCAGTTCTAGCCCGACACGATGTGATTACAGACTGGTGGCTTCACAATTTGCTGAGGCTGTGTGCTCACGGGTGAAAAGTAAAATTTTAGATGACTCCAAAACTCTTTCTGAAGCACAATAGAGCCTCTGTACAAGATGAAAGCTGTTTCTTCACATAATACGTTCACTCAAACCTCTGGCCTGACAGAGATTTCATAGAGCTGGGGAGGAACATTATTCTGTTTCATTTCTGGATCCATCTGCTGTACAGCAGTCCAAGAAAATTAAACTGAAGAAAATGCTTAAGGTTAAATAGGTCAAACTAAAGAAAATGGCTCATCGTTCTGGACTGTGCTGCTGGGTTTTCAGAGCTTTTTTTATTGTTAAATGCATTGCTTTTATAACAAAACTGTGACAGAAAACACCTTCCCAGTAGAAAACAAAACTGCAGCCCCTGCTCCTCAAGGCAGGGTCGAGTATTTTATTTGTCTATATGGAACACGGTGTGCTTTTAAGCACTCAATGTGCAAACAAGTCTGTAGCGTTAACCGATGGAAAATTAAGCTTGTTTGCTTTTTGTCTTACACAAACAGGGTCCTTACTTTTTACTGTCTGATGCATCATGTCTGTGCCTCGAAAAAAACCATCAACAATGCCGAAGTGTTTGAGTATTTGAGTGAAGAAACTGGAACTGATTTTGTGAGACCCTTGGGCTGTTTTTCAGAGCAATTACAAAAGGACTAGACAAAACTGTAATTTTGGTGCTCAGCTTGGATATTCCTGGAGTGCAGAGGAGTCAGCTGTTCAACAAAAGATTGCTCAAAAGATAAGCATGGAAATGCCAGGGAACACCAACATCCCACTGTGCTCTTCCGACCTCCTAGGGACATTTCAGCAGTCTCAGTGACAAGCAAACTGCCAGTTCTTCCTCCCACTTTCCTGTTTGGTATTCTCACAGGCAATTAAAATATTTTTGTTTACTTCTGCTAGGCCTGCCCTTTCCACTGACTAGCTCTCCCTAGGTGAGGTTTCCTGTTGTCCTTTTCCTGTGATTAGAGCACTTCAGAGTCAAAAACTTCAAAAGCCCTGGTGAAAATGCCAGGAGAGTCCCGGCTGACTGAGGGCAACTCTTGAACCCTGACTGAACTCCCCATTCCTCCTGTTTGACGGGGCTGTAGCTTTACTGCAGCACAACCACTGTACCAGTCCTGTGGAAAGCACTCTTGAAGACCTGTGTAGCCTCCACACGGAGGGCTTGTCCTCCCCACCAGCCCCACGTGGATGGGGCTCTCGCTCCAAGAATGGCCTTTCCTCCACTAGCTAGGGGCCACCCTTCCACTCACTACCCTAGACGAGCAAAATAGATCTGTACTCCCCAAATTGTATCTGTATACGAGCTGTGCTATGCAGTTCCTCCTGGTGCTTTCCAGCATGCAAAATCCCTCTAGGCCTCTTGATGGGCAGACAAACCAACATTAACATGATCCACTTCAAACTGCCTCGTAAGCATGGGAATTCAGAAAGGGAATATTGGTTATGAGAGCGGAAGCAGTATCCAGCAAGCCTGACGGGAATAGGGTGACCTATGCATGGGATCCAGCTGAGGGAAAGGCAACACTTTTTCTTGCTGAGCCGCAAGCAAAGAGTTCGCTTCTCCAGTGCTTTACGTATCCAAATCAGGAGCACTCAGAGATGTTTTTCTGTCACTAAAGGCTTTAGCAAGTTGCTACACACATGTACACACACTCAGCTGCAGGCTGCTGTCCCAGGGTTATAGCAAGATGGCAGCTCTGAAATGAAAACACCACTACGAGGTTTTATGTTGGAAAAATATTTCTTTTTCACCATTGTTTTGCAAGACTTCCTGCAGCCTCCTGAATATGATCCAGACCTTGGCAGCTGCAAGCCACAGTCTGAGGCATTGATAAATTTATTTTGCAAAATATCTACAGTATTCTCATTTCATCACAATGCCCCCAGTGAGCAAGAGGAAGGGGCAAAAATCTGTCTGATTTCCCAGCAAAGTTACAATTTAGAGTTTATGCATTTCACATCTGGGTAGCTCAAAGTCACTCTGAAAACGTTTTTGTTCTCACAGTTAAAACTTGAATCTGTGCCTTCTTTTTCTGGCTCTTACAGGCCGTTTTGTGCTCAGCTTTTCTTGGGTTTTTATCTACTGCCATTAGATAATCAAGCTTTACATAACATTTTTAATGTGACGGTTGTTAGTTTTTTGTTGCAGGGCTGGGGTGGGGGGGTTGTTGTTGTTTTATTTCTTCTAAATTATTTTGAAATGAAAAAGCTTTTAGAATAAGCTTGCAATATTATACTGGTTCTCCTGTTCAGAGGATATTCCCAGCTCCACCTTCCTAGGAAAACAAGGGGGCTTACAACAGCAACTTGATACAACAAATATAATCATAATCATAAATAACACTTAAAAGTTACATTTCAGGATTATGTATGTTTAGCAATGAGTCTGGGTATTAAAAAAGAAAAAAAATCTTGCTATGACAGATGACAAACCAAAGTTTAATGCCTTTAATTTCAAAGTGCAGTTTTTAGCTGGGAGAACCGGTCTCTACCGTAGCTTACATAAACATCCCCTTTCAAGTTAAGTGTCTGCAAAAAAGTCAGTCACAGCATTTTTTCTCACCTAGGCACTGCATGGTGTGTGCTTGAAGCCTGCAGCTCATATTACAGCAGGAACATTCAAGTAAGGTAATTAAAATTACATGATTACCTGGAGTAGAGTGGAGAGATTGATACGAGTTTTCTGCTGTTATAACTCTGCCAAAGTCAAAATTAGCATAGAATTTCAGTCATGTCTGGGGCCTGGGACCAAGGGTTTCTTTGCTGAAGAACAGGGCTTCTGATAAGCAATGCTCCATCCCCGTTTTCTTTGCTTGATTTACCCTATTTGATGAAAAATAATACAAGGGAATCATATGTTTTATGGCTGCCTGTAGGATGGTAAAGAACTTTGCAGCCTTTAATAGGTTCATCCTCCTAGCACTTGTACAAAGGTAGGAATTTGAGGCAGAAAACTAAGGCTAAGAGAGAGTAAACTATAGTTTAGTGTCACTCACAGTGGTTGTGGGAAAACAATCTTTGTGTGGGGTCTGTTCAGCATCAAATGCACACTTGAATAAGACCCAATTCTAACCCTTCTTTGCAGGACTTTTAGTATTAACCAATACTGATGCTTCTTTATAAAAAAGTATTTTTACTAATTTTAATTTTAATTACTGATGTCTCATATTCTAAGCCAATTTGTATCAAAACTCCCGATCAAAGCCAGCAGTAAACAAGGGCATAACCAGTTATGAAGGAGGTGGCAGCACATTTAAATTCCTTGCAGTGCTGTTGCACCACATGTCACTTAAATACCACAGTGACAGGAATGGCAGGTATCTCAGGAAACTATTCCTCTGTGATCTTCTAGTCACTGTTCCATGCCTCATCCAAAGAAGTATCTTCTGCCTCTCAAGACATCCTTAAAAAGTACTAACATAGATAAAATTAATAAATATTTAAAAAATCATCTAGTGATCATGTTTTCAATGAGACATGCACAGAAATCTGTTTTATTTGCAACTGGAAATCTGTAAGGATGGGCTCTTTACTTTTAAGTGTCTTGGTACTTCCAGCTGCCAGCACAGGAACTCAGCATTTCTAATAAAGCACAAATGACAATGATGGAGCTGGTAGTGGAGGCCTATAGCACTATGGAAAACTAAACCAAATCTTTGAAAATTAAATGACAATTGGATTAGTTCTGACTGGCATACCTGATCCATTCTCTAAAAGCCTGTGACTTGTGCCACAGCTATTAATCTGCATACCATTATTTCAAAGTAAGGAAAGAAACCCTACTTTATTCCAGAGGCAGCTTCCATTGCAAGGCTGGATATAGTCTGGATGGACAATTCTCAATGAATCCCCAATTCAAGATAAGGAATAGTCCAAGAAGGGCCTTATTTCACATGTGATCCTTTCCATAATACATGCTTTTCCTTCTATGCTTCCTAAACTCCACAATGTTCTCATATCCTTCATCACCACCTCCCCATCTTTTCATACACATCTTGGCAATGTTCATTCCCACTTTGTTGCCATGTCCTTGGTTCACTGAATTTTTCTACATAATATAGATCATACTCAGACTATAGGCAACCTACCTACCACCCCTCTGATGCACCCTAGGGTTCTTCAGCTTCCTTGCCTAAATAATATCATAACCCTCTCAGTTACTCCCTATATCCCCTGCCTCTTGCAGTGACAGTCTCAGCTATCCCTCTTTCTTTTGTGTTCCATACAGCATCTTCAAGATCCTTCCTCACTGCTCTCCTACAACCCCAAATCCAACCCCACTTCCACAACACCGTTTGCCAAGGAGCAGTGTATATGTACCATAGCTGTTGTGAAGTCACCAGGCATTAGCTGGTACACATGTAGCAACAGGCCTAGCCACCCACGAGTTCAGGAATGGGGACAAAGTGTTAGTCAACAAGCCTGCCAGCTTCTGCCTCTCAGGGAGCCAGTGTGACGTGCTGCCTACCAGATGCCTGGCAGGTCCAATAATTGGGTCTGAGGATGGCGTCTATGTCTCCAGGCCTCTGCTGCTCCCACTGGGTCCCATTCAGCTCACTGAGAGTTTTGCATGGAAGTAAGATTAGATCTCAAAGAACAGAACGGATTCCAGCCTGTCTTTCCCATTATGCAGCCTCTCTCTCCCCATAACATCCTTGTGACCTGACTGTAGCCTTACAAGCAGCACCTCCCCACTCTCCTCTGGTGCCCTGGCTCTTGGAAGATGCCCCATGTGCAGCCATGGAGCTCCTCCATTCTCTTTAGAGAAGTCTTCCTTGTCATGATGTAAACAAAAATCTCAACCTGGGAATTATGATGCTGAGGGGCTGAGTTCCCTGTTTCTCATTTTAAGTGTGCTTCCATAAGATCTTCATTGTGCTTATTCATTCATCTGTATGGCTTTGCTGGCTAACATCCAGAGTGCACAGACTTTTTGGGGACAATGACTGCCTTTTCATCCTGTTCTTGGACAGCTTTAAAGATAGTGAGATTCTAGTCTCCTGCTCAGGATCACAGTCATCAAAATATAATAGTTTAGTTAACAATCCAATAAAGTCTTACTAGACTAGTTTACAGATGTCTGAGGGCCTGAAATTAGAAAGGCGAGGCTTTACTGTCATATACCTAACTGGGAATCTGTGTGTTTATGCTTCCTTTGAGTGAATTGCTTACAGGGAAGAAAGGCCATTTAGCGAGAATGAGGAGTGAGCCCTTTTTCCAACTGCTGGCAAGAAGTCTTGATTCAAAACTTTCCATAAGGCGTGTAAGGAATCACCCTGCCATCTCCCTAGAGGTGAATTCGTGCTGCCCTTGCGAAAACAAGGTGGCTTTTTATTCCCTGTTATCATCTTCTGCACTTCCGAATCCCTAGGAACGATCTGGAGGCACATTCCAGAGGGGATATCGAATATTTTATTGACAGGCAAGTGCTAAAGAACTGGTTCCCATAGTCACTATCTACAAAATTCTTCCCCTCAGGGCTCACACAAGTAGAGAGCCTGTCCCTTCCTACACTGTCCCTGCTGAGAACAACTTCAGGGAAACCCATTACTTCCTGCTGAGAACAGTTCCAGGGAAACTCATTGATTCCTGCAAGGCTCACAATCCTCTCGGATGATCCCTGACAGTTTTGCTTACCTTTGAGAAGGAACAAACACACATGCTTGAGATGAGCATTCCTAAATCATTATCAGGCCTTTAGGAAGGTGCCAGATACACTATCTAAAAATAGTTCAGGTACCCATGAGAAAAAAGTTACCTGCCGAACTCTGAGTAAGCTGGAGAGGCTATTGCCTAATATGCCTCTAACAGTTAGTCTGAGAGGTGAGCACACTTACACCTCAGTAGTTTGCATATGAAGTCTCTATGAGGAGGTATTTAGAGTGAATTCATTAGGATAAATACTTTGTTACTGGGATAGCCATCAGTGCACAGTTCTATTTAAACTTTTCATCTTCAAGGCTCTCTGTGGCTGATCACGTTTGCACTGGGTCTTGCACCTTACCGTGCAAATATTACAGTATCATCATGGTCTTTGCTACTGGACTTGTCACACAGCAAGTCCCATTTGGACTAGTTAATACTGCCTGAGTGACCACGGCAGCTCTCTTATCTCTCCAGTCATGCCAATTCACTGACTTCTCTCAGTTCTTGTGGCGTGGCTCTTCATGTATAGGGAAGACACCAGTCATGGCTTTCTAGTGGATCGAATTCCTCTCAAGTACACCTTTTTTCACATATATCCCAAGCTCTAACCTTGCCAAGCAAACAGGTAACTAGTTGGTGTTTTGCCTTGCCATCTTGTCCAGGTCCAAATGCAACTTGCTTTATCTCTCTTGCCCATTCAAAACGTCTTTCTTGTGTACTGTGCACATCTTGGACAAAGCTGTCTTTTTTCCAGTCTCATGAAGTACCATACACATGGAAATGGATATATTAGCAATGCTGAAGGATGTATTTAATAACACATTTTCTTCTTGGCAAAGCTGGTTTAGATGTTTAGAAGTTCTTGTTCATCCCTCCCAAGAGCTGCTGATTTCTCTGCTACGCCACAGCCTTGCTTACCTTCAGCTGTGCCGTGCGTTCCTGTCTGTAATGTGGTTTGAAGCATGTCTCTTCTGAGGTCTCTTGTGAGACCTCATCTGGAATACTGTGTCCAGTTCTGGAATCCTCAATATAAGAAGGATAAGGGCTGTTGGAATGGGTCCAGAGGAGGGCTACAAGGATGATCAGAGGGCTGGAGCACCTTTCCTACAAGGACCAGCTGAGAGAGTTGATCTTGTTCAGCCTAGAAAGGAGAAGGCTCAGAGGAGATCTTATAGCCACCTTCTAGTACCTGAAGGGGCTACAGGAAAGTTGAAAAGGGGCTATTCGCAAAGGCTTGTGGTTGTAGAACTAGGGGGAACGGGTATAAACTGGAGAGGGGCAGATTTAGACTGGACATTAAGGAAGAATTTCTTCACCATGAGAGTGGTGAGGCACTGGCACAGGTTGCCCAGGGAAGCTGTGGCTGCCGAATCCCTGGAGGTGTTCAAGGCCAGGTTGGATGAGGTCTGGGGCAGCCTGGTCTAGTGGGAGGTGTCCCTGTCCATGGCAGGGGGGTTGGAACTGGATGATCTTTAAAGTCCCTTCCAACCCTAACTATTCTATGATTCTATGATTCTATGATTCTATGATTCTATGTCCCGTGAGCACTTCTGTCAGCATCAGTGAAAGGGTGTTGGCTGCAGAGGAGTATTGGAAAGAATGAATGAGTGAGTGAGTGAGTGGGAAGGAAGATTTCTCAAACTGACTTTGCTGTTGAAGAAAACACTTCAAATTATATCCTCAGATGGGAAAGAACTACATTATCTGCCCTGTTGCTGATTATCACCTCTCCCATAGCCATAATATGAGCCAGCACAGCTACACAAACAGGTAGAACACATAGTAATCAGTTTAACTACTGCAAAAGGCTTCAGATCAGACCAGTTCTTAGGAAATCTGTTTGATAAGATTTGAAATTATACAGCTTTTCCCAGACTACTATACTGTGTGTATTTTGAACAATGACTTTTTGAGACAAAGGGCTTTTACATCTACTTTCAAACTGCACTGCAAAGTCACACTCAGGTGATGCACAAGCTGTGTTTTGTACAAAGTAATTGCACCAACACAACAAATCCCGCTCAGGTGCTATCACCAGATTAAGTAAGAATTGGTTAATGGCTGCTTAAAACAGGTTGAAAACCAGGTACAGTGCCTCTGAGAAGAAGACCTGCATTTTCCTCAGCTGCACCAGAACAGCAGATCTTACACAGACAATGCTTCAAAGCCCCACATGAAAGTCAGTTTGTATATATAGACTGGGCATTACATCCAGAAGGCACTGGGCTTCTGGCAGGTGTGTTACATGGTGCATTGGGGATGCACAAAAATCCCACCTCATAAACACATAAAATTTACTATGCTTGCATTAACCAACTGTGTTGCAGATAGAGTATGTGCAATACTGACAGCCATCTCAGGCAGCACAATGCCCCTGCTTGTGTTCATGCCTGGGACTACAGCACAGAAATATGGAAGTCCCACATAAATGCTTCTGCTCAAGCTTCCTCCCAGACCATAACGGTCATGTCCACTGCCAAAGAAAAACCATTAAAAGGCAAAAACTATTACACTTTGTACACTTTGGTGCAACTGCACAATGGGCTGCCTCTGTTTGATCACATCCATTAGTTCTCCTAGTCCTGGGCAGGACACTTGGTTTTCTCCGGGTAGTTTCATGTTTCCTGGAAGAGCAAAGAATGCAAGTTAAGAACACAGGCCAGCAAGGGACTCTGGAGACTGCAGGATACAAATGAATTAGTGATGCATAAGTATTGTGATCTCTTGATCTGATTACCAGGGAAAGCAAAGCATATAGGAAGAGAATGAAACATTTTCGCCATTCTTTAGGCAGAAATGGTGTAAGAGAAGAACTGTATTTTGATCAGCCGTATTACCTCCTTAAGGAGATAGTTCATTTGGTTCCAGGGAATCAATTGCAACACTCCTATTGATTCTAATGGACCCAGAATGCAACCTGGTGATCAAAACCAGTTCACTCTTCTTCAGAATTTGTTCTGACCAAAAGTTATAACACTCAAATAGCATGAGACAGGCAAGCTAAAGACAGAACATAATTAAACAGAACATCATTATACACTGAATAACTGTATTTCGGTATACATAACCCATGCTTTACCGAAATTACAGTTTTAAAACTAAAAAAATTGTATGTCAGAAAAACAGAACAGAATTATCATTAGGGGCAAACTTCCCTTTCTTTTGCTTGCATAACCCATAATCCTGCAGAATCATATGTTTACTGGTGGTTAATCTATAAGTCATCAGTAAAAAAAAAAGCTGCATTGAAAAACCAACCAAACAAAACCCCAGAAAATTCGCTGTGTAAAAAATGCATGGTTAGACTCCTCTGTTATGGCAGGAATTGACATCAGAAGGAGCTGAGATAGCACAGTGATATAAATGCCAGAGCACAATTGTTACTAACCATTAACACTCAGTTAGCCCTTTGTAGAACTAAGATTATTAGGGATTAATGATTCAGTCTGCCTGCTTACACACAGGACTGCACAAACAAGAAAGGGAACATCTCAAGACACAAGGCTTTTAGTAGATCAGTATAAGAAAGGAAGGTACTAACACTTGCATGATATAAAACATAGTAGCAGACAATAAAGACTAAAGTTTTCCAATAATGTTTCAAAGGGGAAGCAAATCATGTGGATAAAACAAGTACTAGGGAAATAATCCCACTCAATGGAAATGAAGTCACAGGGCCAGAAGAGGAACAAAAGAGCTGTGGAACATAAGTTTTGTATCAACTCACACTGAATAATGGATAGTCAGGAGTCCTTTCCAAAATAAGCATTTCTTATACTAACACTGAAGGGGAAAGATAGAGTAAAATAAAAATATATTGTAATGGAAATAGTACAGAAAAAGAAATATGGCTGAAAGTAATGACTGCTGAGCAGATAAGCCACTTGCAGGAAACATTTTAAAGGATCCTAGTGGCAGGTTTACAATATGCCGTAGATAAAAAAGAGATTCAAAGTGCATCATAGGTAAAAAGTGAGAGAAAATGGAGAGAAAAATGCCTTTAAATAACCCACTGAAGTTCTTTTATTCTACCTTAGCTATTTCAAGACACTCTGAAATCATAAATAAAATGTTCTACTACAAGAGAAGCAAAGATCTTCAATGTGATTGTTACCAAATGGCACGACATGTTTAACTGTTTTCTTCAGTAGGCTTGTGAACTGACTGGGGAAAATTTTGGAAGAATGAATACCATTAAATGAAACTTCCAATTCTATTCTGATTAGTTCAGCTGCGATAATATTGATCCTGCATATGAAGAAAACCTCTCTCTAATGCCCTTTTCTGCATTTGTATAATCTTATTAAGAGATATTTCTTCCTCTCAGGGAAGACAGATATTCACTAAAATAAGCATGAGAGCCTTCTGGAGCACTTCTCACATAGAACAAGAGAGAGAGGGAAGCCTAGTCTGGACTCACCATGGGCCACTAGAACTCAGAGTGCAGAGAGCAATTCTGTCGCTTGTGGGACATTCCTCCCCAGGATTACCCTGGTGAGCTGCAGTGATTATAGTCCATGCGAGCTTAGGAAAATACTATCCTTTTAGCTCAGTGCTTTTGATTGACCCTTTCACATCGTGTCAGCTGATGACATGTTTACGTATCACTCTCAAGTCCTGTTCACATCATGGAACAAGGAAATCTGCAGAAGTGATCCCATTACGTTCACCTCAAGACAGTGCCCTATCCATTTTGGAGTGTGAACAAAGACAGACAGCAGCCAAGAGCAATCCATGCCTTGTACAATCATTAACTTCTGCATCTCTGGAGCTACGGGAAGGCAAGCCTTTTCAGCAGTCAGCAGGCTGGTTTCTCTGAAGTTAAAGGGGTTTCCTACTGCTTCCTACTAGTAAAAAATTATCTGACCTTTCTCCAAAGTTATGCACAAATGAATCTGAAGAGAACAAACAGAAAGTCTGGAATCTACAAGTCCCTCCAGACCTTAAGTTTCTATTTTGAAAGGTAGCATGATCTTGTTGCGATGGGGTAAATGCAGTCAGATACCTCACAAGGTACCCCACTGAGAGCAAGCAGTGTATCTCTTCAGGACACAGAAAAGTTGGGTCCCTCTGCTGAAGTTGTTTTAATTCTTATTCTCCAGTTTCTCCTTGTGTGTGCTTATGAGGGCCAGAAAAGTACTTGTCCAGAGTTTGGCCTGTAACTGGTTGAAATATTGGACCTGTGTTCATTTCATATTTAAGCATATAGCTAAAAAAAGGCTTGGGGTGATTGATATGAGCATAGTGCTGGAGAAAGTCATATTACAGCTTAAAGCATAACAGATTTCACTTGACGCTATTCAGTGGGAAACTGAAATCAAATACAGTAGCAGAGCAATCTGTCAAAGAAAACTTGTTTCCCTGAGCAGCAGAACCTTCTTAAAAGTACATAATTCATCAGCATATGAAAAATATGATATTTCCATTTCTTTCATTCTTCCTGTTGTAAGGATATGGGATCTAACATTATTGGATTATTGGATATTAATGGGATCCATTATTCTAAATCAGAAAAAAACATAAGTGAGAACCAATATCTACATGTTACTCTGTGCATTTAAGGTTGTTCTGCACTTTTACCTTCTTCCCCAAGGTTTATCTCTCAGCCACATCTGTCTTAGTAAGAATGACATAATGGGAAATTGTTACAGGTTTGAAGAATTTGTAGAAGAATGACTGACTAAAGGATTAGTCATTGTGCTTCCTGTATTCCACAGATAACAACAAGTTAATATCTTCATCACTAAAATTGCATTTTCAAGGTGGCATATTAAACTATACCAGGTGATTAGGAAGAAAGGGCAGTCTATGTAACGTATTAACTTTTCACAAGAACAACAGAAATATTTTTTCATTCAAAGTCACTTCTGGTGACTCTCTAGTGCAAGTCCTGCAGGAGAGTCTGCAAGTAATTTGGGTTGGAAGCTCTCAAGTTTACATGTGCAAAATAGACAGTTCAGAAGTGTGTTGAGCTCCAGTGTGCCAGTGTTGATTACTTGAAGCCACAAGGAAATGATAGAATCCTATTCATCTTTTCTATTACGAAAGGGGTAGCTCTATTTTTTTTTTTTTTTTGACACTTTGAGGGTGTTGAGTTCTTACTTGCATTTCCTACTGGTTTCAATGCCAGTAGTTAAAAGAGGTTAAACACCCTAATGTTTGCAAGATTCACTCGAAAGTTATCACTTCAGAAGAGGCACAAGATCACACAGATTGCCCAGTTAACTGAGCCCAAGTGTAGCGTAGTTTAAATTAGCAGGCAGGACTGTGCAATGTGGTGCCCTTTAGCAAGAGGGTTTCTGGAGAAAGGCACGTTAATCTCCTTAGCCACTACAATCAAAAGAGACATGAAAGAGATCTTAGCAAGAAATTTCTTTTTCCTCTACCCCAAAGCACCCGCTTTAATGCATACTCTATTCCCACTCTATGACCCAATTTGGTAAATATAATTTGTGGGACTTTTCTTGGGATTAAATTCCTAACCTTGTCATATTAAACTGCCGAAGTTTAATATGACATACTTGAGCATCAGCTCTCTCAGTCCTGTTTTAATCCCATCCTGCTCCCTCCAGGCTTGCAATGCTCTAACAGGTCATCCATACAGTGTGAACATGTATATTGCTCCTAAGATCTTTCATACAAAAGCAAGCATTTCTCACGGCTTTTCTTGCATTGCCAAGCCTGTGTTTACCTCATGACACTTTGCCTGCCACTTTATGTTAAACATGAGGATTACATTTCTGGACGGAAGGAGAAGTCTCCTGGGTAGCAAAAGTATTTCATCAGTAAGAGAAACATGTGCAGAAACATGTCAAGGATACCTTTGACTATAACCTTTCCCATTAGAGTCTTTATTGCATTGTTCAATATCACAAAAAACCCATGCACTTGGAGACTATAAATCATCAACTGCAGGCCCATAAACACTGTGTTTCATGGTGTTACTCTAAAGCTAGCTAGAAACCAAAGACTTATTGATCTATGCTGTTTCATCACTTTTCAGTTTTGTACTCCATTTTTTTCTGTTGCTGAATACACATCAGATTTTACTGCAAGTAATCAAAAAAATTTTCTATTTAGGATGGAAAAAGGCTATTTTTTTTCCTGTTATGCCCTTCATTTTTATGAAATGTAGCACAGAAGTATTAATGAGGAAAATATATACTCAATGATATCAGAAAATATATACTCAATGATATCAGAAAATTAGCACAGCAAAGTAAATTATGTGGCTATAATTTCACACAAATTCTTTGTTCCAAAATCTTTACTTTCTTGGCATCACACCCAGCATAGGTCACCAGGCCAGTGAAATGACCTCTTTGACATGCTGGGAAAAAAAACCAGGCTCTGACATGCGAAATAGATAGTTTGGTGGACCAGAACCAAGAGGTAGGTGGCAACAGAAGTACACTCACGTCAGAGTTTGGAAGAGAAATCCAGATTTCCCAGTCCTCGTATGTTCTTATTTGTCAAAGAGCTGTGCAACTCGTGCCCAGACTGTGAGAGACATTGCTCTTAACACCTGCCCATTATTAATAGGTACTGTTTACTTACCCAGGTAGATCACACTGCTGCAGTGCCTTTGTATCAAAGGCACTAATAGTCTCTTTTGGTATGGTACCACCACACCCAAGAGCAATGAGGAAATAACTTATCTGATGATCTGATGGGAGGAGCAAAGAGTAAGTTGGTGGACACAGCACTGCTCTAGCAAGGTCCCTGTCACCAGAGTGGAAAATGTACCTCTGCTTCTAGCAGACAACATTTGATGGTAGTGGTGGAACAAGGCCAGAACTGGCCACAGTTGCAAATCCTACTTCCTGGGAAACTGCATGGTTTTGGATAATGTTTTCTTTTAAAATCAGAAAGAATGTTTGATGAAAGGTTAGAGCTGTACATACACATTGCAAGTGACTCTCTTCAGGGCACTTACCTACAGAGAAGTCCAGACAGCATCTTTCATTATACCTGATCTGAGGCTGGACTTGCAACCTGCAACCTTCAGGTAAGATTCCTCAACACTGGGCTGCTGCCTAGCTTGAGTGTGCTCAACTTCTCTCTCTTCCCGTTGCCTTTCAATGGGGAGTATGCAAGGAAAGGCATCACCACATACATCCTCTGGTCTGAAATTCTTTCCATGGGCACCTAGTTCCAAGCACTGGCAGAAAACAGGATCTTTGGTCTGATCTAGTACAATCAGATGTATGTTTTCTTTCATTTCGTCCTCCCCATTTTCCCCATCACCCTCTCCTAAAGTCCCCTTCCTCTGTGTAAGGCCTTTTCTAGATGTAATTTCAACAAAGCTTTTTTCCACAAATCAGCATTTTACTATAATGTTTCTCATGACAGGAAATATTTCCAACTCAGCCTTCATAAGAGATTTCTCTGAGACAGGCTGAAGCTTATCCTTACACTTTGCTGATACTATTTAGCTTGTCATGCAAATAAAGTCTCATTGACTGTATGTGCAAGCCCGTGACGTTAAAGCCTCATCTTTTTCCTATGTAGCAGCAGTCTGTCTGAGGCAGCAAACTCCCTCACCCCCCACCAAAGTCCATGGAAAGATTGCTGTATGTTTCAGCAGGCTTTGGTTTAGACTGTCTCTGCGTAACTAACAGGCTAGACCAGGACAAGATATACTGCATTAAAAAAAATTATATATTAAAATTTAAAACTCAATGATAGTGATTATTCTGTCTTGACATTTCTGTGGCTACCTTGAAGAGATCTGGCTTATTTCAACTGTGTTCCTAAGAAGACAGAGTCCTTCTACAACACCAAAAACAAAATAGATTTGTTTCTCATTGGAACTAAATGTGATGCTCTGTGCACCTATAAGGAGAGGATGTATAAAGACTGCAAGTGTCTCATCATCCTCCAGTCCTGGAGCTGACCCAAGAACTGCGACCATAAGTCTGGATAGCACTGTACAAAAAGTGTCCCAGCTGGTGGTCCCCTAGTTCAAAACAGGGAGGAAAGATAGGGTTGAGCAGTCGTAACTCAGACTCCTCCAGGCTTTTAGTGCAGTGGACCATCACAAAAGGGCCATAGATGTTTTAGGATCTCATGGCCCTGAAACACTCCCTAGAATCTAACTGATTTCCAGTGGCTCAGCTGAAAAAGTAAAAACTAACCTGAAAAGATTTATTAATTACTCTACTACATTCTCCCGTGACCCAGAATGCAGAACTGCAACCCTAGAAATTTAGTTTGCCTGAACCTCACAACCAGCAAGTCCTTGAATAATCACAGCAGGCAATTTCACAATATGTGAAATCGTCATTCTGACTCCAGGCTCCTAACAGCTCTAGTAAAGTGAACTGCTTTTTTCCTAATGAGCCATCAGGAATAACTGCACTGAAGGCAGCAACCACACTGAATGAACTTCCTTCCAGAGCAGCATTGAGCGCTGAATCTCACAGTGCACTCAAACCAGTACGGCTGACCAGTGCTCAGAGGGAATTCAGGTTATTCTGCCACAATGAACACATGAATCGTTCTGCACAAACTGGACACTGACTGTGTTCCAGTATAGAGGCAGAGGTTCATACAAAATAGATGTGGATGGGATTGCAAGAGGTCACGTCACCCATCTCCCTGCCCCAAGGCAATCTCAGCTCTATCTTAACCATTCCTGACAGATGTTTGTCTAACCTGTTCTGAAAAATATCAAATGACAGACATCCCATGGCCTTCTTAGGCTACAAAACCAACTTTTTCTGATCTTCCAGAAGTCATGACAGCACATGTACCAACTTACTTAAAGTACAAAGGTGAGGAGAACATCAACTTTTAAATGTGCAAATGGGAATTAACATCTGAATTTTTAGGAAGCCCTCATGGATACAAGGGTGACATCACAGTATCTCATACACATTTATACTGAAAGAAAATGAGGCCTTCCAGAATAGCCGACAAAGGAGTGCAGGCCAGCAAATGGTCTGATCTGATCTGAAATAACAGTCATAAGTCCAGACTGTGCTATTCCCTCTACACCAATGGGCTACAGGCACTTAGAAAGTACTTGTGATCCAACTGAGTGCACAAAAGTTCATCAACCCTTCTGTCCTTTGCAGAGCAGTCTGCAGCTGCAACGCCAACAAGGCTGAGCAGCCTCATGACTGGCAGGATTGGTCTTGAGGGAGGTCCCTGACATGGTTCCAACGTGATGCTCCCACAGACTCTTTTTTGGGAAGTCACAAGGAGCAATTGGTACAGATGTGTTGCTGCCATTTCCATGTGATCTTTTCTCTAGGAGGCAGGAGAGAGATAGTTATGTTATAACCAGGCTAGTGGTTGCTTTAACTGATGGGGAAGGAAAAAAGCAGAATAAAGGAATATGACACTGCATGGCAGTATTTCCCCATTTAGTATGGATGTTTGCTTATGTTCATCTATATGCATGTGTTCAAAAGTGAACAAAAGATAAGTCTGATAAAGGTCAGCATCCAGTTTCAGCCTTTCGAATAGCTCCTGACTTCCATTCTGCCTGCTGGAGTGGAAAAGACCCTAAAGCATTATTCCTGTTTGATTTCAAGACAGTTTTCTGAAAAAAAAATTTAAAAAGGGTTGTTTCTTGATATCCTTGGCCAAAAAAAAAAATAATGTTTATTCTTTCACATGGTCTTCTTTTTCCACCAACAGAGTGGCTGCACACCAGTGGTGTTGAATGCAATTAGAGTTTCTCCTTCCATTCCTCAAATATCTTGAATTTGTCTTCAAAATGGCACTGAGGAAATTTGTAAGATTTTGTAGAAGCCTGCAGAGTTGGGAGAAGAACCATTGATTTTAGTATAATTACACAAGTCATTCTTAGAAAGAAGGGGAAAGATAGGATGGCTAAAAAGCAAGTGGATTTTACAATGGAGAACACAGCAGAGGGAGGGAAGTTCCTCTGTGGCTGGTGAATAGATCAGACTCATCCAGATAAAACACGAGGGATCAGCATCGCCACTCTTCTCCCTGGAAACACACAGTTAGGTGAGATATAGCTATGAGTTTCTCCCAGGCAGAAGTATAATTCCTGAACTACATGACTCTCCTGAATTCATCATGTGGCACTAGCAGCATAACACTGGATGCCCCCAAGCTTCCCCCTCACACATGGCTGCAAGTTGCTTTTGCAGTATCAGTGACCTGAATATATGAGAGCAAAACTCTCAGGGAGAATTAGATTCAAGAGTCTTGAAGCTTCCCAGGAATCTGAAAGAGCTGGCATTTAGGTCTTCATGGCCCACTAGAGCCAGTTAAAAGGTCAGAAATAAAAGGTTATTGACCTGTAGATTTTCTTGAGACTCGGAGGGCACCATGACTTCAGCCGCTGACTTCTTCTCACAACACAGGGATCACAAAAGGGTTTGCAGGTCACCGACCCCACAACATATGAAATCAGATAAATTTACTCTGCATTTTATTTGATTGTCATTGAATTTAAATAAATTCCTAAGCAATTATCAATAATCAGGAAAGCTCATGAAGGTCACAAGTAATCATCACTGCAAGAAATACTAAATGACATTCTGTGGCCTAAATTATATAGCCAGTCAAATGATGAGATCACAAGGTCCTATGTGACCTTACAGTCTATGAATCTCTGTTGTTTGCCTGTAGCAAAGCTAAGTCTCTCTGTGTCTGATTTTAGTTTTTCCTGTATTCCTTAAACTGTATCTCTCAAGTTTGTTCTGAGAGCTACACACTTACCCTTTCTTCAAACAGATACAGTCCATGCAATGAATCATATTACTATGTATTATGCACAAGAAGTTTTTTTTCTTGACATGTTGCCAAGAAACCTTGAGAACACAAGCCTCTCTATCACTTTGATCATGAAAGACAAGTGAGTCCAGCTATTTGAAACTGTATTTGACAGGATGGAAGTGAGATAGGAAGTGAAATGTTAAACTCCACTATAAAGATCAAGGCTTCAGAAACACATAAGCAAAACAGAACAGAAGAAGTAGATTTTCAAATGTCAATATAGACTAGCAGGGAAAGACTCCGGTATACATTTTATCAAATATCCCTTTAAAAGCCTAGCCCCAGTGCAAATGAACTCTTGATTGTTGCTGTGTTCAGAGCACCCTAGCTAACTCTAGAAAGCCACTTGCTGGCAACAACAGATTACTAGTGTTTAACAGTGTTCATCGACATCAAAATGCTGCTGCAGCTTTATGAGCACCTTTTCACCCACTTTCTTCCCTCACACCAACTAAATCCTTGAAGTCAATAGAATTAGTCCTGATCCAGGCCAATGGAAATGAGAGGAGAAACAGCACCTTGTCACTTTAAGTAATAATCCTTGTAATCGTCTTTTCCTAACAGGAAAGCAAAAGCCATGGTCTGAAGAAGTTACTCTAGCTTTCAGCTGGTCTTCAAATATTTTGCACACAAAGAAAAGCCTTAGAGAAATTACATGAGAAGTGGATGTTTATTTTAGTACAGTTCTCCTGACAGTACTGAGCAACTCAAGTTTTGCTTCAGGCAACAAGCACTTATATAGATGAAAGACTAATAGCTTATCTTTCCAGACTGATTACAATTATGATAGGACCGAGCAAGAGAAGATTTTTTAAATGGAAATAGTTGCAGTGTTTTAAAAGATTCAAAGAGCAGAGGAATTCTTCTTTGTGTTCTTCTCCATATGGAGTGTATGCTTAAAGGCCATTAGTAACTAATATACTAATGAGACAGAAGCAGGCATTATGGTGACTACTGTTTTTATTATTTTCTCAAAGTAAACTGGATTAATAGCCCTGGAAGCACTCATCTTCCCACTAGGCAGGAGAAGTTATATCTTAAGCAGCAACTGCTTTATGTCCCACTGCTATGGATCCCTTCACACAGGAGAGCAACACAGCACAGCCGCCAAAGCCATTAAACTTTCTGCACGCTGCTTTATGTTCGCATGGTTAGAGCGGACAAGTATATCTAACGTGTAACCCTTGAATAGCAACCTAGCAGTCACCTTTTTTTTTGCACAGAGACTGCCCTTTCATGTGTGTTTTTGTCCCACAATATCCCTTGGCAAATGCAAACTCGTCCATCCATTTTTCATCAAACAGCACACAATTTCAAACCTCACTTTTACTAAGGTGGAGGAGCAGGCATGGGAACCTGTGGACCAGCTGATGTGGAGTAACCTATTACCTACGGTGTCTTCTCCAGATACCCACAGTTTGAGAACTCTGACACAATTCTGCAATATTAGCACTAGCTTGTTGGAAAAGCGATTTTCAGCTCACATATGAGAATCAACAGCCTTTACTGAGCTCTAACCACAGACCTATAAGCACTGCGCCTAAGCCACTAACCTTCCTACTGTTGTTTTATCTAAGAAAATCCGTTTCAGCTCTTAGCCTTTTTTCTTCTTCCAGTGAAAACTTGACCGTAATTCCTTTGAAACCGAAGTTCATATCAACATTTGCGATATGAAGCCTGGAATAACATATTAAAACATCGAGAGCTGTTGTAGAGATGTCTGAGATAAAATCAGTGACAGACACTGTTGCAGCAGGCTGGTAGGCCAGATCAGAGGCTGATACGTTCCCCGACCTTTTTTCATACTAGCCAGTTCTGAGCAGATTTGTGGAGATGCAAGAAAAATAGAACATTCCCATCATGTCCTGCTAAGGAGAATAAAAGAACTGGAAGCATGGCAGTAGGCCTCAGAATGAGTATTTAAGAATCAAAAGCCCTGGCCTGATGTCTGTAACTCCTCCACAGCAGCACAATGACAGAGCCACCAGAACTTTTCTCCACTCGATCTTTCTTTATACTCTTATATCTGACAATACTCATTTGTTTCCCATGCTAAACATCTTGCTTGGGGCATGGGAATCATGTTTGAGTCTCCATTGGAACATCTGCATACAGCAGGTAGATCTCATTGTGTGTTGAGGGGATATCCTGAAGTATGAAATTACAACAATAAGAAATTACATTTTGCTTTTGTTGTATTTAGTAACAGCTAGAGATAATGAAACCATTAATCCCAGCTATGATATGAAGCCAGCAGGCCAGGATCTCTTCTGTTTGTGTTGTTACCCACCACTGACTACTGAATGCCTCACTCTGTTTCCTTCCGATCCAACAATATCCATTGACTCTCTCTCTTTCCTTCCATAATTTGGTCTTTGCTAAAAGCTGAAAGCCATCTATTCCACAATTCATTATTTACTAGCTATTTTCAAATTACAACCAAAGGTAGAGACGGCTGACATATACCCTGAAGCAACAGAGAGAGAAAAAGAAAAAGAAAGCGCACTACCCTGAAGAAACAGCCACAGGACCTCATCATATTATCCTACAGCTGTTCCAATTAAACATTTTCCTCTTGCTTCCTTAGCTCTTTCCAATCCCATGCTTGTAGAGTTGGAGATTTGGGTACTACTGCTGCTGACACAATGATTGGTCTAACCCCAGGCACCAATACTTCCAACACCTCCTGAAACAGAGGTGAAGGTTCATCCTAGTGCACTGTGGTGGTAACTAGAGCAATAGGGATAATTTCACACAGATTAATCCAGCAACGCTAGTATATAACTATTTAAACTGTTCTCTGAATTGCAGTAACTTGTCAAACGTGTTCTAACAACAGCTTTTGGCCTTGAGAGCAAGCAGCTCCAGTGAAGTTCCTGCTGGGGGGGATCTGGTGTTTCAAATGGAAGTATTTTACACCAGTCTGGAGTTTTTCCAGGCCACTGTAAATGATTTTTGGGACAGGGCAAAGTCCTACAGCTATCTCCCTAACTCAGTCATCATTCTTAGTTTGCAACATTCCCACCTTAGGAAAACATACCACTGTAGGCAGAGTGCATATTCCCACCAGGTACTTTAACATAAGCTGTTAATGACTTGTGACTTCCGTATGCAGTTAGGCAGGGAAGACTTGTTTCACACTAAGCAGGTAAGCAAAACTTAAACCAGATGGTTCCAAAAAGGAAGAGCATTGAGAGAAGCGGGATTAACATAATTTTATATACCTAAGCAGGGGGAGCCAAATCATGGGAGGAAAACAGCAATACATTGATAGCCTTCAGCGCCTACTTGGAAGACAAGATGAGCAGCTTACCATCTGGAGTCCTAGAAAAACGTTGTCAGTTAGGAATTTCTTGGAACTATTTATAAACTTTGACCTGGAACATCTATTTAAAGTTCTCGGTCAGCTTCTGGCTTGTACAGTTGGCCTGTAAGGACAAATTGCAAGGCGTTAATCACATAACAAGGAGAAACTAGCCTTGAGAGGACTGCTTTAAATTTCATGCGCCATCATGTGAACCAATTTCACTCACCTTTCTAGTTCAAAAAACAGAAATACATGGTTAAGTGGATGTAAACAAGTCCTCCCTTTATGCAATAGCACCTTCAGCTAGAGTGGAGGGATGGAGTAAATGAAAGCTTTTCATAACACTTGACCAGCACCTCACTTAACTTGAACAGGGAGTAAACTAATATCTGCAATCAAACTTAAATCTGGTTCCAGTAGCTAAAGGGATCTTCTAAATCTCCTCCTCAGTGGCAAGAGGCTGTATTTACTGGTTAATTAAAAACTGCTTCTTAAGCCCTTTCAGAACAAACATTTTAAAAAAAAAAAAAGGCAAAACTGAGAATGCAATGTTGATATTATTGGTTAGGCTCTAACTGAAAGCAAAGATTTACATTTATCCACTAGCTCATGTGTGGCTGTCTCTTGAAATGTCTTGTTTCCTTTGATACAGCTGAGGGCTAGAAGGAAAGTACACCTTCTAACAGTTTTGTGAGCACAACTGAACTTAACAGAGACTCATATCTGAGCCGGGGTGGGTGATGGGCTGTGGTGTCAGCTCTCACGCTCACTGGGTGCATGGCAGGTCATTCCATTAAAGACACTGCACAGGACCTTGAGCATACTCCAGGTGCCTAGGGACATACTATGTGAGAAAGAGTGAAGGACAGTAAGAGATGAATTGGCACAGCTGCAATATTAGCACAACTTTATGATGGCCAGGTCTAGGGAGGAAAAGGTATGTATGTGGTATCTTTATACATAAACATTATTTTACTTTATACAATCTTTCCTGTCTTGATCTCATTAATTTTCAGAGTAAAGATGGTCCAGCAGTCCAGCAGATTTAAGGCTCTGGAATATCAGGATTTTTTTCCATCTCATGCCACAAAGTTTCTCAGTAACCCTATGTTACCATAGTGTTTCACAGTACCTATGAAAGATTACAAGTCTGTACTCCTGTGACTTCCTGTTCTGAAGTGATTGCTTAGCAAATTTACCTCATGTACAAATTTACCTCTTTGCCAGTGCACAACATGAAGCCTCCCCTCATTGACCTGTTACAAGAACAAATACACTACAAACCATCTGATTTCTGGGATCCATTTCAGTGGACTGAAAATAAGTTTTCAGACAGAGGTGCATATTTGGGCTCTTTTTAGATCCTAGGTGCACTAAACTGCAAAATGAGACTCTCCAAAGCCAAGATCTTAGAACATTTTGCTAATGCATCTAAGCAGCTAAAGGTAGGTTCTTGCAAATCCAGTGATAAATTCTCCGTGAGGTGTCATTCTGTCAGACAGAAGTGAGTCCTTTCTCTCCCCCAAGCCAATAAGCAGCACCATATGCTGGTCAGTACAGTCCAAGAACAAGCTGCTACAGCTTCAGCTAAAATGCTCTCACCTTCTATAAGGCTTAAGTCCTTAGATTTAGAATAATGTTATCTACTCACACAAAACTCTCTGTCAGTTCAGGCCAGGAGCAGAAGAAGTGGCAGCCCAGCCACCACATATCATATGGACTTGCCAACTGTCTCCAGTCTGCTGTTCAAAGAATCCTCCAGCATCCTTTCTCATAAAAGTAAGGCTCTGAAGGTTTGAAGTAGTTTACTGCAAACTTTTTAATTTGATAATAATTTGATAATACTTCTCTACCCCACAGCCAGGATTAGAAAAGTTTATTCAATTCCAGTGCAAATGCCTGTTCTGTCCTATGCAGCTTCTTACATCATCTTTGTCAGCACAAGATTGAGTGAAGTCAAGCAATGTGCTGAGCACACATGGGTGTTGCAAAGGACAGCCGAGTATGATTGCAAGGGGTGCTTTGTAGTTATACATCTGTATTTATACACGTGTGTATACACACAGGTTATTATGCTTTGGTTTAAAGAAGCTGAGAAACATGAGCATAAAGGTAATTTAATGGGTCTTTCATTCAAGGGAAGTTAATTTCACGGTTTTCTAAAATCCTTATCCTTATTTATCCCCCAGAACCCTAGTTGTCCCTTCGCACAAAGGTCACATCTCTTGCCCATGCAGTCCTAACCTGCCTGTGGAGATGCTGAGGAAGTGATGCAGACTCCAACCCAGCTCCTGTGTCACTTGGTGAGTTGACACACACTGCAAGAGTCACATGCCACAATGCAACTTTATGAAGACAGCCTTCTACTACTGTAATATCTTAGCAGATAGGCATGAAACCAGGATAAAATATGATATGAAACATCTTAACCGTGTACATGAATCAGCTGCCTTTTTTTCATGTTCTTAGATTTTGCTGAGTATTTTGGAATAGAAGCTTCATGAAAGGCCTCTGGAGACAATGGCAGTTGTATGGTGGCTCTCCCTGTGATGGTTGCATTCACAGTCCTGAGTCCAGGACAAAACCTGATTTTCAGAGGGTCTCTTGTCTTGTTCCTGTCTCTTGCCATCTCATAGTCATTTGCTTTTCCAGCAAGCATATAGTCTTCTATCTCCACTTGCTTGAATGTCTCCCTGTCCTCTCTATAGTTGTAACTGTTAGGAAGTTTCCTCTTCCAGCCAGGCTGGCTTTCGGAAAGCTCTATCTCAGCCTCATCAGCCCTCCCTGCTTATCTCCTTTCAGTCATTCTGCTTATTTAATCCTCCCTTTGGACTCCTTTCTCATCCATAGTAGGGAAGTGTGACAGACATGTAAATCTTCAGCTGTCATCACTTCTCCCCTGGTGAGAAGAAGGACTGACAGCCTAGTCTTTTCCCACGGCTGAGCAAATTAGAATCCATGGGCCAGTAAATTAAACAACTGATCTGTGGTATTTAACTGTTACAACAGGTCTAGGCATACTTTCAGCCAGGGCAAATTCACATTCTCCTAAATATTACTGGTTTATGTACATTATTGATTGATTTAGCAGGTTCTGCACTTGTAACAGGATGTTTTACCTCTTTGTGACATACTTTCCAACAGGACTGATCTGTTCAACTCACTGATCAAAAACCGATCACAACCTGCAAATGACAAAGCCTGCTGTGGTTACAGTCAGCAAAGGGCAGTGTCATGCAGCTTGCTCTATTTGTGTAAGTCATTCCAACACCTAACATCAATCAAAAGGTGAAAGCTGCTGACAAAGTCCACCTTTCTTAAACATTTCCTCATCCCACCACTTTCTTAGCTCGCTCTTTCTCCTCCAGGAAAAAAGCAGTCTTTTCACTTTGCTCACAAATTCTTCTAAGAAGTAGATTTCCTAGCAGGGCTTAACAAATTCACACCTTCCCTTTGGAGCACGTGAGAGTTTCCCACCACCTTTCAGTGGCCAAAACAGACAAAAAGGTATGAGACCTTATCCTTCCATTATTCACAGGGCAGAGCACACAGAGGTCACAGAGCATTCTTTCTGTGCAACTCCATCGTGTCCTGCAGTGGCAGTCAGGTAGAGGCCAGATTCCTCCTCGCTGACAGCAGGCACAGTGAAGCAGTACTAACCACAATTTAGCCAAGGCTATTCAATACCCCATCATGAACTGAACACAAAACACGAGCCTATTCAAACCATGTAAGCGTGTAATTCCCTGTCTTGGAAAAGGAGGATATTTGTGAAGGCTACTCCAGAAAGTTGGTTCTAAAACATAAAGAAAGAGGTCCATAGGAAAGGGAAAGGTTTCTTTAGGCTTTTCTTTGCTTATTCGTATGTGTGTATGTACATATATGTATATTTACTTACACATCTAAGCTTACACATCTAACTACTTGTGTATCCTTGGGAGGGCCTCTTGAGCTCTGAATTTCAGTTCCGAGACACTCGGCAGTCACGTGGTGTTTCCCAAGTAACTCCATCTCCACAGAAATACAGTGAGGAACACCTGAGAAGTGTTCTCTAATGTTATCAACAATTAACATTTAAAGGTAATAGTATGATACAAACAAGACAATTTGCTTAAATTATATAGAGTTAGGGTTGCCTCCAGGGAGACGCTTCTTATCTTTTAGAGATTATATGTTAAGAACAGCCTTTGTAACCAATACCAAAAAGTTTTCACATGATTTTACTGGGTGTACATTTAAGATTTTTAGGAATAACTCTTAGAACTTGAATTTTATTGGCTTTGCAGTCAGGAACAAGTCCTGACCAGACAACATGTGTTTGCATTGTGCTATATTTTCAGTGTGCAGACACTGCTGTAGATTTAAAAACATATGTATTTTTGGGACAAATAGCAGCATAAGAGGGCATCAAGTTACTTGAGTAACTTTAAAATAGACCGATTTTTAATTTAATTTAAGTGCCAAATTCAACGTCGTCATAAATTTGGAGATTGTTCCATTTGAGGCAAAGAATCCAGTTCCTGAACACCTCCTTCAGGGCCTTCAAACAAAAGGCACCCTGTTGGGAAGACTGCAGAGAAACCATGTATAATCAGAGGAAAGTTGGATTGGATGTGCACAAGACTCACCTAGCAACTCTCTACAGCTCATTAATGCCTTTCTAGCTACAGCCTATATCACTGTATTCACTTTTTTTTAATACAAAGAGAAAAAAGTGAACATCTAAGGCTATTTTAAGTGTGTTCTTGAATGATGGGTGTCTTGAAGAAACAACATTCAACTTTTTGGCTGAAAATAATAATTTTTTTAAAAAAACTTGGGGAACAAAACCAGTAGGTAGGAGGCTATGGCTATAATTCATGGAAGACAGGAACAACGATAAATCTCAGTCTTGAATCTGCAAAGGCAGTTCCCTAGAAAATTGCCCCCGTTCTGGAGATTTCCTTACCCACATACATTGAGAGAATGCATGCAACAATGGCCACAGTCAAGGCAAATTCCACTTTTTTCCAGATTGTGTTTTCGGTTTATTTGGGGTTTGCTTCCTCCCCTGGAGTATTGTTAGAAGTATTCACTCAGTATCAGCAGTATGATCACGACAAAACACAAGCACCTAGTTGTCTCCTCTGATCTACAATACGGGTTAACCAATCCACGTTTAATTTACCAGTAAGCTAGCTGTTAATTATCTGATGGCCTGTCCTGCCTTCATGGCAAGCAGTTCGAGTAGCTTTGGTTTGATGATTTAGCTAATAACATGTGGAGGCTGAGCAGTACTTTTTCATTCCAGAATCTTTCAGAAATATAAGGTATTTGGCTACAACTATCCAGTTAAATAAAAACAACTTTTTGGTCTTAAAAATCCAAGCTCATCAGCCGCACAACAGTGTGCATGTGTTTTTTTGAGGGTGAGTCCAAAATGTAGGTATGGAGATCTGTAACACAACAGGAGGGTTTAGGTCTGAAATCATTATTTTCATAAGACCTGATGCCTTTGTTGAAGATTTGCATTTCATCTCTACACAGTGGGCTGGTGAATAAACCATCTATTCTACTCTCTGTGTCAAACACAATACACTGTTTATTCACTTCCTGATAAGCCTGTTCCTCCTAATTAAGCCTCACGCACGGTCATTTTAGAACCTAGAGCAATACCTTCTCTGTCTACAATATACCAATGCCATAACAATGCACTGTTTCACACATGCATTTCCAACAAATTTGTTTGCAAGCACTAGATTACCAAAAGGATACAGAATCTGTAGAGATTCCTGCTGTGGCTGAACCTGCTGGGAGATGCAGTGGAGGCTGGACTGTGCTACCTCCAGGGGCTCCCTCCAACCTCAGCTATTCCAGGATTCAGTGACTGTGTGATACTTGAATATGCTGAACAGATACTCATTTTTAGCTCTTCATGCTAGTAAAACCATAAAATTACTATATGTACCATTTTTCAGGTCCTGCATGCACACATGCCCTCGGCTGAGATCCTCTGTCCCTTGCTGCAGGCTCAGATGATAAATGTGGTGGAGGCAGAGTGTTTTCCTGAGCTGTAGCAAGCAGGGTAACTCTGAGACTGGGCTGCTGTGCGGGAGGCAGTACCTTTTCATATTCAGGAAAGCAAAGTGAAACTTCTCAGGAAGGCTAGTTGTGCCACAGGTACCTGCTGCAGAGTTTCTCGCAATTGCTCTGATGCATTTATGAGGTGATTAGTCCACCCAGGATGCTGAACCAGAGTAACAACTCTCCGCTCCAACCTGATGGCAGCCCTTGTCTATGTACCTGATCCCAAGATATGCTCAGTGCTAACAGTCCATTGACTCAGCACATTTCCACCAAAGGTGCTGCTGGTGTTAGAAGGTGGATCACTAGTTTTCATAGTCATAAGAATGGAAAGAAAAACATCAAGACTTTTGCATGTAATTCTTCACAAACATTGTGAGCTCTTCAACTGGGCTCTCAAGGTCACTAGCTAGTCACTTCCTATTTATTCAGAGAAGAAGAAGTAAGCTCATTTCCCTCTCTGTCAGTACAGTTCTTGTTAAACTGCTTGTAAGTATTTCATACATTTTTTTGCATGCACACACCACTGTTTAGACAGTGAAAATTTGAGTCAACACATACTATGTTTCTGCGTTTTATACTGTATAGAAACCAATAGAGCATAACTAGAAAAGAATGCTAAAGTCTAACAATGACAACATAAAAGTATTAAAATTGTATTGTTCATATACTCAGTATTAGGATTTTTCCAGCCATCTTAATTGCTCTATCGTGTTGTTTAAGCGCTTCTAGGAGCAAGTACTCTCTGTTTGTCAGAGGAACAATCTTTTTGATGACTTCAATAGAAAAAAAAAAGAAATTAAAACTAAATTTTAAAAATAAAAAAAAAAAAGTTTGGCCATTCCTCAGCCCTATATACCAGTACCCTCCTGTTCTCCATCATGACATTGTTTCCTTTTAGCAGGGGCCTCAAGCCTGCAACTGATGTATGCT
The DNA here is from genome assembly GCF_017976375.1 of Cuculus canorus. Taxonomy (NCBI): domain Eukaryota; kingdom Metazoa; phylum Chordata; class Aves; order Cuculiformes; family Cuculidae; genus Cuculus; species Cuculus canorus. Next base: position 17,190,816 of record NC_071441.1, read on the forward strand.
AACATTACAGTCTCTGAATTAATTCACTGAACGGGAGTACCCAGGCTGTGTGAATTTAAGCACATATAGACATGCCTGCAGGGTAAAGGTTTTATCAGAGATGATGGGGGAAAGCTAAGGCATTTTATAGGCCAGCTTTTAACCAGAATGTCTCCACAAAAATAGGAAAAAATTGTTTATCTATTTTAGAAATCAAAATAAATATGTTTCTTGCTATTCCAACTAAGTTAAAAATTCTATTAGACCTTTTTATTTAAATATTCTTGTTATGGAGCTTGACTGTACAATTGTCTAAAGAGCCAGCTAGTTTACCTCTGATTTTTTTTTTAATTGTAAGTATTTTTCCTCCTGGCAACTTTGAAATGGGTTCGACCATGGAAGAAATTACATGTTCTTCCAAGGACTGAAGAAGCTGCAAGGAGTGAGAAAATGTGCTTCAGCTTATTGGCAGCTGCATTTGTAGTTATCTGAGGTTGAGCCTTGGCACAGAGTCAGGATCCAGGGCCGCATCCTCAGTTTCTGAGGCTGCGATCAGTTCTGAGCCAGCCACCTGTCCACCAAGGCAAATAATTACAGCAAGGCTGCTTCTATTTTCTGTTGATGGTCACAGGTAACCTATGCCAAACAGCAGCTCAACACAGCCAGAGAATTGAGGTGAGAGTTCCCTACCCTTTCCTGGAAGCGTGACAGACCCTAGATACCTACAGGCTGTTGATCAATGAAGTCATATTTTATTATAGCATCAGACAAAATAGCTTTTAAGTAGTGAACAAAGTAGCGACGCTTTATCACGAATACCATGTTTTCCTGGAGGAACAATGTGAGACAGAAAAACATATTTTGTCATGCAATCTTGCCTGCTAGTCCAGCAACCCTAAGCACTGAAGAAACACCACAAAGACTCTTCTGTATCCCTACAATTTAGCATCTCAGAGGCTCTGTGTCAGCTCTGCTCCAACTTGAAAAAAGCTTCTGTGTTTCCGAAGGTGCCACAGTCACTACTTCTGCTATCAACACCTCCATTCTGCACACCGAGAGCATCTCCCAAAAGCAGTTGCTTTTTACTCAAGTAGATCTGCCTCCACCATGTAGTGCCCACCTTACTGAAATGCTGCAGCCAGGAGGACAAAATAAGGTAGATTTCCTGGCCACTTCCAAGTCACACCTTGAAAAAAAGTTTTGCTCTTTTACAAAAAACCAAGCAAACTAAATGTCCACCACAAGAACATTGGCAAAAATACACCTGCGAAAACACCAGGTGAGGGAAGACAGACTGCTCTGTGACTAAAGGGGTAGTGTTTTCTTCTGGATGGGAGGTGGGGGGGCAACTGTTTCTATAAGCTCAAATTGATTTGCTGAAAATGCTAAGTAGCTAATAAATCCTGACATAGAAACATCCCCTATACCAGGGACAGTGTTTGGATACCACAAGGAGGGTGAGGCGGTCCCCAAAGGAGCATCTGTACTCACCCAACTGTACATCAGCACTGATGACTAACCCTTCTAAAGCTAGCAAAACATTATCTAACATAAAACATTGGATCTTACCTTATAGAATGAGTATTTTCAGGGGTTTTGCAAAGTTAACCAGAAACAGCTAGATACAGGCTTGTGCCAAACAGAGATGCAAACAGCTGGTAGCCGCTCACCATGTGGAAAAAGGGCTAAAGCAATGCTATTTAGGTAGAACGAGACAAGTGGGATACATCCTGGATGTGCTGGACCACATTCAACAGAAGTTCTCAAGCAAATGCTGTCAAAAGTTTTTCACCTCAAGCGATGAGTCTAGGAGGAGTTTACGTAGGAGTGGGCAGAAAGAGCAAAGAAGGAAGTGAATGAAAGCAAAGGAGAAAATCTGCATCACTTGAGTCTCTTTACAGTGATCTCTGGGCTTTAAACTACTCTTTCCAGTATTTGTAAGACAAGATGTTTCTATTTTTGGAATGGAAAAGTAAGCCTGTTTCTTTTAAGATGAAAAGTCTGACCTGCATCTTTCTTTTGCTCACTAACTCTCCATACCAGTAGGGATGCCAAGGGGCAGAATTAACATTTTGAGTCTGTGTAAATTCTCTGCTACTAACAGCCCCCCAAACCCATCTGCTTCATATTGGCACTCTGAAGGTAAATCCTAAACAACTGCCTGAAAGAACTATAGTGCCTCACCACTATATAAAAAGGCAGCTTGCTTGTGTTTACCTTGTGGCAAGTCCCCTCTAGTTCTGTTAGTCCTGCAAGACATGGACTTTGTAAATAGTTTAACCCATTCTCAAGCCAAGTTTTCACCAACAGTCTCACAAAGCAGCCTGACATCCCGTAAGTAGCGCAGTGCCCAAAGCTGGCTCCAGAAAGAGGTCGGAGGAGACTCTGGTGTGTCTCCTGTTGCATCCTTAGACAAATCTCCTGTATCCCAGCTCCCTGACCCAAGTTTGGGACTAAATATTTTTTCTTCCTCGTGAACCTGTTTTTGGGATTAAATGTGATATGTTAAAATCTCATGGAACGAGCTGCAGATTTGTAAAATCTTAGTTTGTATTTGTGATTCTGGCTTATATAAATATATAACTGCAATTAAGTAACACAATCAACTATAAACTTTACCTCTGAATCGGACCCCAGGCTCTGACCCATGAATTCCACAACAGTAATTACAAAATATCTAATGAACTTCATCTAATACACAAGTGTAAAGTAATTTACTAAATATCTGATAACATAACAGTAGGATTAGGAGGGATTCTGGCAGAAATTCCAGTGGCTTTTCCTCCTTCAGAGCTCCTTATTACTTCAGAGATAAAGATTATGGTTTCTAGGGTAACTAGACACACATACACAGACACATTGTCTAATTTGGTTTCCTTAGACTATCAGAGCATTGTCAGGTCAGGAGCATAGTCTAAGCATGATTGTGAAAGAGATTTATGATTTATTTAACCACTTGATTTAATTAACTGTAGTGCCTGATGTACATTTTTAGTTTTGAAGATAGTTCTCATATTTAAATGTACAGTTTCTAACAAACAGTGACACTTCAAAATTCACAGACCAATATTGAAGACATAGAGAGGACAGATGGTCCTATTGTGTTTTTAAGTATGTCACCATTGAGCAAGTTTGTATTTTACTTTGTGCCACACTCATACATAAGTGTAAAGATTTGAGTAAATGTTATTTTCCTATGATATTTATTTTTCTTTATGGTTTATGTGCATACACATACGCTTACCGTGGAATACTGTAAATTATGCAAGTCTTACAGAGGTGTAAGGGACAAAAGTGGTGATATGCCAGTAAAACTGAGCACCAGTGATCATTTGAAGAAAAAGAGAGTTAATTTTGTCTTGTTTGGTAACTGCTGGCCAAGAGTATGGGCACACATATCTTTCCCCACGTGGACACTTGAGCTATCTTTTTGTGACAGAGCTCCACTCCATTTTCCTTTCTTGAAACCAGGAGGAGACACTACAATGCTGCCACAAAGCCCGCAGGGTGCTGTCAGCTCCTGCCTTCAGGTACACCAATCATTCTTCACCCACATGGGCAGTCCTGCCCTCTTCTCTCTGCAATTCCAAAGCTTCATGTCACAGCATCTGAAGAAGTAATGTGTCTCCACCTCTTCAGGACCCATCTTCTCCTCTTACCAAGGTCCAGGTGGCTCAGAGACAGCATTCCTTTCTCCACCTCCAACAGCATTTAGGTCACTAGTCCTGGGTCAGTCACTTTTCACCCAGCTATCCAGGACCTAAATGTGATGCGACTCAGATGTCCTGGCTTGGATGACAACAATATATTAAACCACACTCAGCAATGTTCTCAGTCACTGGAAGGTAATTATCAGTTCTACTAAATTGTTAGAGTGGCCCTGATGTGGTTTTGATCCATGCAAACTTGCACTCCTGTGAAGCACTCCTAGGCAGGGTTCAGGACCCAGAGCACCCCCAGCCACTCAAGCACCTCGCATGCAGCCACCTTTTCTTTCCAGGGCAAGGATCTGCTCAAAGAGCATACATTTTTTATAACAAGGGTGGTGAAACAATGGAACAGGTTGCCAAGAGAGGTGGTAGAATCCCCATAACTGGGAACATTCAGTGTCAGGTTGTACAGGGCTCTGAGCAACCTGATTTACAGAATCACAGAATCACAGAATCACAAGGTTGGAAAGGACCCATTGGATCATCGAGTCCAACCATTCCTAACACTCCCTAAACCATGTCCCTAAGCACCTCATCCACCCGTTCCTTAAACACCTCCAGGGAAGGCGACTCGACCACCTCCCTGGGCAGCCTGTTCCAGTACCCAATGATTCTTACTGTGAAGAATTTTTTTCTGATATCCAACCTGAACCTCCCCTGACGGAGCTTCAGGCCATTCCCTCTAGTCCTGTCCCCTGTCACTTGGGAGAAGAGGCCAGCTCCCTCCTCTCCACAACCTCCTTTCAGGTAGTTGTAGAGAGTAATAAGGTCTCCCCTCAGACTCCTCTTCTCCAGGCTAAACAACCCCAGCTCTCTCAGCCGCTCCTCGTAAGACTTGTTCTCCAGCCCCCTCACCAGCTTTGTTGCTCTTCTCTGGACACGCTTCAGAGCCTCAACATCCTTCTTGTGATGAGGGGCCCAGAACTGAACACAGTACTCGAGGTGTGGTCTCACCAGTGCTGAGTACAGAGGGAGAATAACCTCCCTGGACCTGCTGGTGACCCCATTTCTGATACAAGCCAAGATGCCGTTGGCCTTCTTGGCCACCTGGGCACACTGCTGGCTCATGTTCAGTCGGCTGTCAACCAGCACCCCCAGGTCCTTCTCTTCCGTGCAGCTCTCCAGCCATTCTTCCCCCAGTCTGTAGCGCTGCATAGGGTTGTTGTGCCCCAAGTGCAGGACCCGGCATTTGGCCTTGTTAAACCTCATCCCATTGGTCTCAGCCCAGCGGTCCAGCCTGTTCAGATCCCTTTGCAGAGCCTCCCTACCCTCCAGCAGGTCGACACTTCCTCCCAGCTTAGTGTCATCTGCAAACTTGCTAAGGGTGCACTCGATGCCTTCATCCAGGTCATTGATAAAGACATTGAACAGAGCTGGACCCAGTACTGAGCCCTGAGGAACTCCACTTGTGACTGGCCTCCAGCTGGAGTTAACTCCATTGACCACCACTCTCTGGGCCCGGCCATCCAACCAGTTTTCAACCCAGGAGAGTGTGCGCCTGTCCAGGCCAGAGGCTGACAGTTTCTGCAGCAGAATGCTGTGAGAAACTGTGTCAAAGGCTTTACTGAAGTCCAAGAAGACTACATCCACAGCCTTTCCCCCATCCAGTAGTTGAGTGATTTTGTCATAGAAGGTGATCAGGTTAGTTTGGCAAGATCTGCCTTTTGTAAACCCATGTTGACTGGGACTGATCACCCGGTTCTCTTGCATGTGCTTCATGAGAGCACTCAAGATTACCTGTTCCATGACTTTCCCTGGCACTGAGGTCAGACCGACAGGCCTGTAGTTCCCCGGATCCTCTCTGCAACCCTTCTTGTATATGGGCACAACATCAGCCAGCCTCCAGTCTAGTGGAACTTCCCCAGTCAGCCAGGACCTCTGGAAGATGATGGATAGGGGTTTGGAAAGGACATCCGCCAGTTCCTTCAATACTCTTGGGTGGATGATGATTTAGTGGAAGATGTCCCTGTTAATTGCAGGGGGCTCGGACTAGATGACATTTAAAGGCCCCTTCCAACACAAACTATTCTGTGATTCTATGAAAGAACTGAGTTTTCTAGTATAGACAGAGCCTTTGAGACTTTCCTGGGTCAGGGCAGATCACCCAGGTATGCCTAATGGAGCCATAATCAATGCTAATGAGCTGGTTACTTCAACATATTTAGTAGACGTACTTACTGTGAACAGAGCCAGTGCTCTGCAGGTGCCTGTTTTACAGACTATCAGCTGCTTTAAATCTAAATGTAATTATCTATTTTAAATTCTGACCATAAATATCAGACCTCCAGTATGAGAGATTTTCCACATTCAGAGCCAAGCAACGGAGTTCGAATCCATGACTCTACAGCATATTTCAAGATTCTTCGAGATGTGTCCCACTCCTCTAGCCAAGACTGATTACAAATGCCCGAAACACAAGTTAACTGAGCAGTGCCAAAGCCTAGTAGTCACTTAATACTGTGGCCCTGACTCTTTGGGGCAAATAAGCACTCTAAGAAACCTGTGACTTTCAGGGGGCAGCTGCAGAAATTTTAGATTATATAAATTGGAAGATTTCAGAAAACTTAATTTTTGCAGAAAGCAATACTTTTTTTCTGCTGCCTTGCCTTTCTCTTTCTCTGCTAAAGAAGCATTACAATTTTATTCCCAGGTCCAGGAACCCAAGTGCTCAGTTAACACAAGTCAAGCTGTACAGACTAGTAATGGCAACCCAAGCACCACCATCCTGTCTGCACTGTGTTATGGCCTGTGGACACCTCCTTCTCTTTTACTTCCTCCTTCAAAAATGACAGAGGAACAAAGAGACGAGATACCAGGCAGCGAAACCACAGAGGTGCCAAGACAACACAGGAAATCAATACCATTTAGGAAAAAACCAACCAACCACTCTCTGTACACATAAACATGTAAGTAAGCTTAAAATAACAAACAGTTTGGCTACATGTGTGCATTATGTAGAACAAGTGGAATTGTTTTACATGTAGGCAGCATTTCTTGCCTTCAGAATTATTAGGAAGTATTCAAGATGCCCAATTCTGCTTCCAAGCCATATCGGGCACTAGCTAAACTGTACTGCAAGCACCAACAAACTTGCATTTCCTGTTCTTAAATGTTTTGAGGCTCTCCAGCTCTAACTGCTGAACTTTGAGATAGAGATCATAGCAATAGCAGCAGAACAGAACAAAGGGGAGGGAAGTGCTACTGAAGCAGAAGCTTAAAACAGGCAGTAAAATGCATGTTGCCGATGTGCTTTTATTAAGAGGACATGAAAAGGACATAATAAAGGATTCAAAGCATTTGAAGGTGGGGAGGGAGGGGAGGAAGAGACAACACTTGAAATAAATGTTCCATCGAGAGAAAATCTCTAATAATTTATTGACCTTCAGTTTCACATTGTGAAAAAAAAGACACAAGTTTTACAAAACCTTAAGATGTAGTAGCAAACAAAAAGACAACAACATAGACAATTTTACTTCTTCCCTTGCACAGTTTTGGTTTGTTTTTCTTTTAGCACATGAACTACTTCTTTAGTAGCCAGGAAAGGAAACATTATTCTGCTTTAATCACTCTTATTCAGACAGGTGTCAGGCACAGAGAAAAGGAGCTGGCACAATTACACCAGAAGAGGAAGGCTGTCCTTTGTTACATGTTTCTACAGCAACCAGCCTGCAAAATAAGAGGAACCTCCCCATCTTATGCCCGGGGTTTTGTGTGCACTCTGCTGTGAACTGCATTTACTTAGAAGTATGGGGTGTTCTACAGGACTGGAATGGTCAAGTAGCTAGTCAGGATTCCCACATCACTTCAAAGAGCAAGAGCCTAGCATATTTCCTGCAGAGCCATACGCCCACCCTCACTTCAGCTTCCTTCAGTCTACACACAGGAATTAATGGAGGACTTGAAAGCAGACCACAACTTTGGAAACAGCTGCAGAAAATTCATCCCCCTTTCCAAAGCTGCATGGCACTAACAAAACAAATTTCATAAGCTAAGTAGTTAGATGCAGTGCAACTTCACACCTGGACTCTAATCAGCTTGATGGAGAAAACAAGCCTCAAACCTATATGCCCCTATTCAAACAACGGCACCCCTGGGGACCCAGTTCTATGCTTCCATGTATCTTGTGCAGTCACCAGCACCCGAGGAGAGGACACGCCAAGCACAAGAATTCTGATTTTACTGCTTCCTTCGCACTCCCAGGAGTGATCCACAAGACGAAAGCCAAGAGCTATTCAAGACTGCTTCAATGGGGCAACCTGTGCAAGTAAAGGGATATAGAAAAGAAAGCTATCCTATCTGTTTTCCTATTATTTAAAAAACATCTAAGAGAAAAGAATCAATGCTGGGGTGTACGGAGGAGGGGGGAAGGCTGTAGGTTTAAACACTTCTTTAATCTATCATTTTGAGAAATCGGTTTAACCAGAGGAACTATAATTGTTCACATCTAGTTAGGCCTCAATCTTTAAAAAAAATGCTGATGTCTTTGCTAATCACTGTTCTCTCAGTATTCACAGAACTCCAAATATTCTATTTCTGAAATGTAAGGGTCTACTCCAAACAGCAAGTCACATGTAAGGCAGAACAGAGGAAACTTCCAGTGACCAGTGTAAACACTTTGAGATGACAAAGCTTTCACAAATACAGCTACATCACCGTCACACAGAGAAAGGCAAGCATCACCAACGTGACTATTTTTGTTTTGCATGCATGCATGCAGCTGTTTACTTATAATGCAGCACACACCAACCACGTTACTGAATGTGCCAGTTAAGTCAGGCTCCAGAAACATTTAGGAAAAAACACAATACAACACATGCTTCATGACAGGATCTGGCAAAGAAAGTACCTGTGAAACCTAAGTTTCCAAAATCCAGAAGAAAGAGTTGTTCCATCTCTGTCTCATGACCAGACTAATAAGGAACAAATTTATTTAAAAATCAAAGTTTTGTTTCTCAGGATTGTATCCAACGCTTCTGAGCAACCAAGTGTTTAAGACACACCTGGCTAAGGAAAATAAAAGGCAGCAGAGTTTGAGGGCCATTTTTAAGATTAAGAGGTTTGAAATTTATTTTCTATCCCCATAAGAATTTTGCTAGAGCACTTCAGTCTTTGACACCTGGCCACTCAGATTATCATCTGAAATCCAGATGAATGAGGCAATCCAGTCAGTGCAAAATTGCTGCTCTTCTTTTTTCTTTTTTTTTGTTTTTTTAGAAGACTTCATCACTAACCTATCTTGAGGTTTTTTTGTTTTGATTCTTGAATCACCATAGTCCATTCATTCAGCTCAATGTGTCTATATTGTAGATCCCCCTCCTCCAAGCAAATAAATAAATAAATAACTTTGGACAATGACTTCATCTGGGCTTGGTATCCAGAAACTCTTCCACAGTATTTGCGTTGCAATCAGGAAGCTGCACAAAGAGAGATCTGCAAGAGATTTTGGCTATTTCCAGATTAGAAATTGAAAGGTATGACCAACAAATGAAATGTAGCAAGGACACCATCTACAAGACACACCACACACAGCCTGGGGAGCTGGTGGCCTGAGGAAGTGACCTCCATGGCTTCTTCCTTTAGTACATGTGTAATTTAAGATCCTGCCTTGTAAACCTTCCATTTCTGACTGGGAAGCCACACCTTCTCCCCACTTCCAACTGTTACCCAACAGTTTTCTTTCTTTGTGCAGCAGAGCAAATCAGCAATCACAAAATGTGCAAAACATACAACAATTCACACAAGCCCTTGCAACATGAAGACAATTGCAGGCATCCTTTCAGCATGCAAGCACTGAACAATAAATAACTGCATCTACAAGAAGTAACATAACAAGAATGGGACAGTTTGAATTACTTATAAATATAGGGAGGAAAGAGAACAAGGAGCATTTGGGGGACATCTTTTCTTCCCCACTGTTGCAGAAACATTTCACCACTGGGCTGTTCCTTATTAAGCAGGTCAGTCACTGCACGCAGGACAATGCAACACAGGATCCGAGAGATACTGTAGGCGCTGCCCACAGACAAGCACGCTCTGGTTAGCAGAGTTCAACTGCAATACCACTGTATCTTCATTCACAGTGGCATCTCACTGTTTCAGATCCGTCCTGCTTCTCCCACAGCTGGTGATGGCACTTCAAACCACCTCAAAGAGAGGTGGTGACCATTTCAGATTTCTCATACAAACAACAAAGTCCATGGAAATAGAGTACTGTGTGTTGCACAGCTCAGAGAAGTTCGGACTCTTCTTTTTCTTCTTTGAAGGACTGATTAATATTGGCATTAATCCACAATTACTAGACAGGGACCAGATCATAGGTTCATCCATTCATATTTAAACCATGTGCTGAAGCATTGAAAACAGGTTTTTTCCCCTCCTATTCCTTCATGTCTAGGATAGATAATTTACAAGGTGCAGATGACTTTCTTCAAATGCAAGAGACTCAACGATCTTCCTTCATTAAAACCATTTCTCCAGATCTGAGGCAATTTTCTTCTCCAAATAAAGGAGTGAGCTAAAAGTGTTAGAAAAGAGGAAAGAAAAGAGAGAAAAAGACTTTAACAGGTTTGCTGTAACAATATACCACACGGTTTCTGTCAGATGTCATAGAAAATCTAAAAGCTACTCTCGGTTTACAATCCTGTTGATGGGCTTCCCCACTACCCTCATCACCTCAGTGTTCTTGTGTGACAGCCAACTACCAATAATAAGCTATCCAGGAAGTAAATAATTTAGGGCCAGATTCTGCCTTTATTATTCTAATAGTCTTGCTCTGCAAAGAACCCTCCTGTCCCCAGAAAATGTGTTTAATTTTTTGGCTATAAATTCAGTCACTTGAAACCTAAATCAAACTCACCCAATAAGGTTCGATATGATGGGCTCTGCATCCTGCATACTTCGACATCTCTGTACTCCCCCAAATCTTTAAGCTTTGTGGATTTGTTTTAAGTGAACATAATCTTGTGCAATTTCTCTTCCACAAAAGCCCACATAAATACTTAGCGCAAAGATTTTTTTATATCCCTGGGCCAAGGCAAACCTTGGAATAAAGCAGAAGGGGAGCCGAAGGTGTCACACCCCAATGCCTCCGTTCACCATGAAGAATTCTGAACTGAATTTATCCACAATATAATCCCCTTAATTAAAACATATCTGTTATTCATAAGAGCAGAGGTCTGCCTCCTTTCTTTTCACACAGCAATGCCCCATGCATCAATAATTCCATTCCACAGTCCTTCATAAAAATTGATTATTCAATGAGAAATTCAGCCTTTGTATCCTGAGACTGTGCTTTGCTTTTTTCACCATAGGCTGTATTAAGAAGCCAGCTTCTAAACCATCATCAGCTCATCACAGTCACTTCTGACAGCATTGCTAGAATTTTAGGAGGAAAATCCTACATCATCACAATGCGAAGGAGCTTCGGAGAACATACAGTTCATCTGAACACACCACATCTCTCTAAAGCTATAATGTCTAAAACAACAGAGAACACTCATGGGGAACACCACAGTCTACGGAACAGCCTAGACCATCAACTCTCATTGCAACTGTGGCCTTGAAATACACTATCTTCATAATGTCTAAAAAAAACCTCTGTATTACTGTTGATCAGTCATTTCTAGACATTCTTCTAGTATGCCATTCTTCCCACTGAAACACACTATCAACACTGAAGACGAAACAATGTTCCCTGTTATGGGATGAACTTCAAAAAAAACTATAAACAATTCTGAACTTGAGAGGGCACAAAGAAAAGAAAAACCCAACATACTCAAAAGACCCAAATTAGAGGAATGGGACAAAGTAGTCTGGAGTCTTCCTAAAAGCTGTCAGACTGGGGCCACACAGCTCCGTGAAAACAGAGGATAATCAGAAGTAATTTCCTTTCTGTCCCTCCCACCCACTGACAAATCAGCAGGAGTCAGCAGAAAAAAATTGTACTTGTTGGATGAGCACAGAGCATTGGAGAGATTTCAGTCCATGGCTGCATGCCACCAGTTATCTTGTGTATTAGTGAAGCTAAAATGCTAGCTTTTAACAAGATACTGCAGAGCAAAGGAAAGCTTTTTGCACCGTTACATTCTGAGGACTCTTTTTCAAAATAAAACACTCCCTCTCATGTATCGTAAACTTTAGAACAATTAAGTCAGTCTCAGAAGAATAAGTCAGTATTTTTCTTGGCACAGACCTGAGTCCAGGCATTCAATACTAGTGCTCTGACACCACTAAGAACTGCTGAAAGTCACTAATAATAAAAATTAACTGAAGAAGTCAAGAGACTGTTCCCAGCTAGGGAGGAAGCCATGGCACAGATATCATGGTTTCCATCTGCTGGCTATCAGGGCACGTGATTACTCCCAGCACCCAGGATCCGGTTAAGTCTCAAGGGTTTGCCCTGCTTTCCCAAGACTGAGTCTGGGAAAAACAAAGCAAGGAGCAGAAACGGGGCAGTGTCTTCTAGACAAACAACCACCTGAAACAAGAGCAGCAGGCAGCACAACACAGCCCAATTTCACACTACATTTCCACTCTGACCTGCTGCTTTCTACTGGCTCACCCTCATACTCTTTACTCAAAGCTCCCAGTAATCTTAAAGACAACTACAAGATCAATCCTCAGTGTACCACAGAGAAAGGAATTTCACAACTACACTGCATTCCTAGGCGTATACGTCTATCTACTCTGCTTCAAAGACATTTGGGTTTAATATTTACTGCAAGAGTTAGGCAAATGTCTCCAGCTGCAAAAGGCACCAGAAAAAAAAACAAACCTCATCTGCCCCAAACAGATGAACCTAGGGAAGTCTTTATACATAAATCTATTCTTCCTATTTCCTGGAGAATCTTGAGCAGTGTAGACCTCTAGGTAGCTCAGATGCAAAGGTAGAGCTTGTTTAATTACTGTAACTGTGTTTATTTTCCTTGTTCCTTCTAATCTGCCTGCCTTCCTGGCTGCACTATACATGAATCAAATCCAAAAAGAAACTACCACTCACAGGGCATGAATTGTTTAGGATTAAGCACGCCACTACATTTGTTTGGTCGGACGATTGCAACTGTGATTCTGTTAAAGTCTCAAGGGGGAAAAAAGCAACACAACCCTAAAGGGAGTCTACCAGATTTGTTGCAGAATACAGATAAATAGTTCTGGAAAATGTCTGTGACTTATTTTAACTGATGTGATTCCAAAAAGATAAAAATATGGAAAAAATTGTAAAATTTCAAGTAACAGTTAGTAGTTAGCACGAAAAAAAACCCAGATTTTTTTTAAATAACATGTTTAGGTACTCAGCTTTTTTAGTGTTTTGTGGGGTTTTTTTCCCTATGAATCCTTTCTCCCCCCATCCTAAAAATCAGAAATTCACAACAACCAGAATAAGCAAGGCTAAATTCAGACTTGTTTGTGAGAAGATACAATGCTGAAGTTGCACTTGGTAAAAGCTTTACCCATTATGTATAATTAAACTGTTTTGGAACAGTGTATGTTATAGGCAGGTAATTACTTCAGTCAGCAATATTAATTAAATGCCTTCCCAACACTATACCTAGTCCAACATATAAGACCAAAACTATTTCAAAAAATCTGTACTTTAAAGTATATCGTTGGAGCAGATGCAACCATGCTGTCTAGGAGAGTTGGAATATCAAGCCTGAAGGGCTTGTAAAACACCCTTCATAAGACAGTAAGTTTCCCCAAAGGCTGTCTGCACGGAGAAAGCAGGCTGTTTGCCTGGAAATCCAAGTGAATTCAGATCAGAATGTACAATATCTTTTGGGGCACTGTTACTGGATATACAGAGTGATCTAGTCTCTGCCATCAGGAAAATGGGACTGAACCCTCGTTTAGCTTGCAGCGTTCAGTTTCCGAATTATCTGCACTTCCACACAAGGACTGAGCAAAAATAACATTCTCAACATATAAATCATGCAGAAAAAAGCCCCATAAAGAAATGTGGCTATGAGATAGGTGGCAAACTAGTTCCAGCATCTGGCTTTCCCACAGACATAGTGCCCAGCTTACAATAGCCTGTGACTACATCCCAGCTACTCCAGGTGCAAAACCAGACTGAATATACTCACCCTCCTCAGAGCTGCTGCTGAAAAGCTTTGTGAAAAGCATTATTACAGCGGAATTCAGGGGTGCCATTTCTTACCTGATAATTTGTAGTTGCAACACACACATAATTATGAGGGGAGGTGCTTCCATGTGCTGACAAATGCCGTGGGAATTAGTGAATAGGGCACAGTTGTTATGCTGTTCCATACATCTAACGTAGGATCATAGCAGTCCAGCGTTTTGCACCTCTGAATGCCAAAGTAGCCTCCGACCACATACAATTTGTTTCCAGATGCCACTGCATGGCAGCTCATGCGTTTAGCTGTCACATCTCCCACCTTAGTCCACTGGTATGTCTCGCTGTTGAATTTATAAGCAGAGCACGCAGAGAATTCGGTATCTCCGCCCATAATAAAAATCTGGTTACCCAAAACAGCTGCAGCTGTGTAGCGCCAGGGCTGGGGGCAGGTGGCTGGTACTGTCCATCTGTTTTCACACTGATCATAGCACTGAACTTTGGGCAGCTTGTCATGGCTAACGCTCGTACCTCCAAAAGCAAACAGCTTAAGCTTCGCACTGACTACGGCTGCATTGCTGACTCCCTCTCGCAGAGGGGCAACCATGGTCCATTTGTTGGTCACAGGGTCATATTGTTCTACTTGCTTTAAGGATACTGAAGGGGAAGCTGGAAGACAACCAGTTGCTGCAGTGTGTCCTCCTACTACGTACAAACAGTGTTTAAGTTCGGCAGAGCCATGTCCAAACCTAGCTACCAACATGGGAGCAGCCTTCGACCATTCTTCGTGAAGGGTGTCATACACCCACACGTCTTTGGAAACTCCGTTTTCTGACCCTCGTCCCCCAGTGATATATACTTTGCAGCCAATGGCACAAGCACTGAACTCTTTCCGTGGACTTGGTATGTCAGCTTTTGGAATGATCTCCTTTGCCTTCTGGTCCACCAGGTACAACTTGTCACACATAAAGGTTTGGCCACCCAAAAGAAAAAGTGAATGTCCAGTTTTACGGGGTCTGGCACACAAACTAGTGACCACTCCATCATTTTGTAAGATCTTTAACTTGCATCTTATTGATTCTTCTACAATCTCTTTGCTTTTCCTTTGCTTGGTGATGAGTTCTTCCATGGCCACGTTCTCCATAAGGTATATGGCTGGCAAGAGGGCCAGTCTCACAGTCTGCAATAGCTCAGGCAGATAACAGTGACGCTTATTCAGGTCGTAGTTGACCCAATTGATGGCTGTTTCATATACCAGCCTTTCATCTTCAGTTTCTAATTCTTCACTGGAAAGGAGTTGTACCACCATGTCTTTTGGCAGCTGAAGGAAGTCTTCGCTTTTACTGATACTCTGGAAGTTGCTAAGGCACATCCTCCAAGAGAGTTCATACAACTTGGTGCACTGGTGAGCATCTGACAGCAGCAGCATGCCGAGACAGTTGGTGGGATGAAGGTTTTTCTCCAGAAATTCTGCACAAGCATCTCGAATGTCTTGAAACTCCAGCATGTCACCGGCCTCCAGCAGTGACTCCGCGTTCTCCTCATTGATGATGACCCTGGAGGAATATGCATAGTCCAGAAGAAGCTCCAAGACTTCTGGGTGAATCGAATTATGAAAATTGACTTCACTGTCCTGGCTCTCCTTCAGTCCTCCACTGAACATTGCTTCAAAATAGCGGCTACAAGCAGCTAGAACAGCTCTGTGGCAAGGGAATGACCTGTTTCCAGCATGGAGAAGCACATCTGTAAAGAGACGCTGCTGACGCAGAAGGTTCAAGTGAGTAAGGACACTATCAGCATAGGATGACTTGTGGAACAAGTATATGTTTATGGAGCCAGTACTGGCCCTAGATTTGCGATTTTCATGCATGCTGACTGACATTTTCTTTCACACCTATAAAGAAAGAAAACAAAATCAGTAAGATTAATGAGACCATCAAATTTGTTATTTTTACAGACCAAAAATCTATCTTTACATAGCAAAAGTCCATAAACCAAAAAGTATAAGATGGGTGGGGAGAAGCCTTATATTATATACATTTATATATGAGAGGACAGAGAATTGCATCTGCTTTTGACATGTGTTTATTTTTTTGTAAGATGAGTTTCATAAACTACATACTCTAGATTTGTTGCCCAAGAGCAGGTTTGTCTTGGGAAACCTGATCTTCAACTTTCATAGCAATACTGCAAGCAAGTAAATTGGAGGAGAAAGAAAAGGAACCAGGACTGATTTTCTCACCCTTCCCCAACCTAGACCAGCTGTTTCATTACATATGTACACATGCACATGCTTGAAACATTCTCCTGTAATGAATCATAGGAGGAAGAGTTACCAGACAGAATACCTAAGGAATGTCAAAAGCTGCATGGGCAACAAAAAATCTACTAATCCCATTAGGAAGCTTTGCTTTGGTATAATGAGCCCATTTGCAACAGCAGAGAGAATGACAAAAAAAAAAAAAAAAAAAAAAAGAGAACTTTAAATTTTTAAACTTTAAAAAAGGGAACCCAGCAAGGATCATAAACTTATACTTGGAAAACCCTTAAAGAAATACGATGACTGGATTTTTAGAGATTACATCTTGAACTCTGCCAGCTGCCCCCAGGTATAGTGATACAGCATATACACGGGCAGAGAACCGTGTTTTGACTGTCAAATGAAGACACAGAGGCATCGCCCCTGAAGCTGTTTCAAGTGTCAGGTACTTGGAGCATCAGTCATTCGTTTGTTTTAAGATTTGGAGGAGACACAAAACACAAGACACCCTATCCTACCCTATTCCTAAGAAACAAAATGCCGTTCAGTTCCCGTTTGATGGTGAATGTTACTGTTATCTGCCATGGTATGCAGGTCCATGTAAGATTACAGCAGCAAGGTTCCAGGTTTGATTATGAGTCGAGCCAAAACAGTATGGAGTATAGGGAAAGGGAGGAATATTGGCCGTCATACAAAGCTAATGGCCAAAAAGCAACAGTGCAAGTAATAGGAGATTGTATACAGAGGCCAGTGCAAACCATGGCTGTGACCACTACTATAATAATGTCACTTCTGTCTCTCCAAACTGCAGAGGAAGCTCCAAGAAATAAGAGAACCAAACTTCCCCAATTGCTATAATATTTGCATGCCCAGAGACCCTTTAATGCACCTTCAAATAAAGAACAGAGCAAAACCCTACCTGGAAAGCACCCAATGCTCAGTCAGAGCATGACCTGGGGAGACTTGTGTAAGATTTCAATGTGGATGCACTTCCCTTCTCAGATTTGAACATTTTTGTATTACTAAGCATACTTAAGCAGCACAGAACCATACAACTCTATTCCCATGTAGCATGCTTCAAGAAGACACAAGAGCTTTACAAGCCTCCTAAAAAGGTATTTTAAAATAAGTACACACATTTTTCTACATTCAAATGACCATAATCTTCAACAATGTCAGAATTATACGTGATTAATTTGTGCAACAGACTCCACTTCAGAACAATCAATTTGTGTATACAGAATATAGAACACCTGCAGATTAACTGCATCATAGCCAGTACCACCCTCCTATCACTAGCTGTGCTAACATACAAAACAACTGATTCATCACATCAAACAGCAAGCTTGTGATACACCTTTCCCTTCAGCCACAGCAATAAAGCCCCTCAAACTAACATCAGTTAAGGAACAAAGAGACACTGTACTGCAAAAGTATGATAGCTCATTTCCTTTAATCTGGAACATGACTTCCTTATGAAACTTAATTGGTATTAAAAAGAACAAGCAACTCAGCTCAGCATACAGTGCTCAATCCAAAATCCTCCAAAATGAGAGGAATTCTTCCCATCAGAGCCACAGGGCAAAGTATCTCTCTCACTCTACCATGCAAAACTCTGAAGTTATATTACCAGTATTCCTTAGACAACCCACTTAAATGCACCAACACTAAGCACAGACCAGCTTAAGGAAGCTGGTACGTCTTTATAACTCAAATCCTTTTACAAGGAAATTTAAATTACCTTAAATTCAATTCTATTGTCTGGCAAATAAAGACTCAGATGGCATTCAAGGATCCTGAGCTCTAATCTCAGACTAAAATTACCCACTTAATCTATAGCCAAAAAGATTATACTGACCATATACAGGTTGAAACCTGCCGGAACTGAAGGATTACAGGAAGGGTCATGGCTTGAAATACTAGCATGTAAACAGTTCAGAGACACAGATGGGAAGGCGAAACTTTTATTGGCTAAGGACCCCCTGGAAATTTTTGCAACTTTTCTGGGCACTTTACCATTTAAATGATGCAGCGCAAAGCATTCACTGGATCTCTACAGACTGACCTTCCTCACACCGAGAACTGACTTTTGCAAGGTTTCCTCGCCAGACAGCAGTACAAGAACTAAACACTCACTGATCAGAGACAATAGAGTAACCAGGATATGAAGGTGCTCATTTCCCCTCTGCTCTCCATGCCAATTAAGTGCATGCATAGACACCACAGTCTAGGCATGTCAGGATCTCTATGGAAACTCAGTTCCTTTCCCCCCACACACAGGGGGAATTCTGAGTATACTGGAAACTTTCTTTTAAGATGCACATAGAGTTCAGAAATAGGGCAGGCAGAGTTCACATCAGAGGGTGCAAATGCATGCGTTCAGATCTTTCAGTGGGCTCTGTAGTCCTGCAAGTGCCACTTGCTCAGCATCATTCAGAATGAGCGCATAACCACAACAAAATAGAGGCAAACATAAAAAAAACCACCCTGCAATTATGCATATGTTGGAGACTAGTGAGCTATACACCATGTGCAGAGGGAAGGAATAGATCACTGCGTGTCACCCAAGCCCACCCATCACCATAGTAATGAACAGCACTGTAAAAAAAAGAGAAAATTGTAACAGCCATTCTCAAAACAGCTACTGAATAAAGCACTCACTAAAACACCTCACTAAAACAGAAGACTTGGTCCTCCAGTGAGCAATGCCACTTCCTACAAAGCACTTGCAGATTTCACATGCTAGTCTTTAACTGTTCCAGTAACATTGCCTTTATCACCACAATGTCATCTATTGTGAAGAATTCAAAGTATGGCAATTCACATTTAAGATAAGCTAACATATTTCCCCAGTCAGACCAAGATACATATCTATACATATCTTTTTCCTTCACTGTGTCTGCTGAGATGAGTTCACACACGCAGCAGACGAAAAAGCACTCTTACAAGCAATTATCATAATTTACCAATAGGTAGTGTTTCTGTAAAGATGTCTTTCTGCAGTTGCTGATAATTAGCTTAGTCCAGAATCTTACAAGAATATTACAATGTATAAATGACATCTCCGATTTCTCCATTTGGTGTTGGAAATTACACTAGCCTCAAATACTTCAGCAGAGGCAATTTACAGTCAGTGAGCAAATGTTAATATTTAATAACATAAGCCAATTACCTTCAGGCATTTTATTTTCCTTAGATATAATAACATTTGTATGTAAAAGGCAAGAAGTGGTCAGTGAATTAAATATATAGATTTTATCTAGGAACAGAGGTTGAACTAGGAACTTTGATTTATAATTGCACTTCAACAGGCTACTTGTCACAGCAGTCCAGAAGTAAACAGTACTCTAAGACTAAACAACAGACTCCCTGCCCTACTTAACATCCCTGCAGCTTTCAGGTCTGAACCTAAATCAAATGAAAAATCAAGTATTTTCCAATTACTGACACATCCTCGATCTCAGCTCATTTTAATAAGACTCTGTAATTACGTGGTTGCGTTTTTGTCTAGAATCAGTGAAACAAGCTGAAGGAAAGCAAATCTGCTAAACATCTCATCATTTTAACTAACGCCGCTTGCAACTGCTACACCTGCAGCGATGCTGACAGCTTCGCAGAGCGAAATCCCCACTCTGCCTAAAGTCCTCTAGCACAACCCCAGGACCAGCAGCGAGATGGAAAGCAGAACACGCTGCTCCTGCTAGGAATGCACTACTGCTCACCACATGCAGACAAAGAAACCCAACTCACAATTCCCCCCCAGTTTGGTCCATCACGAAGTCTGGACAATTCCACCTCTCAAAAAGGAGCTTGCCTGGTTTCTTCCCAACCCGATAAAGAAGCGGTGCGAGAAGTTAAAATGCGTTCGGTTTCCTTTATAGGGCGATAATCACGTGCCAAAGTTTCCGTCCCAGCGCAGCCCGGCGCTCGCTCGCTCCCCTCGCCTGCCTCACGCCCGCCAAGGGATGCTCCAGCCCCGAGGAGGAAGGCGAAGCCCCAGCGAAGAGCCGGCGCTCTCCGAGGACGGCGCGCACCGCCTGGCAGAAGGGGCGACAGTCCCCGCGGCTGCGGGCAGAGCATCCAGGCGGCGGCACCGCGGCAGGCGGCTCCGCATCCCGGCTCCTCGCGTGTCCCGGCTCCCTGCGCGTCCCGGCTCCCCGCGCGTCCCGGCTTCCCAACCCTCGTCCAACAGGTCGGCGAGCACCCACTTACCGCAGCGACCGCCGTTCGAGCGCAGTCGGTGTGCGGCGCGGCGCATGGAGGGGAGCGCGGTGCCGGCTGTGCTCGGCGGGGCGGAGGCGGTGCGGGAGGCGGGAGGGAGGGAGGGAGCGAAGGACGGGGCGGCGGCTGCCGTGGCGGCTGGCAGCGCGGCTCTGCGGTGGCAGCGGCGCGGAGAAGGGGTATATGGGTTGGGGGCGGGGGGAAGCGTGTATGCAAAGCGGCTGAGTGACGGGCGGGGGAGGGACGGGGGGATGCGCCCGGCGCTCTCACGCCACTCGGTGTCCGGGCCGGCGATGGGGGAGGTGCGGAGGTACTCCCGGGGGCTGCGAGATGCTCCGCGATATCCCGGTGTGGGGGCGTTCGCGGGCCACGGTGGATGCTCCGGAATCACCGCACGGCGCCGGAGTCTGGCGGAGGGGCAGCGCCGCGCTCATCCCCGCACCGCGGAGCTGCGGTGCCCCGCGCTCCCTGCGCGCCCCCGTCGCGGCTGCCGCAGCAAAACAAGGGTAATCCTGGTCTTAATGATTCCCCAATTAACAGAGCGTGAGAAAAGCACGCTTGTGCAAAAAGGCTGATTTCGAAAATAAACATCTAGACGGAGCAGCAGTGTTTACATAATGGTATTGTGCAGCTCCGCACAAGAAAAATACGGGACACCGTGGTAAACTTTGTACTTGTTGCTAATTTACTCTTTGCTAATATAATTTAAAACATTATTCGCCTAAAGAGGCCTCAAGGAAGATAAGATTTTTTTTTACTCGCACCAGCAGGAAACTCCTACTTTCATATAATAGTTCGGAGAATGTGTTCATTCCTCACAATGGAATGTTTCCCAAATTTCTCCTGTTTAAAAAAAAAAAAAACAGCCCTGCAAGCAATTCACTAACGTGCAGAGGGTTATTTGTATTCCTGTTGGTGGACTCCAGAGACTGCACTTTGTGCACTGCAGGACACATCTGAAATTCCAGAGAGCCTCTGGGCATACACGAGCCTGGAGAGCGTGGCTGAACAAGGAGGGTATGAAAGGGTCATTTGTTTCATAGACTATTTCTTTTTAAAATTTTGTTTGATTACAACATGAAATATTGGAGATTGCAAGGTCTAGAAATGGTGCTCATCTACATATAATAAAGTACATTTCAAAGCTGTTCAGGTATGAGACGCTGTTGGAAATTGTAAACAACCTTACGCAGGGGGTACTCGTGGGCACCAGTGCTCACTTGAGTCATGTATCTCTAGAGGATTTTGAATTAAAATGTCAGTGGTCAGCCTTTATTGCGCATCGCGTTGTCTGTGTTATGACTCTGGGATTTTCCTTTCATTATGACATTTCCCTTGAAATGCCCTGATCCTGTTTTCTCCTATTTCCCTCTCATAAAACATGCAGTTTCCACCCAAACCCTGTCCCCTTGGAGCTAATTTCATTTTGGTGAATCTTCCATAGTCTAATGTCAGTGAATCACATTATGTCATCCTGTGCAGCTAAAGCCACAGGGACGCATTACTTCATACAGCGTCACGACAAACTTCAAACAAGCAGAATTATCACTGTGAATGAAAAAGAGAATTGGTAGAATAATGTTACCTAATCTATTGCTCAGCAACATCTGAACTGTAAAGCTGATTTTGAGCATGGCTATAAGGAACGGTCAGTGAAAAATTAGTTCTGTAGAGCGGTCAACATGCAGGGCTTAAACAGCTGCCAACCGCATCCAGATTTGGACAATACACTGCATGAACAGAGTGAGGCAGTAATCTTGTGACCAGACAAGTACTATCTTCCTTGTCCTCCATAAAACAAGGAACCTCTTGAAGTTAATCACAGCAACATGATTGGATGAAGCAATACATCATCTGTTTGGGGTAGCAGCTACAAAGCCAGACAGCCTCTTCTGTGTGCGTGTAACTGCATATGCACTGTGTAAAGCGGTGCTGCTGGTGCGAGCAGAGAGAGAAGCAGAAGAAAAAGTACCTCTGCAGTCTTCTGCCTGTAATTCCACACCAGGAATGCTTACAAACCACAACAGAAGTTCTCTTGAACATGCTCAAAGGAGTTAAAACTAGGTTGCTGCGGCTGAATACAGCTTATAACACATTTAGAATAAGAATGCTTGTGTGGCTAGCATGAAAAAAATACTCAAAGAATTAACCTGGTCCAAAGCAGATCTTTGGCCTGGTTTATGTTGGTCTAGGAGCTAAGTCGGGTCACATTTAAACACAGTTCCGGTTAAGCCAGTTTTGTAGATGGGCCAATCTGTATTTTGACAGTGCTGAAAACAAAGCTGGCCTAGCCTATCCCAGGACATAGTATAACATGCCCACTGAACTAGTTTAGACATGTTTCTCCTAGTATTCTTATGCCACGATAGATAGGATCTTTGAAGTGTTGCTAAATATCACGATTTTATCACAAATCACAAGGTAATTGGCCCTTTTCTCAAAGCTCTGGGTTCTAGAGTCATGTGAAACTGATAATCTCTTAGGGTTGTTTTGGTTGCTTGGTTTAGGGGTTTGTTTCTTTTTTAGTAAGTCTGCAAGAGTGATTGTGTGGAATGGAAGTGTGGCCTTCAAAAAACAGAAAGAGCACAAAACACCGAAATGTTTTCAGTTTTCATCTCTGGTATTGCAAGCACATTTGACTCCGAAAAAAACGGGGGTAGCAAAAACTTCTTTGTTCAACCAAAATCCAGCTTGTTATGCAGAGAAGCACTGCTATTTTAACTAAATGAGTTTCACCTTGAACTTTATTTAAATTGGTTTGGCTTCTGTGTTGAGACAAGTTCTTGGATCCTTGAATGTACAGAAAACTTTGTAATATGGCTTTACTGACACTTAAATGGTTTGCAGGCATACCCATGTAGCTGAAACATCTTCTAGGCTACCCTAGCAACACCAGCAAGACTTCTAATGCTGGCAGAGTTGTACCAGCAAAATAAACCATTTGCCAGTGCAGATTATTTCATTCAGGAGATGGAAATGCATTGTTTTGTTTTGTTAGTATCAGCTGCATCTACACTAGCAGGGTTTGCCAGTACAGCTATCTTGGCAACCCTTTTAAATGCAAACAAGCAGTATGTGCCCGCAGCACAGGCTGAGATCTCATTTTTAATGCTATTAAACAGCTGTGTCTTGGGCTTTTGCCTTGTTAGACTCTTTTTAACCACATTATTTTGCTCAACTGCTAAATAAACAGCGTGGGGTAAAATGTATTAGTGTAATTTATCTTCATTCCTTCCTAATTTACACTTTGAATGAATTAATTAGAATGATCTAATTAACACTGTACAGCAGCAGTACCAATGCCAGAGCTCTCCCAGGGGGATGGGGCCAGGAACACCCCTCAGTGGCCCACACCTGCTTTTCTTATCATTTGCCTTTGATCGGCTTCTGCAGCCTGGCCTGCAAACAGACGTTTAGTTGCTGCAGCCCAGTGTGGTACAATGCTTGTTTAGTGCCAGAGACATATTTAAAGTGTTTTGTGGGAGGTTAACATTTAACAACTCTCAGCAACAATTATACCAGCTTGTCGACTAGTTCTGTGGGCAGAAACCGCTCTTTGCCGTGTTCGCCTTTTGTCACCTGTATGGGTGTTTATTTTTCAGAAGGATTACATTCAGTCAGGATGGTCCTTAGATGTCATTCCTATCTGGGGTGACAGCTCAGACCGAAAATACCCGCCGCTGTTGAAAAACTAGCAGTGTTAAAGGGTGAACGTTGGTATCTGTGACATGTAATTGCTCCTCTCCAAAACGTTTATATTGCATCAGTGCGACAAATGGTAGTGAAGTGTGAGCCCCTTGTCATGTGAAAAGAGTGTGAACACTAGCCCATTTGAAGTCATTGAGTCACTCCATCATTTTCCATGCAATAGATAGGAAAAGTCAGGCCTTGGTTTCTACTTAAGGCTGTGTATGTTTTGTACAAAAGATTTTCAGAAGGGTCAACATATCTGTAAAATAACATTATAGGTAACAGTAACATCTGGAGTGAGAAAGATTTGCACCTGAAGTTTCTTAATTCTCAGGGGTAACCCTTGAAAAGTCTTGACTATTGCATCTAGTCTAGAATTCACAGTTCAACATGGTTTCAGCAGTATGTGCTTATACAGAAAAGTAGTATTTAGGAAAAAATACACCTCAGCCTATAAGGAGAAGCCATACACTTCTCTTTTGTACTTAATTCCTCTGTCCATCTTATAATTTCCCAGTTTGCTTTGCTCTCTAATTACTACCCCAAAAGTCTCTGCAACCTGACTTCATTTTTTGCCTATTACATATTGCCTGTTCTCCCTCTTAGCAAGAAAAGTCATTCCTGGTTGACAAAGACAACAGTGAGGATGACCTGCTTTTGACTAGGTTTGATTAGCAAAGGGTCCCAATAATTGCTGGTATGCAAGCCACTTCACACAGACATATGGACCAGCACAGGACTGGGAATATTACTGCAGAGAGTCATTGGTGCCACTTCTCTCTCATTTAAAGTGACATTCAGCAAAAGTCTTAGTATCTCATTCATGTTCGTTGTCAGGAGATTTCAATTCCCTGAATATGTCTTTGCTAGCTATTCCCACCTCTGAACAGTGACTCCAGTCAGGGGCAGTTTCTTGCTTCTCTCTAGGAGCTGTCTCCAGCCAGTACAGACTCCAGGCATTGCAGGAACTTCCCTTTGCTTCTCTCTTGCTAAGTAGCAGTGGCCCCCAGTGGTGACACCTAAATTGGCTTCTTGTTTAAAGATTTGCCATTCCAAACTGAGAAGTCTCCATACTGCAATAAAAACTTGGCCTAAGGACTTTTGAGGTCATCACATCTCCCAGTTCTGCAGGGAACATGGGCGAGTTCCTTCTGACCCTTTACAGACATAAGCTTGGCACCGACCAATGCCAATGAGTCTCTGAAAACTGGGCTGCAAGTTAAATTATTCATTAAAATGTTTAGTCTTCAAGTAGGGACTAGATAATTTAAACAAAGAACAGTGTGTCATCTAGGAGGACCCCTAAATGAAGGAGATTTTTTGCTTGTCTTCATCTTTTATGTTAGTATTGAAAGCTGGAAGACAAAAGTGTAAATAGCTTTGGCTTTCTAAGGAATACACATCTAAGTAACTGTTCTTACATTCGTGAGTTGCACTACATAACGAAATGCAAGGTATTTAAGGACTTTTAATATTTCAGGACTATTTAAGGACTTCAGTGTATTTAAGGACAAGGATTTTTGAGATGAGATAGGAATACACATACTTTTTTGGTGGTGCAACTTTGAGTCACTCAAGTCTGAAAATACAGGCCTGTATGTCTTCAAAAAAAATCAGATTTTAGCTTGGAGACTTGTTACACTGCTCCCCTCAATTAGATGCTCTTTTACCCTCAAGCTGTACAGGAAACTAGCTCTTCACCTAGTCAGGCTTGCTGAGGAGTTAAGCTCTACACTGACAGAAGCCAGAAAAAAGAAGGCAATGCATAGGAGCTGAAATGGGCTCTGATGCTTAGCAGAGAGCTTTGGATTTCTTCAGGTGGCTAAAACCAAACATGAGAGAAAATTCTTTTCCTCCTTCTGTCTTTCAGTGCCCAAACTAACAACCAGTGCCCAAACGTAACTAGTTTCCAAACTAACGACCATGAGGTCATGAGAAGTGGTCCACAGAACCAAAGTAAACTGTAAAGTTTATACTGTTTCCATTTCAAAAAGTTTGATGATAAGAACGTATGAGAAATTTGGAAGCTTAGCATGATTTGTTGGGGACCACTGCTTTAAAAAGACAGTACAGAATTTTCCAATTTTTATGGGCTTAGGACAGATCCAGACAAGTATTTCAAAGCAAGCTTGTTTATGTAAGTATGGCTTTATTAATTTTCCTGCTCAACAATTCACCACAAACATCTGGAACTGCACTATTAGTAGTTTTGAGGTCACATTAATTCTGGATGTTCTTAAATGGCATTTTTACAGACACTTAAGAACACTTAAGAAAGAAACACTTTTGAAGGCTCTTGGCAGAACATGAGAAGGTTAAAACAGACTCTCAGTTACCTAGTTTTATTCCGAGAAGCTTGATGATTGTGAGGACTAAGTAATCTGATTCCAGACATTTTAACAGAATGAAATGTGTCTTATGGAGTTGCTATTTCTGTGGTTTAGATCTAACTTTTTGAACATGTTGCCTACAGCGGGGGTTGTTTCCCAGGCATTGTTATATGCACATGTAGCCTCAGTATCTTCATCAGCCTATGCATGTTTAATGAGAAGGATTTAAAAGGACACATTTGCTTGTTTCAAAAGACTTGTTTATGTACTCTCTGGAAGCCTTTCTTTGAGATTTTATTGTTCTTGCCTACAAAGGAAACCAGTGAATTGGATCCTGCCACAGAGCCTGTGTGTTATACAAAGGTTTAAATCCTTCACAGTGCTGGTTTGAATTTTTTATCTTTTTCATGAGATTTTACAAAATTCTTCACTCTTGTTGCAATGCCGATGCATTTAGATCTGCAGAAGAAACAGTTTATCAATGAAGAAATGTTTCATCATAACAGTCAAAACCTTTGCAAGTGTCACGTTCAACAGTGAGGGGAAACTAGATGTTTTTAGGTGAACTTTATTCCGAAAAGGCCTATTACTTCACTGCTCTAAATGTTAATTTGGACCATTTAGTTAAGCCCAAATTAAGTCAAACGGTGTAAGCTTGGAAGAATGTGTAGTGTGGGCAAATCTTCAAAACTTTCTTAATACAGTTAGTGTGGCATTTATTCTGGTTATTGAGTTGAGTCTTCAAAGGACTGTTTTATTTTAGGCTAATGGAGTTTAATTAGAGATCTGATTGCTGTTGAAAGTAGTAAAAATGAAACTGTTGATGCATTATTTGAGCTAAACATTTTCTGGCGGTTTTCCCAACCTCCAGGACATGTCTGAACACATTTTTCCTTTCCTACCTGAAGACAGAGCCACTTGGCGTGTCAACTTATGTATATTTTGGCTTGAAGAAAAGACAGTAGTTTGAAAATACAAAAGACAGACAGCTTCTGTCTTTTGTAACAAGTTGCACTTTACAGTGTAAAAGAGGTACTACAGTAAATTAGAAAGAATATGAAGTACCTAGTTGAAGGATAGCTAACTGATCGCTTCTGCTTTCTTAAAGAAACCTATTTAAGGTTTTAGTTAACAGGAAATTTCCTTTTCAGAATCTGCTTTCATCTGCATGTAAACTTAGAATTTTGCTCAAATAGAATAACAAAGCCACCACATCCAAATAATTAATTGGAAGAATGGTGGGGTTTTTCTTAATGGAGAAATGCAAATTCAGCTGCGGAAGCAATCTTGTCGTGTGCTGGCTAAAAGATTAGAGTTTCACTAGTATACTCTGTAGACATCTTTGAAATTCATTGCTTATTGTGATAAACTGCATATATCATGAATATTCTGGATTGAAAAATACTTGTAGCTTTTGTCATACCACAATAAACAGATGGGAGCAGGGGCTGACAGTCTTAAGACCGTGGTCTTCATATAACAGATTTCAAGCACACATAAATGGATTTTGTAGATCAAAAGTACTGGTTCACCAAAATATCTAAGCATATACCTCTACCTGTTCACTAGTTTGTGTGAAATGCCAGTACACCTACAGTAGGCACAACCACACACACAAGCTCAGCCTATTATGCAGAAGCCCAGACAGAACTTGTATTTGTAAATGTGTAGTCTCATTTTTTCAGCTAGAGACATACAAATGAAAATTATGGATGATCAATTATATGAAAATTCATCAGATTTTGAAATCTAGCTTCAAAAATTTCTCAAGAAAATTTTACATATTCATTGTTTATATGAAGATTGGAAAAACATAAAAAACTCAATAACTGTTAATACAAGTGCCAGATTTTCATGCAAATGCAAATGAAAGCTGCATGCATATGCAAACAGAATCCTAAGATCTGCCTAGAGGATTACCTGAGCTTCTATGACTAAGGTACTGTGGAAAGACTTTCTGTTTATTTTCTGCTCAAGTACATTTCATGAAGCTCTCCTTCTGCTAAGGGTCTTAGACATTCCAGTATGTTAAATTGGGAGAAATCTTTGAGATACAAAATTTCTGACAAAAAACATAAGTGGTTTCATCAGATGCCAATGATTTTCCTAGATTACAGTCAAATCAAAAGATAAAAATTTTTTTAAAAGAAAAAAATCATAGATTTCTCCTTTATGACAGCAGATTCCCTACAGTTTTTATAAATCAATAAATAAAGTTATTTTATATTGCTTCTCTGAGCAGGTCTAGTGAAGATGTGTTTCTACGAGATAGCTGTGTTGTCTGGGAGCAAAACAGTTTTAAATTTTCTAGAGTTCCTATTTCTTCCCACCAAATAACATTAACACATGAACTTCTAAAACGTGCATTAAGTAATGTGATGTGGTTTAGCTTTTTCATGCTAATGTATCTCCATAAACACACTATAGAAATGAAAATACATTTAAAATACAAGGCTTCCAGCCCATCCAAATATAAAGTATAAAATTTTGTCCGTAGTCTTCAAAGTAAATTTAAAGCAAGGACCAATCTTTAGACTCCTTAACTTGTCAAATTTTATCCTTTTAGTATATACTAGATGTTCTATGTATTTCAGCTTACCCCAATATACTCCTGTATGAGAAATAAGCTCAAGAAACTCCCATCCATTGTTTTAAGGGACCAAAGGAAAAAGATACTTTAATAATTTCTGGCTAAAGGTTTGTAAGAAGAGGAAATCTCTTCAAATCTTCGTTCTTCTTCTAGTCTTGCAGATACAGCACCACTACTACTGTGGAATTACCATCACATTCAACTGTTTACTAGTTATAATGCTTTAAGCGCCTCTTTTTAAACCATAACATTCATAAAGTGTGGGCTGAGTCCTGCAGCCGCCTCTCCCAGCTCTCTCTCGCAGTGGGGTGGCAGAGGGCTGTCCCAAGTAAGCACCTCCATAGGCAGAATGGGACATGAACACCCTCCCTGTCTCTGACTGGTAGACGACCTCATGGCACTGGGCAAGGCAACAAACTGCCTAAAGCCTGTGAGAAATTATGTTAAAGTTACTGTTTGGGCAATCATTTATCATGAACAGACACCAGACATCTGAAAAGGGATCAGGTCAATCCTGGCTTTGTTGAAAGCAGGCAGATGATTGGAAACATGGGTTTGTCTCCCTAATTATTGCAGAGCCAGGCGATTATGTTTAGAGAAACAAACATGCAGTTCTATTACCTAGGCTCACAAATGTAAAACTAACTCCACCCTTCCCTCTTTAAATACATCCTTCCTCCCTCTTTTATTTATTCTTATTCTGATAAACATATTATTAAGGAACTCATGACAATGGTATTTTTTCTTTTCTTGTTTTCTATATATATATTTATTTTTCTTTGCACATTCCTGTCTTGCTCCATCTTGGCATAGGGCATTCAAGCTGTGTCCTAACTGCTAAACAACATAATTTCTCTTAGCTGCCCTCCTAGCTTAGCAGTATTTGTCTATAAAGGTGAAAGTAGCTGCAGAGAAGGGAGCCTGTCAATCGCACAGCCAAAACACACTCAGTCACACCCTGGTAATGGACTGATTTTTGAAGGATTGCACAGATTCTACCCCGATAGGTTTTTGGTACCACACCCCCTATCTGATCCACTTATTTCAGTAAATACCCCAACCATGAAAAGGTATGCCTGACCGGTTAATGTATGCAGGCATAGTTGTCCACTCTACCATGACCTGAACCAATAAATTAACTCAAAGTTTCTGAAGCACATTTTCTCAACATTATTCATTTAAGACTAAAACCCGGCTTCTGTGAAGTCAATGGGAGTTTTGCCAGTGAATGTCAACACCTCTGCTATTTTATTATTTGGCTTCCTAAGCAGGAACTGCCAATCATGCTTTATTACACAGTAATTTTATTAGGCATCCAATTGTGCTTTCTGTGAAGAAGAGACAACTTACCCTTTGCCTTTGCTGGCAACAGAGTCAAGGAAACCACCAAATTCTCTACATGTTTCTTTCGTTGGAAGACACAACTCTGTAAAACCATTCTGACTTCTGAACTGATAAACTAAAACATTTTGCCGTCACATATATGTAGTATTAAACTCCTGTCTGCAGGGAGTTTTTTCCCCCTTTTTTCTCTTTCAGGACCTGTGTATTTTCCCATTTTCTTCTGAATAACAAAGCCTGTAGCTAGACATTGGTAGATTTTATGTTATATCATTCTGCACAACTAATATGAAGTATTAAGAAAAACATTAGATAACAAAAAAAAAGGAATCTCATTTTTCATCAGAAAGTCAGCTTGGGCTGTATAAAAATGTGTAGTTATTACTTCAGACTCTCCCTAAAGCTAAGTATTTTGACTGAGGTGTCTTTTTGTCTGGTTATTTTTAAAAAATTAGAAATCTACATATGACAAAGCATATGGCTAATGAGATTAGGCAATCCTCTTAAAATATTGGCACCCTGGCACAACATCTCTTGGCAGAATTGAAAGCAGTAGACAGATACCGTTTTAAAGTGTTTTCCTCTCCTTTGTTTCCCTTTCTCCACTTGCAGATACGCCCAAGGCAAAAAGCCACCTCCATGTTTCTTCTCACAGTGTTAACCTTCTATACCCCTAGGGGAGGGGAAACAGGAAAATGGCAGGACACGTGCGCTACTTCAGGAACACAAAATGTCTCCTGCCTTCAGGGGTTTGCTTTAAGGCCATTTTGCACTATCAGCATCGATAGAGGCAGGTCGAAGCACCGCGTGCCATTTGACTGCATATTCCCCCTGTCCACACAATTGAATTGAATGAAGATGGCTTTCTAAGCACTCTTCAGCTGACCAAACATACTGTTGAAAATTTTAATAAGAAAGGACATTGTAGATGAGTAGAGTCTATTTCTGATATCATTTATTCATAGCGGTCCTATGAAGAACATTTACACAAAGCATCCCAGGTAATACAAGTAACTAATGACCACAAGAAGCAGTTGTTAAATGACATGATATGACTACTTCTTCTGACAAATTAAACTGCAAATACAACACACAAGCTTTAGAGCTCACTGAACAAAAAGAGATTACTTACAGACTGCCAAAAAAGAAAGCAACATCTGTTACTGGGGCCTATACAAAGAAAATATTACTGTTTAACTGCAATCAAATCCATTCTGCAGCTCTTAAAACCCACAGTTCACTTTCAGTGCCTTACATTTTTTTTTCTTGAAACTTGATATTTTGTAAGGTTTTCTTTATCACTTAAATAAAGCTTTTCTCCAAAATATTTCACAATAAATCTTTAAATTCTTTTCAACAGGTCTTACTCAGTATACTGAGCAATATTGCTTACAAACACCTTTTAGTTTTATTGTGGTAGCTCTTTGGATTGTGTATCAGTGTTTACTCAGCTCTCTCCTTCAGATTCTCCATTGTCATAGCTTGATCACAACTCTCAGGCTCCACACAGCACTTCTAAATGAAATTATGACAGTAAGTTAAATATTCACAACAAAAAATAGGCAGTTGGGGATGTGTATCAATGACATTGATTATGCATTAAAGGTTTGCTCACTCATTTATTTTATGAACACACAGAAAGATAGAAATATTTCAAATCTAGTGTTTCTTATATACACAGCACTTTTAAATATAAACTCCATAAATTCCATAGAATTTATTCTCCACTTCCCCATGAATTGATTAAATTAATTCTGAGAGCTGAGATTCCTCAACTGACTAAAGTATATTAGATTATCTTCTTTGTTGTGTGAAAACTATAGAATATTGGCTGTAAAAAGTCTTTGGATGTCTCTAGTTCGATCTCTTGCTCAAAGGAGTGTTTCTTTTGCAGTAAATCAGATTGCTTATGGCCCTTTTGAAAACTTCCAGGCAAATTTTGAACAATCTCCAGGAATGGAAGATATTCACTTCCCTCAAACTATTGATGATGAACTTGCTTATATCGCCCAGGATGCTGTTAGCCTTCATCAGTGCAAGGTCACACTGCTGACTCAGATTCAGCCTGTTGTCCACCAAAAGACCCCATCCTTTTCAGCAAAGCTGTCACCAGTCTGTGCCCAACTTGTAACAACCCATGGGAGTTTTCTGCCTCAAAGACAAGTCTTCACACTTGTTGTTAAACTTGTTCCTGCTTGTTGCGAGGCCCTATGGGTTTACATATGCCCAGTTTATTCAAGCATTTCCTGATTGGATCCTCCTCTACTATGGGTGGTATCTTTCTCCTCCAAACTTCACTAGTAGTCAGAAAAACTAGAGTGGAGTGGAGTATTTCGTTTCTGGTGGAAGAGACCTACAACAATTATCTAGCCCAACTATGTGACTACTTCAAGGCTGACCAGAAGATAAAGCATGTTTTTGAGGATCTTGTCCAAATGCCTCTTAGGCACTGACAAGCTTGCGCTATGGAAGCCTGTTCCAGGGTTTGACCACCCTCCCTGTAAAGAGATGTTTCTTAATATAAAGTCTGAACTTGCCCTGACAGAGGTTTGAAGTGTTCCTACCAATCCTGTCACAGTACACCAAGGAGAAGAGATCAGCACCTTCCTCTCCACTTTGCCTCCTCAGGAAGCTATAGAGAGCAAAAAGGTCATCCCTCAGCCTCCTTTTCTCCAAATTAGACAAACCCAAAGTCCTTTGCTGCTCCTCATAGGACATGCCTTCCAGCCCATGCACCAGCTTCATTGCCCTCCTCTGGACACGTTCAAGGACCTTCACATCCTCCTTAAACTGCTGGGCCCAGAACCACATACAACACTCAAGGCGAGGCTGCACCAATGCAGAATACAGCTGCTTCTTTTGACCAGCTGGTTATATGGTGTTTGAGGCACTCCAGGATGGGGTTTGCGCTCTTGGCTGCAAAGCTTACTGCTGACTTGTACTGAGCCTGCTGGCCACCAGCATCCCCAGATCTCTTTCTGCAAAGCTTGTGCCTGTCATTACCCTGTCACAGGTGCACAATGCAGCATTTGTTCTTGTTAAATCTAATGTAATTGAAAATTGCACAATGCTGCAGTCTATCCAGATCCCTCTGCAAAGCTTCTTGTCCTTCAAGAGGTTCAACAGCACCTCACAGATTACTATCATCAGCAAACCTACCAATGGTGCATTCAAAACCTGCACCCACATCAGTGATAAAAAGATTGAACAGAACTGAAAGAACCTGGAAGGCTTAGCAGGAGATTCTGCTAGTAAAGACTAAAATGAATAAAGCAATGGGTACCTCAGCGTATTCCTTGCCCTTCATTAGCAGATATCTG
Source organism: Cuculus canorus (assembly GCF_017976375.1). NCBI lineage: Eukaryota > Metazoa > Chordata > Aves > Cuculiformes > Cuculidae > Cuculus > Cuculus canorus. The sequence goes on from NC_071441.1 coordinate 17,224,332, forward strand.
CCTGATTCAGCAGCAGGCCCATATTTTTTCTGGTCTTCCTTTTGCTGCCAGCGTACCTGCAGAAGCCCCTGTTGCACTTCGCATGCCTTATCTCTTTCAATAACGGCCAAATTTTGTCTTGCTAATTACACCCCTCCATGCCCAAGTGACACTTCTATACCCCTCCTTGGCAGTATGTCCTGTCTTCCACTCCCCGTATACTTTCTTCTTGTGTTTGAGCTCAGTCAGATGGTCTCTGACTACTGGTTTCCTGCTGTGCCTGCTATATGTCTTGCCTAGTGGGATAACGTGACTGGCCAATAAAAATGTCAGACTCAAGCAGGTTGTGTCCCCCCCTTGTGTCTACAAGGGGCGAGGGGGGGGACAAATTTCTTATACTTTTCCACAAAAAAAAAAAAAAACAAAACCCCAAATCCCAACAAAACAACACCACTCTAATTTGGGCTTTGAGACCACACTAATATTTAGGTTAAGAATATTTTTTTTTTTCCTAGTGGAATCACTTTGTGTTCTCCTTCGTATCTAAATTACTTATTAAGTCTGAGACATACTAGTGCATTAGCCTCTCTGTCAGAGCTATAGATTATAAGGCCATACATGACAGTTTATTTATTACTACAATCAAGGCTTTGATAGAAACACTATGTGAATTTTGGACTTGATTATTAGGCTTTTTTCTCTAAGCCAGTTTCCTTTTGCCTTCCTCAATCTTGTTAGTGAATGAAGCATGTATATCCACTTTACTCATTACAGACTCAAAGTCAGAAAAGAAGGAGATAAAAATCCAACAAGAGTTCTGAAAGGCAGAAGCCCAGTGTTGAAGCTGAACATAAAGATGCCCAGATGGAGGAATGGATAGAGAATAGAGATGAAAAAGTAATCTAAGCATGATATTCTGAATCTCCTGACACTGAAGAGCATAGGGACTTAGAAGACCTATAAAAGAAATAGCTGAGATAGTGAAGAGAATAAGTTGTTCAAGAATGAGTAAGAATTTCAGCAAAGCCAGAGCTGAAGCAGAGAAGAAGTCTGGCAGTGCTGTAGAGTTTCTGAGAGGTCAGTGTCGCACAAGCAAACTGTAGAGGGTAGCCGGCTTAAAAATCAATTCAGGCTCCAGGATCACTTCAAGATATCTGGTCTTCACCACTGTGGAATATAATTGAGCGATTTACTGCATTAGATGGAGTCCTCTTATAACGTTTAAAAATGAGATTTTGTAGCTGCCAATCCAGCTTCTTTGCAGGCTTTACCTCCCTTTCAATAACAGTTAAGGGAAGGAGAGATACAGTAGAAGAATTACAGTGATATTCTGGTGTTGACACCTACCAAGTCTGGCTTCAGTGCACTTCCTTTAAAACCTCCTATAGCATATATTTGGAAATACACATGTAGAGTATTTGTTTGAGTAATAAAAATTACTAAAGAAGCCATAAGAGAGATTTTACATTAACATCTCTTCTACAGGCAATAATCATGGAAAAGGACGTGGAAGAGAATGATTACAGCAAATGCAGAATATTGTAGGATCACCACATGTAGACAGAGCTCAATGGGCTCAACAGAAATGGGAATGGTAAATGAAAGTAACTTGTGGGTGCACTTCTTAAAGCAGTGATGATCAGGCTGAAAACAGTAAAAATCCTAGACAAAGAAAAGGTGTAGAGGGGAAAATTAAATGCTTTTCAGGGCTGTTTGGAAAGTAACAATGAAAAAAGCAAGGTGGGCAGGGTTCAGTGGAATCCCTTTCCCAACCAATAGATGCTCGGTTTGCCTCACTTGAACATGCCATGCAAGACTGTAAAAACGGAGATTGTGCAGCTGGCTTTTATGCAAAGCTGTTGTCTTAATGGCAAAATGTGAAAGGCTGAAGAATAAACATAAAAGAGTAATTATTTCACAGATCTGTAAATGTAACAGAACACAGTCCTAGAGAAGAAATAAACAACTCATAGATCAAAGGATTCATTGATCACTTTCACTGGAGGAATAAGTTGAAATTTATTAGTTGCCTTTTTTTTTCTTCATTTTTTTTTTAAGCCAGCTCACAATAAGTATACAGCTTAATGTCAACTTAAATTACATGTATAGTTTTCTGACAGATTCATTTGCTTTTTCAGGTTTATGTCTAACACACTGACAGTCTCTAATCAATAGGAGACAATTCCCTTTGAGAGTTATTAAAATATACCTTGCATTTAAATGCAATAAAAAGCATGACTGAACATGCCTCTGTTCCTCATAACACATAAATACCACATCTGGTCCATAAAAAACATGCATTATACAGAGATTGTATGAATGCCAGATACGTATTATTACATGGAACTGTTTTATTCATCTAGCCTAATTTCCAGATGGTTTATTACTTGTAGACAAGAGTATTGTCAAAAATGTTGCTGGAAGTCCGTTTATTTCAAGAGGGCAAAGGACAGGGATAGTTACTTAAGCTACAGGAAATGTTTGTGATATAGTTAATAGCAAACCATGTGACTGCATCATCAGTGCTATCATGTTTAAAGAGATGCACTTAAAAATTTGATTTCAGACTAACATTTCAGTAGACTGCATTTCAAATATGCACTTACTTATTTTTTTCCAGCAGTAAATGGCACATAATTGCAGGTAATATTTACAAAAAACAGAGCAAGCAATTAATGGAAGTGAAATGGAAACCGTTGGTACAAAAGGTGCTGGTAACTATAACCATACCCAAAAACATATCAAGCAGTTAGCTGCAAATTCTGAAGACACTGAAAACTAATATCCTTTAATTCCTCCAATTTGGAATTGGGCTGTGGGATTTCTCTTGGGTTTTTTTGGGATTTTTTGTTTTGTTTTGTTTTTTCTCTATAAGGAACCGAAATCTATTTTCAAACATTACTTGAAGGGAAAGAGGCATTTCACAATGAGCTATATGATATCTGAAAAACTTTTGGGGGGTTCCTCTCAAAAGCGAAGTTTCTAGTGCAATAGTAAAAGTATGAGGTAAAGGAAAAGATGAAAAGGCATGTAGATGAGTGTATAAAGGAAAGAAAAAGCAGCAGACACTGTGTTTTAAAAATGGTGTTTCACCAAGATGTCGGAAGAGACAGGGCTAGGTTTAGTTTGAAGACAGCAAACTAAAAATGAAGTGACTGTAAGAATGCCACTAGAAAGTAGGCACTAACATAAGGGTTGGACAGTAGCCACTAGTTTTCCTTGTAATGAAAGTACATTTCATTAAACACAGGATTTGCTTTAGTGAAGCACAAGCTACACAGAGATGTGCAAACTACAAAACAAAAACACACTGATTTCTAGAATATTTGATGTATCAGAGTGACATTTCTGATATTATCCCTCAAAAAACCCTCAGAATTATTATAGTAAATTTACTTTACAATCTCATTCAAAATAGCATCATAATATGATCTTATAACTTCTCTTTTTAAGAGGTAAAATTAACCTCAGTCTCTTTTCTGTGCTGCAACATTTCCTATACCGGCAGTGAAAACCTAAATGTTCCTCTCCTCAGTTCATTTTCAGTCCTGTTTCAAATTAGGTACTACTCCTCACACTACGCCTTCTTTTTTTCAGTAAATTCTGAGCAGAAGCACAGCCACTTACAAAAGAAAAACCCAAACATCTCAACAATTTCGTAAAGGGAAAGAGTCCGAATGACGTTTCTGAGCATTTAAACCAGCTTTACACTATATCCACGAAAAACCTAGAAAATATTCCCAAGAAGAGAGAGACAATGCACTTGGAAGAAAAATATCCTGCACATTCTTTGAAATGTTTGTGTGTTGGAAAAGCAAGTACGTTGGTTTTTTTTGGATCCCATAAAGAAACACTGGTTAAATTAATCTTGAGATTCTGCATAACTCTTGCTGATGAAAGTGAAAACAACTCAGCTTTTCTGTACTGCTCAATCTTCTGACACCACTAGGGATAAAATCTGCCACTCAGAGTGTGTCTACGTTGTATCTAACAGAATGAAATAAAACTTGAAGGACTAAAGCAATATCAACACATAAGAGTAAGAGAATACAAAACAAGCAGCTTGTTACAAACAACACAAGAATTACACCCTTATGCTCAAGATGGACTTTTTTTCCAAAGCTAAGAATAGAGGGACTATAAATACTCATAGTAGTTTTTATGTTAAGATGTCCCCAAATACCTTGCAATGGAGATACAGCTCTCAAAATATAACATGCTAACCAAAAACACGCTAACCAAGTCACAGGCACAGAACAAACCCAAGCTAAACCAGAACAGCTGCAAATTACACGGAAGGTAGAATTTGCCTCATCCTCAGCCATAGAGTAATGCATTCACCTGCGTACCAATATCAATTTTTATTGAAAACATCTGTGAGCTCTCACTACAATACTCTATTGTCCAAAAGAAAGATGAGTGTGCTAAAACCAAAACAGTATCATCAAAGTCTGCCACTCTGGGGAATTTTCAGTATACTGTTACCTACATTGTTGTCTAAAACTACGGTATTCCTTTTCCAGTTCTCATGAAATCCAAGAGAATAAAGGATATCCATCTATGTTTGATTTTCTGGACTAGAAAACGTCTGCCTTGTATATACTCTGGGTCGTGTTTGCATACGTGCTGTAATCCTAACACATGTTCTTATTTCATTTTATAAGGACCAGTGGAAGAGTTTGTATCCACTGGCTTCTTTACTGCTCCATAAAGGATGTCTCTTCTGTAATTGAAGTTTGTGGTAAAAATGAAATGGGCCTAAGAAGGCTGATTCATACCTCCTTTCTCCATATCCTTCATCCACTCCATTCTGCATTAAGGAGTCTGTATTGGACATGGCAAAAAAGGGTTTAGATTATTTTCTTCTTAACAGACTACCGTGCATGCAGCTTGCTGCTTTTCAGGGCCACAGGCCTGTTTTAAAATAATGGAAAATCAGTAACAATTTTCCAGCAGTGAACAATGCACCAGATCTAGCTTGGCAACACAGTTGAACACTTTACTGGTGAGTAACACTATCTGAGATTTTGGACACACAGATAACAAATAGAGTAACGCAAGCCTGGCAAAAGTTTTTGGAGCATCTCTGCCATTCACCTTTCTCTAGACCCTTTCTTACTAAGTGATCTGACTGCTCTTGAGCCAGAATTCAACTTATGGGTCTTTAGCTCATTGGAAAATCTGGAGCACCTAATGAAGCACACAGTCTTTTTCTTCCCTTCTGCTCTCCCTACAAGACTTTGTCCCTTTCTTTCCAGGACCATGTAAATGCAATGGTAGCTCTGCTCCATGTCCCGGTCAGCTTTTCCTGTACCTTGCCTACCCCAGTACACTAAAGCACAGTCACGATGAAGCTTCAGGTTCTCTCTCCCCAGCTGCAGCAGGAGAGGTACAGCATCACCAAGTGACGTAGAACAGCTGAACCTAGTTAAGTGTATCCAAGGAGGTCAGAAGACAAAGTCATTAGGGCACTGTACCTAATAACCTCGATGTCACACATATTTACCTCATTAATCAATGTATAATAAAGATCTAGTGCAGCTGGCACTAAGCCTTAGTACCATTGATCAAATAGCATTGACAGGAAAGGACTACTTCTTCTGCACAGAGTGAACTAATGCCAACAACAGATGAGGTCAGCTGCAGGTTACCTGATCAAGTCTTAAAAGCCTCTATGGAAGTTCTAGTGCTATATCAAGGAAGCTACCAGCCCGTACTGATGCACAAGTTTATTCTATCCCTGCACATTTCTTGTCATTGAAGTTCAAGAGCTTTCTGTTAGTCCAGTCCTTAAATTTCTCAGAGCCTCTCTGAACTGAAGTTCTACTGTTAGGCTTGTCATCCTCTCCTACTAAACTGTGGACTGTACTGTCCACAAATTGGGCACCTCATTACAACAGACCATATCTGCAGCACACACCTGCATACACTTTGATAGAAAATTGGGACTCTGCTTGAAATCACTGAGTGTGTCTGTTTAGTGAGGACTTTAGTATAGAGTAAAATCATTAAGAGAAAGGTATCAAAACTTTTCCAAGGCCCTGGCAAATGGATTCATGGTAAGTTCAACATTTTCAGTGGCAGCAAGGAGGGAAGCAAGACCAAAATAAGATCCACTCTGAGAAATAATCATTTTATTTATTACATCCCTAAACATAGTTGTTTCAGCTTTTTTTAATAATGGAAAATTCTCCAAGTGTTCTTAAAGAGCGTGGGCTTATCCCTGTGCACTGAATTTTGCCTTATCTCAGAGCCTGCAATGATTGCACAATTAACTATTATCCTTCAATCTGTAATCAGTAAATTTGAATGTTACCTACTCACAGTACAAGTAATCACGAAGTAGGCATCTGATTTGCATGGATTTTTTCAGTGACAAAATGCAATAATATTTATTTTGCCATATATGCACAGCATGGAGGAACTCGACAAAGAAACTATGTGCGTGGAATCCCGGGATGGTTTCTAATCAGCTAACAAAAGATGCAGACAAGACCTAATCGCTGTTTCCATCACGCCTGTAGTTCCAGTTTCAGGGTTTTGCCAGCATGAACGAGAGCCAAACGCTGATTCACTGGGACCATAGCACCACCTGCTGTCGAAAACAAGGCCTCAAGAGGGAGGAAAAGGTTTTGCCATCTTCCCCCATATTATTGTGAGGTTTAACTAAATATTTATATATATGAAAAAAAAAACCCACAATATAAATAGAAGAAAAAAAAGACTTTCCTCTTTGTATAGACCTCATCCTTTCTGATTATCAAAGAAGTCTCCAGCATAAAACTTGCAAGGTTCCTGTGCCTCAAATGTTGTGTGGAGGCTCCTATGACATTTCTGGGCAATTTCAGTTACTCTATCATGTTCATATTCAGTGCTGACAAGGTGATTCCCTTTTAGAGCTTCTACACACAGGCAGTTTTGTCTAGCATGAAGTAAGGGATGTAGAAGGATCTATGTCTTCATTGTGTAATTTATTACAATGATGCAACAGATAGGTGACTAAGATGCTCTGACAGTAATTTAACCTCAAGCAAATGCACAGTAGTTATGTTTGTGTGGGTCTGCCTTTGTTCCATAACACACTAGCAGATGCTTTCCTGTACCATGTCTTTTCCTTATTCACCAGCCTGTTCATGTGGATGTGCTCAGCTCTCTTGAGATCTTAGAAGACTGATGTCACCTCTGAAAAAAATGCTGCTGTGCAGCTTGGTTTGATCTATCTCCATGTAACTAGCAGACTCAGTTACCTGGCTTACATACTATGTTGGCTTGTTGTGTTGTCAGCTGGAGCTATGCTGAGATCCTGGGTTTTATTTCCCCCAGGAAGATGCAAGGAGGCAGGATGCGCCAAATGCTTATCATCAGAAAACTTTTGAGGAAATTACTGTCTTGTACTGCTGTCATAGCTGTCTTGCACAGGTTAACTCCTGTGCCTGTCTGAGTTCCCTCTCCATCTAAGTTGCACCCTCTCTATATCTGTACAAAGAAGCACCAACATCATTATAAATTTTGCATTAAAAGACCTTTTAATAGGACATAGTTCCATGACTGGGAGAACTGAGAGACTCAGCCAGACAGATAAGCATCTGGAGGCTATAGTGTATAACTGTTGGGAAGCCTGCCCAGAATAAAGCCAGGGAGAACAACTGGAGATATTTTTATGGACAAATTTATTTAGCAGAAGGCCAGAATTACATAAATGTTTGGGCTATGGTGATAAAAGCTCAGGAGATCATCAGGGAGGGAGTCTAAGAAGCATAAGAAATTCTACTTCTGCTTGAATAGTGTTATTCCTCCATGATCAAAACAGGGGCTCATTTGCTGACTGCCACTTTTGTAATCCAGGACAGCTCTACCACGTCTGATGGACAGTGGTCTGACAAAGCAGTAGTTAATGATCAGGCACAAATCATTACTCATAACAGACTATACAAGAGCCCTTATACACTTCAGCCTTCCCTGCCCACTCCTCTCCTCACACATTACACGCACACATCCCTTCCCCTGCAACATCTCATTGCAATTCCTGCAGACCAAAGAACATGGGTAATTAAACTAAAGACCCCAGAGCAATATGTTTGGAAGCAGCAGTTTTCTGCCAGAAAAGGAGACCTCATCAGTCTGAAGTCCCCAAAACAGCTCCAGATCTCAGAATTCCCAGATAGCTGTGAAGGAAAAAAAAAGAAAAATCAACAAATAACCATGGTGAGTTTTATACCCAGCCAGTAGACTAGAATGTTTCTGCATCTGGCATATAGTGGTGCTTTCTCCCAACATGTTTTTCACACCTTCTAAGGGCTTAAATACTGAAGCCACAAACTTGACTTAGTATCAGAATCATCCAGATTCTCATGTATTCAAACAACATAACAAAGATTGAAACACTGATCCCACAGTTACATACAGTGAGGCTGTAAGCCTAAACAATTCCCTTTACAAAACGATATGTGTATATTATATACGCTGTGTCCACAGTTTGCTTTGTAGCTGGTTCAGTAATCATGCATCTGGCATGTGCATCCATTCATTCACAAACTGTCCTTGTTATTGTTGGAAGAAGTTTTGACCTGTGAGTTTTCTTCAAGTTACATCAGTTACACATCCTGTTTTGGTTAGTTCTCACCCCTAATTACTTATGTATGTCAACATCTGTACCAGCATTCTCACTGTGTAGCTCACACACAGCTCCTGTGTAATCTCCTTTCATTCTGAAATTCTCCTCAGCCAACAAACATACTTGAAGTCAGCAGGTCCTGAGCCCATAATTCAAGGACTTCATTGTCACATACAGGATTTGTAGGCTGTCAGAGGTTTCCAACCTCTGTAGATACCTGGGCACCTTAAAAATCAGTCTGTACAAAGTGTCCAGGATAAAAGAGAAGAAACATCTAGCAAAACCTGGACATACAATCACCATACAGAAGACAGTGTATAAGCTAGGTTAGGATTTTACAGTGCAGCAAGTGATTCTCTGCTAGAAGTCTGTTCCATTTCCAGACTGCAGAATCTTCACAACCTTTCCCTATAGGTAATTAATAAGAGCAGCTACTTGTAGTATGACATTATCATCCTACCTTACTCAGTCACAAAACCTCCTTGTAGGCAAACCCTTCAGCTTGGTTACCCTATGCTATTTACCTAGAAAGTAAGCTACTGCATGTAAAGATTCATGCTTGTCTGCAAAGGATATGTACGGCTTATATTTAAAGGATATGTTCTACTATTCACGTAGTGGAACGGCTCAACTGCTTATAACCATGTTGAAAACATTTACTTGTAATTTCAGTAAGTTGCAGTTAACCTAAAAATTTAGCTAAGCTTGGAAATGCAGCAAGTAAAATATCACCTGGTTTCCAAACAATGGGAAAGTCACATTTCTTGCTTACTATGATAAAGTTATTTCAAAGATTAATGGATGAGATTTAACATAGTCTGTGAATGTCTTAGTGTTCCAGCCCAGTCTGGGACATGAGGAGTGGGCCCTGGGTCCCCTGTGTAAATTTAGGGACTTCCCCCAGCTGAGTAGGGTAAAAAATAACAATGATTGATCTAAAAGATATTTATTCTCACAGGAAAAAAATCTTTGGGATGCATCAGCCCAGACTGAGCTCCCCAGGAGAACATGCAGCTGTCCAGGTCTCAGGCTGCAGGGAGTGCCACCAGCTTGCAGTGGAAACAGAGGGCAGCAGAGGCAACAGCTGTGTGAGGTGCAAGCAGGTGGACTATCTCCTTAGTCTGGTGGCAGAGCTGTGAGAGGAAGTAGACAAGGTAAGGAGCATCAGGGAGTCTGAGCAAGAGAGAGACTGGTGGAACCACACCCTGAGTTTCCTGAAACAGGAACAGAGACAACCACTGGAAAATGCCCCTGATCAAAGGGATCTGGTATCTACCCCCACCAGGATATAGGCAGGGACTTAAAGGGAAGTAGTGAGTCGAAGCAAGACCACCAACGGAACAGAAAACGAACCCCCTCCTTGCCCATGCCTCCCCAGGTGCCTCTGCACAACAGATACCAGGCTCAAGATGTGGAAGACCGACCAGAAGGTAATGTGGGTGATAATTCATCTACATCAGAGGAGGGGCCAAGACCAGAATGACACCTTCCCCTTATTACTACAACTGCCACAAGGAGGAAAAGGTGAGTTGTAGTTGTAGGACACTCCCTGCTGAGGGGAACAGAGGGTTCGATATGTTGAGTAGACCCAACTCACAGGGAAGTCTCCTGCCTCCCAGGAGTCTGGGTAAAGGATATTGCTAGGAAAATCCCCAGTCTGGTAAGGACTACAACCCATTACTGCTGTTCCATGTGGGAGGTGACAAAGCTGCAGTACCTAGCCCAAGGGTGATTAAAAGTGACTTTAGGGCCTTGGAATGGCAAGTAAGGGAATCTGGGGCCCAGGTGATTTCTTCCTCCCTTCTTCCAGTTATGGGCAGTGATGTTGTAAGGTTCAGTCTATTAATACATGGCTCCATAGCTGATGTAACGGTAATAACTTCAGGGTTTTTGACAACAGGATGGCCTACACCGCACCAGGTTCACAGGCATCAAATGGGAGCCACCTTTCTTAAAGGGGAAGGAGGGTCTTTGTCAAGAGCTTGCAGGGCTTTAAACCAGATGTGAAGGGGTAGGGAGATAATGTCAGGCTTGCCTATGACAAGCAGCAGGAGGACACACAGTGGTTGGAGGGATGGGGTGCTGGCATGGGCCCTCCACAGGCTGTCCCAGGGCATGCTGGGGATGCCAAAGCACAGCTGAAGTCCTGCGGAGATGAGTGGGAGGCTCCTGAGGTAGCAGGTGCCTGGAAGGAAACTTCTGCAGAACACCTTAAAGGAAATAAAGGGTCTTCCAACTAAGAAGGCAGTGCAGCCAACAGCCCGGCTGAAGTGCCTCTATACAAACGCACAAACCTTGGGCAACAAGCAGGAGGAGCTGAAAGCTACTCTGCTACAAGAAAGCTATGATCTAGTTGCCATCACCAGAACTTGGTGGGATGAATCCCAAGACTGGAGTGTGTCTATTGATGACTACAGGCTGTTCAGAAGGGACAGACTGGGAAGGAGGGGTGAAGGTGTTGCCCTCCTTATTAGGAAACAGATAGAGTAAGAAGAGCTGTCTTTGAAGAGTACACAAACAGGTTGAAAGCTTGTGGTTTAGAATAAAAGACCAAGGCAGCGAAAGGAACTGTGTGGTTCAACTGATCAAGGAGAGCCTACCAATGAAACTTTCTTCCTTCAGCTACAGGAAGCTTCACACTCACAAGCTCTCATCATACTGGGGGACTTCAACCACCCTGACATAATTTGGAAAAGTAGCGCAGCAAGCTGTAGGCAATCCAGGAGACTCCTACAGTGCATTGAAGATGATCTCTAACCTACCTAATAGAAACCCCCACATGAGGATAGGGTGAGAGAGTTTGCCTCTGAAGGGGACCTACCAGAAAGCTGGGAAGGGACTTTTTACAAAGGCATGTACTGATAGGACTAGGGGGAATGACTATAAATTGGAGAGGGGCAGATTTAGACTAGACATAAGGAGGAAATTCTTCACAATGTGAGTGGTGAGGCGCTGGAACATGTTGCCCAAGGAAGCTGTGGATGCCTCCCCATTCCTTGAGGTGTTCAAGGACAGGTTGGATGGGGCCTTGAGTATCCTGATCTAGTGGGAGGTGTCCCTGCTCATGGCAGGGTGGTTGGAATTAGATCATCTTTAAGGTCCGTTCCAACTCAAACCATTCTATGATTCTTCCGGGGGGGCTCTTCAGGCAGCAAGCACAGCTGGGTTCCTGCAAGAGTATGATAAGGTGTCTGAAGGACAGCACCTCTGCTACAGTCTCAGCCATGATTTAAGGCAGCCAAAATCAATCAGACTCTTACATATTCCCCTGTGACTTAAATAGTTGTTTTCAGCCTTGATCACTTCTCAAACGCTTCCTTTTCTTTGATTCTTCTTTTCCCAGGGTGGTGATAAGAAAAGGTAGGAAAAGACTACAGATAGATAAAGATAGAAAAGATATTGGGTTCTTATCTAATAAGCAAGGGTTTGTAAGATGCAAAACTAATTAATAACATCAATTGTGCACACTAATACAGTTGCAGGGTTTTCTTGAGGACAGATTTCAAAATGGCAAACATTTTGTGCAGGGTCAAGACAAATGTCTTGGGCTTTAATGGCATTACTCTCACAAATATACCCTTATTGTTCCGATACAATGAATGCATTAACATCTACAGTTTGCCATTTGTCCTGTCTTTTGCAAGCCCATACTCTATGCTCTAAGAGATAAAGTACAGCTCCCTTGTGGTTGAAGCCTAACACAGTGACTGGATATATGCTCTATACTGAAGCATTGTGTATTGTTAAAACAAAAGCTGTGGCTTTTTGGTTGATGGGATCATAGGTAAAGCTGACCACTAGGACTGGAACTTCCTTTCAGATTCAGTTGCATTTTCCCAAATTACCTTTTGAATTTCAGTGGGTAAAATGTCCCCTTCACCTTCTCTTATAGATGTTGCTACTGTAGATTGTGCCTATAGTTAAGCTTGGATGCAGCTGAGAACTAGAAAGACATTATTTTGGGCTATACCAAGTACTTTCACAATTAATTGGTGGTCTCTTTCTTTAAATTTTTCCCAGTGGGACAAAATATCAGATACAAGCCATTGGTTAGTCTCTAATGCTAATAGAGAGGACTGCAATGCTGTTTCATTTTATTTCAATTGCTTGTTGTTGCACTCAATTTGTTTGCCAGTACTTCAGCAAATATACTATATAGAACTCCCAATCCTGTCCCTATGATACTAGCCACATCTCTCTTAGTTTGTTGTGGAAGAGAGAGAATTTGTTTATGCAGCCACACCAACCATCCTACATAAGATGTATTTAAGAATGGTGAGCAGTTGGTTTGATTGTAGAGATATTAATTTGCATCAACAGTTCTACTCATTTGAGAGGCCATGATGGGATAAACAGCACCTGTTGTTGACCCATGTTTCTGACTACATATGGTCCAATTTCAAAAATTTGTGGGCTGCTTGGGGATATCCATCTCACATTCTCCCACAAAATTTTCACTTTTAACTTTAAATGGGTCATTGAGATCAAATTTGTCAGCATTCTTTTTAAATCCAGATTATAATCCTAAGGTTCAACAGTGCTAAAGGCATACCACATAAACTGGTTTAACTAAGGTGAAATTACACCAAGAATTTTTCAGTGATACGTCTGGTAGCCCTTTCCTTTGGGAGGACTATATTACTAGGTACCATAATTGTAAAGTCTTCATTATATGTGGACCCATTAATTACTCTACATCCTACTTGGATTTCTTGGATGCACATTTTGTCCACACCATTCTGTTTTGAAACCATACGGAAAACAGGAAAACTAACAAAATTAAAGCAATAATGAAGAACAACAATCTATTTTTAGAGTAATAACATAATTTTGATAATAAAACTTTAGAAAATGAGAAACATTAAAAAAACCCTCAAATTTTATAATGGAAAGGGAAAAAAGGGGGAGGAGAAATATTATCAGTTATGTGTTCTACTACAAAACCTAATGTTATTATCAGTATGTGTCTTATTAAGGCCTTCCTTTCATCAGTAAGGACCACTCCTCTTGGAACGTCTGAAAAACAAGCGAGAGGACAAATGCTTGGTTCAGTTAGAACCAGCACTTAATGATTTAAGAAGAAGGTACAATCCACCAGCTATTAATTTTGTGATCCTTCCCGTGGGCATCAGTGGATATCCAGGTATAGGTATTTGATGGGGTTTTTAAAATCAGGGGAACTCCCCCCACTGCTGGCAATTTTGCCAGTATCAGTTTTCCTGGTTAGTGTGGTATTGTTACATTTCTCCCCCTCTCTCCTTTCCCAAGGGGTAGAGATCAAGTGTGTAGGCAGAAAGCATTAAGCTAAAGGCATCCATTTACTTCCCAACGATTTACCTGGGTTGCTGCATCAGACAATTGAATGGTCCAATTGGGTGACTGCGGTTTTAAAATTCACTCTAACAGACCATTGATTCTCTCTACTATCCAATTTGAAGATAATATGGGGTGTGGAATACCCATGTTATATCTTCTCCCTTAGACCACTCCTGCACCATTCTGGCAGTGAAGTGGCTGCCATCATCTGCTTGTATTGATTGGGGTTTTGCTAAGTAACTAAACCAAAATTTCAATGCCTTTATGGTGTTGTCTCCAATTGCCCTGGTAACTCCTTCAACCTGGGTTAGGCCTGATACAATTTCTACTCTAAATAAAATATACTGTTTCCCTTCTGATTTTCTAAAAAGTGCGATGTAGTCGACCTACCATGTGTCCCAGAGTCACTTTCCCAATCGCAATTGTAGAGGTGGGTCTTGCAAAGGATGCTTTTCTAATTGACTACGACATTGGCCACATGCAGAAACTGTGGTATTACACAGCTCCCTAGTTAAAGGCCGACCTCTACTTCCAGCTTCTTGGAAAAGTAGTTGAAGCCCAGAATGTCCACGCTTAACACGTAAGCATTCTAATAGGTCTTCCTATTTTTTCTCTTCAGCTCTGTTGCTAAGACAGCAATTCTGGGTAGAGAACTTACTTGATTGCCCCAAACAGGAGCAAGATTCTCTCCTTTCTTATGTGCAGCTACCCATCCAACTGACACAGGTTTCCCTTTAACTATATTTAAATTATCTACCCATTTCTCCTTTTGCCATACGGGTACACAATTTACTTCCCATTGATTTTGTTCCTAGAAGAGGAGCTGTTCTGTGGGTCCTTTGAATACAGCATACGAATCTGTATAAATAAACACTGGTTCTTTGTTTTCTTCTTCTCTCTTTGTCACACTCCAAACTGCTATTAATTACCCTACTTGAATACTTCCCACTCCTTCGGTAGCAATTTGTTTTCCTGAGTCAACATGCAGTAATACTGCCTTATAGTTCCATTCCTTGCCTTTCTTCTTTGAATAAGCACCTGTGAACCATGCATTCGTAGATCAGGCTCAAACAGAAGAGCTGATTTTATAGAGGAAGAAAAACTCTCTTATCTAGATTGTTCCTCAAAGTATTACTGAATTTTTAGTTGCTTTGCTCCCTTTTCTACTTTCAATAAATGGCAATAGTGATCTATCTGAGCATACCACTTCCTTACAGTTTCCAGTTGCACAACTCCTGCTGGAGTTTGTCCTTGCCAAAATGGGTTTGAGGACTTTAAAGGGCCCTCTCAGCACAATCGTTTCCAAATTTCCCACAAGGAAGATTCACCATAGATATACCGTTTTCCCAGCTGGGGTACCTCTTTTCACTGTCCTGACAGCTTCAGGAATGAAAAGCAATAGGCTGTGTTGCAACAGGCTGTGGACCTGAGGGTCCACATTGCCACATATGAGTAGACAGACCACGGACTGCAAATCCCCATTCGATTTGCTGGGGATTGGTCAGATGTATAGGCCCTAAGGCTTGGTACTCTCCAGCTTCAAAAATTAACAACTTCAGAGCTTCCTCATGGACATCTGTCCAGTCCTGAGAGACTCTGTTTCTTGTCTAATCATATAACGGGCAGGCTCTTATGGAGAAGACAGGGATGTGCTTTCTCCAAAATATCAACAACCCTAAAGTATGTTGGAGTTCCTTTTTGTTTTCCAGGATGCCAATTTGCTCTAGGGATGTAAGAGTTTCAGGGGAAATACACATTGTTCCTCCTTTCCACAAATACCCAGAAGGAGGAGTACCCTCACAGGAGGGAGGGTTGTACTTTTTCTGGTGGCATCTGAAGTCCCAAGCCCTCTAAATGAGTAATTATTTCTGATTGTGTTTGTCCTACAGCAGGGGCATCTGAGCCACCAGTTATAACACCATCAATATACTGGTACACTATGAATCCCTCTGGGACAGGAAAACTTTCCAGTTCAGTGCAAGATGAGTTATGGTTGAGGAATGACAATATTCCTGGATGAGGCAGGTAATGGTCCACTGTACTGCCTCCCATATGAGATCAAACCTATCTCTATCTGTGTCTTGCAGAGAAACCATAAAAAACATATCTTTTACATCAATGGTAGCTAAAACTGGATGAGCCTGCTCCTGAATACCTTTAATTAGCTCAGCTATGTTTGGCACAGCAGCAGTTAAAGGACCAGTGTTAGCGTTTAATCGTTGATAATCTACAGTTAATCTCCACTTCCTGTTTGGTTTTCAGACTGGCTATACTGGGGGATTGTAGGGGTAATGAGTTGGAATTATTTCCTGTTCTTTCCATTCGGCTGTCACTGAAGTAATCCCATCTTTAGCTCCTAGCAGAAGAGGGTAAGGCTTAATGTTTACCATCTTGGAGCGGGGAACAGAGAGCTGGAGAGGTCTGCAAAAGATTGATAGCAGTTACAGAAGACTCAAACTTCCATTCCTGTCCCTTTGAATCCCCCCATGCTCTCCCCTTTAACAAATCAAGTCCTAAGATACCAGAAGACAAGGGGCCCAACATTATAGTTATGTTGGGGTGCTCTTCTCCAGGCAACCAGCATTTAGCACAAGCACTTGGTTGCAGCCAGGTGTATCTGAAAGCATCCATAACTAATACACATTTCTTGTCTGCCACTGTATCATTGCACTTAGCAACATTTGTCTCTACAGCTGACATTTGGCTCCTCTATCCACCAGGAATGTAACTGCGATCCTTAAAGGTCCTACAGGAAAAGTGACTAGCACATTTCCACTATGGTTCCCAGTGAGCTTCCTTAAATGGCCCCACAAGCCACTGCCCTCCCGCTCATTCAAAGCAGACAGTGGCATCCTTTCGTGATTGCAAGTGGTGACATCAACTGAAACAGTAGAGCTGGGGGGCTGCTGAGGAAGGGAGCCATGGTGACAATGAATGATTGTGCTGCTCTGACACTGCCCTCTCCTAGTCGGAGACGGTGGAGGGAAAAGCTGGTATTATTTTGTCCCAGCCTTTCAGTAGCCTCTCCAAATTGTCAATGGGTAAGCTGTCCATTACTTCCCTAGGAAACCCTTTTGAGAGACCCTCAGACCACAATACATATCTTCTGTTATCAGGGGATTTCAGAGGTGGTCTGCAATGTGGGCAGCATTATCATCTCAAAGAGCAACTCCTATGGCCTCACCATTTTTTTCCACACGCCTAACAGTTGCTTTTACTCACATTTCCCAGCTAAGACCCAGACGCTTATAATAATTAATCAATTCCTGCCCTATCTCTCATAGAATCATAGAATCACTAGGTTGGAAAGACCCACTGGTTCATAGAGTCCAACCATTCCTAACATGCCCCTCAGCACCTCATCCACCCATCCCTTAAACACCTCCAGGGAAGGTGACTCAACCACCTCCCTGGGAAGTCTGTTCCAGTGCCAAATGTTAAATCAGGCTGCGCCCCTCTCGCATGTGGACAAGGTAATTTTAGTCTTATAACTGAACTGCCTATTGTTTCCAGAGATCCAGTAACCCTCTGACAATGCAGCTTTATCTTTCAAAGTCTGTTACGAATTGCATCGAGGAGGGGTCTTGCAGGACCAGTAAAGAGTGGTGAATAAGCTGAAGGCAAGCAGCCTTTTCCACACTCTCTGTTATGCATCTCAACATCAGGGTTTGGATGATTAATACTTCTCCTCTCTCCATATCTCACATTCCCCCACCCAAAAAGCAGCTCTTCAGGTCAAAAAGCCCGAAGGATCACAATTATCAGTTGCTGTCAGTATCACATCTGGGCCTCAGTACCCTCTACTCTCATCCTCACTCAAGAGAAGACATGCTCCACTAGTCAAAGAGAACCTAAATACATATTCAGTTTCACTTCCATGAGCCTCTCTCGTACATATCTCTTGGATTTTGCCAACTTGGTAGCAAATAAGGAACAGTGTACGTCTAATGACTTGCTGAGCACCCCATGCCCCTTCATGCTTTATCTCCATTTTTATCATTGGTCAGAGTCTTACTTCCTCCAGATAATACTTCTCCTTTAACTTCTCTAGCCTCTTCTGGGGAGAGAGACCCTTTGAACAAACAGGTGCTTCATATCTGGAAACTCTCTGCTAATTGCTCCTGCCACAACTTTTCTCCTTTGAAAGCATCTCTCAGAGCAACTCGTGTTATCAGCTTTTTCTGCATTTAGCTGGTCAGAAAAGTTCCTGGTCTCATTCTGCTATTGCTCCTGTAGTGCTCTTACTAAATCTTGAAAAGACTTTACAGCCTCATTCTCCAGGTGCCAACTTTTCACTTTATCCTAGTGCGCAGTCAACAAGCCTGCCCCCAAAATTGCATACACTGAAGCTTTTCCTTTTCACATTTTAAATTTACACTCTTCAGCTACAGCAGCAATGCCACCTGCTACAGCTTGTTAGCTGTGTCAACTATTGCAGGCCCACACTAATCCAAGAGCTGAAGGATGTGCAATATAGGTTTCTAATTGTTTCAAAATAACATCACAGTCACCACCACAGTCTCCCTGGGATGCCATGGTGTGGGAAGATTCCCTGGGAATTACCGCCCTCAACTCTTCTTCCCCTGGGGACACCTTCTGCATGCTCAAGCTCTCCTTAATGAGGAGGCGCCCTTAAGACCCTCTGAATAAATCATTTCAGCATAATAGGGATCCCACTTCTGACATTAATTTTAAAATTGTGGCCCAATCTGGGATGTGAGGAGTGGGCCCTGCGTCAGCCTTGTAAATTCAGCTGACTAGGGTAGAAAATAACACCAGTGTATCTAAAAGATACTTATTCTCACAGGCAAAAATCTTGTGGATAGGAAAAGTGTCAGCTTATCAAACCCCTTAGTTGGAACAACGACGAGGAGGAAAAAGATGGAAAGGAGGGAAATAAAGAGGAAATAAAAGACAAAGAATCACCACCCCAAGGCTCCAGCACTGAAAGGATTCTTCCAGGATGGTGGGTGCGCAAATGGCCTCTCTTCTAGAGTATTATTTATAGACTTTTGGTGAACCTGCGCAGTGCTTCTTCTAGGAAAGTTCTGGAAATGAATTTGGGGCGCTGCTTCTTGCAAGGGGGCTCTTCAGGCAGCCAGTACAGCTGGCTGCACGCAAGAGTGAGACATAGTGTTGAAGGACACTGCTTCTGCTACAGTCTCAAGAATGGTTTAAGGCAGCCAAAAAGAATCAGTTTCTTACAAAAAGAAGCCAATGTAGAATTCCCAGTCTGGTGTCCATTCACACTCTAGTTTACTAGGCAATAACATCCATATTTGTTACCAGACTACGGTAGCCAGAGAATATTGTTTGGTGATAAGTCACTATTTCCTCTCTGCTACTTTGTTATCATAGAATCACCAGGTTGGAAAGGAACCACTGGATCATCGAGTCCAACCATTCCTAACACCCCCTTAAACCATGTCCCTAAGCACTTCATCCACCCGTTCCTTAAACACCTCCAGGGAAGGCAACTTGACCACCTCCCTGGGCAGCCTCCAGGTTCCAGTCCCTGATGACTCTTTCCATGAAGAATTTTTTTCTGATATCCAGCCTGAACCTCCCCTGGCAGAGCTTGAGGCCATTCCCCCTTGTCCTGTCCTCTGTCACTTGGGAGAAGAGCCCAGCTCCCTCCTCTCCACAACCTGCTTTCAGGTAGTTGTAGAGAGTAATAAGGTCTCCCCTCAGCCTCCTCTTCTCCAGGCTAAACAACCCCAGATCTTTCAGCCGCTCCTCGTAAGACTTGTTCTCCAGCCCCCTCACCAGCCTCGTTGCTCTTCTCTGGACACACTCCAGAGCCTCAACATCCTTCTTGTGGTGAGGGACCCAGAACTGAACACAGTATTCGAGGTGCGGTCTCACCAGTGCCGAGTACAGAGGGAGAATAACTTCCCTGGACCTGCTGGTGACCCCATTTCTGATACAAGCCAAGATGCCATTGGCCTTCTTGGCCACCTGGGCCCACTGCTGGCTCGTGTTCAGTCGGCTGTCAAACATTACCCCCAGGTTCTTCTCCTCTGTGCAGCTCTCCAGCCACTCTTCCCCCAGTCTGTAGCACTGCAGAGGGTTGTTATGCCCCAAGTGCAGGACCCGGCATTTGGCCTTGTTGAACTTCATGCCATTGGTCTCAGCCCAGCGGTCCAGCCTGTTCAGATCCCTTTGCAGAGCCTCCCTACCCTCCATGAGATCAACGCTTCCACCCAGCTTAGTGTCATCTGCAAATTTGTTGAGGGTGCACTCAATGCCTTTATCCAGGTCATTGATACAGACATTGAACAGGGCTGGACCCAGTACTGAGCCCTGAGGAACCCCATTTGTGACTGGCCTCCAGCTGGAGTTAACTTCGTTTATCACCACTCTCTGGGCCCGGCCATCCAACCAGTTTTCAACCCAGGAGAGTGTGCGCCCGTCCAGGGCAGAGGCCTAGTAAGAGGCCTTTCTCTAGTAAGAAAAGGAGTCAAGTGCAGAGACAGGATTACTCCTGAGAGTCAACTGGTAAATTTTGTTGCACACTGCTGAGAGATCTCCAGTCACTTTGAAGTGACTGTTTTAGCCACAGCAGAATCAGAAGAACTGGGAGCCACATTTACTTCTTCCTTCTATAAAAGATACTGCTGCCCAGCCCTATTCCACCATTTGGTTTGCAAGATGAACCTGTGAAATTCCTTAGTGTCCAAAACTGCTTTTGTGTTTTCTCCTGTTTAATGCAGGGATCTGTGTGTGAGGGAATCTTTATAATTATGTTGTAGAAGTTAAGCTTAACTATTCCTATCATGTTTTATTGGTCACTGTAGCAATTTCTCTCCCCTTTTTCAGGCCTCCCAGAAGAAAGCATTAAACAATAACTAATCAACACTTAACTTTTACCTTGGAGAATGGAAAAGTCATCTCTGATAGACCCAAGGGATGCAGCTTCCTTATCTGCATAATGTTTCATGTTTGCATTTCTGCGTTTTTAAGCATTTCCACAAAAAGGCAAAATAGTACTTCTTGCACACATTTACTAGGTTCATATAAGATACAAAGTTGTGTAAGTCTTTACAGGCATAGATAAAAGCACATTCCTGTCCTACACAGTTCACAAACTAAGCAAAAAGTCTACAATAAAAGAGGAAAAAAATCCATCCTTCTTAGTAGCATAACATCAAGGTTACAGAACAGAGTCAGGATAAAGCATGATGGCTCTCCACATCCAAGACTGTGAGTTGATAGTGGAGCACAGTAACCTTTGAGAAATACTCTCAGCTGCTTTCCCAGGTTCTAATTCTAACTAGAGGTATAAAGTCATATGCAATTCACAGATACTTTAAAATAGCATTTGCTAGTCATAGTACAGTGTGGAAGCATAACCGTATTTGTTACCATTAAAGTCTTAGCTATCACTTGACAGCCTACCAACAAATTTTGAAAATACAAAAAGGCCAAAATAGAAGGATTCTCCCCCAAATTATGACACTCCTTCAACTCACTGTAATGAGTGTTTAAAATAAGGCGTACCTCTTACCTGAAAGTCTACTTCCATTATAAAAGTCTCTGTACATAGATGACTTTAAAATGTCTTGGGTGAGGTGTTTTTCCACCACTGTTCCCAACAGTTGTGACCCCATTTCATTACTTATACAGACAGCTGCAAAAGACTCCTTTCTTCCTAGACTCCTGCTTCATCCGCATTTATTCCTTTTGCTACATCTCATCTTGCCTCTCTACTCCACTGTTAACACCCTTACCCAATTCTCTAAAAAAGGCAAGTTAGAGACAACTACTAATACTGTGAAAGACAAAAAAGTTACCCAAGAATTAAATTCTACAGTACATATTCTTCAGGAGACATAAATGACCACACCGCATCTTGTCACTTACATGTTCTATTAATATCTTGCTCTATAAAAGCCTTTATGTCCCAGACTTCTCCCCACAGACACATAGGGGATAACACACCACATAAAATACCTTCTACTGAGAGCATAAGGACCATTTGTTCTGCCAGTGTATGCAGATATGTTTCCATCACTGACACCAGGGTCTGTCATTCATGTGGCAGACGGCGGCATACCATGTTTCTTCGGGGACGGGGAAATGGAAGGAAGTTCTTCAGGTAGTCACATTGTGAAGTTTCTAAGAGACAAGGTAACTAAAAACATGCCGTCTGGTCTGGCAACCTGTGATTTCCTTAGCTTTAATAGTGATTTAAGTGTGGCAACTTTCCCTATAATCTTTTGAATAAAGATTTTGTTTGGGGGATTAATTAATCTAAAGGAAGCTGCACCATATTGACAACTGGTTTATGCCATACACATAATATTTTCTTTCTGCCTTATTAGCTGTCTTTAAGGTACCGAAAGCATCAGCTGTGTGTGCTTGGGATCCATTCAGTCTTCCAGGTATTGTGTTCGTTCCCTACCAAGGAAGCACGGAGGTGAAGCACAGACGCTCATCAGCCTGTTTGTGTCTAACCTCAGACTCCATTTCACATCTCTGACATACTAACACATTCTCATTATTGTTTTTAAATTTCCTCTCTTCTCCTTGAATCAACTAGGTTGATTTTTTTTCCTGAGAGCATGACTCATATTGGTGCCTCCTCTCCTTGTGCACATGTTGGAAACAATTATAGTCCCGGCTCTGCAGTTTCGTCAGTCTGTTATGCTCAGTAGAAGCCCCACTGAAACCAGAGGCCTTTGAAGACACTGACATAATGGAGGACCGAAGCCTGCAAACATTCTTCAACTCTGTGGCTGCCTGCTGACCTAACTCTACTTCTTCCCTGTGAGCTTAGAAACAGGCCTCAGATGCAATACAAAACAGGGTTACATTGCAGCACTTCAAACATATCAGTGTCTAAAAGCACCGGTGAAAATTCAGATTGCTTGTGGTTATTACAGATACTAGTCAGGTTTCCTCAGAAAACAAGAATAGCATGTTCATATCTGTCTACTTCACCTTTCCACCCAATAACTCATAAATCCCAGTGGCCAGTTTCAAGGAAAACTGGCAGAGAGGTAGATGTCTGAAAGATACTAAGTTCCTACAATTTTGTCCAATTTACAGATGAGTACAAGAAAGAAACCATATTCATGAATATACACAAGGAAGAATACCTGCTGTCATCATTGACCACCAGAAAATCTACCCAGACAAAAAAACACCAAGGCAAAATTTATTTAATTAGTTTTGTGTGCACATAATAGCTTATTTAAAGAGTGACAATCATAAATAAAGAGGCAAATATTTATTAAGTAATAAATAGAGTTATAAGTAATTGGTAGAGAACAGCTTTGTTCTATCAAAGCTACGAGGACCGAAAATCAAACTGAAAGCAAAAGTATTCAGCATGTCTATAGCCACCAGCCCTTTGGGATGTCCAGGCTGGTTAACACTTTCCTGTAAACAGCAGATTTATTTTAGTACTCTACAGCCTGCCACCAACTTCAGAGACTCCTCTTTGCCCACTGCTTCCCCAAAAGAGTTTACTAATCTCTCACCTGTGCCAAAGAAACCTATGAAATAATACAGATTTTCTAAATATGCCTAAAAAGATGAACAGAGGTGGTCAACACGAACAGTTGAGTCAGCACAGCTAGGGAGGCAATCACATCAAGCAAAGAGAAGAGTGTACATAACAGTGAACCTGAAGCTTCCACCACCGCTTGAACACCTAAGTGCAACAATTTCCCCGGGGAGAGACAGAAAAGACTGTGCAGCCATTTCTAGACATCTCACTGGGGCACAGGAAGGGAGATGTGCAAGCATTTGTGTTGTGTGCCTGTTCAGTATCACTTAATAAGGAGTTCCTTTACAGGAGTACTTATAGCATGATAAGATTAAATAGCATTCTGCTATGAATAGCCTGCATCAAATAGTTTACATCAAGCCTTCACACTCCAATTGCATGGATTGGCACAGCAAATGAAAAACCCAAGATGTTTTGTGATCCATTCCCTTCAGGTGCAGTTCACAGGCTAAACAGGCCTGGCATAGTCCCAACTTTCCCCTCACCCTATCATTTATTCCCTGTTTCCGGTGTGCCATCACTTTTTTTTGGAGGGGGATGAGATTAGATCAGCTCCTCAGGCCAGCTGAGTGTGTGATCACCTAAATCTGACTGCGGGGACACCTGGCTGCTGAGACCCACTTCCTCTTAAACTGCTGTGCAGCCCAGCCCTGCAGTGATTCACCAAGTAAGTTAGACACAAGCACTTCTCAGGGAACTTTCCTGAAAATATAGAGAGATGCTTCTCCAAGCTTGTAAAGTGACACAGGCCAGAAGAGGATGAAGCCTATCAAAGAAGAGGAGTTTTTATTTTTAGTATTTCTAAAGCAAGGCATCTGGTTTGTTTGGTTTTTGTTTTTGCAAAC
Organism: Cuculus canorus; assembly: GCF_017976375.1. Taxonomy (NCBI): domain Eukaryota; kingdom Metazoa; phylum Chordata; class Aves; order Cuculiformes; family Cuculidae; genus Cuculus; species Cuculus canorus. Next base: position 17,248,600 of record NC_071441.1, read on the forward strand.
AGATGTAACTTTCATTATGGAGGCCTTCTTTTTTATTTTTTTAAACTTAAAAGTCTATTTTGTAACCCAGAGCACATAGCTTCAGAGTTAACCTTCCACACAAGGAAGAACATAGAGGGTGTGATGGGAGTCCAGCTCCGCAGTTACACTGCAGTAAAAGCATACAGGCACTACCTCCCTGATCACTGTGGGTCATATTGGTACATCAGGAAAAGCTGCAGCGACAGCTCTTCACTGTTTGCATCAATTGTTCAGTTGGAGGTGGCTTAAAACCTGAATTCCACCCCACTGTGACTTCCAGCTTTCGAACGCTTGGCTTGACTTCTTAAGACTTCACAACAACTTTCCAGAATTCGTATTGGGATGTTGAAACCTTGTTTGGCAAACCTTGAAGTTCACCACAACTCAGAGTCCCACTTGTTCACAACATAGTTCATAACACAGTCTGCAGAAAGCCCGTTAATAAGTAATTTCTGCTGAGACTGAAATTGTTTTCCAGCAGTACAAGAGACACATTACTTTTTCCCTTTACAAAATGTAACCTCAACCAGGACCTTTCCATACAGAAATTAACCCACTCAGAGTTTTTGACCCAGCCATGGTCCCTCTTTATTTAGAGGGTTGGAGCACCTCCCATACGAGGACAGGCTGAGAGAGTTGGGGTTGTTCAGCCTGGAGAAGAAAAGGCTCTGAGGAGACCTTAGAGCAAACGAAACCAAGCTGAGTGGTGCAGTTGCCACAGTGGAAGGATGGGGTGTCATCTGGAGGGACCTGGACAAGCTGGAGAAGTGGGGCTGTGAGAACCTCACGAAGCTCAGCAAGGCCAAGTGCAAGATCCTACACCTGGGTCAGGGGGGCAATTCATGGTTTAAACACAGGATGGAGGATGACGTGATTGAGAGCAGCCCTGCAGAGAAGGACTTGGGGGTCCTGATTGACGAGAAGCTCGACATGAGCAAGAAATGCACGATCACAGCCCAGGCGGCCAACCGTATCCTGGGCTGCATAAAAGCAAGCGTGGCCAGCAGGTCGAGGAAGGTGGTTCTGCCCCTCTATTCCTCTCCTGTGAGACCTCACCTGGAGTATTGTGTCCAGTTCTGGAATCCTCAACCTAAGAAGGATGTGGAGCTATTGGAAGGGGTCCAGAGGAGGGCTACAAGGATGATCAGAGGGCTGGAGCACCTTCCGTATGAGGACAGGCTGAGAGAGTTGAGGTTGTTCAGCCTGGAGGAGACCTTATAGCGACCTTCCAGTCCCTGAATGGGCTACAGGAAAGCTGGGAGGGACTGTTCACAAAGGCTTGTAGTGATTGGACGAGGGGTAATGGGTATAAACTGGAGAGGGACAGATTAGACTGGACATAAGAAGGAATTTCTTCACGATGAGAGTGGTGAGGCACTCACGCAGGTTGCCCAGGAGAGTTGTGGCTGCCCCATCCCTGGAGGTGTTTAAGGAGACGTTTGATGGGGCCTTGGGCAGCCTGGTCTGGTGGGACCTGTCCCTACCGATGGCAGTGGCGTTCGAACTGGACAATTTCTAGAGCCGCTTCCAACCAAACCCATTCCACGCCGCTATTCCCTCGGGCAGTTTCCCCCCTCTCTCGCCGCACGAGGCGCGCCCCCTAGCGGCGCTCCCAGCCGCGCTCCCAGCCGCTCCCCGCGTTGGGGCGGGCACTGGCGCGCGCTGCCGCCGCCCGGTCCCCCTGGGCGGAGACGGAACCGCGGCGCGCTCCGAGCAGGTTCCGAGGAGCCATGGGCAGAGCCATGAAGCTGGCGGGGTTGCTGCTGGGGCTGTTCCTCGTGCCCGCCGTGCTGGTGAGCACCAGCTTGTACCAGGACGACCCGCGAAGCGAGGCCGCGGCGGACTGCTGGGACGCTGCCCCCGAGAGCAACCTGTGGCCGCTGCCGCAGCGGCTCCGCGCCTCCTGCCGCCAGTTCCAGTTGGCGCCCGGCCGCTTCCAGATGGTGCACGGCGCCGGCTCCTCCGCGGGAGCGGACTGCGCGCTGCTGCAGGACGCCTTCCGCAGGTGCGGGGGCTGCTGGGGCCTGGGAGGCTGCTGGGGGCTGCGGGGATAGTGGGACGGTCGTGGGGGCTGCGGTGGTGCGGGCGGCGGGAGCGGGCTGCGGGGCTGGGGGCGGTGGGGGGGGCTGCGGTGTTGGGGGGCTGCGGGGCTGGGGGAGGGGGAGCTGTTGTGGTGTTGGGGGACTGCGGGGCTGGGGGCGGTGCGGGGGGACTTAGGTGTTGGGGGACTGCGGGCGGGGGTGGGGGGGGACTGCGGGGCTGGGGGCGGGGGCTGTGGTGTTGGGGGACTGCGGGGCTGGGGGCGGTGGGGGAGACTGTGGGGGACTGCGGGGCTGGAGGCGGGGGGGAGGCTGCGAGGCTGGGGGACTGCGGGGCTGGGTGCGGTGGCCAGGAGTCTTGGGGAACAGGGGGCTGCGGGGCGGTGGGGAGGGGAGCTGCGGTGTTGGCTGCGCGGGGCTAGAGGATTGCTGGGGGGCTGCGGGACTGAGGGATACAGTGGGGGCTGCGGGCTGGGGGATGGGGTGCTGGAATATGCGAGGCTGGGGGACGGTGACTGGGGGCTGCGGGGCTGCTGGAGCATCTGCGGGGCTTCTGCCTCACCCGTGCTCCCCGCAGGTACTACGAGTACATGTTCGGTCAGCCCTGGCAGCAGCGAAGCTCCCGGCCGCTGGGCGTTCGTGCGGGGCCAGAGCTGCTGGAGCTGCAGGTGGTGATCAAGTCCCCGGAGCCGGGCTGCCAGAGCTTCCCGCACCTTGGTTCCAGCGAAGCCTGTGAGCACCATGTCCCACATGGCTCCTCCACCCGCCTTTCCCAATCCCATGCCCGGTGTACCAGTCAGCAGTCTTTTTCTTTTCTAAGGAACTGGTAGTTGTAGGTTTGCTGAGGTGCTGAGAGCATTTCGCAGCAGCCAGGAGAGGATTCCAGGCCTTAATGCCCTGGGAAATGTCAGCCCCATGTGAATCATGGAGTTATTGGGAAGCATGTGATCTCTGCAGCTCAGCAAGCATCAGCACCTGTACCTGCTGCTGGCCTTCCCAGTAATTGCTGCTAAGAACTGGAGGAAGTGTGCTGTGCTGTACTTGTTGCATGCGTTACCCAGGTCTGTGGTACATCCTTGCATTCGGTGCAGGGTGTTGAGTGAAGGCTGGCTTTGCACATTCGTCTGCATTCCTTAAAAATAACTACACTTGAGTCAAAGCTGCCTGCACTGGCTCATGTATGTGCTATTTCTGTTTTTCCTGGAAATCTGGAAGGTGCTCATTGAGCCCCTTGTTAGTTATCTTTGCAGCCTCATGAGGTTCAACAAGGCCAAGGGCAAGGTCCTACACCTCAGTCGGGGAAACCCCCAGTTTCAGTACAGGATGGGGGATGACGTGATTGAGAGCAGACCCACAGAGAAAGACATGGGATGCTGATGGACGAGAAGCTTGACATGAGCTGGCAATGTGTGCTTGTATCCCAGAAGGCCAGCTGTGTCCTGGACTGCATAAAAGCAAGCGTGGCCAGCAGGTCGAGGAAGGTGGTTCTGCCCCTCTATTCCTCTCCTGTGAGACCTCACCTGGAGTATTGTGTCCAGTTCTGGAATCCTCAACCTAAGAAGGATGTGGAGCTATTGAAAGGGGTCCAGATGAGGACTACAAGGATGATCAGAAGGCTGGAGCACCTTCCGTATGAGGACAGGCTGAAAGAGTTGAGGTTGTTCAGCCTGGAGAAGAGAAGGCTCTGAGGAGACCTTATAGCGACCTTCCAGTCCCTGAATGGGCTACAGGAAAGCTGGGAGGGACTGTTCACAAAGGACTTGTAGTGATTGGATGAGGGGTAATGGGTATAAACTGGAGAGGGGTGGATTTAGACTGGACATAAGGAGGAATTTCTTCACCATGAGAGTGGTGAGACACTGGCACAGGTTGCCCAGGGAAATCATGGCTGCCCCATCCCTGGAGGTGTTCAAGGACATATTGGATGTGGACTTGGCCAGCCTGAGATGGTGGGAGGTGTCCCTGCTCATTGGAGGGGGATTGGAACTGGATGATCTTTAAGGTCCCTTCCAACTCAAACTATTCTATGATCCTATGATCTTGCAGTATTGTAAATTCACTTCCTTTCTATTAGCAGATGAAAGAAAGGATTTAGCAGCATGATGGCTTACAGTGAGGATAGTTAGGTACTGGAACAGGTTGACCAGAGAAGTTGTGCATGCCCTATCCCTGGAGGTGTTCAAGGCCAGGTTGGATGAGGCTTTAAGCAACCTGATGTAGTGGAAGGTGTTCCTGACCATAGCAGGGAGGTTAAAACTGGATGGTCTTTAAGGTCTCTTTAAGATTCCTTCTAACCCAAAACATTCTATCATTTGTTCTGCTTCTTTAGGTCTATGACTGAAGTCCAGAGTGGTGAAATACTCTAAAATGAAGTCCTAATCACCAAAGAAGTTTCTTAACAGAAATAAGGATGATTTGATAGTATTACTTTTCTCTTCTGGGCAGATTAGAATTCAACATATTCAATTCACCTGGTTCTGTCTTGACTGCTGACGCAATTTTTATATGCGAGTTTATCTGAGATATAGCAGGAAAATTGCTGTTGCTTTAGAATTTATCTGTCACAGTCGGGTTGTTATACTGCTTTGTTACTAGCTGGACTTTGTGCTGGTTTGTGAACCTAAGATTATAACCAAAGCTAGTTCCTTACTCTGTCAGGAAATCTGTCAGATCATGTGATTTTTAGATTGCACTCTTCAGAGTAGTTCTTTTTTCCCTCTGTTGGAGGACAGGAGTTTCCTGTTCGAAATAACTTGTTGTCCTCATGTAGTAATGTGAGCTCTCCAGACTTCAGTAAGATTTTGATTTTCTGCTTTTAATGGGATAGTTTTTTGAGGGAAAAAGTGCTGAAATATCCAGTTATTAGCCACTTGCTGGGACTGAACATTTTGGCTTCTCTTCTTAACAGAGATAGTATAGTTCAGTCAGTGGCTATCCTACAGCAGAAGTATTGGATGTGTGATCAAAGTATTGCTTATCTGCCCTTCTCCCTTCTGGCTTTTGGCCTGCTTGTGTAAAAGGTTCCAAATAGCCGTGAAAAACTTGTTGTCCTGCATTCATTTAAGGTGTGATATATGTTCAGAAAAAATCCCTGACTGAAGTATGGCTTACCACAGAAAGACGCATGGAGATTGTAGTCATCATCTTAGTTTTAAACTGTTTCTTACCCAGAGCTTCCAGTATATGTAATCTGTGTTTAGATTAAAAATGGAAGCTTGAGGTGCTTGCTTCGTGTCACTGACTAGGTTTTGCTTGGTAGCTTGAACAAATGTTTTAACTGTGTAACATACCACCAATCATACCTTCATGCTGAGGCAGATCCAATACATCATTATACAGCAATTAGCCCCTCTGTTTTTTTCCTCTGCTTCTTCAAATGTGCTGCTCTGGTCAGTTTATTATTGCATTTATGTTTAAATAATAATATAAATCTATATATTTGTAGATATAGTGTATTTTTATTCATATGTATGCATGTGATTTTTGTTTTAAATAATATATTTAAAAGATATTTCTTTCCTCACTAGAATTTACTGAATCACCTTAAAGGGAAAACCAAAATTATTTTAGCTTTTTTTCAGTCCTTTGTGTTGTATTTCAATAATGAAACTTGAAAGGTTTCTTCAGATAGATTCCTTCAGATACCATTCTTCATTTTGCTTGACTTACGTCATCTCACTGCCCCCCCTCCTTTCACATGCTTATTAGGTGGTAGAGCATGATTTTTTTTATTTTCACCATTGTAATTGGACCTTTATAGTAAGCACCTAATAGTTATTTTGTACAAACTATATCACTAAAAAAATAGTGTAAGCATAATCTACACAAAAGGAGAAGTTAGTTTGCTGTTAGCTCTGGCTTAGTTACCCAGCCCTTATCACCCACGTCTTAAAAAAAAAAAAAAAAAAAATACTGTCTGGTGTTTTTTAAGTTGGTTGGGTTAAACTTAGCTGGAATTTTGGCCCATATACAATACTTACCATTGCCATTATTAAGCACTATATTTGTTTTATCGTCTTACTTATTAACTGTTAACTTTCTGCATTATTACAGGAGGACATAAATAAAAAATAGGTGCAGGATATCACTGTTAAAAGCAGTATTAGTTAGAATTTAAAAAAAAGGGAGACGTGGCACTTGAAAAATCTCTTTAAGGCCTGTTAGCATTGTCCTAACAATCCATGCTTCCTTGAGGAATAACTTCTTTTTTTTTTTTTCTTTTCTTTAGATCACTTAACCGTAGCTGGGCCTGTGGCTGTACTGAAAGCTGATGAGGTATGGGGCGCTTTAAGAGGTAAGCCTGTGCTTTTCCTGTGGAACTATTTGTTCTGGGCTGATACAGACTAAGAACTAGCTGACTACTGAGCCTTGTCCTAATTCAGTCCTTCATGGGAAATGAGCTTGAGCATGGAGGTAGGGAGGATACCAGATATGGATTGGTCAGACCCTCAATCCAGCTGCTTACTAGTATCTCAGATCCAATGGCACACTAAGTGTGCTCTTGTGCCTGAAATCGACCAAACCAACTAAATCCTCAGTGCTAAAAAGCTCTCTGATCTATGTATTAACCCATTATCCTCTGACTGCCCATAATAACTGAACACGCTGGACACATCACCTAGAAGACCATAATACTTAAGCTTCAGTCTGCTGTTCTTACTGGAATGTCCATGTAAATTAGCAGAATTTTCATGCTGAATGAGGAACTTCACCAGTTCCAGAAAGGATGGGAATATATGCATGACAACACCAGAAATTTCTGTCTTACTATTAGTAACTTCCATACTATTCCAGGATTAATTTGGTAAAGCTGAGCTCTAGTGCTAATATTCGGTGTTGGTATATAATGGAGAGCTTGAAGGGTTCTCTCTTCAGAACTTAACTGCGGTACTTGAGCAATTAAGGAAACTATGCTAAAGAGAAAGAAGCTCCTACAAAGCATTGTTTCTGGCTGTGTGAATGCCTGTAGATAGTTATGGTCCTGCTTTTAACTAAAACTTGAAGGACAAGTATTAGCTTGTACTCCAGATCCTTTTCTGCTTTTTTCCAGGTTTAGAAACCTTTAGCCAGTTGGTTCATGAAGATGATTACGGAAGCGTAAGTATAGCTGTTAACTAAAGCCAGTGTTCTGGTAACAGACAACCACCTCATTTATTAGATACTCTTCTAAAAACAGCAGAGATACTAGTTTCATTAAGTATTTTTTTCAGAAAGTGATCCTTGGAAAGCTGTTATCAGACTGAAAAGTATCTCCAGTTTGAAATTATGAATGTAAAATGGGGATTCTAATTTTTAAATCTTGTTCTTGTAGTTTCTTGTGAACGAATCTGAAATAGATGACTTCCCAAGATTTGCCCATAGAGGAATCCTACTAGACACTTCAAGGCATTATTTACCATTGAAATCTATTCTTACAAATCTGGTAAGTGGACAGTTTTGTGTCACTAAGAATGAAGGGGGTTTGTTGTTGTGTTTTATCCCCTGAAGTAGGTAACGACTGGAGCTGGTATAGGAGAATCCACCTACTCTTGCTGACATCTAAATGGACAGAGTGAACTTTTCTAAGTGAAGGTCAGAACATACACTGGAGAGGAATTGAGTGGGTAGACCTAGTGAACACTGAATCTGTAAAGGAGATTAGAGTTTGTGGTTCCTTGGGATTTCTGTATTTTCTGTTGCTTAAGCCACCTCCCATGTTTCTTGAAAGCACATTTTGAGACATCTGACTGTCAGCAGCCAGTATAGGGGAGACCTTGCAAGCCCTGGCTTCAATGTCAGTGGTTGGAGGAAAATTCCGGTCTTTTTTTTAATTATCAGGCTTTGGTAGTCCTTTCTTAGGCTGATAAGAGCAAGCCAGTAATTTAGTATTGCAGAGCAAGGGAGAGAATGGGAAACGTTCATTGGAAGCTTCTGATTTTTTTCACTATGTCCCTTCAAAAAGAAAAAAACCTCACACAAACAACAACCAATCAAACAAGTAAAAATTTCTCCTAAAAGCTTAAGTAAGCACTCTAACTACCACCTTGATGGCAAGGTGATGAGAAAGGCTGACCAAAGCTGTGGGCTTCCCTGTTTTGTCATCTCGATTCCAGCTGTAGCAAAAATCCCTTGCAGCAGGGCTTATTGGTAAGTTGAAATGGAGGAAATGAGTGGAAAACCTTGCAATTTCCTGTCTTATCTTGGCCTTGCTTTTGCAACATGAGATAGTGCTAGAAATTTACCTTCCATGTTATATAACTTTGCAGAGCAGGCTTAAGATAGGTGGCAAGAGAGTACAGGTAAAACCAGTCTTCGTTTCTGTAGTGATTTTTGAACAGTGCTCAGAACTTGCACATAGATGAATGTTTACCACTTATATTTTACCTTTGAGATCAATCCACATTCGGCAAGTAGAGTTTATGTAGTCTTTTATTTACAGCTGAGGGTGATTCAAAGACTCAAGTAGTTACTTTTGTCAATATTTGTTGTCCTTCCTGAGGAGCCAGCAGTGTCCAAAAAGGAACTTGACTTTTCCGACTTGCATTTTTGACCATTTTTCTGCTTCTGTAACTGTTGCTATTCTGTGTTCTTTCCTTAAATTATGTCTGTGGCTCTAGTACTTCCCTAGAGCTACGTTTTGACCTTTTGCCGGTTTAAGAACAGGTGCGCTTTTGCTCTCACCCTTGTGCCTTCTTGATTCCAGGCTGACATAATAAAAAGTAGCAATAATCTCTTCACTGGGATGTGGTAACTAGGTGTTTATGGCAGCAGTTCAAGTGAATGTCTTGTTTGCTCAGCTGCTTTACCTACCCTTTCCAGGAAGGGCATTGTCCCTGAGAGAGGATTGTCTGAGCTGACCATCAAGAAATACAATTTTCTATATGGAAAGATGGTATTTGGTAGGCATGCATGAAGACATGTGGGAATTAAAACTTCTGCTGTTTAATAAAACAGATAATTTGAGGGAATGGTACAAATATTCCTTTAGTTTTGATGGGAGTTCCTGAAGAGATTTTGTCATTTCTTTAAATGAGTTTGATGAAAAAAAAAAAAGAAAGGGGAGGGAGGGGTAGAAATAATTGTGTAGTGGCAAGGGATCAGAAGCAACTATTGAAATTACTTAATCCTGAACAATTTAGAGAATACTTACTCCCTCTGCTCGCAACAGACAATACTTCTAGTGACTGTAACAAACTTGCATTACTCAAGGTATGTGTGTAATGGTTCATCTAGAGTCGTAATTCTAAAATGTGTGTAATTTTTATCCTAATTATCTTCAAGTTCAAAAAAGGTAAGTATTGGCATGGTCATGACTGAAAGCATGAAGGGAACATTATCTTCCCTGGGGAAAATGTGGTGTACTTTGCATACATTCGAAACAGATTCTGCAGAAGTCACTAGCAAGTAGGAATGAGCTAAAGAGTAGGGTGCCCTCTCCGATTATTTTTCAAGATCAAAGAATATAGGTAGAAACCTGTAACTTTTTCTGTAAACTGAAACAGCTGATGGTACATAGAGAATTACCCGCATATGTTCTGAAGTGGAAGAAATTCATAAGTGTTTGTAGCAGTTCTCCATCTAGTAGCCAGTGTAGCATGACCAGATCAAGAGCTTGTTGAAAGGAGTGGTGCAAATAGATGGCAGACGAATGGACCAGTAGTTTAAACCAGCTGGTGTTTTTTGGTGTATTCTAGGATTCGGTGAAATGATACGTTTTTTCTTTGGGTGGGTTTTTTTTTTTTCCCCCCAGTTCTTTAGGAGATACTGGGACTAGACCACCTTCTTTGCATAGGTTTTCTTTGAGAGTGAAGTGTTCAACAAGACTGTTTTCCATTAATTTTTACAGGATGCCATGGCTTTTAACAAGTTCAATGTTTTCCACTGGCATATAGTAGATGATCAGTCATTCCCGTACCAGAGTACTTTTTTCCCTGAGTTAAGTGATAAGGTAAGTAAACATGAAGCCCTATTGAAGCAAGGTGGGAGGGCAGAAGTCTGACACACATTTTGTTAAAATAAAATGCAGAGCCTCCTGATTATTGAATACATCTGCCTTGGCTGACTGTGGAACAGTACCAAAGGAACAGTAACCAGCACATCCACGTTTAGGATTCTACCTGAGTGTTTATGTGGACCATATTCAAGTCCAAAAGGGAGAGGTTGTTTTCTAAAACAAGTATTGTGCAATGTATCTCTATTTTCTGGTTCACAACAGATTTTACTAATTAATGAAAGCCATCATGAGATTCTTGCTCAGTCATGCTACAGTAGTAGCCAAATCAAGTATGAATAATTAGGTAGACTGAGCTTAAGCACAAGATTTGTGATTCTTTTCTAAAATGCTTGCTAGAATGTGACCCTTGTGAAAATTTTGTAGGCAGTGCTTGAGAAAATGCTGTGGAGGATTTTTATAATTAGAAAATTCTAGATATTGAACATTGCAGCCAGATTATTTTTCTTAGTAATGGCTGTGGAGTTCTGTCATGTTCCCCACTGACACTTGGAGAGGGAGATGGCCTTTGTCTCAATAGCCATCTTTTTGAAGTCTCGTTTTTTATCATTATCTTTTTTGAGTAACTCAGGTGTGGAAACCATTTCAAGATAAATAGAAGCTTAAGTTGCTGTTAATCATGATGCTTTTCTTATGTGGTTTGGCTTTTTGGCAAGCATCTGTTTTAACGGACTGTAGCAATCTGGGTAATTTGTCGCATTTGTTTGCTCTATCGGGGTGGAATAAGGGTCAAATTCAGTGTCACAAAAAAACATGCCCTGTTATTAAACTGGGCTTTCTATCAAAACTGACAAGAAGAATTGTTGGAAGAAGACACCATTCTTTCTGACTTGGCAGAATTTTTCCATTAGTCTTACATGTCATGTAACAAGAGCCCTGTGTTTGAGAACTAGTGATGCAGAGGTGGAGGAGAAAGCTAACTGACTTCTGTAGAGAAGAATTGAAAAATGTGTCTTTCAGAAATCTAAGGAATAGAAACTAGTTTTCTCTTTTCTTATTAGAGACATCAGAAAAACTGTGAGCTAATGAGGAAAGAATGGTCTCCAAATGATATGTCTTAGTGTGGAAAAAAGAGGTTAATTTTGGTGGTGGTGGTGGATTTTTTTCTTTCTCCTCCTAGTCAGTCCAAAAATTCTGTTATTGCAGTTGCATGTGTAATAAACTAGCAAGGGCTAACTTGTAAACTGCTCTCCAGTATAGATTATGACACTTCCATCCCAATTTTGTTAGCAGCTGGTATAATGTTTTGTAAGCTCTCTTTAAATGTGAATACTTTACAGGGAGCATACTCCTATAACCACATCTATACTCCTGCTGACATCCGTCTGGTGATTGAGTATGCCCGGTTAAGAGGCATTAGAGTTATTCCAGAGTTTGACACCCCAGGACACACAGAGTCTTGGGGAAAAGGTACGTCCGAGAAAATCTTAATGGTTAAAAGATTGTGATAAGTAGCATGTAGCAAGTAAATGGCTTGTTAAAAAGCACTTAAAAGTGCTTCGAAAGGCCCTTGTTAAGAGTTAAGCAAGGGGCAGACTCAGTGATGGTCATAGTTTTTTATACGTTAGAGGAACTAAACTGAGTATAGAAAGCTGACCCCTCCTATGCTGGGTGTCTGTGCGCGAAAGCGCAGATGGATTCTTTCTGCCTTAGACTTCATGCTGTTGTTATCCCCCGAACAGTGTCTAGAAATGGCAAGTTGCACTCTCTAGAGTAGAGGTTTCTGCTTTGGGAGATACTTCCAAAGTGGTCGATGTTTCTGACTGTTATTAAAGTGTAAATCTGCCAGTGCATGAAACACAGCAAAGTTGGATTCTCCTTCACACTTTGTCTTCTTGTCTTCTCAGTTGCAGAATAATGGTTCTCTTGGTAGGGAATGCTTGAATCATGAGAGTGGTGGGTTTTATGTGTACTGAAGGACCAGGGAAACTTATGCCTTAATTCAAGTTGCACTGACTCTGATTTTACTGCAATTAATGTGAAAAGGTTTTGGCCAAACTGGAAATAGTAAAGATTTTTCTAGTGCTTCATAGCTTTCGTTGTAGCCATGGGGCAGGTCTTGCGCTCATCCTGTGTAGATGTGGCCACAGTGTTGGAAGATGCCTCAGGCTCTTTCTCACTAATCTAAAATGAGGAGGAAAGGAACAAGGCAAAATCTACATTTGCCTAACAGTTTTTCTGAATCCTTCATCTCATCTGGTCTTCGCTGTTACAGAGTGCTAATAAAAGTCAGTGGCTTGCCAGGTGATACGTGAGGTGGTCTACATTCATGTTAAAAGCAAGGTTCAGCTCCCTTGCCTAAAATCAATGGTTCCTGACGCCTTCCTGTATAATAGCTTTTTTTTTTTAATGTGGTGCACAGGAGCCAGTCCTGGCTTTGCCTACAAAGTGGAGTAGCTATGCTTTGTTTGCATTCAAATTTAAGACATTGGAAAGTCTTAAGGTATGGGAGGAGAGTAGTTGAAGCAATCTAGGACTAGCGCCTTTTTTTCCAGAGAAATGTGCTTGAAGCAGGAAACACAGCCAGAAGGATGCTGGTTCTGCTGCTGCAACCACAATTCACCAACTGCACATAATAACTTTTTCAAATTTTGTTATGCTGGCTCATGTTGCTTCAGATATCTTGCCTCAAGAACCAGTGCTTAATTTTGATGTCTGTCTAGGCTTCCTTTCTTGTGTAGAGGTAAATTCCTAGCAGACTGAAGTAGGACATCTGCCTTGAGCCATATACCTTCCTCCTACTTAGGTGTTACCAAAGCAGAGTAATAGAAAGAGAAAAGAGGCCTCTGGAGGGAGCACACTCATTATATCTACCTTCCTTCTGATTGGCTTCCTTCCTAAATCCATTAAAGCTTCTTTATTCAAGTAATCATCCAGAGTCTGTTTTCCAGGTATGTTGGCATGTTCTATCAATTAGCATTTGTTAAATCACAAATGTAAAAGTCAGTCCTGACTTTCAGGTAGAGAGTTCTCCTACCTTGGGCAAGTTGTTTTATTTCATCCTGCCTCTATTTACTTATATGTAGAATAGATAAGCATTTAAGTCATGAATATTAGGCTTCTTAATATGGGTAACTGTCTTCCTGCTAGCTAAGTTAGCATACCAACATGGAACTGAATATCTTCTATTACTTGTTTCTATCAGGTCAAAAAGATCTTCTCACCCCTTGTTACAGTGGAGAACAGCCAACTGGGTCCTTTGGACCTGTAAATCCCATTTTGAATACAACTTACGAATTCATGACTAAATTCTTCAAAGAGATCAGCAGTGTATTTCCAGATGCATACATTCATTTGGGAGGAGATGAAGTGAACTTCAATTGTTGGTATGGTGACAGCTGAAAGAATAAATATCTAGTGCCTTTTAAACTTGCGTACATCCATCAGTTATGGAACTTGCTTGCCTGAAACAGTTTTCACCCAAAGATCTTCACTCCGATTTCTCTAACTATTTGCAGGCCAAGCACTATGATCCTCCACAAGCAAGTGGTGTGCAGAATTTTGCTTTGACTAGTAGTTTCAAGTGCTCTAAGGGATTTCTTTATGAAAATAACCTGGCAGGAAGGAGCGCTAGTATGGTAGAAAAGTACTATGTCAGATTATTAACATTTAAGTGCGTTGTGTTAAAGGAAAAGTGGTTCTTTCCATTGAGTTCTGCCTTCCAGAGAATCTGCTAACATTAAGTACTACAGTACTGACTCACATGACCTTGCGTAAAAAATATATGGCATGTATTAATAGAGTTTTTCAGTTGATGTTGGATTCTGAATATTTTGGAATCTGTCTGCTGGAGTAATAATACAGACTTTGGAGCAGACCTAATTGGATGAGCATTCAATTTGATCTAGTTAGTTTTTGTGCATTCTCCTGCAACATCAAATCTGAGCAATCAGGACTTTCATTTTTAAAAAGAAATAAAATTTCTAGTAAGTGCTTTATAAACAAAAGCATTGGTCTCTCTTGGGGTAGTTTTCAAAATGCTTTTTGTCTCTCCTGCAGATGCTCTGGTAGTATGGCTGCTCAGTTTCCAGACCTGCTGGTGACCTTCCCACAATGTTGCAGAAAAGCCAGGAACCCCAGAGTTCTTAAGAGCTTGAGGCAGCCTGCCAGAGACAGCTTCAGAACAGATTCTCCAGTAGTTCTGCCAGAGAAGTAGGACTATTGGCTTTATTTCAAATCAGGATTAAACTGTTTCAGAATACCTAAATCATGTTAGCCTGCTGCTTCTGCTCTCTTGTGCGTTCCAGAGGCTATCATGTGCCTGAGGCATCAGCTCTATGCTGTGCATAGGTTGAAATAGTTGGGAAATCTGGTTTAAAACAAAACAAAACAAAACTATTATTTTATTTTTTTCAACTTTTTGTTATTATTATTATTACTTCAGGAGATCTAACCCTGAAGTGAGAGAATTCATGAAGAAGCAAGGATTTGGCACTGACTACTCGAAACTGGAATCCTACTATATTCAGAAGTATGTTGGTTTTTTCTTTAGTTCTTTCCTAGCTTTTGACAGCTGCTGTCTGAGGGCAGTGTTGAGGTGCAGATACTGAAGCTGATTTAGGTTACTTTATATTGTTTTCAAGAACTGCCTTGTACTGGAGAATACCCACTTTGTTTTAATACACTAAATGTAATGTTTACAGTTTTGAAATGTGGTACACAACAAGGAAAAGTAGGCTGGTTCTGCATGCACTCTGAATGTATTTGGTGTCTTAAACTAGGTATATGCTGTCATGTCAGTCACAGGCTGGGGAGGAAAAGTGTTAGGATTTTTGCAGCCATTTATTTCTCTCCTTAAATAGCATAGACTTATACACCCGTGTGAGTTGCTGATAATTCTGAACATCAGTTTGTGTTACTGCATTTGCATATCCTTACCATGGGAATGCATCCTCTGGGAGGCAGAGTGCTGAAGACCAAAACCAAATAAACCTGGTTCTTCTTGGTCACCTGTGCAGTGCTGGGAAGGGCCTAATGTGCCTTAGGGTAGAAAAGGTTGCTCCTTTGTGTGCCTGTGCTTATGTCATTGTAGTTTACAAACATGATCTTATTTCTAAATTGTAGGATTTTGGACATTGTTTCCTCCTATAACAAAGGATACGTGGTCTGGCAAGAAGTGTTTGATAACAAAGTACAGGTAAGATGGGAAAATGAATAGGATACTCTTGCATAACAGCAATGTGGGAGGCTTACAGAGTAGACTATTAAGCAGTTATGGTTCTGTCTCTTCAGCGTTAAAGGAAACCTGCTAACTTTGGCAAGTTTCTGCAGGTGTGGGGCCTGTCTTGAAATTATGATTTACATTGAACACCAACACATAACTGTTCATCTCTTTTAGTAACACCAGGTGCTCAGCTTTTCAGAGCTGGTCAGGTGACTGGTGCATGTAGGACACCTCTTGAGGTTAGCTGTCTGTAGTATAACCTAGGCTTCGCTTTAGTGTAAACTCCATATAAAACCAGAAAAAAGCTAATCAGCTTTAGGTTCGGGGGAGGGGATCGACAAAGTAGCTTCCAAAATATTACTCTTCAAAACAAAATACTGAGCTTTGAAATCCATCTTTTCTCCTGATAACACCAATTAGGATTGTCTTTAATGTGTGTTTTTTTTTTCTTTTTGTGGGGTGGGGTGTTGTTTGTTTTGTTTTTTCTCCTTTCAGCTGAAACCAGACACTGTAGTTCAGGTGTGGATGGGAAACAACTATGCTCATGAACTAAGCAGTGTCACTGCAGCTGGGTTCACTGCTATCCTGGCAGCACCCTGGTACTTAGACTACATTAGTTATGGGCAAGACTGGAAGAAATACTACAGAGTTGAACCGCT
The DNA here is from genome assembly GCF_017976375.1 of Cuculus canorus. NCBI lineage: Eukaryota > Metazoa > Chordata > Aves > Cuculiformes > Cuculidae > Cuculus > Cuculus canorus. The sequence continues at coordinate 17,264,473 of NC_071441.1, forward strand.
TAACTTCCCTGGTTTGTAACTTCTTTATACACATGCTCTGCACATGAAAGTCTGGCTCAAAATAAGGTGTAAATGGAAAGAATAAGGCTATTTAGAGTGGTCATGCAGTCACTATGATCAGATATGCTGCTGCAGCTCTAGAAAATTCTCAAATAAAAAAAAAAAAAGCAACTTTCCGCTTCCAGGGAAAAGTGTTACCTTCTTCAAGTGTCTGGCACCAGTGCTTGTGTGAGACAGGATGCTGGTAATAAGTGGACAGATGCATCGTGTATTGGGGCAGAGTTGTGCAAAATGGCTGTTGTTAGATATCAAATTCATGTTAGCAAGCTTCTAGAGCATTAACACTGCTCTAGAAAAAGACATGTTCTCTCCCTCGGGCTAAAGCTGATATAAACATCTTATGCTTTCCGTGAGATTTTTGGTTTGTTCAAGGTAGTTCTCAGAACTGACTAGTGAGAACATTTGACTTTGCAGCTTCTTGAAGGAATGTTTTGTGTGTGATATAATAAAAAGTTTCAATCAGGACTGAAATCTCTGAGAAAAGTCAGAAGGCTGAGGAATGTCTTCAGAGGATAAAGGGTAAATAATTTCTGACTGAGAAGGGAAATGGATTCTCTGGGCAAATGGCCTGCTGGTTCTCATGGTCAGTAACAAGACTACTAAAGGTTAAGTTAGTGCTCAGGACAGATATTTTGTGTGTTAAAACAAACAACTGAACATCAATCCTCAGTACTGGAAAATTAAATTGTTGATTGATGCCCATCTTCTGGGAAAATAGAAATTCTAACTTTCTGCTTTCAATTCAGGATCTGAAAAACAGAAAAAGCTTCTAATAGGTGGAGAAGCCTGCCTGTGGGGGGAATTTGTGGATGCAACTAACCTCACACCAAGATTGTGGTATGAACTGCTTTATCGTTAGATTTTAGGAACATTAATTAATCCAACAGGACTGTACGTTAGTGGTAATAGTGCTCTGTGCTGAACCTGAACAGCTGTAATATTTGATACTTCTGGGTATATAAGACCTGATATTAAAAATGTTAATCCTTTCTTGGTTCAAGACCACACTTACTCTAAAACTCAGTATATCTTTATAGGCCTCGAGCAAGTGCTGTAGGAGAAAGACTCTGGAGCAGCAAGAATGTGACTGACTTGAATGATGCCTATCGAAGACTGACTAATCATCGATGCCGCATGCTCCGGTAAGGTTACTAGCTATAATAAGACTTGGTTCTTCTGCCTTATAACTAATGGAGTTAAAGTACAGGCCTGAACTGCTGGCCTGGAAGCAAAGGGAGCAGAGCTAGGAGTCTAATGTGACTGTATACATGTCATCCCTTGTGGTTTTGTATCCACAGAAGAGGAAAACCAGATACATTAAGACAAGACTTGTAGACAGTTTTGCAACTAACATTTTCAGACTTCCTTAACTTTCTTCAGTGAAATACTTGAACCCATCTGTGTGTCCCTTTCCACTAAAGGAAAAAACAGCACCGTGACTGACTTATTTCAGACAAAAAGGATATTAAAGGGTGTGTGGGAGGAGTACACAGACAGGAGAAAACGTATGCCTGTAAAAAAGTTGTTGTATTGCCTTAGTGTAGGGACTGAAAGGGGAGGAAAAGGAGTCCCTGATAAATTTTAATTTATGACTACTGTAAACAAAATCGGTTCATACATATTCCCTGCAATTCTTTCTTAAAAAGTGCCTAGGCAAGTTACTGGTTAATTATTGCTAGTGCTGTCTTTGTTTATTTGCAGTTGTAGAAATGAGTGATTTTTGGGGCTTAAGTCCAAGTTTTACTCTACTTGTAAAAATACACAGTCAGAGTGCCTTTTAGGTTTTCCCAAATGCTGCAAACTTGGACTGAGCTATGCAATATGCATATGCAATATGTCACTTATTTCTCTGCGAAAGTTTTTGACAAGTCATCAAAAATCCCAACAGTGTGATCAAGTATTTCAAGGTAGGTACAAACCAGCTTTTTAGAGAACAAGATACCGTGGCAGTACCTAAAACTCAAGCACTCTGCTCATGTTCCTGTAATTTTCTGAGCATGACTGTCAGAAGTACTGACTTCTAGCTCTTTAATCAAGTTGAGAGTGATTGTGTGGGTTTATTTCAAATGGGCTTAAATTAGTGCTCTAGAAAACCAGCTTTATATCACTTATGTTATCTCCCTCAGTCATAAGGTTAACAAATTCATGTTAGAAATGAAATTGAAGAATTTTAGAAACTTAAATCCTATCTCATAACAGGATGGCGCGTCTCTTCATGGGTCTTGAAGACTTAACACTCACATAAAGTGCACAGTGAAGCGTGCAGTGACCGTTTCCTCTAGGATTAGGGTTTTACAGTGAACTAAGCCATGCTATTCCTGGATATGGTTAAATGCTGCTGCATCTCCATGTTTTTCCTTAACACTGGCACTTGTATTGCTGTACAGGGTGCCAGATCCAGTTGACTGCAGCTGCTCTGGTAGTGCTAGCACAAGAGATGCAGAATGCTGGGGCAGAGTAAAGACCGCTCCCTGTACTTCTTGCACACTTTCTCCTTAAACTACTTTCTGGTGCTAAAAACTGTTTTGCCAGTTCATAAACTTATGGCGAACAATTCCTGTCATAAACAGACTACCTTAATAAAAGGACATATCCTCCTGAAAACGCTTCCTTTTATATAGGCTTTGAACCAGAAAAATCCTAGAGAAACCATTCATACACCTTTCATGTGTACAGGGCTATTTTTAGCATCGTGCAAACGCAAAAGCTGATTTAACAGGCTCTTGCAAAGCCTTAAGAGTGTGGGCAAAGGTCTGTGCCCCCACCAGAATTGTCATTCGTGATATATGTACACTATGGCAGCTGTAGCAGGCCAAGAAACCTTTCCAAGAGGAACAAACAGCTGTAGCGTGCTCTGCAGCTGGATGCTAGGGAGTGAGTGAATGGGTAAGCAGCACTTTGTAACTGCTAGATCATGGTCACTGGGAGAGTAGTAGCTCTGCCTGGCCAAGGCCACTGCTGTTGAAACAGTACCATGAAAGCAGTAGTTGCTATTCAGACCTAAACTCGGCTTCCTGTAGGATACAGCAGTGCAAATTGCAAAGAAACAGTGATGGGAGAAGGGAAACAAATATGTGTCTGTATCTTCCAGAGACCTAGACAACAACCCTGTCTTTTACTAAGAGCAGGTCTTGCTTAGGGGCAAGCAGTAGCTCAGCTGAGCTATTTCATTATCAAGTTTCTTCCACTGCAGCTCTTAAGCACAATTTCAAGATGAGTATATATTATCCTACAAATCACTGCAGTGGTACTATCTAGCTCTTAACTATGCAAGAAGCAGAATTTTGACCACACCTACTTTGACCCTGAAACATTTACTTATACTGTCTTACTGCACAATCATAAGCTACATGGGGTTTTTGTTTGTTTGTTTGTTTTTAAAGCCACATGAGAACAGAATAATTTAGGATAGCATAGCTGGAAAAAATACTGTGTTGACGACAACAGGCTCCCCGCCAAAATGAATGAAAATTACTTAATTAGAGCTGTATATGAATGAAACATTGGAGTTGAGGGGATTGTGCAAATGTCAACTGATACCTATTTTCCTCCTTATGTCTTCTATACAAGCAGTAGCAATAGGTTTTGCAGAACATCAAGATAACTAGACCCTGAATTTAAGCTTTTTAACCTGTCTTCTAGTATCCCGGTACATTTGATTGAAGCAGAGAACTGTACCACTGAAGTACAATCTACTGCAGAATAGAGCCTTTGTCACTCCTTAAATAAGCCATGTGTTATTCTTGGAAGTAGTTCTGTTTACACAAAGATTAAAACACAGTGCCAGTATCTCTCTTCCTGCCTATTATCAAAAGTGGTTGATTGTGTAATCATATATGTTCCACTGTATTTCAACAGCCGTGGCATAGCAGCCGAACCGGTGTTCGTTGGATACTGCCCCCATGAAGCAGGAGGGTAGTAACTGCTGCAGAGACTTCTAGTCAACAACCTCAAGTGCCTCTGGGGTATGAATATATGTACATGCAATCTGATATTTGAACCAAAACTTAAAATTTTCACTTCTAAAATAAAAGTTATTTGACATTCTTGGTGAAGTAAAACTGTTTTTTAGCTTTCATTAGAAATGGAGACTCTTCACTGTGAAAACCAGAAACCTGATACCATACAATTACCAATTCCAGTTTCCTTACATTCTAAATTTGAGGGGAAATAGAACTAAGACACTATTTAAATAAAGAACAAAACAACCTTTTTTATTTCAGGGTATCTAATAATTTGCTACTTTTCTATGTAACCGGGGAGCTGCAAATCATATCCTACTCAATTTACAGAAGCATTCATTCCACTTATTTGCTAAAGCAAACCCAAGTAGAAGTTATACCCAGTCCTGAATTCTAGTTCAAATTGGTTTCCAACAATACTGGAAGTAATACTTAACTGTTGTACAGTTTAAACGCTTATTAAACATATTCTTTTATTCAGCTGAAAACAAATCAAGATACATACTGCCAAAACAGTAAAGTTATTTCATTTACAGACATAAACTTCACACACTTTACTTACTAAAGTAAGAAACAGACCCAATGGTGCACGAAGGTGCACTTAGCAGTCATTTCTATGAAGAGGATTTGCATCATTTCTCATTGCAGGTATCTGTAAGACCAGAATTAGTAAAGTGCCAGATTGTGGTTGCATCTTATTTGGCTGCTTTGTAACTACAAGAGTGTGCTAGAAGAACACAGTTTATTGACCCTTCCCTTGCATGGTTAAAAGCAGAGTCTCCTCGTACAGCTGTTATTTCATTATTTTCCACAGCCAGTTGGTCCCAGAAGACTACACTGGTGTACATAGATAGGCTCCTGAAAATGTCTGACAAGGAAGACAGAAAATATCTTTATTGTTCTGTGGCATAAAGTGATCAGACCAACCCCATCCTCCTCTGAAGAAGCGCACTTTGTTCTTGACTATTCAGGGCTTGATAACTGGCGAGTTCCAAGGTGAAGGTTGCTGAGCCTGATGTTACAGAACGCAAAACTGTTGAGTAACCCTGGGCAAAATAGAGAACGCATCACTCAGTTTAGGATAAAAGGAAGGTAAGCTGCTTAAGTCACAGAGAGAGAAAGTCAGAAGTATGCTGCAACACACTAGCAAATTAATTTCTTAATATTACTGTATTAAAAATGCAGTAAAAGACGTCCATTCCAAACTTACTCGTCCATAAAAAACAGGAAAAGTGAACTGAAGCCTAATCATTTTTAAGCATATATAAAGAGATCAGATTAATGTTTTACTAATTATAAGATAATCACATACCATCATTTCTGCTAGTGGAACAACAGCAATCACTACTCTATTATCTTGACGACTCTGGATTTCCTGAATGCTACCTCTCCGCTGGGCAAGGTCAGCAAGTGCTGCACTGAGATGATCTTCACTTACTGTGATTTCTAGGTTCATCAGAGGCTCCAGTATTTGTATACCAGCTTTTTTCAAAGCCTACATCGAAGAGAAGGAGAATTATGTTGACTTATTCTTTTTTTCCCCAGAAAACTGGCAATAAGTACTTCCATAACTCAAGCTAACACTGCCTCTCAAATTCTCTACTTCCAGAAGCTATTCAGTCCCTAGCAAGGGCATTACACCGTCAGAGAAGAACAATTAGCAGGTGTTGATCCCTATGCATTTCCCAGTAGCACATCATACTACTATGTTCTGCGGCAGCTTATAGTTTCAATGTACCTTTTGCATGCAACGGGAGACACAGGCTGATACCATCGTGTGGGAGGTGTCAGGATGCACTGTCAGTGATTGCACTGTTACATCTATGTCTTGAACTGGGAATCCAAGCAAAGGTCCTAGGAAGAAAAAGAAAAAAGCAGTTTGCTTTGTTTTTCTGAATACTAAGACACGTGAAAGAAATTTATTAATTTGGAACTTCTCACTTTCCCGGCTCCTTCCCCTTCCTCCCCCCAAGAGGAGGATTACCAGACTTGTTCCTTATTTTGTGCTTTTGCCATTACCTAACTTTGCTAAGAGACAAAGGGACGCAGACCCATACTCCCTTACTCTTTTTACCAAAAGCACAGACAGTTTTTAGAACCAGAAGTTCCTGAAAGTATACTATCCAAAACTGTTCCCAAAAATGAAGGGTTTTTTTAATACATGATAATATCTAAAACTCATCCATTGAAACAAGGGCTCACTTTAAAAAGTAGTAAAATCTTCTGTCTCACCAGAATATCTTCTGTATTTTCCTTTTCAATACAAAGCGATCACAGCAAAGGCTCATACTAACCCACTAGAAAACAGTAGAGGTAATTCAATTCTATGAGAGGCAAACTACATCAAGTGTCCTAGGCAGGTTATGGGTCTCCAACCCAGGACTCAACCAGACCAAAAAGTTTATTAGACTAGATGGGAAGCTTGAGCCACATCTGAAAAATAACACATAGCCTTTCTCCCATAGAAAGCATGGTCAGATCTACCCTTTTTCCCTAAAGCATTCAATTGCATGAACTTTACCCTGGAGACACTACAGTTCTGAAGTGTCTTCAGGGAGTGTGAAGAAAGCACACAGAGCCAAGACTCATTCCACACGCAGAGATGAGAGATGGCTTTCCAAATTAACAAAGCAATATGAAAAAAAAACCTCATGCTAATGCTTCTAAAGCAATTCTCATTTATCAATCCCACTGCCTATTAATTTTACTATGAAGAAGAGTTCTTTGGCCACAAATTATTAAATACCTCCTATTTTTGATCAAATGTAAAGGATGCTTTTAGTCCTTAGAAAGCCTATACTTTGCAATTAGGTAAGGCTTTTTATTCTATACTTTCATGCATTTGACACATTTGAAAAAAAAACCAAACACTAACAGAAGTGTGGTGTATACACATTGGGCCTCCAAGGCCACTTCTGTCATCACTGTGGTGATGACAGAAACAGCAAACAAAACACAACCCCAAAATCACTGCTGAGTGCCTGAGAGGAAATCAACCTTAAAACCAAAATCATGCTGACATCCATTCCTGGAATAGGGAAGGGAGTGCTTGGCAATGTTTGTAGCTAAGAAAACTTCAGAATTTCCCTTTGCATCCAATGTTAATTTGTATTATCTTTTAGTTTTCAAGCTACCAAGGTGTTTTTCTTCCTAGACATATCTACAAAAACGTTAGACCAGTATAGCTCTTATAGCACTTCCTTTACCTTGAATGCATGAATTCATGATGCCGTTTTCTATAGCCCCTTGGAGTTCTTTGGGTAGCATTTCAGTGACACCTGCAGCATAATCAATGATGGGTTTTGTTGTTGTTCTCCCCCCTGACCTGGGCCTCACCTCTAACTCTGTTGTGACAAAGTGTCGTTTATCTCCTACTGTTTTGTCCAGTATATCTGCAGGAGGAAAAAGAAAGGTGAAACGATTTGGAAAAAAACTAATACACGAAATTCATCTAAAAGTTACTCATAAGATCATTTAGAGTAAATCAAGTTATAAAACCAGAAACAAGATGTTCCTATGATTCACTCATTTTACCTGTAGCTTGGGCAGCATTTAGGATGGTTTCTCTGTATGCTATCTGAAGAGGCCCCAAATAAGTCTCAATTCCATATTCACGTTTGATTCGGTCATGAATGATCTCTATATGTAGTTCTCCCATGCCACAAAGAATAGTCTAGTAAGGAGAAAGTTAAGAGAGAAAAGGAAAAACATGCAAAACTCAGGTTTGCATGCAAACTGTTACGCAAGGACTTTCGTACTCTTATTGGTTTCTCAGAAATATTTCAAATTCTAAGGAGCTTGGAGAGAAAACAGAGCTACTTTAGGTCATCTTACATAAGCACCATGTAAGTAGGAAGGCAATTACCACTACTGTGACCACTGTAAAAACAGGCATCTTGCAGTACGCTATGGAGTATTTATGTGGTTTTTAAACAAACATGTCAAAAACATGCAAAGCACCAGATTCCTCTACAAAGCACAAGTTTCCATTTTAGTTTGATGCACAGAACTTTGTACATATACAATATGAACATTTATAAAGTCCTTTTTATTCAAGAAAATCTCAAGAACACAAATGCAGTAACTGAAGGGTGGTCTCAACAGTTCTAAAATAAAGCCTGGTTATAAGGTGAGAAACAGAAAATTCATCTTACTTGTCCTGTGTCAGGATCTAGCTTCACTTTTAAACTTGGATCTTCACGCTGAAGGCAGCTCAATGCATTATCCAAGTCTGTACATAAATATCAAACATTGTATCTAAAGAGACTTCAGTAATTTGAGAATCAGAATGAAAGTCTAAACATCCCTTTTCCTCCTACAGTTAAATCTTGTTTTTAGAAGGAGTCAAAAGAACCCTAGAGAAGCATAGGTTCTGGCAAATAAAGTTAACTCAAATGACAATCAACTTGCAGCTTCTCATTTTCTCCACCAAATTAACTGCACATTACAGAGTGCTTTAATTACTAAAAGTACTATTTTCAGAGTTATATTTTGTACTTGTAAGGAGACAGAACGGAACCTGCAAGTACTTCATTTCAGCGAAAAGTACTTTTCCTTTTTCACAGGTAAGAAAAATTGTCAACTAACTCTTACATGATTTGCCTAAATATTTCAAAATGAGTTCAATATGAAAAAGTTCGAATGCAATATTTTTTTCTGATTCACTGTTATCATAAGTACTGAGGATAGCAGCTACAGGAGAGCAGCTACAGGAGAGCAGCTACAGAATTATAAACTCACAGCTGAGAATGCAGTTATCTACAGTCTTTGGGGAAAAAAAAAAAAAACCCCAACCAATTAAAAAAACCCAAACCCACAATACAAAACATCCCATCACCCCCCAAATCAGGAATATCTTACAGTGCAGTGGCTCAGCCTGCAGATCTGTTGCTCCAAATCCATATCCTGCCTGCTCCCCTCTATCACACTCTACTGGTATTTGTCCCTCCTGCCCTTTACCCCCAACCAAGCTCCACTTCTTGAACATACAGAGTTCAAGTACGTATTTCCAAAGAGTCAAATGGAACCAAGTTCTCTGGTACAGATTCTTTGCAAAGGCCGTAAGATTACAAGTCACACTTCATAAATGAACCCAAACTAGACACACAGAAGTCTCGCTAAATGAAAATTTCACAACATGGAGCAAAACTGCAAGTCCTGACTGAAAAAACCTACATTTCAAGGTAATTTGTACTGAGGACGCTAATACAGCACACCAGCAAGACTGCAGCAAAACTAAGCATAAAAGTAGGAAATGGAAGTGCCTCCATCTCTTCTTTCAAAATCAAGAACTACTGCTTTTCTAGACACAAAAACTAGAAAAGTACTACTACTGGTACTGCTTGACGTGGTAATAGCAAAGGCTACTAAATCATCACAATCTAAAACGTATCATCTGTGCAAAACACCAAAAAGGGCCTTATTATATCACTGATTGATAAATTTGTGCAACTCATTTATATCAACCAGTCATGGACTGGGGATGAGCATTGTTCCTTACATAGAAGAATACGGTTATGGTTGAATATCTCGTTTGTAGAATATCTTATCTTATTCACAGGTAGCTATAGCTAGGTTGTACCTTGTTGTTTGGCCATCGAAGGAGGCTCAATTGTACAGAAGAAGACAGGGTCAGGGATCTCAACACCTGCCAGCAGAAGGCTCTCTATGTCACTGGCAGACCTCTTCTCTCCTCCAGCACCCCTGCCAGCTCGCCGTGCTGCCGCTGCTGCTGAAGACTTTGATGACACTATGGTATCTCCAGTGGCACTCTAGAGATCAACATCCAGTGACCCCCAAGACACAGAAGAGGGAGAGGAAGGTATATGAAAACAAGAACAAACCTTGACCGTTTCTCTTCCTTAAAAGCACTCACGCTTAACTCCACTCATTTACTTATTTATAAACAATTACTTTACTTTTGTCTTCAAATAACTAAAATTATCTGGAAGAGGAGAAATTGTTTCTGTCCAGTTCACTGCATTTTAAACCTCACTGACCAGTCAAGATATAAAGCCACAAGGAACAGTGTTGGTATATGAAAATTTGTTTATGCATGTCAAATTTGGTTACATTTTAGAAAATCTGTGCAAAAGAGATCTACGCAGCCTGTTCAGATAATAAATCAGTAGACTAAAAGAAGCAAGCATGAAACTAGCTTATTTGAGCTTAAGTTAAATGCTTGCTTGTGGCTTATTTATTTGGAACATTGTTCTCCTTCCCCACAGGAGGTCTCTCCAGGGGACTACATTGTATTTTAAAGGTTACAATATAAATGCAAGCTCAGAACCCTACTAAAACACACCTTCAGTTTTCAGTTCTCTTGGTGTAATCAGCACTGCACTTTCTAAGTCAATTACTGACATTTTGTACATTGTAATATTCTGTTTTAGGAGGAAGTACCTGCACATGTACTTCAAATAAAAGAAGTTTACATGTGTCACAATAACCAAGACCACATCTGAGATACAATACCATGGAGGTAGAAAGCATATTAGTGAAACAAGCTCCCTTACAGAATCAGTATTTTCCATTACCTGTTTTAATCCAACAGTAAGGGCAATGTTGCCAGCCATTAGTGATGGTATTTCAATTTGCTGATCAGCAAATGGCAGGAGCAGACGGCTCACTCTCTCCCTGAAAACGAAATTCTTTAATTACTCAGGAGTTTAATAGACATTCTAATGCTACACTATGTCACACCTCTATCTTACTCACGTGCAACTTTTGTTAATATTATATACAGCTGATTGAGGTTTCAGTGAACCTGAGTAAGCACGAACAAAAACAAGTGGTCCACGACATTTATCATGGAGGACTTTAAACGCTAGGGCACACAGATCATCCTTGTACCACTGCCTGCAAAACAAAAAGCAGAACAAAAAGCATACCTGCAGGATTAGTTCACCCTACATTTCTTCTCACTTAAGAAGCAATGCATTTCTTATGCCTCTATTAAAATCACAATATTTTTAAAAATCATAATACATACAAAAAGTGTTAACGTAAGCAGTTCCAACTCCAGCAGGATATGTAAGACGCTATGTAACTCAGCCAACACAAGAGATAATCCCTAGGCTCAAATTCTGTAAAAGGGCAATAAACTTAGATTAAAAATAAACTTTATAAGTCTAAAGTGCAAGTATGATAACTGGAGATAAACGCATACTATTCCATTTGCACTGGCTGAAGCCGAGTTTGGTACTCTAGTGTATTTTTATGTCCACATACCTTTAAATCATAGAATCACCAGGTTGGAAAGGACCCACTGAATCATCGAGTCCAACCATTCTTAACACTTCCTTAAACCATGTCCCTAAGCACTTATTCCACCCGTTCCTTAAACACCTCCAGAGAAGGTGACTCGACCACCTCCCTGGGCAGCCTCTGCCAGTGCCCGATGACTCTTTCTGTGAAAAAATTTTTCCTGATATCCAGCCTGAACCTCCCCTGGCGGAGCTTGAGGCCATTCCCCCTTGTCCTGTCCCCTGTCACTTGGGAGAAGAGGCCAACTCCCTCCTCTGCACAACCTCCTTTCTGGTAGTTGTAGAGAACAATAAGGTCTCCTCTCAGCCTCCTCTTCTCCAGGCTAAACAACCCCAGCTCTAAAAACAGTAAGCATTTTTAAAGATATGAATGCTTTGTTGATAATCTTCATTTTGTCCTTTTATGCTTTCCTTCTGATTTTTTTTTTTACCCTCCTTTTCTCCTTGTACTTACAGAAACTCATATGAGCGCTCATTAGGTGCAGGCAAGTACAACATAACAGCATCCAGCAGCGGTTGCACTCCTTTGTTCTTCAGTGCACTGCCACAGAGTACAGGTACTGCTTTCTGAGCTAGTGTGATTCTGCGGATAGCAGACTGTAACTGCAAAAAAGAATTATTTTCTATTAACACATGAACAACAATTTAGTCTTCAATTGCTTTCCAGCTATCTGATATTTATAATAAATTCCCAAAAGTCATGTATGACTGCAAACATATTATCACTCATCTAAACTGATTTTAGTGAGCTCCAAACCATAAAGTCAAATGTTTAGATGCTAAACCAGAAGATACTGCTTTTAAGATTTCTAAACACTTCATGCAGTTCTGTAGTTGTTCTAACAGTCCTTTTACTTCAGAATGTTGTACTTCACCCCTCCCAATATACAGTGTCTAAAACCCCAGCCAATTCACAGCAGCTGAGGTCCCCCTTATGTTAGTAAGAATCAGCAGCTCGGATACAAATTGCACTGATTCCACCTAGAAATTCCATTCAACCTTCTGTCATAACTTTTGCGGCAGCCTAACTTTCATAAAACCCACTCCTGAGAAAAAGGTACCCTACTTTTGAAGTTGTGCCTAGCATGTTTGAGAATGTCAGTGCGTTATTGTATAAAATTCACAGTAAACTTGAATATACTTTGTCCTAAATTCACAGTACTGTAAATTCACTAGAAAAGCTGATGTGATTTTTTTTGTTGATAAAAAATGCATATCTGCAAAATCATAACCTGCATGTGCCAAACAGAAAAATCCAGCCCTTCAGAATAACAGATAGTAAAAACTTGCTTATAAATAATGAAATGTAAAAATTACCTTGTTCACTGGTATTAAGTCAAAATTTTCACTATATTCTCCTAGAACCAGTTCAGCAAATTCATCATCCAGATCTGCAACCTTCAACAAAACAGCTCTTTATTATTTAGCATATAGCAGTTTCAAGTCACAAACCTTAGTTATTTAGGAAATATAGCTAAACAGAGCCTTTCAAGACATCAGAAATCATAAACTCAAGCCACAGAAAATTACAGAAATGAAGGTTTCAAGGGAGGACAGAGAAAAAAAAAAATCAGCTCATAGAGCTCCTGTCAGGTGAAACATCAGTGGGGCAGTGAATGCTTGTACTTCTCCCTGAAACTGAAAAATACATGCAGCCATACAGTGACAGCCATGAAAAGTGTAACTGAACGTATTTCAGATCTGCAAACAAGGTGAAGTCTGAAGTAAACAGCAAGTGACCTTTGTGAGTCAACAGAGACACAGCTGGAAAAAACAGACAAGACTTCAGGACATTATGAACTTATTCACAGCAAAGGCTTGCAGTCCAAGATCTCATCTGTGTTTTCAAAAGTACCTCTCGGCCTGACAAATAAATTAACGACTCTTCAAACCTCATCTCGCAGATACCCTCACCTCGCCACAGTGTGCACCCGAAGTGCAGGAAGGCGCTTTGCCCCCTCTAGTGGCTACGACACCAACCGACCAATACTGAAATATATCATTGATGAGCAACTAGAAGTTTAATCAAGCTAACCATTAAAACCTGAGAGATGAAGGAAAGAATTCGTTTAATTGACTGAAAGCAAAGTGTGCAAGATAGTTAGTGCTGAAACTACTAAATTTTACAGCGTTACTGATAAGAAGTGCTGATAGTATACTGATATATACTGATAGTATAGAAAACATTAAAAAATATTTTACCTACACAAGGTTATCTCAATTATCACATTAACGGTCCACCCCTTCCTGCTTCAGGAAGGGCGCAGAAACCAAAGGAATAAAATCCAACACTGTTCTTATAAAGCCCTCTGACAATACATTTCTTAAGATAAGAGGCTGAGTAATAATTTTGCCAATCAAAACCTGGACATTTTATAAACAAGATTATGTATGTGTTTTACTGAAGTCAGAGCAATATAAAATGTATCTCTCCAACTCTGATGTTTCAAGGGAAACTGAAAGCCTAGCATCATCTGTTTATGTACTTGCACAATGTTATTCAAAGCTCTTTGGAGGGCAGCCCTTCCCTCCAAAAGGATAGGTATCTGAGATAAACTTAAGTTGTTAACCTCCCATATTTTTGCTTACAGAAGTATGCAATCAAACATAATCACTACTACACTTTTAAGTTGTGTAAAAGCAAATAGAACGTTGAAAAAAAAAAAAAAGAAACCGTTTTACTTGGAGAGAAGACAAGTCTCAAGTACAATCAATGCTTTCAATATAATTATATAAATTACACAAAGTAATGTGGGACTTTAAAAAGCCAGTGGAGGGAAGAAAGAAAACATTTGGGGCAAGCTATTTCAAATGTTCGGCACTGCTCAACAGGCAGTTTACTTAATTTTTCCATTCTTCTTCCCTCCTAAACTGTCAAATGTGCAAAACCTGGTATGAATGGTATAAAGTAGATCAAGTTTCTATTACCTTTCTTAGCTTCATAGTATGACAATTTATGTTAAAGAAATATTTATATTGTTATTTCTCATCTCTCCCAGGGATTTTTTTTATGGATCTGGAAACAGATTTATGGTGGGCTTCAGCTGCTTCTAATACAATATTCAGTGCCATTTTGACCAGCTTGCAACACTCCACTCAACTTCTAGCTGCTACTCCAGAAGGATATAGACATCCTGTAGGCTCTGGGTCATTCCTGCCTGCCCTCATGTAAATATCCCAAGTATTTTTCGGCATCTCAGCAGTACAAGATGCCAGGTTAGCCAAGTGAATCTTAAACGTGGTGTATGCTTTCTTCAGTTCCCTATTTAATAAGGAAGGGAATGCTTTTCATTTTACATAAATACTGTACAGCCAGGGAGTCCAGGCCTCTATATTCAGCATATTTTGCCGTCACATATTAACATTTCCAATTTGTATTAGGCATCTAAGACAAATGGAAAGGAAGTGAAGAAAATATGAAATTAGTTCAATAAGGACAAATGCAGAACCTTGCACCCGGGACCGAACAAATCTATGCATGGACACACAGTGGGGAACAGCTAGCTAAGAAACAGCCCTGCACAAGTTAACCAGAGGGTCCTCCTGCCAAGTCACTGTGAGTCAGAAGTGTCCTCTTCCAGGGACAAAGGATACATACTGGGCTGCATCAGCAGCTGGGCTGCATCAGCATACTGGGCTGCATCAGCAAGAGCACAGCTAGGGATCCATACAAGTTGTTAGTACCGTCTACCTTGCACTTTTGAAGCGGCATCTAAAACACTGTCTGCTTTTAGGTTCCCCAGCGCAAAAGAGACCCACAAACTGAAGGAAGTCGAGTAGAAAACCACTAAGGTGGTTGCAGTGCAGGTGGAGGCCAGAGAAACAGGTTTGTCTAAGTTGGAGTGTCTAAGGGAGGATGCAGATGCTGTCTTTTACTGCTCGAGATGATGGGGATAGTGTGTCTACTTCAGGGAAAACAGCCAGATTCTTCTCATAGGTGCACAAGGAAAGGACAAGCTGCACTGCCACAGGTCACAACATTCCCGTTAGACAAAAATAAGTAATGTTTCACTACAAGGATGATCAAGCACTGGGAACGGCTGCCTACGCAGATGGCAATCTCCACCCTTAAAGACTTGAAAAATTCAACTGAACAAGGCCTGAGCATCCTGATCTAAGGCTGAAGTTAGTCCTGCTTTGAGCTGGTCACTGCAAGAGATACCTCCAGAAGTCCCTTTCAGCCTATTTTTTCTACTGTTCTAAATAACAGTTTTAAACATATGTATTTACTTTAGAACTTTACTTGTTCTATTAAGTTATTTCTGGCATCCTGGACTTCTTGGAACAAGTTGGGATCATCAGCCTCCAGCAGTGGCTTTTGCTCAAAATTTCTTCCATCATCTGAATCAGAAGAAGGTTCCCAAATCATTTGTTCCTTAGTCACAACATCAACCAGTCCTCTGAAGGTCTTGGCTTCCCCAATAGGCAACTGCAAGTAGAATGGAGATTTTTAGAGAACTGCAGGAAATTAAGGAAGTAGTTCCATTCAAAAGAAAGCAAATAAACATTTAATTTCTAAGCTTACCTGTAAAAGCAAAGGTTTTGTCTTCAACTTTTGTTTGATACTCTCAACAGCGTATGTAAAACTATATTAAAACAATAGACACTAAGTTACACAAAACTTAATGATACAGTAATACAGATTAAGCAACCCTTGTTTACTGCTAAAATTACTACTACAATTACACAAAAATGCACATCTTCATAATCAAAGATGTATATACTAAGTACTAACATAATTGGCTTGCTCTGTGCTTAACAGAAAAACTTAACTTGGTTAGGTACCTTCTCTTACAAGGTTTTTAGCACTGATTAAAATAACTACCTAAATACCTTGCCCTGTATTTGTCCATCTTGTTCAAAAAGCAAATTCGTGGTATCTGATGTTTGTCCGCTTGTTTCCACACTGTCAGGGTTTGGGCCTAAAGCAAAAGACAGAAAAGCAACATCAGTGCTGACAGCTGAACTACTTGCTCCCCAACACCACTGAGGGACTAAGGTCAGAGTACAGAAGAGAACTGCGCTGAATGTGTTGCGATCATTCTGTATCTCACAGCACAGATCTGAACACCACAGTCTTGTCTCTTCTCTTGGCTGTCACCACTCTGCTTCCTTCACTAAGGGCATGCAAGCGTATGGGAAAGGGATCATGGAAAGAAACAGAGCATTACAGGGGATATATATTAAAAAAACCCAGCAATTACAAGAATGTGGGTTTGCTGGTAATTAGTGTACCCCTGAGCCATTTATGACATGCATTTTTATTTGAAATTTAAAACAGGTATATATGCAAATCAGTTCCGATTCAGAAATAATCTCTTACTAGTATATGGAAATAACACCAGAATTTCCTACATATTTTCAGAAAAAACACAAGCAGATCTAATGGCTTTGTTGTTGGGAATAGGTTACTCAGTTCAGGTTCATATATGATGGCACATAAACGCTTTCCAAAAACAAGCTAAACAATGTGACACACCGATTAGGAGTCCTCTCATCTTTCATCTAGGAAAAAGCTATGACCCGTGGAACACAGTGATTTTACAACATGTTACTTTTCCACGGGATTGAAATAGTCAAACATCTCATGATATAAAGTCAAATTCCAGCCTGCCTTCACCTTTTCTGCACTAAAGGGAATGTTAAATAGGCCACCAGGGAGGGAAAAATTCTAGCTGAAAATTACTCATCTTCTACGTGAAATTTGAAAATGTAAAATTAACCGATATGAATTTCTTTCCACTGGTGGAGCTAGCCAGAAGCATTAATCTCAATCAAGGTTTGTAAGGACAGCAACAAAACAACACCCACCCACCCTGACTTTAATGGGAATCCGACTTATTTGCCCCTTATTACCATGGTAATTCCTATACGCTGCAGGACTTGAAATTAAATGCTCAGCTTCCTGAAGCTACATTTTGATCTAAACATCAAAAGAAATAATACAGAGCAACATCTGTGCTCTATTATCATTATTTCAGTCTCATTTAAGTCAACAGACAAAAAAAAAAATCACAAGTAATTTTCACCTCAACACCAGCTGAAGCATCAAACACCGCTACTGCTCCATCCAGGACTCTCAAACAACGCTCAACCTCCACTGTAAAGTCCACATGACCTAAAAAACAATCTTCCTTTTACACCTTTTTAAATCATCAACAGGTCATTACAATTTCTTATTTTTTTTCTTTTGAAATCATGTTAAAACAACCTGTCTTCACTTGCAGAGAAACACAGCTATCAGTTCTTGAAACACACAAGGTTGTTACATTTCAATCGCAGAACTATGTGGAAATAGCTCACTTTAAGAAAGCCTTTTTTACTGACACCATTAAACCAATTACATATTGCACCATATTTGAAACTTCATTCTGCAAAATCCCACCTCATTGACTCTCCCCTAATAATGTGAGTACCACTAAAGTGTATTACCAGGTGTGTCAATCAGATTGATTCTGTAGTCTTTCCAGTCAAATGTAACAGCAGCAGACTGAATAGTAATACCACGTTCTCGCTCCTGTACCATAAAATCTGTCACCGTGTCCCCATCATCAACATCTGTGAACAGAAAGCAGAATTACAGTCGGATATATAAATAAATCAAAAGCTGAAATTGTCTTGGAATACAGATGCCAAGAGCCATTTGGAAATACTGTCCCTTTTATATATGTATAAGCTATGAAAACTAGAATTTTTCAGAAAATTTAAAGTCAGCTAATTTACCCAGGCTCCCTTTCCAGGAAACAAATGCTCTGTAAGTTGAAGACGAGCAATTCCAACAAACTTTTTTTTGTTCTAAATCCTAGTAATATCATAAGAAACTTAAAAACTAAAGCAAAGTCCAAAATCGTGAACAAACTACAGTTTTAAAAACCTGCCTGTACTCACTGTATGGACTGCGACTGATTAAAATTTATTAATTAAAAGGAAATTACATTAAAACTAAACTTAAGTAAAAACAAAAATCACATCAAAAAACTCAGACGCTGAGTTTTCCCTGTGGGTTGTTTTATTTCTTAAATAAGTGAAGCACTTCCACATTTTTAAACAAGCAGGCCACTAAATTCAACTGCACCACATGCCTAGCATCTTATACCCTCCTCAAACACAGTAGAGAGCAGGGAACTAAATTTAAAAGGACAAAAAGCAGCACAAACGGAGGCTGCCATTACCCTTTCAATCTTGAAAAATTCTGTGAGAGTTGTGGAAGCAAGGAATTCTTCCTGTACTGTGGCTTTCATAAGAAACGGTTACTTTCTCGTTCATCTGATGTCTTTAAAGGTCAAAAGAGAACTGAAGAAACAGCTTTACCAGATTGGCCAATGAGCAACAAGAAGGATAACTTCTAATTAAATGTTAAACAAATCATAAAAGGCTTAAAGTAAAACAAAAAGATAAACCTACGCTGTCCTACAACTGCCTTAGAACATAATGGAATGTGCATTAAAATTTCATTATACTGTAGCACAGCTTTAGAACAGCTGGCTGCTATGCTAAGTTTTCTACAGCAACCTCTAACTGCACTGCATGTTGTTTTATATTCTTAAATCTCCCAAAGCTACCAAAACACAATAAGTATTTCTAACCTCCAAGTGTTCTTATGTATCCAGAATAATACAGCATTCTCTCTGTTGTCGTAGTTTTCCCTGCATCAATGTGGGCCATAATGCCAATGTTTCGGATTCTGCATGAAGTGAAAACATTGCTTTTACTATAGCAATTTTTTTATTCAGTAATATTCTTATTTACATAAACAATTAGTATTCACTGAGAATAGCACACCAGATGAATAACATTTTCCTCTGTTGCATAGCTGACACAGTGTATATTCTGATACTGAAGTGCGTTAGTATGGAAATGGTGGATTTTCTTCAGACCAGTAGTACTTAAGAGTTTTGGAAAAGGTTTCCATGCTTCACTTCGGAGAAAGGCCACTTCTTGGCCTCATCCTCACCCATCTGCCCTCCACTTCCAGACAGAAGGAGCCCCTCCACCCTCTCATCCATCCCATTCCCTAACCCCTGCTGCATGAAACAATCCATTGTATTTATACCCCGAATCTAGCATCCAAGTTCCCGTGAAACTGTCCTTGACTCTACTCAGCCAAGTCTTCCTTTCTGAAGTACCTTGCCAGTAGCTCCAAAACCACTTCCCTAGCTCTGTGCATCCCTGGCTTGTGATCAGCCCCCATATTCACTATTAATACTACAAGCTGAATTCACCCTTGGGACAGAAGCAGTCTTCCAAAGGAACTTCATCCCCAAGCCATTCCTTTGGCAGCTCAGCCCCTAATTACCTAATTGCCTCATTACTAAGGCCCTGATCTAACATAACTGAGTGCTCCTGTGAATGCAAAGTACACAGCCCTGCCCACAGTGGTGGTCTAGTTGCCAAGACATCCCTTCCCCATGATTCAGCACTCAGCAACTACCACGGATCTGGAGCTTCCCTAAGAACCTGGTTTTGGTTCTGATGATGCAAACAAGGCAATCCAAGACCTCTCTGACACCAACTGTTCTATACTGAAATGTCAGAGTGGTAAAGCAAAGAAGGGCTAACTTTACTTCAGAACATGCACGTGGAACTGTGTGTGTGACAGGCACAGCAAAACAGCCCAAGACTTTTCATCACATCAATTTCTCTGACAATTAAATCTAAAAAAATAAGCATCACATACCTGGATATATGAGGATTTATGACAGAACGCAGAGATTTAACATCTCCTGGAGATTAAAAAAAAAAAAAAATGAAACAACAATTTGTTAGATCAACCCCAATGTAGAAGCAATAGATTTTAACAAAACTAAATATACTTCAGAAAATTCCTAAAAAGCTTATCAAAAAAACCCACAGCCACATCTCACGACAATCTGCAACCTCTACCACCTCAAATTTCTAAAGATATATACTTGGTTTTCAATAACTATCTCTATCTCTTAAAAAAAGTGAAACTCTTCAAAATACTTGCAACTTTGAAAACATAGGGAAAAGCTAACACAGAAAAGTATCAGCACAGTAAAATCTTACTCTGCAGAAAGCAGTAATAAAACACACCACACTTCCAGGCAACTATAACACTGACATTCATCTGAACTGGCTAGTAGATAACAAATTTCAAAATTAATTTCTCCTTTAAATACTGAAGCTAGACAGCATAATGCTCAGAGACAAAATGTAAGCTGACCTAAGTTAAGAAAACATGGGATTGAGAAGTTTTAAATTCGTATTTTCTTGAAAAATACTTCCTCTCTCACAGCCTATTTAGTTGGAAAACAAACTGCCAAGCCAAATTTTTAGGAAACTAATTCATAATTCAGCTACTCAAGCCATTTAAGTTGTGTTTCATGAAGTCAGTTTCCTAGTGCTTTAGCCTACGTTTGATAGGCCGAACAGAATTCAGCAATATTTAAACACTCCTTCACCATCTACACATCATCCCTCTGTCCTGAGCTTTTTAACTGCTCTTTTTGCACTTTGTACACCAGATTCTATAAGTAACGACCAAAAGAACAAAACAAACACAATCTATAAGTATTCTTACTGACTTTTAAAGTAATCCCTACTATTAAGAAAATAATTTTACCCTTTTACCTGGTGGAGAACTGTAGTTTCTTAGACTGCAGTTTTGCTGGGTCATACTTAAAACTGTCAGCTTTGTCTTCCTGAAATACACATACTTAAAAGGAAAAAAAAACACATAGAATATTTATCATTATAAAGAATCACTTTTATAAATAATTAATGGGTACATTTTTGCCAGTTGTAGAAAACTGAAGTGAAAAAATACCTACAGGAACTGATATTGTTGCTAAATAAGCTTAAGATACCAGCTATTTGGAATTAGAAGCATGAAGACGGTATCTTCAAGGCTTAAAACAAATCCAACTTCAATATTATTTGGGAAATTCAGTAAAAATTACAAATTCAGCTTCTACATTCTGACTTACACGAAGTCCAATTCCAACACCAAATTATGTGTTCTGTTTGGATACCAACTTTGAAAGGAGTGACCAAAACAAAAGTGTTTACTCAGAGCAGCCCGAGTACTTCTTCTGCTCACAGAGGAAGTATCAATATTTGGGAAAAAGTTTACCTCATTGCACAAACTCGATGACTTCAATGCGTTCACTGCAAATTTCCTCGTAATCCTCAACATTTTGGCTCTTGTCTGTAATGCTCTTCCCTGCCCAGACAGATGAATATTGTATGAAATGTTTATGACAGGTAACTATACTACTGGTACACAAGTCAGTGGTGAGCTTAACTGTTTCTCAAGTTACATCAGGTTTTCGGGTTACTGCTTTGCAGGTTAAATCGGTGTCACATCTGTAAAAATAACGCCATAAAGCCTTTAGAGTGCGGCATAACCGCGTGCCCACAAACCCTACACGTATTCTCAGAGCAAAGTAAGGCAGAGGGATCAACCCCAGTGTTTACACTTGGGCTCAGACAATCCGGCATGCGGATGAGGGACCGGTGAGGTGTCAGCAGCTCTGATGACCTTGAAGGAGGAAGGCAGGCAGGGAGTATTGGGGACAGAAATAAAGTAAAACATGAAATACAACGAGCTTTTAAGGATCGCCAAGCCCACCGCGACGACAAAACCCGCAGGCGCTGCCAGCCAGGTGCTGCTGTTGGAGCAGGGAGGACCCCGCGCCAGGGACAGCGGGATCGGGGGCGAGTCAGCGCGGGGGCTGCCCCGATACGGCCAAGCGCCTGCCGAGCACAGCCCGGCCGAACCGAGTGGAGCCGAACCGAGCCGAGTGGAGCCAAAGAGGACCGAGTGCGGCCGAACACAGCCGAACCGAACCGAATGCAGCCGAATCGAACAGAACCAAGTGGAACCGAACCGAGCCGAGAGGAGCCAAGCCGAGCAGCGTGAAGCCAAACAGAACCGAGTGGAGCCGAATCGAACCGAGCCCAAAGGAGCCGAGCGGAGAGCGGCCGAAACGAGTCGAAAAGAAACGAGTGGACCCGAACTGAAACGAGTGGAGCCAAACAGGACCGAGTGCAGCCGAATCGAACAGAACCGAGCGTAGGCGAGGCGCGTCAGCAGCGCCCCGGCAGCGCGCACCCGCCGGGCGCCGCCATCGCAGCGGAAGGCGCGGCCGCCTCTCCCGTCCGGGCGGCGCTGCGCCGAGAGTGCGGCGGGGCTGGGGGACTCGTTCTGGAGCTGCGGGAGCGCGAGCGCTTTGCCAGGGCTGGGAGCGATCCCCGTGGGTCCAGACAGAGCTGGGACAGGGGCGTTTCCCACCCGCGGGCGGCTGTGTCGGTGCTCCCAGCGATCTTGAGCACTTTCTGCTACCCTGCAAGGACTGGGTTTGATGTCACTGTGAGCTTCACAAGTCAAACCTCTTGCTGATTTGGAGCTTTGAAGCCAGCCCTGCCTGAATTTCCCTTTGAGGCAGGGAGAGCCTGCAAACAGAAGGGATCACAGAAGAAAACGCATCTGCTTAGCACAGGTCACACTGCACACAAGGCGCTGTCATCTACAAAGAATGGACAGTGTCTGGAAATCACCACTGCTTGGCAGAAAACACGCTGTGAGAGGGACATTCTGTCTGACGTTCAAAAAGTACGATTACTCAGATGAAATCTAACCCTGCTTTAGCTTAAATCAAAATGTTCCGGTTGCTGCAACAGGAACCAATTCTCGCATCACTGACCTCTTCCCCGCCGCTTTTCGCCTCCCCCTCGCCCGTCTGGAGGAACCAAAGTGAGCGGGGCCGCGTTTCCAGCCGGGGCCGCTTTCTGGAGCGCCCGCCCTTTCCGCTGCGGGGCGCGAAGCCGCCAACATGGTAGAAGCTGGGGTGCTCGGAGGGGAGGGGCGTTGGTGAGCGGGACCCTCGTGCGGGGTGCCCGGCCGGAGCGGGGGGAGGGGGGGGCTTGGAAGGAGGGAGGGACGCAGAGGGTGGGGGGAGGCCCGCGGAGAAGAGCGGAGGCCTGAAACAGGGAATGTTAGGCCCACGGCGAGGCGGAGGTGAGGAACAGGGGAGGGTAGAGTGGGACGCGGAGGAGAGGAGCGTGGAGGGCCGTGGGGCACGCGGAGTAGGGGGAAGCCAAGCAGCGGAGGGGGGCAAGGGAGAGTGGGAGCCAAGCAGCAGGTGGGGGAGGAGGAGGGGGAGGGGGAGGGAGGGGGTGCTCGGGTACGCGGAGCGGAGGCCCGCGGAGGGAGGGGGTAAGCCCGCGGAGTTGGGGGGCAGAGGCAGACCCTGGGGGAGGGTGGGTGGATAAGATGAGGGGGTAAAGGGGGGATCGTGGAGCAGGGGACGCGGAGACGGGGCGCGAGGAACCAAGCGGGGGCGGGTTAGGGGGACCAAGGGGGAGAAGAGGGGGTCGCCGAGAAGGGGAGGAGGAAGACAAGGTGGGAGGAAAGGGGGACGGGAAGGGGGCGGAGGAGGGGGCAGGAGACCAAGAGGAGGTGCAGAGGGGGAGGCGGAGGCCGGTGAAGCGCGGAGGTGGTGGCGGTGTCCGCATGAAAGAGGGGGATGGGGGCTGCACGGTGGGCGCTGCCGCCGCCGTACCCCGCGCCTCGTCGAGGCGTCAGCGCCCTCCCCGCCGTGTCTGCTGATCGCCCCCCGCGCGCCCGCAGCCGCAGAACGAGCACATCGAACTGCACCGCAAGCGGTATGGGTACCGGCTGGACTACCACGAGAAGAAGAGGAAGAAGGAGGGCCGGGAGGCACACGAGCGGTCCCGCAAGGCCAAGAAGATGATTGGGCTGAAGGCCAAGCTGTACCACAAGCAGCGGCACGCTGAGAAAATACAGATGAAGAAGACGTGAGTACCGGGCTTCTCTGGCACCGCCTGGACATCCTGGCGTTGGAAGGATGAGACGGGATGTTCATGTCCTCATCTTGCATGCCATACATTTCATATCAGATGATACCTTTTGTATCAGAAACAGTGTGGTCTAGGGAATCGATGGACCCCTGGAATTAACTGCATCTTGAATGCTGTGTTCGGTTTTGTGCCCCTCACTACAAGAAAGACATTGAGGCACTGGAGCACGTCCAGAGCAGGGCAGTGAAGCTGGTGAAGGGGCTGGAGAGTGTGTCCTGTGAGGAGCAGCTGAGGGAACTGGGGTCATTTACTCTAGACTAAAGGAGGCTGAGGGGGGGAGTTAATAGCTGCCTGAAAGGAGGTTGTAGTGAGGCCAGTTTTAGTCTGTACTCCCAAGTAACAAGCGATAGAATGAGAGGAAATGGCCTCAAGTTGCACCAGAAAGGTTTAGATTGGATATTAGAAAATAACTACTCCACTGAAAGGATTGTCAAGCATTGTACCAGGCTGCCCAGGGAAGTGGTTGAGTCACCATCCCTAGAGGTATTTCAAAGATGTGTAGACGTGGTGCATAGGGACGTGGTTTAGTGGCAGACTTGGCACTCTTAGGTTAAACAGTTGGACTTTATCTTAAAGTTCTTTCCCAACCTAAACGAGTCTGTGTTTCTATTATACTTTTAAATTGCGCTCAGGCTATAGGAGAAAATGGGGTTTGTCACAGAGAAGTTTCTGACTTCCTCTCTTCTCAATGATAATCA
Source organism: Cuculus canorus (assembly GCF_017976375.1). Classification (NCBI taxonomy): domain Eukaryota; kingdom Metazoa; phylum Chordata; class Aves; order Cuculiformes; family Cuculidae; genus Cuculus; species Cuculus canorus. The sequence continues at coordinate 17,289,301 of NC_071441.1, forward strand.
AGAATATTATTCTTTAAGTCTGGGTTAGCAATAGCAGTGACTAGTATATTATGACAGAAATATGAATGCATTCACTTAAGCTTTTACATCAGCTGTTCTGTTAGTGTAGCAAGAGGCAGCAGGCATTCTTTTTAATACTGTTGATAGAAAAAGTACAGTAACGTACACAGTGTTTGAGCTGAACATGAGTGTTGATTTCCAGGAAAGTTACAATAATAAGAAGCATTTTTCTGAAAATTTTCTGTTAAGACATTGAAATCAACACTATTAAAAGTATTCTTTATTGCTAACAAACAATGTTTTTGTTGTTTTCCAAGTGTAGACAGTTATTTCCCTCTGCTACTCAAATTAACTACTCAAAAATGTTGCTACTCAAAATTAACCAAACGTGTCCCCTTTTACACACACACCCCCACAGATTTGTAAGCATTGCCATAAAATCTCGAAAGAGTGGTAGTATGCTAATTTTGTCAGAGAGAAAGGCTTCTGTTTCTCAAAGTGCTTGGCTGCTTGTTTTAAGCTATTCAGAAATTCACTGGAAAGGTGTATGTCTTGTGTTCCCAGCCTTGATGGGTATTAACAAGCTTTTATGCACAGTGCAGCCTGTCAGTTGTTACATTCAGTTAAATCACTACTTTATCTTGAAAATTATTTGGGATTATTCCTTAAATATAAATATGTGCTTGTTTACAAATAGCTCTTTAAAATGAAAATTTTGAGCAGGCACAAGCTAAATTAAAAGAACATCTCTATGATCTCAAAATAAGCCCTTTTCTCTCCTACTCTTAATACTGTTTTTCTTTCTTTGCAGCATTAAAATGCATGAAAACAGAAATACTAAGAAAAAGAATGATGAAAAAACACCTAAAGGAGCTGTACCAGCATACCTGCTGGACAGAGAGGGTCAGTCCCGGGCCAAGGTTCTCTCTAACATGATCAAGCAGAAAAGAAAAGAAAAAGCTGTAAGTAACTGCATTAAATTTGAGGTTTTTAAATAGTAATTTACTATTACTTGTGACAATGACCATGTTGCGTTGCTGATGCTCCAGCGACTTAAAACCTGCAAGCAAAGTCTGAATATTGATATTGCAGGAAACTGGAAACCTTGACTCACTGAGAAATAAACATTGCAGTATCTTCATTTTCATAACTTTAAACACTAATAAGTAGCTATGAGTCCCATTGAAAGTACAGTGTACCACTATCTTTAGGAAATTTTATTTTATTTGGTTGTTTCATTTCATTTAGCAGTGTGGCGAGTAAGACTGTTGACTTTTTTTTTCCCCCCCTTCTTCCAGGGAAAATGGGAGGTTCCTGTGCCAAAGGTCCGTGCACAAGGAGAAACAGAAGTTTTAAAAGTAATTCGTACAGGAAAGAGGAAGAAGAAGGCCTGGAAGAGAATGGTTACAAAAGTTTGTTTTGTTGGAGATGGCTTTACTAGGAAGCCTCCTAAATACGAACGATTCATTCGACCAATGGTAATGTCCTTAAGCCTTAAAGAATGTTTAAGTAATAATTCTTTTTATTTACTGCTTCAAGTTTCTGTGGCAAGGAAACTTTCTTCCATGATAATGCACTTAACTACTACTGAGGTAGGACATTTTCTGGTAGTTTCTTTGCAGAAATCTAAACCTGGAATAGCCTGAAAGCAGGGAGGTGCCTCTAAAGCCACAGTCTGTGCTGAAATACCTCTGCTCTTATTCCTGTGACTCAGGTGATGCCAGTAAGGTAAAGCTACCAGCTGTCAAATTAGCACAGGGAGGTCTTCAGCAAAGGCACCTGGAATAGGTTTCAGAGTCAGAGGCTTCTTTGTCAAGCTGCTGTGGTGCTGTCAGCTGCAGAAGGCAGTGGTGTTCCAGGACTCCAGAACTCCTTCCTGGCTTGTTAAGTAAGCTTGAAGCACAGTCGTGATCATATGGAAGGGAAATGCTGTCCCTCCAATTTGACCTTTCCTTACACAGCTGCAGGAACAGTGCCTGGGCTCTAGCAGCCTGGCAGCGCACAGGAGGAAAAACTAGATTCGCTAAGACAATGTAGTGTTTCTATAAATACCTGCTTCTTTTTTCTCACAGGAATCAACAGGATCGCTATGCAGGCTGCCTGTTGGATGGCACTTCACTGTTGTTTTGATGGGCATCTTACACAGAAGCCTTAGATAGATTTTAATTGACAGAAAATTTAATGGTATTTAATAGTAAAGTAGCCTTTACGAAGCACAAGTCTTGCGGTAGAATGTGCTGTAACAGATGGGTATTAAATATTTTATAATGTGTGGAAGGTTTTTCTGTTTTACAAGAAAAAAGGAAAAAAAATCTAGTCTTAAAAACCAATGCATTACCATAAATGCTTCATTTCTTCATGGAGCAGAAGACATCGGAGGCAGCAAATATTCTTGTACTATTCAAAATTGACATCCCAAATATATACATGGAAAGTTTTATCTTGTTATTAATCAGGTTTTTAAACAAACCTGACATTGTACAGTAGGCAGGTAGCGTTCAGTACTTTAGGTTGTTTCATTCTTTCCAGTTAAAAAACATATAAAGCGGAGGACATTATGCTTGAAAGTGTTAGATGAGTTGCAAGGACTTAAAGCAATTATTAACTCATTCTAACACTCCTTTTGCAACAGGGCTTACGCTTCAAGAAGGCACATGTGACACATCCTGAACTTAAAGCTACTTTTTGCCTACCTATCCTTGGTGTAAAAAAGAATCCTTCTTCTCCTTTGTATACCACGCTGGGTGTAATTACCAAGGGTACCGTCATTGAGGTGAACGTGAGCGAGCTTGGCCTTGTGACACAAGGGGGCAAAGTTATCTGGGGTAAGTAGTTAAACTTGCTATACCTTAGAACTAGTTTTACCAATTTTAAGTCTTCATTACCTGATGTACTTTTAAGACCATATTCTGTAGTCATAATTAATCCATTATTAAATGTTAGGTTTGGACTGTAAGAGAAGTAACTACTTGGCAACTCTAAAAATGCAAGCTTTTAAGTTTCAATCTTAGGCTTTCTGTTCACACTTTCAGAATCAAATTAAAGTTGAGTAAAGACTCAACTTGTTTACCTGTTTCACACTGAGCAATGCTGCAAATCTATAAAGGCCTATCTGCATGAACTATGACAATCATGTTTTCAGTGAAAATTCTGTGTAGAAGTATCTTCATAGGATCAGACTGACTTATTTTAAGAGAGGGTTTGACTTGTACAATAGCAGAACCTATGACTGTTTTTTTTTTTGTTTTGTTTTAATCTACCCAGGACTCTAAATAATCCATTTATAAAAACAAACTGAATTAAATGTTTCAGAAACCTAAGTTTGCAGCACAGCAGAAGGTTGATTTAGATTTCAAAGTGCATTTCAGTTGTGGAACAGGAATTCCATACGCTTCAAAGACTTGTGGACTGAACTTGCAAACGTAGAAGTCTAGTTTATTATATGAACTTTCTCAAGCTTTTGAAGACATTTAATTCCTTTTTCTCTTTAGGGAAATACGCACAAGTAACAAACAATCCAGAAAATGATGGCTGTATTAATGCAGTTCTACTTGTTTAAGTTGTGTTTGATACTAAGCGTTGGACATGGGCTCCTGCAAAATCAGTGCAGTTTCAACAGGTTTTCAAGATCTCTGGAACCTTCGACCATTCAAGAACATTGACCCCAGAAGCTGGTGAAGAACTTAAACATCCCAGAAATGACTGCTCAGATTTTTATATTTATAGTGTTTGCTCAGCTGAACACTACCCAAATAAAGTGATTCAGTTTTCAAGTTTTGCTGATGTGGTATGGATTTGATCTAAACTTTCTTGGTCTTTTTACAGTAGCAGGTTTTGGGCTTAGATAAATTGCATAAATACTTAATTCAGCTCACAATCCTAGTGATGGGAAGTAACAGCCGCTGTCTCCCATGATGGCCTGCTGTAATAGCTAAAGGTACAGAGGAACATACTAACTTGTATTCTGCTTCTGGGAACACAGAAGAGCTGGAAGAACACAGCTAGAATCTTACTGCTGACTGACGTCAGAAATTAAACACTGTTTAGTACTTGCCCCTACAGAAGCATGAGCTTGAGAACACATTAGCAGGACCGGCTTGTGGAGATATTACTATGAGGGCAGCTATGGCACCCTTGTTACCTTGTGTCTGTCTAGTTTTGGTGGCTTTAAGAAATACTGAAGAAAAACTGAAGGGTCACATGCATCAAACTATCAATGTATATTTAGCTTGCATCCTTGAAATACAAGAAACAAAAGCCGCTTTTGAACTGGAAGCTTTCAGCAATGGCGTATGTAACTGCATCAATAATCTTCAACTCAAGACTGTAGTGGTAAACAAACTTAGCATAATCTATCACTGCAGATAAACATACTCACCATTTTACACTCCTAAACGGTACTTCACTTCAAACCAAGGAGCTTTTAACACAAATTCCAAGTCAAATCCTTGTAAGTGTTCTCCAGTTAATGAGGGAACTCTTGCCCTTCAGCACTCTAAGAAGGAAACTTTCAAAAAAAATTAAGGTATTTCAGAAGCCAAAATGTGAGTACGTTTGTGTTGATGTTTTTTGCATTAAAAAAACAAAGCTAGAGGTGGTCACACATGCAATAGGCAAACTGAGTAGCAGATTATAGAAACTTGAGTAGTTAAAGTTGGAAGGCACCTCTTGAGACCATGTAGTACAAGACCCCTGCTTAAAGCAGTCAACTACAGCAGCTGTCCAAGGGCCGTGTCCAGTCAGGTTTTGCGAATCTCCGAGGATGGAGACCACCACCTTGCCGGGCAACCTGATCTAGTGTTAGACCACTTCTACAGTTTAAAAATGTGTTGTGTTCAATTAGAATTTCATGTATTCCAGTTTGTGCACAGTGCCTCTTGTCCAGTCACTGGGCACCACTGTGAAGTCTTGCTCCATCTTCTTTGTACCCCTCCTCCCCCCAGGTATTTGTAAGATCTCACCAAGCTTTCTCCTTGCCAGGCTGAACAATTGCAGCTCTTAGCCTTCTGTATGACAGATGCTCCAATGCCTTAATCATCTGCACGATCAGATCACATTTCAGATCTGGAACTCTGGCCAGGAGGTCGAGCTAGCTACTTTTATACCGGCTTTCCATCTTCTCTAACACTATCTGATAGAGGCAGCACTTTAACTATACCAAAGTCCTCCTCTTAGAGGCTATTTTGTTAGTTGAACATACTGTACTAGTCTGGACTTCAGAACTTGCTATAATTTTTACTTTGTGCAGTGACAGATGATTTGAAACTAAGAAGGTCACAAGCCATTAAGTCATTTACTTGGAGAGGGCATTTTGTCAAAACAATAAGTTTTCATTTCAGTTCTTGTTGTGTTACCTTTACTGCATGTTATTTGTTAAAAGGAACATAACACTTCCATTTTTCTACCTCAAGAACATTACTACATTTTGTGCGATAAATGTGTGACCTGTTGGCTGAATAACTCAATCGTTGCACTTAAAACATTGTAAGACACTATAGGGAGTGTGTTACAGCATTTGTAGTTGGCTCGTCTACAGCAAACTACAACAGAATGCACACTGTAACGTTAAGAACAGCCTAATCTACAGTTTGTTTTTTTAATAAAAGTCTGATGCTTACACTAATTAGGTACCAGGAAATTGTTTTAATCTATAAAGAATTTCCTGTTCATAATCTTTGAGCTTTTAAAGCTCCTTGGTAGCAGATAGATTGTAAAATGATGCTCATTCTTGTGAGCGGAACCACTTTAAAACATGCCTCCTCCTGTACAGCAGAAAGGATTCAAATATTAAAAACGAAGAAAAAAAATGACAAAATATAAGTTTAATTACTACTTCAAAACATTTCAAAAGCAGCCAAGACAGTACTAGAAAAAAGGAAAAACTAACACTGTAACAAGACTTAAGTACAATACTCTAGAATAGCAACACATCTTTCATAAGATTTATAAACAGAGTATCACTAGTTTAGAAAACATCAACATCACATTTGTGAAAATAAATTTAGAAGTGTATCCCCTTGGAAATAAGATTTTAGAATAGTCACTTAAAGCAGAGAAGCCTAAACTTAGGCCTGTCTGTTGCTATGTTTAACTTCATAGTGTTGACGACATAGTAAATGGTCAATTTGATTAACAACATCTACAAATGAAATGGTATAAAAAAGCAAACTGAGGCCAGACATCATTTCAAATAAGGTAAAAGCACTTTTGAAATAAGATGCATATACATTTTCAGGTAAAGGGCTCTGAAACATGAGAACAGCAAACATGAATTCTGCATAAAATTAAACAGATCAAAAGAGAATGTGGGAGAAGCAATGTAAATCCTGTTACAAAATTAACAAGCAGTACAAGAGACATTTGAACAAATGCTGGATTCAAATACAAAAACATTTGCCGTCTAAGTGCAAGGCTGAAGTCACAAATTTATGTTCTTTAAACTCTATTTCTAGACTAAATAAAGCTGAAAAATAATACTGCTTGCTTTCACTGTACACATGTAGCTCCCCAACATGTTGTAATAGCATTAGGTAGAAACTTGTATAAAGTTTAATCATTGGTTGCTGGTGCAATAAGATCTTAAAAATTCTCTAAGAGTTTGACAGTAGTAAGACAGGCAGTTAACAGACAAAGAAAACCCCAAAACTGTCCAAGCCTAAAAACTGCTGGTTTTCCCCAGTCAATACAGTTGGTTGACATGCTCCCCTGCATTAATGTAACGGAAGGTGTAGACTATTAAACTACTGTTCCAGTGCGCAAATTAGTACAGCAATACAAACTATTATGCAAAGTTGGTATTTTGGTTTTGCTACTCCATATTTACTGCAAGATGACTGATTCCAAAGAGGCTGTCACAGAAATACACTGTGCCCTTCAGTTCAAAGTACTGCTCTGACCACAGATAGAACACTATCCAGTTTTCAAGGCTGTACTGGTTATCAGGATCGCTAACTGCACCCCAAATGCCCAGACTCGGTATGTAACAGCCATCAGGTAGTATCTCAGGTACCCCAGATAGGCAGAGGCATCTACTGAGGATCATACCTAAAGATATGAATTTGAATTCATAGAACTGTCTCACTGAAAGGAGATCAGATATATGACTGATCTCAGCAGAAACCAAGACTGACCTAGTATAATAATTCTGCTGTAATATTTATGTATTCAATATGCAAGTGTCTCAAAAGAAATATACTGATAAAAATCAGTTCCAGCTTAGCCATGAAAAGTAAAAGCCAGATGAGTGACATTACCTTCTCACACTGTCTTCTGACTTCACAGGGCATACAAGCAATAACCATACATAGTAGCTGAAATAACTGTGACTCACTTCTCATAAGTGAAAGAATCCCTACCTTTTTTGCAAGTGGATACATTTATATTAACTGAAGTATTCAGCAGATTAATCTTCACTAAACCCTGCTGTTAAAATGGAAAATGAGTCACAACAATACTGTATATAACTACCGTTCAAGGCAACAGCCCTTACAAATCCCAAATTCTTAGCAATGCAATAGATGTGTTTTCTAGCCACATTTTTTAATTCAATAAATTTTAGCACTAAAAGAGAAGCCATACAGAAGAACACAAGCTTTGCCTCATGTGCTTTATAGAGAAAGCTTCATTAGTTTTACAAATGCTTAAGGTTCACTTGAATATGTCTACAAACAATTGTGACAGATGTTGAATATTTATCAGTCATGAGGGTTCATAAGGAGTGCCTGTATGTACATTGACAGGGAGTTACAATTACGTGCAATAGTCCAAGAAACCCAGATTTAACTCAATAATCCCATGCACCCTGTATCTAAAGTTTAGGTAATACATGTTTTTTCTAAAAACTGCCTTCTCCCTATAAACTGCTCTTAACAGGTTAGAAAGGAGCAAAGTACTTTATCAGCTGAAAGTAATATTAATGTATCTTATGCAGTTAAAATATCTTATAAATTACAGTTAAACTGTGTAAGCATAAAATCCCCAAACCAGATTCCTACATTAGCTTTATAGAGGCATAAAAGACAGCATTGCAACTACTCAAGTGAACCTTGTACTCAGAAGCCCTGAACAGCAATTTCTAGATGCCTCTATTTTTGAGACACTGTGGGAGAGCAGTTCACTCCTCTTAGAAAAGGCATAAAGCAGGAAAAACTGTAGGGTGATTTCCTGTTCTTAGAACCCATTTTTATTTCTTATTCCTGAGTTTTTAACCTATCATGAGATGAGCTTCATTGACTGAAAGAAACACATAGCAAACTAAAGAGAAATTTTTTTGTGTGTCACAAATGACATTAAATACATGGGTTGCCATGAGAATCTCTGAAGGGAAGCATGCATGAAAAGCTTGTTTTTATTTCTCTTTGCATACAGCAAAGGTCACTTGCTGCTTTTAAGAAAAAACAGTGAACTGGGAAGCTATCCTTCCAGGCATTACACCCAAGGTAGAAAAAGAAAGTGGGAATCTGAAGTGTTTGCAAGCAATCACCTGCGAACTTCTTAAGATGTAGAAGCTCAGCAAACAAGCATTTGCTGAAGCACCCACTAATATTTACACTAATGAATGTCACAACCACCTGAAATGCCAGCACTCACAAGAGACACACCTGGCAAACACATTTTAATAGTTACCTCACAGCACCAGCCGAGTATTTGGAAAACACAAGCACCATGTTCATTCAGACCAAAAGATCAAAAGTTGTCGTATTCTTGTCCTGCAATATTAACAAGTAATCAAGTATCCACTAAACACATGCAAGTAGTTAGGAAGGTAGTTCAAGCGATTCTGTGCATGTACTGGAGTCTGTACTCCACACACTCTGGAAAAAACTTGGGCTTACCAAGATGCTCACCCTGGAAGCTACAAATACTGTGTAGGCATCTCTTGATCTCCACATAAAGAACTTCATTAGCAGAATGCGCTACTGCAGATACTGTGCTGACTCTGTTTCCACTCACTCAGCTGTTTCAAGCGATTCTCATGACAAACAGATACTGCTTATGCTGTTTTGATCTACTGAGTTATACCTTCTTGTGTATTTTGAGACTTAGAATTATGGAATCTTAATTTCTTTTAATGTCATCTATGAAAATCTATGGGGAGTGAACAAGAAGGGAGGAAGGGTTTTTCTCGTTCTACTTCCATAGTAGAGAACACAAAGTTATTAAAAAAAAAAATGCTAGAGTGTCATCTGGCCTCATGGATGTCCATGGGACTTTAAGGGACCTTCACAGGGCCAGGATTTTACACTGCATTTTTCATCCATAACTGCCATCTCAAACATGCAAACTGTTCCCTTTGTTAGCACAACTGTATTTAGTCTGCATGTATCCTTTACAAAAGGACGAGACTGGCTGTTTACTTTCATAATCTGATAAAGCTCAATGTCTAGTGGTTAAAAAAAAAAAAAGAAAACTTGAGGAAAGGTGATTAATTCCAAAAGGAAGTCCTACTCAGAATTTTAAACATGTCCTGTGTCCCATATGGTTTAAGTTACACTCTAGCGTTTTTTACATAAAATAACTTTATTTTAAATAGATGAGTTAACAATCTGTATTGCATTTTTAAGCTGGTTTTCCTTTTTTCTTCGGTGGACCTTTGTAGCCTTTAGCCTTTCTTCGCAAGTTTCTCCGATCTACAACAGGTACCTCAATTTCTGCTTCCTCAGAGCTGCTGTCAGCAGCCCGCTCCGCTGATGTTTGCGTATACTGATCCATCGGCTCAGCAGACTCTTCCAAGTGCTCTTCCAACTGGTTCTTCTGTCCTTCCTGTCCAGAAGGCTGCTGAAAAGAAACACCCTCGAGATCAACTTCTATGGCAGAGCTCTGACTCAAGGCAACAGAGGCCTCCTGTGAGTTGTGCCCTGCTTCCTCATTTTGATCTTCCAATGAGGATGCTGTTTTGGGGGACACATTTTCAGGAACAGATTCTTCCGCTGCTTCAGTTACCACAGGATGGGGCAGGCCGTTGTCAGAGGGCTCCTCCTTTGCTGTGAAAGCAGCTGCATTTTCCGTGGTGGTCTTTTCAGATTCTTCCTGTTCTTCAGTGCCCTCCTCTTCTACTAATGTACTTTCTTCAGCCAGCAATTCTGAATCATTTGCATATAAAGCCTGCAGGGGATGGGGAAAAAGTGCCAAAACAACCAAAGGGACAATTAATTGAAGACACAAAAGGCTGAACAACTATTGCCTCTAGCTAGCAATCTTGGAGGATACTTTGGCATTCAGCAGTTTTTAATACTATATATAGAGCCAACACACCAGTCCTTTCCTTCTTTTTGCATGAGAGATTTTTGTGAACTGCATCTGATATCCAGAGTCACTCTTCTATTTTCTAATTCAAATTATTTAGATAATTATTATGGTACAGCAAAAACATTCTTAAATTAATCTCGGAAAAAAAGATTATTTTTATTTTAGATGTGATTATAATTTTGCTAGCATATAAAAATCTGCTTTTATACTATAAACAAAACACAGAAAACTCTATTCCATAAGGGCATTTTATCAGTAATGAATTGCTTGTAGACTTCATCAGGGCAGAATTACTAAACAAAATAAGGATGTGGCTTTTCATTCACTTTCAACTAATACTTCAGTGAAGAAAAGTCTTTTCATTACTCCCAAGGCAAACTGAAGCAACATTTCTCTCTTTTTGGCATCATGCACATGCATGTCCCACTTCTGCATATTAAAACAGAAATGTTCATATATTCTGCTTAAGATTTACATCATCTGGCCTAATAATTGCTTCTCCCAATAATTTTACATGATTCTAGGAGCTACTTTCTACTGTTAGTTAACAAAGGCAAAACCAGCAAGATATGTATACTCTGAAGTAAAGATGACTTCATGTTTCAATTCTCTAACCTTCTCTGATACAGTGTCTTCTGAAGGTTTTGCAGCAGACTCAAGGATTAATGGAACAAAGAGTGTTAAGGGTTCTTCTCCTTGACTCGCAGACTGCAATTTTAATTCACCACTTAGAACTTCATTCGCTGTTTCCTCTTCAGCCATAAGTACAGTCTTACTGGTTTCTTCAGTTACTTGACCATTAAGAGGTTCTGATGTAGTTTCCTAAAAAAATCACATTTCTAAGTCAAGATTATGCCCAGCCATTGTTCTCCAACACTAAGAGGTGTATCTGAAATCTAAATTTGCAGCTTAATGTGAGAAGCAAATGGACTGGGTACCTAGAAATGTGTTCTAAGAAGGCAAACCTTAGTGCAGAGTAGCACTAAATTTCCGATCATAGCTTACGCTTTTGCCAAACAGTGCCAAGCTGAACAGTGTTTATGCATCTCACATGCATACATGCTGCAATCACTCCTTGAACCCAACACAGTGCAGGATCTACTTTGTCACCAATTAGTAAGAACATAAAAACATGGAGACGTTGCTAGGCACAAACGCTACTCCGATTTAAATTCAAGCTGTTAAGCTGCAGATAAAATTTGGATTTAAAACTCAAACCAGGTAAACATTAAGTAGAGAAGTAAGAAGAACCAAGAGTAGTCACTAAAGCATACCAGCTATTCGCTTCTTCTCAGAAAGTCTTTTTTTATTTTTTAAATTAGAAATGCTGGATCACCTTTTGACATTACTCCAGTTCTCAGGAATATCTGAGTAGGAGAAATCAATTAAGAAAGATAGGTTGGTACAGAAGCTAAAAATTCAGCTTACTGAAGATCCTATGAACTCTTGTTCAAAGTAAGGACAACTGAATATTCCCTGAAACTAATTCTATACTAAGCTTAGCTTCTCAGATATACTTCTCAACAAAGCATCAGTAGAAAAATCAAAGAGTTGATAGTCACATGGGCCAAGGGAGCAAGCACCATATTTAACACAAACTATAGCTGTATTCCAAACTACTTTGCTATAGCTACCATATCCAGCTCACCTCCTTCTCATTCTGTTTCTCAGGGGACGATACATGTAGCTCCACTTCTGACACAGACTGACTGTCATTTTCAACAATCCTTTCTACATCCTTCACAATATTCTCCTCATGTACTTCTAAGTCTTTAGAGCTTTCAGCCGTCGGGTCAGGAAGTTCCATCCTGCAGCAGGTATTGAGATACACCTGTTAATCTCTTAGATTTATACACAGTTTTGGTGATTTCAACAGGGAAATTCTTTCACAACCAATTATAAAGTGCTGTATCGTGTGCTTGCCATAGGAAATAAGAATCCAGAATATTAAATACATCTAAAAATCACTATATCTCCTTGTTAGGGGAAAAAAAGCATGTCAATTAGGAAAAAATGCTTTGCAAAATATAAAGTGAAGACACTTATTCCCATAAACTCAAATTGAGAAGTCAGAAATCTTTTTTAAAGTTTTAAAGTTTGTTACTTTAAATGTAGAAAGCAGTAATCCACTATATATTTGAAAGCTGCAAGGGGGTGAGAAAGGAAGCAGTTTCTCTCAGCCCCACTGTAGAAACAGTTTAAAATTATGGAGTTACAAAAGCAGACATGTTTGTACAATTATTGAATATACCTACACTACAAAGACAATGACTGGAAAAGAATTCAAGGCAATAAACACGTCTGATGAAGATTCAACCAGCTAGAGGTTAGTAACTACCTAAAAATGAAGCTCTGATGCACATGATGGGTAGGTAACACTATCTCAAATATTCAGTTCTCATATTTGAAATTATAAAACTTAAGACGAACTGGAAATATTACATACAAGAAAAGGAAAAAGTATACGCAATAGATTTGCAGGAGACTGCTTCACTAAGGCAGTACTGGAAGGTTTTATCCCAGGTGCCAGGCCCTGACAAAAGGCCCTGCATTTGCTAGCATGCATGGAAGGAGAGAACCAAGGTGATACCCTGGCTTGTTGCTATCAGGATTCCCCTTAGCTCTAGTGAAACACCATGTTATGCATCATGTTCCAAGGAGCAGTGGAACCTCACTTTGCAAGGCCCAAAATACTGACATTCAATAACAGGCTATTCCTCTCACATATCAACTTGCCAATTACTAGTAGTAACAGGGCTGTGGCAGCAAACCATGCCCTCTGGCCTGTCTGAATCAGCCTAGGGCAAGACACCACAGCTTTATGTCTGCAGTTCTGCAGAGCAATTTAAACACAAAAATAAGGCTGTAGCTAACTGAAGACCTCAGCTTCATATGGAAGAAAATCCACCAAATAATTATGTTTAAAGAAATGTAATGGAACAATAATCAGGTTATCTTCAGTTCTTCAAAGGAGATTTCTGGGGTTGCAGTGGGTTTTTCTGGAATACAATGAGAGAGGGAGAGAAAGAGATGTGATGGGGCGGAAGGGCAGTGTGTGTCTATGAGTGCACAGATCCTTACACATAGGAAGGGGAACAATTTAAGTATTCATTTTTAAAAGGCACAGTTCTGCTTTCTGGATGGAAGCCAGAACAAACTAGTACTTCAGGCCCTATCTTGTACAAAATGTTAGGGCACACAAGTGGTACAACTCTTCCTGTGTAACAGTTATCAAATGGGGATGCAAAAAGATCCTTTAAACTGGAGACAATTTTTTCCCAGGATCTAAGTTTGGATATGATGATTTTAACACCAGAATTTCTCTAAACAAAGAGCTTTACTTTGAAGATGGCAGGCTCTCTGTAACTCTTGTTATTAAGTGTCAAACAGTAACCGCTCTCAAGCGAAACAGTCAGACTTTATTTTACTGCAATATGCCAAAATAACAAGAGGTCAGGAAGTGCCATCTCTCCAAAGATCACACATAGCGTTGTGGATACGTGTCCAGTTATACTATCACAAGAAAACATGCTGTATGAATTCAGATTGTTTTGCCTTCATGCAGACTCACTTATAAGAGAACATCGTCAACCCCCACTGTTTCCTTACTGCTATGTCCAGTATCTGCTGATATTTCAGAGTTACTACATTCTGGTGTGATTTCAGGCTATGTCTCACTTCCCATTATCAGGGACTTTTTTTTTTAGCAATTTCTAAAAATCAAGCAAATGAAGTAGGAAGAAAGAAGAAATACAAACTAGCACATTGTGAGACAACTGATGCAGCAACAAAATAAGAAATTGTTAAAATATGGGCTCCTCTACCTGCTTTCTGACACATGAAGAGCATTTTCCTCATCTCCTTGGGAAATTCCAGGTTCAGATTCCTGGCTATTTCTTCCTATCCTGGTTCTTTTTAAATGACTGCTTCGTGTCCGAATGGAAACGGGACCTGTGTTAGGGTCTTAGGTAAAAAAAACAACCAAAAAAATCAACAAAATAAGTGCAAGTGAATAAATGCCGTCCAAGATTTGCACATAACTCTCACTCCTAATATTTCATTAAAGAACCTGAGAGCAAGTAAAACAGCATTTCACTGTGGTCTTTTTTTTTCCCTGAATATGCATGTGTAATATCTTTACCAAGACTCATTACAATTTCACCTGAAGCCCTCTAAAGGGCTTATAAGATAAGCCTCACTAGAGGAAAGCATGCTTTTATACACTGTGCAAATGAATACACTAAGATTGAAAACAATGAAAGAGCCTGATAACCTATTAATCCACAGTAATCAATACGGATAACCAAGGTTTTTACCTTTAGATGTGCTTGCACAGATATCTACTGATTCTTTACCTTTTTGAGAGTCAGCCTGTAAAGCGAAAGCAAAGCTAATGTTACTCCAAAAACTTCTGAATTGATCAAAATACTTTCATTTTCCTCTCTGTGATTGCATCTTTCTAAAACATTTTTTCACAGCAACCACCCTACAGAAACTTTAAGATACTTAGATGTAGGTACCTTATTTCTCAACAGATCTTTTTTTTCCTTCAAATTATCTCTATTACAAGGATGATTTTATTTTTCCCCTGTATTTTACTTCTGGCCTCAACATAGAAGGTAAGACATGAATTCGTTACCTGTCATTACAAACACTAGAAAGTTTTTTCCTTGCCATTCTAACAGATGATCACATAATTAAATGCTAGAAACCTCTTTTTTTTTTGTTTCTGCTTTCTGTATAAACTCCTAAGACTACACTAGAGTAGCTGACAAATTTTAACAGAGAAATTTTCTTTTATATATGCATTCCATTTTGTAGTCTTATTTTTATCACAGCATGCAACAGAATACAGCAGCCCATGTGAAAAAAAAAAAAGTCAGCACAAGAGGCTTTTTATGTAAGAGTTCCCTCTCCCTCGAGCTCTTCTGCCTCTTGTTCTTCCCCACCATCCCAATACTTCATTTTTTTCTGCAAGTTAGCTGAGGGCTTGGTGGTCAAGGACTTGACACTCTGAAGTAGGTACAAACTGGACACATTAAAATGAAGTTATACTCATTGCTCTTTGCTGCTAGAAGTAATCTAGAACTGGCAATAACTGGCATCCAGGTGTTCTGTCACCTTTCCAGTTTCATTTCAAGTTCTACTCAAGAAGGCCAGCAAAACATGGCATTACCTACATTCTGCTACTTGAAGTAGTTTCAGTGACTTTTAAACATATGAGAAACTGCGTTCTAAAGACAAATCATCCTAGCATCAAAACACAAAACAGCCCTAAGTGAAAGGTGAACATGAAAGCTGGGGAATATTTTTTTCCCAATCTGGTTGATAATTCAAATACATAAAAAGAAAGCTGCAGTCATTCTATATGGACAGCATATAACAACAAATCCAATCTTTCCACTGAACTGTGATGTGAATGTGCACTTTCTAGAAATACGTTTCCTCATTCTCTCCACTCTTAAACTCTACTGTTAACAGCCTTTCTAGACAGTTTAATCTCAGAGACAGTTAAAATACTCTCCTTCCTCTAATTTGCTAACAAATAGCTCAAATTATAAACCCTGACAGCTGTGGCACACACTGTCTACATTCATGGGGACATCCGCCAGACTTCTTCACACAAAAAAAATGGTACTTTTAACGCCAGCTTAGTCATCGGTGTTACTGTTACATCAGTAGGAAGCACAACATTCACCCAAAAAGTAACAAAAGCACTACTTTTATATGTAGTGCAGAGTTGAGCCAATTCAATTCCAATGAGACAGACAAAAATACTCATACTTTGTTTAGTAACAAAGCAGACAAAAAAAAGAGGCAGCACTGTATACCTACACTTAGCTGTGTTTCTAGCTCAGTCTTCCGTCCACTTGTTTCTGATACTGCTGCAGACTGCTGGAAATTATCCTCTGCTTGCAAACTCTTATTTTCTTTCTGTGAGGCCTCTGCTGTTGAGATTTAAAAAAGGGAAACAGGGTGCCTTTGTATAAAAAGTTATAACATTCCAAATATTACAGATCTCAAGACAAATAAAAACCTTTCTGCTAGTTTTCATGGCCAGTGTTCACAGAAGTAAACATTGTGTTTGTAAAGCCTTTATTCATCTTTTACAAAGTGTCAGAAAACGAACAAAGCATCCATACCTGCAATTTTGAGCTTTTCCCCTTGTACTCTCGACATAACAGATTTTCTCTGGAACCAACATCCTGGTCCCTCCACTTCCCATAAAAGGTTATGATCCCCAGGATACTTCTCAAGATATTGCTTACAAGCTGAACAAACATAATAGAAACACTGTATTATACATATATACACACTTATCTGTGCCTCAGTTTAAGCTCATCTGAAATCAAATTAATTTGCCAACTTCCATCATACACAAACTACCAAAAGAAGAACTATTCAACAAAACAGTGGAGTCTGAAGTAAATATAATATTGCTTTACCCTACTCATCCTTCTCAATAAGCCTTTTCTTCAGGTTTAAAGATTTTCCATTATCATCATAAACTGCAACAAAGATGGCAGGATTTTCTTCTCCTCTAACACCCACTTGCAATTTCAACTTCACTGTCACTGGTCACTGTCCCTGCCAATCACAAGACCCAACCCATCACAGAAGGCGTCGCAGGCAGAAGAAATAGGCAAGTGATTTTTGTCATTCCCACGTTATTATAGGCACTCATAAAAAGCACTCTTTGGGAATGCGAACACATTACCATTGCATGGTTTATCATCCACTCACTGTTCGCTTCCAGGATATTTTATTCTTTGCTGTGCCGCCTCCTCCTCGTTTCTCCCAATACACATACTAAGTACTCCTGTGGAGAGGCATGCTTTGACACTATCCTGCAGTAGCTACCAGGAGAACTACCGTTTTTCACCTGAGTCCCTACTGATGCATATACTCCATGGACAAGATCCCTGTCATATCATGCCTTGACCAGGGAAATGGCTTAGTCATTAAATTCTGCTCATGACAGTTTGCTGGTTGAAGCATAATACAGCAGGTCTAGTCAGATCCCACAACAGTGGTACTTGGAAAAGCAGAAAATCTCCAGTGGCTAAGAAGTGAAGATTAAAATGTTACAGAAGGAAGCCCCACAAATGGCCTAAGAGTAGTGCAAGCTCTCAGAAACAGGACAAAGCAGCATCATCTCCAGAATGCACATTATTTCCTAGATGACATAATGACATAACCGCCTTGGGTTGCTAACAGAAGAGCCATAAGCATTTTCCTTGTACACACACACCGACACACACACCGACACACACACCGACACACACACCGACACACACACCGACACATAAGCTTCACAGCAGCAGAAAGCCAATGGAGATAAAATAATCTAGTCTCATGCAGAAGATTAGATTTTGAATCAGGAACCACCTTAAATCAGGATTTTTAACCTTTACTGAAGAGCAGAACATCTAATACAGAAACTCATGATGCAGCCACAGATGTGCTGAATGACAGCACTCAGACACAAAGAAAGCAAAAAGATCAGAAAAATAAATGAAAGAGCTTGCCTGTGTACATGAAGGACGATAGCGGATATCGTAGGCCAAGAGAGCCTTCACTAAAGGAATCCACAAAGTCCTCCAGCATGATCAGCCCACAGTCCTTCCCACGATATTTCTTTCTTACAAACATTGTGTCTAGAACTGGAAGCATATAATTCTGACCACGGAAAGAGCTACAAATACTTCCTGAAATAATAGGAGGGGAAAAAAATATACCATTGGCATGCTGCAGCAGGAATTATAGAATATACAAATAAAGACTCCTATAATTTATACAATCACATAGTTTTGTATAATTAAGTCATACAGGAGTTATACTAAAAATTATAAAGTAATTTATAACGTTAACTAAAAATAAATATTTGCTATCAGCCCTTTATTGGCTCTTTGAGCAAGCTTCATAATGATGCCAAGATATTTCAATAGATTGATATACTAGAAAATCTGTAGTAACAAGATAAAGGGGAAAGGCTCACTTTGAAATCTCACAACACAATTCCATAGGAAAATTATATTAAAAATTAAGCTGAAAGACAGAGAAGGGACTTTTATATAGATTACATTACTCCTCAGGGCAAATATGAAGACAATAATTTAGCTCATTTTTAAAGACTGGAAGAATAATCTAAATTTTTTAAACCACAAAAGAATCCTAGGACAGTTTACATAGAAATTCTCATATAAGCAATGCATTATCCATAATTAAACAAGGATGAAACAGGCTGTCACAACACATAGGTACTTCAGTATTAGAGTATTCAGAGGGTAGCTAAGGACTCAGTGGTGAAAAAGCAATGCCATATAATGGCATTAAGATAGCCCATCAATTACTGAATCCAATTTAAGGCCCTCATCTTCCGAGCCTGTGTGAACTATGCCAAGGAGTTTACCTTTCCTCAAACAAGGCCAAAGAAAAGCATTCATTTGCACAACACAGCTTGTAAAGTCTATTAAATATCATACTCTTTAAATAACGTCACTATCTAGCCCTCCCTTCCCCAGCCCCTCAGTACTCCAATGTTTTACCTGTAGGTTTAACAGAATAGAATCCAATAGCCTCTCCTTTTTTCCACATGATCTTAGCATAGTCATTCCGACCATGACAGAGAAAAGGGATCTCATTCCTTTCCATTTCTTGTGTCCGATAGATAATTCGATTCAGAACATAGAGAACAACCCTCTCTCCTACTGACTTCACCTAAGGAAACACAAAAATATTTTAGGAGTAGTCAGATCAGTTGCTCACATATCAGGTACCTTATTTTTCAAAGCTGTCAGTTAACACAGCTGCAGACAGCATCACAAGAAGCTGTAAGTGCTAAAGCAGGATGAAGCTCTGGTGTTTGAGGGCAAGGAGATGCTTGGAAATCACAGCAGTAGGTGAAGTACAAAGCAATAGCATAGACAGAGGATATTTCACAACTTCAACGTCACTGCTAATCCAAAGGGTACATGTTCAAAGAAGTGCTGCAAGTGGGACAGTGGGGGGACTGTTTTTATTTTATTTCAAATCTGTTTCTGAATTTAAGACATTTACCAACCACAACAGCAGTACACCAGACTTCCCAGGCTGTCAGGAATCTGGAGTCCTACAAAGGAGCAATTATATGCTTCGTGGTGTAGCAGGACTTCACACTCTCAGTCACTGCTGACAAGACTGGCAGACAACAGTATGTGTGATGCAGTGGAAGAACCACTTACAACGGTTTCTGTGGCATGAAAACAAGGAACTCAGCATCCTTCTGTCTCTCCTGCTGAGTTCCTTTTACATACAAAACTTAAGTTCACCACTATCCTACCCACCGTGGAGGAAGAATGCAGGAACTATGCTCTCTTCCCAGTGCCCAGAGTCTCATCCACCCTACCTGTAAAAGCTTCAGCTTTCCTGATTTAAACACCATCCTACCCTTAAGAAGCCCTTGGAAAACAAGGCTACATGCCAAATTCTCT
Source organism: Cuculus canorus (assembly GCF_017976375.1). Lineage (NCBI taxonomy): Eukaryota > Metazoa > Chordata > Aves > Cuculiformes > Cuculidae > Cuculus > Cuculus canorus. Next base: position 17,309,022 of record NC_071441.1, read on the forward strand.
AGAATAAATTAAAAAAATACAATAATAAAGATGAGTACTAAGATTCTACGAGCAACTATAAACTACACTCCGGGAACAAAACAGATTTCCAATTTTGGAAAATAAAAACCAGAATTCCATGCTACATACTTGTCAGTAAAGACAACAAAGGTCAATGATGAGCAATAACACAGATACCAGGCAACTTACTTTCCCAAAGCTCATATAACTGTTACTGCAAGCTACCAGCTCCAACTTGCCTCTATCAAACAGGTTCACAACAATATTTTTAGCTTTCTATTTTCCTGAGACCAACAGGTACTGCTATAGTACAACACACCACTCTACTGATATTTTGACACAACCAGACATAGAACATTCTAAAGAGTAAAGAAAAAAAATCCTAAAATCATTAACATCCCAACAGTTTACATATGAAGTAACTGTACAATAGTCACTCTTGCTCCAGACAGCCTTCACAATCAAGACACCTTTCTCCTTAGTACCTGTTATTCCTATATTCCCACTGACCTTGCTCTTGGCTTGAGACACTCAACTCATTTCTGAATGAAATGAAAACATGTAATACCTCACATACTACTTATTTGCCATTAATTGCCATTACCTCAAAGGGTAGGAATAATTGCTAGGTGTATGTTGGAGCGCTTTACCTGAAGAAGCCCCTGTCTAGCAGGAACAGATGTTCTCACAATGTCATCAATTGACCACCACTGGTCAGCAAGATACAGGGCTACAGCTTGAAAGAAACAAGGGGAAATAAAAAGTTAGTGATTCTTATCATCCCAAAAGAAACATTCATTAAAGCTACTAAACAATTAGGAATAACGCTTTAGTAATCCATCTAAGCATCTAGTTGGCAGCTCTTACCACTAGCACAACAAATGGTGTGAAATACACTCCCTCCAAATGCAATGATCCTTAGTCCAAAACCCGTTTGAAAACTGAGAACAACAAAACCAAACACAGATTTTGTGTGGCATGGTACACAGGAACTCGTTTTCGGACACTGTCTTCCATCACTGTGCTCTAGCATCTCCCTCCTCTGAAAACTGGGCCTTCCAAAAGAAGTTTCATTCAACCATGTATTTTAGTTCTGGGTTGCCAATGGATATCGATTTTGAAACTGTGCAAGTTTTAGGGAGTCAGATGAATGTAAAATGGCTGACAGCCATGTGATTAACAATTAGTAAGAATTTAATCTACAGGCATTTGTGACAAATTTGACAATCATATACATGACATTAAATGGAAAAAGAACGAAATATGGAGGACTGGAATGGAAGAGAGATAAGGAGAAAACAAAAAAAAAAGAAACAAACAGTGATATGTCAACTTAACCAGAGCTTCAGCTAAAGCTGAAGACAAATTTACACTTTATGCTGCACAATCTCTGCTAATAAAGAGTACCCAAATTCATGGGCAAATTAATGGGTTCAATGAATGCTAAGTAAATTCCTCTTGGACAGGTGAGGTGTACATGAAGAGCTCTAGAGATATACATTTGACTTGGACTCAGATGAGCACCATGTTATTCTTCTACATATCTTCTGAGTTCAACAGATCCTGTTCTACCCTGACTAGTGTGCAAATTTCTATAATTTGTGTATATGAATTAACAAAAATAATAATACAGGACCAAGAACACAGTGAACAACAAATGCAAAAGTGGCAAAGTTATGAGCTACACCAGCACGGAATGAGCAAGGGCCTGGTGACATGTTTGTCACAGAAAAAGAAACAGCAACAGTAATTAGAATATTAAAGTGAAACCTGTGAGTGAGTCCCTTGGTGCAAACAAAGCAAGAACTTTGTATGTCTGGTCTTCTCCATAAAGAGGAACGAAGCCCACAGTTGCCAAGCTAATAGGAATCTGGAATAAGAGCATACAATACCTCACCAGACTCTTGCTAAAACAACATTAGTAAATATACAAAGAATGTTTAGCAGAGTAAGCAAGACAGATGTTTATAATCAAATACTTTACAGTTAACTGTAAAGGACTAGCATCAGGCCCCAGCCCTTATTTTCAGCATTTTCTCCTACATTAGAAAGCACTCCGACTTTCAAGCTCTGGCAGATTTAGCTACAGAAATTTAAACCGTTATAGCTCTGCTCTCAGCAGTTTGCATTTATGTGCATAACTGAAGTAAATTGTGCAAAGAACCAGCAGTATCTTCACTACAACAGTACTGGGTAAGCAAGTTGTCAAAGCCAGCAGAACTAAGCAAGCAGTCAAGCACAGAAACAAAGTGGCACAGCAAAACTGTTGTTTGGTAACAGAAGCCCTAAGGTACTAAGATGGAAAATCTGCATTCAAAACAGTTTTCTTCCCCTATATTGCACACATTTGAGAAATCCTGAAGTTGTCTGCTTGATTCCCTCTCAAGAACAACATAACGGTCAAGTAAATCCATCTTTCAGGAGTAAGTATCTTTGCAGAAATCTTTTTGATATTTAAATTCACATGTTGCCAATATTAAATTAATGCATAAAAAGTAGACAAACATTAATGTTGTGGTAAATAGGCTGGCTTACCCAATTTCTTAATATTATGATATGCTATGCCACAATCGAGGATGAAAGTACTAACAATATTTAGGGACACAGCACCCACGGAAATAAAGGAAAGTACTCAGGACTCTGTTCTGCCAAGGATTCTGCAGCACTGATCATCTGTTCCCAGAAAGAATCCTCTCAGCTCACTTACGTTTCATTAAAGCTATACACCACTGCCTTTTACCAGTACTTGTTCCAACAGAAATGTTCATCCGGACAGAACAAACACTGAGCAACTTATCATGCACAGCCTAAGTGTTTGTAAAACAAAGTGTCACAGCCAGCCTGTACTACAGAACTCCCAACAACAGCAGATAATATTTCAAATAAAATGAATAGAATCACATTTGAAATTAATGAAACTTTCTGATCAAGAACTGAACCCAACCATGAAGAACACTGAAGGACTGAGATACAAAAAGAGCCAGTTAGCTTCAGTAAATCATTAATGCCTTAGTTGCTATGATTGATTTTCGTGATTGCATGAGTTCGTGCTTTTTAGGAAAGAGTTTTACCCAGCAGTTGCAATTTTAAGGTTTTTTTGTAAAACTTGTTTAATGCATAGACATCCGTTGCCTAGAAGCAGCAGATAGTCACTGATGCCCAGCTTTAAACCAAATTACAAAAGAAAGAAAGAAAAGAGATACTAACAGGCAAATAAAAATTTGGAAAATAGAAAAGCTTTGCTAAAATAATTACGTAATTCAATAGTTAGAGATTGGATATTTTAAATCTTCTAAATCTACAACTATATAGAAAACTGGGACTAAGGTATTTGCTGGTTCTTACTTTGCTGTGGTCTGGCAGTGACAAGAGTTCAGGACGGTTTGGATTCCCACACCGGAGGTCAGACAAGTACTCCTCTGCTGAGTGCTCCAAGTCCTCATGACTGTAGCTGTTCAACACATCCACAGGGAATGACATCCTCTTGAGAAATAAGCAACATTAATTATTGTAGATAGTTTGAGAAATGATGCACAGTTTATCACTTATTCCTACTAAACATGTAACTAAGCCTGTTGAACAGCACCTCCTGCTGCCTTCTGCAGCTCTCTATATTCAAGCCAGAAAGGAGAAATGCTCCAGGCACCCAATTAGGACTGTGCCTATTAACCACCAGTCTGTAAAACAATACATGAACAGATTTAGCTCATAATGCCCCTGGACCCAAAAGCAGCAGATGTACAATAGACCACAGGCCCCATTAAGAGTTTTAAAGTCACAGATTAAGCAATAAGTGGCCAGTAAAAAAAAAACAAACAGCCCAAAAGATAAAGATAAGTTCATTTTGGAGACTTTGCATTTAAATCCATTTCTGAAGAAACCAAAGTGTTGTTCAGAATGTCTCTCAACAGCCAGCCAGTTAAGTGTGCCTACCAGCTGGTTTTTCCAAAAGCATTTCAAGTTTCAACAGGAGATGCTACAAGCTTATCAAAAACAAGAGCCCACAACAGACTAATGAAACACCTTAGGGAAGTGACAAGACAAAAACTAGAGCAAGAGCTCCTTGAAAGCTCTTAAGGTTCCAATTTTCCCTGCCAAAGCAGTGTCAAATTAAGACAAACAAGAGCTCCTGGAATTCACCAAGTGCTCTTCAGCTAAGGCTCTTCTAGGTCCGTGAAACTATACACAGAAACAAATCCCTCGTTCAGGCTACTCACACAAGCATGAGCTACCACAAGTTCAAGAGAACCTGTTCTGCAGGAACACAGGAATCTCTTGCTCTGTCTCACTCAGCTCTCAGGAACTCATCAGCCAAGTCTCAAAAAAACACAAAGCTTTTCACAAGGGATTTACAATTCCTAGTCTCCTCTACAGAGCGTTTTGTTTAAATTTTATTTTAAGTCATAGTCTCTAATAATTTTCATTTACTTCCAGTCTCCTTCCTTTAATCCACCATTCAGTGTTCTACTGACATAGGTAAATCAATGCAAAAGTTTTTATTTTGACTTACCCAGCAATAATTTTAAAAGTCTGCATTTTAAAAGATTTTAAGCACAACAGCATACCACTACTAAGTTGCTCAAGTAGATGAAGCTGCTCTGTCTAAACTAAAAAACTAAAAAAGTTTTTTTCAGATACAATCGAAAACCCAAATTGGACATGACTTCATCAGCATTTACGACTGCTAACTTTAATACTTTGCTGATGAAAGCACTAATGCTTGCCATGAATGTTACTGTTATATATACACACAACATTCCTCAAAGCAATTTCCTTTCAAATTCAGCTCATTCCTTCCCCTTATCTGTTATTTGCATTTTTCTCTTGCCTTCTTTTCCAGTCTCACATTCCTCCTGCTATCACTCACTGCTCTTTTCAGGAGCTTAGCTGCATCTCTTGATGGTCCGCCTGTTTCTCCCCTCCTTCTAGGTGCTGCCCTTGCTAACAGGGAAGCAGGAGGCAAGAGACACCTTGGCACCAGCCAGCTCCCTTTGCTCCACATGTCTGTGGGCAAGGGGGTCTCCAAGAGCCATTGCCTGTCAATGCAGCAGCCATAGGAGCTGCTCCCAGGAAAGAAAGTCATCCGCTTCTGGTCTCCTCACCACTAGGAGATAAGATTTACCCACCTATATTACAGTTCTGAAACACACCAGCAATACCATAGTACACCTAACCAGACTAGCTTGATGTATAAGTATGGCGCAAGAAGAATGGGAAGAGAGGCGAAGTGTAAGATTACCTGTCACCGCTTTTACAACAGGATGAGACTTTAGGACCCAGTTAACTGCATCAGGTCATGTAAACTCTACTTTAAGGGAATACAGACACACAAAGACCAGAAAATTTAGTTCTCTGTGTGCTGGCAGAAAAGGGTAACCCACCTCCACTATTAAAGAAATACCTAAGTGCCTGGATAACTCTGACAATAACAGACAAATAGAGCTGAGCTTTCTTTATTACATGACAAAGACAAACAAGCCACAAGCTATAACTGAAAGCCTCTAGGTAATAATTCCTGACATTTTTTCAATAAAATAATGCAGGACCAAAGCAGAAAACACACAGTAAAAAAATCAGTAGATTTATCTGAGTTCCAACCACTACACTACCTTGAAAATAAAAGCAGCAACCATGTCTTTGTTTATAAGTAAAAAAGACAAAACCTCCTTTTCCACTAATTAATTACCCCCAAGGTCATTCAAACACCTCCTTTCTATTTAGCTGTTCAGGTTAGTTAATACTTTCTTATAGCATACTTTGATTTTATTCACTCCTAACTCATTTATATTAGTCACTTTTGACTTTTCATGTTTGCTTACAGCAAACAGGCTTTACAGAAAAAAAACCCAGAGCAATCTTCAAGACCGAATCAAAGAAAGTCTCACCAGCAACCCTTCTAAATAACCATCTATCATTTGTACCATGCAGTAGATTAGACCCATAAGATAACAAGCTTTCAAACACTTGATGTAATTTGTCTCAGGGTTGATGAGATCTGAAATATCTCACAACATTTAAGTTCACTAGATTCCTGAAGAAATCAGTAACTATATTATGAAAGTTATCAAATAACATTCAAAGCATTAAACAGGTGATAAAAGGAGAATTTTCTGTGCTGATCTACAGCAGAGCACAAGAAAGCAGTTCAGCAGCTCAAAATGCAAGCATTTTCATTTTGAAAGCCAAAATAAGCCACCAAAACAAACCAAATGTTTCCAATAGTAATAAGGCAAAGCACGTCCCTCCCAAAACCACAATTTGTCAGTGTCTTTAACAAAGCAGAAATACAGATGGCTCCACATCTAGCCAGTCTCAAGAAATGCAGCAAAAAGAAAAAGGGAAGAAAACGGCTTTTCAGTTTTCCTTGACAAGAGCATTACAGATTTTTCTCCGCTGAGGCAGTAGGAACAGCACAAGTCTCTGCCACAGAGTCCCTCGTGCTCCCTTTTTGTTGCTCTAAGCCTCCATGTGTGGCTCAATGGTAAAACTGTCAAGTCAAATCCTTGTCACACATTGCAGGACTGCGCTCTGCTCATGGAATACTACTCTGATTGGTTGGCAGTCAGGTTGACCAAGCACATGCATTGTAGCCTTAAGCAACCAAACTCATCACAATGATTTGTACAAAAGGCACATCAGAAGCATGTGTTCAAAGAGAGGGAATAAAATTTATTTTTTATTTTTGCTGGTTTGGTTTTTTTTTTTTTTAAAGGAGGCAAATTATGCTTTTCAAGCAAAAGAGAAATAAATCTTACACTCTTCATAACCATATCATTTCACATAATAGTATTAAGGACTGTGTGTAATCAATGCACATAAGAAAGCTTTGCTTTAACATGAAATTGTATAACTTTCCCCCTTGTCAAAATTATGCAAGCTGCTACGCAAAAAATGGCACGTCCCTTTTTAGCAACAGCTGCAGCACCAGAGGGTAACAAGGATCAATTCAAGGAACACCAACAAAAACCACATTTAACAGGATGACTGAACACATTCCTCTGCAACTGAGGCAGTTCCCTATGTACAAAATCTTTATTACTACAAGCATTAACATTAAAAAAAAAGGTAGCATAAGTGGGCAACACTGCAAATTGATTTAATCATAAATTACAGCTGCAACCCCTATTTCATTTTAGAACTGCTTGAAGGAGAGATGTACAGTACGTGCAACTACTAGCAGACACAGATTTAAGCAGGAAATGAGATCTGTTCATTCCCCCTGCAGGCTCTCAATACTGAACGCCACAAAACAGCAGAAAGGTAAGAAGCTGAAAGCTATACTGTTTCTCACAGCATGTCAGAGGGCTTAAATACAGCTTAAAATTTGTCTTGGGTGCCTTTATCTTAGAGGAACTGAAGTCTAAGTGGTTAGAATACTATCTTTAACCATCTATCTTCAACTACAAAAAAAGCACCACATCTGCCACGTAAAATTGTTAACTTCTACTAACAGTATTTCTATTACCAGACAAATGACATAAATGCTTCTTTTACTGAGACTACCAGCTGTCATATACAAAACATTTTCATTGCTTCTGTTTCTTCTTTATTCAACATCAAATACTTGAAATTGGGAGGGGCTCTTTTCAAACATTTGTTCTTGTTTCTATCCAAACAGTTTGAAACATTTAAGTAATTAAAAAGGTTGTTCATCCTTTTCTAATATAAAAATATGTAAATTTAAAACCTATGTTAAGATAATTAATCATTTAGATAGGTATAGAGAGTTCCTACCTGGTTTATTATGAGTGTTGTAGTTTGAAATGCATAGAGAAACCCTGTCCCATAATTAACAATTTAGACCACTACTTTAATAAAGCTTTTGTGTTTTATAAATATCCCCATGTCTTAAAACTCTATTAATTTTATTTTTTAATGTAATGTACGATGACCGTAGGAAGAGGGAAACATTTTAGGAAAGGGAAGTTGTTTAAACACTAGAGTACATATTAGGATTTCTTGAAAACCATACAGGCCTGATGAAGCAAGAGCAATACCCTATGCAATCTGCCACATGGAATAAACAACTCAAGCCCTCCTCACCCAAATAACCACAAATTTAAAGGCAGGTTTTCCTGGATTATAATTTAAAGAGCTTGGTTTTGCAGATTCATAAGTGGTCTTCAAACTATTACCTGCACCATAATTCTAAGTCATAGAAATACTATTTCCCACAGTGTCTTGGCTTTTGTTCACATTTTTAGATAAAAGACACACATCACCATTAAATACAAGGTCTTGCCAACATTGATAATTTTTTTCTTATTTTTTCCTGAAACAAAGAAGCCGTCTTTTTTGTTGGAGAGAGGAGGGAAACAAAACCCCAAATAACATCTACTTATACCCTACAAAACCCTAAATAGAGAATCCTTAACAAAACTCAGGACAGTGGTCTAGAAATGCTTGTCAACATCCACCAGGAGCACTAGATTAATATGCCAACCACATTATCCATAATCTGCTTCAAGCAGCTTATGCAGCTCTGGATTTCTATCAGAGACGCAAATCAAAGCTGTTGATTTGAATGCAAACAAACAACCAAAAAACAATAAATCCTTTCCATTCATTCATTAGCCACCAAAATTCAACTATAATTTTCTTGTCCAACACCAAATTTTGAAATCTACATACAGGATCCAACTCCCCACTCCTGGTATAAAACAACTGCAGGAGATCAGCAAGAATTATGATTGAATGGTCTCTGCAACTGGGCTTGAACAGTCTCTTGTCAAATGAAATATGAACAAGAAACAAAAAGGTCCTCCTTGCTAAAAAAGAAAAATTATTTGCATATGACTTCTTTTCAACTAAAAATATAATTAAGGTTTGAAAAATGTATATTAATTTCATTAACACAAAATACAGTCTTAAAATATCTAGAAGTTCACTATACAATTAAATATATCCAGGATGTTCTAATGTGTAAATGTTAAAAATAACATTTGGTAGTTCTAAAAGACTATACTGCAACCAAAACTAGATACTCTTGGAGTATAAGCAACAACATTAAAGAGTGCTTTTAAACAACCGGTGGTTAGTTTTGCAGAAAACATGAACTCTACTAACAACTACAAAACTGTAGGACTTTAATAAAAACAGGACAGAAAACTTACCAGCTATCAAAACTGAGGTGGAAAGAGTAGTATTAAGAGAATGTATTATGCAACTTAACTCTCAAACCCTAGGTAGATAACGTTCTTAAGCATATGCCTGATTAAGCACCTGTGTAACATTACAGGCATTTCGCTCAAATAATTAAAATTAGATATTTGTTAGGTAGCCCATTTAATCAAAGACTATGTTATTACTTATACAATCTACTAACCTGTTAATTACATTTTTCTACGCAGTCTCACATTTTAATTACGTTATCTGGTTTCTTGAAGACCACTTTCTTCAGTAGAGAGTTTTGGGAAATGAATATGCACAAGTGTTTCCTATGAGGAAAGCATGCTAAAGGTTTACCAAACTAAAATTCTGCATTTGAAACTATTTAGATTTATTAATTGTGGCTACTTTGAAAATGAGTTTTTCTCACAGAAACCTTTCATGACATCCCTTTCAGCTTCTCAGATCAGGGGTGCATATATCCATACACAAAACTAAATGCATTCCAGTTCTATCTGAAGATAATGAATATCTAGAAGACAGAAAGATAGGACTAAGTGGGATTATTACTTCCTGGCTCAGCCTCTGTGATGTATCTGATCTTTCCTGTGCTCAGCCCTCACTCTTCCCTCCAATCTCCCACCTTCCTCTACCTCCCCTTCACTACACAAGGCAAACCTGCTTACTGCCCTGAAAAATAACACTAAACCCAACAGAGATACCCTTAAACACCCAGCTTTACTCTGTGGTCACTGATCTTCCTCCTTTCCAGGCCTCGGTGGTTTAGAGCTCCCCTTTTTCACTTTTCCAGCTCCGCCTGCAGCTCCTTCAAACTCTGCTCCTGCACTTTACATGCTACAGCATCTGCTCTTAAAGACTGTAAAGGCTTTCCTACAGCGCAGCACTCATAGCCTATACTCAGCCTCCCTATTCTAGTGGCTGGTCGGTCACCTGGGACACATTCAGCGACACTGCTCTTGCCCCTGCTTATCTTCCACAACTCTCCAACTCTATGTATGCCTCCTTCTTCTCCAGGTACCTTTTCAACAAGGCCTCCTCTGATTTTCTGCAGCTTTATTTTCCACTTGCTATCAGAAGACTATCTCCTGCTCCCACTTGGCACCCACGTTTTTTGGCAACATGTTCAGTTTTCAAACTTTCATACCCTCCTCTAAAATTATTACTCTGGTTTGGAAGAACAACCTCATAGATACATCTAGTGAATTCAAGATAGATAAGAGCAATAAAGAAGGCTCTTCTGTTCTCTCCTCTTACAAAAGAAAGATACCCTATGTATGCATTTAGTTGTGTTTGTCTTACGCCCGTAACTAGCACAGACTTCAAAGTGGCACAGGTCAGGTCAGCCAGTTACAGACACATGGTCACTGCCCACCAGCCAAACATCAACTCTCTTTATGGCTGCTTTAAGAATATTTCAGATGCAGATTCAAATGTGATGGTGACCATGGTTACTAACTTTGATCAGCAAGTCATTCAGCTCTGCAATCATATCCTCCCTACCAAAGGAGTTACTAAAACAGTTACAGCTGCCTGAGATACAACTATGCCACATGAAGTCTGTGGGTGTCATGGCTTTCAGGAAACGAGCTGTACAAAGTTCAAGGGTTAATTAGTATTCAAGTTCTTTTTGCCTTTTTTAAATTATCTGTAGGTGTTCTTGTTGGTTTTGTTTTTAAAGTCATTTGCAGCAGGAGACGTTTAAGTAAGAGAGCAGCAATTGTCTTGGTTTTGTGGGCAATTCACACAAAAAATGCAGAAAGGCAGGTAGAAGTTAACATGGAACCTTCCCAGGAATAGCAGTAAGTCAAAGAACTGAAGAAGGGAAAACAAAAAAAGTAAGACTGCAACAACACATCCTTGCCAGCCAACCCTAAAATTGTCTTGCAGACCAGCAAGTACAAAGAATTGAGAGGTTTCAAAGTCTGACTACACAGCCCTATGGCCCCTTTACAACAGCCTGAGGATCAGAATCCTGAAATCAGTACTACAGTAAGTATAACATATTTGGAGCAGCAAGAAATTAAACCTCACTGGAAATTAAGAATTGCATTTTTTCCAGAACAGGAACAGGCAGATGGTTAAAAATACAGTGTTAAATAAAAGTGATTTCTGAATTTTACCTGCTCTTTGTGCTTGGTGTTCTACAGAAGCAAATTCTTTCAGCTGCACACAGCTGAAGGCTTGACAATATACAACAGAACTATAAACTTCACAGGCAATGCAGTTTGCAGACTTAACAAAACAGGGGGAGATCAAAGCACACCACAAGAGCTAGGGACACAGGTAATTAGAAAGAACTTCACCTTGCCTTTCTGAAGGGAAAGGTAGGGTGAAAGTCAGATGACAAGAACACCAGAGACATCAAAAACAGTGTTCAAAGGATGAAATAAGAGCTTTCAGACACGATGTTTGGGCCACAGACATGACAAGGAAGTCATTACTGAGTGTCAGTCTGAGCCCAGTCATTTTGAAGAGATGTTTCAAGCTGCCATCCCAGGTGACAGACACTATTCTCACACATACAGTTGTAGGTGGAAGCATTTCCATATGCCCATACAAAACAGCATCAATGCTTCCTCAACTTTACAAAGACCACGCAGACAGACTACCCCAATCTAGATGACAGCTTGACTCAGCAGTGACTACGTTTCTCTTCCTCATCCCATCATCAGAATGATGGAAAAGAGTCACATAAGAACTAAAACTACAAAACCAGCAGTAAACTCTATCCCCTGAAAAACAAGCATTCCAGAAACACAAATTCAGATCTCACATCAATATGATTAGGAAGCTAGGAAAGTCAGGCACCTTGTTGGCTATTCCAGCTAGAAGAAAATGATAAGTAGCAAGGTCTGGTATTTCTTGTTTATGCAGAAGTCCTGTTCCCAAAACAAAGTAAGACTAAAACATCAAAAGATTACTTTGTTGCTCAGAGCCCTCAAGAATCTGCTCAGACAGCAACTTGTATTCCTGTTCTCTAAGCTTTCCAAGGGGACCAAGCAAATGAGCAGCGGCTCAGGACACACTGCCTTCTCCAAATGAATCGTGTTTCCCCCCCATCCATATCTACTGCTGTGAGAACCAGTGTTTAGCAAAGTCCATATCAGACAAGAGTGCATTCCTGAGCAGCAATGTCTCCCCTTGCTTTCAGCAGTCTTATACTCACAGATGGCTCGTTTTTGCTTGCCACAATTGTTTGGGTATAGCCACTGCTGTTTTAGTTCAATCTACCACAGCTGCATTATAAAAATTACTGATTAACATGCATTCACTAATCATCAATAAACATGTTACCACAGGACTTAAGTTCTAAGTCTCAGAATTTAAACAAGAATGTCTCTAATAGCAGAAAGGAATCCACTCACAACCTCCTCCCTGATCTCATCCTGTCCTTATCTCCATCATCAACCATCCTGACATCCTTCCAAGAATCCAGATGCTTCTGCGAATATACTGCATCTCTCCTGCTTCTCACAGTAAATAAATGCTTACAAGATTCAAACCTCCAATCTTCACTTCCCAGTACCCAGGCTATCCTGCTATGGATACACTTGAGTTTTTGGAAGGAAAAAAAAAAGCCTTAAAAGCTTCAATAACACATCTTCTCTAAATAGAGACGTTACTTTCTTGTTAGGGATGCATGTAGAAGATAAGCAAGTTAATCAGACCTCTGAACATGTCACCATCCTGTACTGTATAAAAAACTGGAACAGCATTAGCACTGCTGACTCGTGGTATTAACACTAAATTAGTGATTAGCCTTAAGCCTCAGCTGCAGGAATCAGTCTGTTACCTTCTGCTTCTTCAGAAACCTCCTTTCTGCGCTTCAGCGTAAAAGTTAACAACAAACTTTCAACGCTGCAATATCAAAATAAATAAAATACTCTAACATTTTAGAATCTTTTTAAGTTGTCTGTGGTGCACTGTAGTAACATTTACACTGTTATTGTTAACATCCCCAACTATTTTATCATTAGTAACTCACAAATCATTCCCATTACCTCAAGTTACTAATATTGCCAGCTAATTCTACAATAGCTATGAGAAACACTATTGAAGTTAGAAAGTCTTTCTGTTTGCAGGATTTGCCACCTGCAAATGAGCTGGATGAAAGATTGGTCCTCTAGCTATGCATTTGTTATCCTAAAGATGTTATACTTTCATATCTGATGCATTAGAAGGATAAAGTCAGTTAGGGTTAATGCAGCACTCTGTACCCTTCAAAGTTCATGGATACTTGGTGCCTGGGAAAGGCTCCCTGCAGTAGCCAGTTCACCACGATTGCTACGCTCAAACTTCTGACCAGGGTGTTATCTTCCAGCACTGCCCCAGGGTCCACTGATTCAACACAGACCACACCTTTACCAATTACTCTTCCTCTTCAGTGATCCACATAATTAGAGTAACCTATTTAACCACCCTTACTTTTTTGATGAAGCCTAGAAGAAAGAGTAATGGTGAATTCAATTCATCCTGACCTATCAAAAATTTCTAATCATAAACAGAAGGGAGAGACACTGGCACTGTGAATATGCAGTTCCTCTGTTCTACTGTAATAATAAAATTGTAAGATGCTATTTTACTACAAAACAAAGTACAGGACCAGGGCAGGAAGAAGTCAGATGTCAAAACAAAAAAAATCTAAAATGCTATTTAGAGTAGCTGTACAAAACACAGCTCAGTACACAACTCCGTCAAATGTATCTTCCCAGATTTTCAATCCAAGGAATCATTCCCTACCTATAGATGTATCACTTAAAACACTAGTAGGTTTTCCTCTTAACTGTGAAAACAATGAAAGAGAGATGTTAGTTCTGAACACTCTCACTAATTTTAGTGAGATTTCAGAGAAGTCTGAAAGCTTGTCACTCTTTTGGCAAAGGATTCTTTTACATATTTCAGGGAGATATTTAAAAGCTTTTTTGAAATCTCAGGCTCACTGGAGAACGGCGACTACATTTATAATGATTAAATAAATACGTGCTGTCACATTGTACTATTCAAAAATGAAGGGAAAAGTCAGCGGATAACAGACGAAGCTTCAAGATGCCAGAAAAGGCCTCTCAAGACACAGCATGTGCCATTTTGGTGATTATTTAAAACACCACAGTGAAAGTAATACATTAAAGTAGGTTTTCCCACTAAAAAACTATTTAATCCATAGTGTAACAACTGGAAGGAAAAGTTTAGAGAGGAAGGTTGAATTTTGCTTGATGGATTTAAAAAAAAAAAAAGATCACTTTCAATTGCCTGAAAAGGTGTTTTCATTTTTAATTAGCCTACTAATTGATTACCCAAGAGACATTTGTTGATGAAAGCAGTTCCAAAGAAAAGCCTGCACCTCTACCACAGCTGTCCCAAACTTTACATTTCACATATCAAAAGATGATTATGCTTTTTTGCAACATATAGCTGACACAATTTGATGACTGGGTTACAACCTCTGAGTCTGGAAGAATATGAGAAAATGAGAAGCTATCAAATCAGCTCGAGATATATTTAAGAAACAGCAATGTGAAAATAAGCGTTAAGTACACACTCCAGTACCACTATTTGGACTTGGAACTTCAGTAACACCTCCAAATGAATTACTACTACTGGATATTCCTCGATTAGTAAGAGACAGAGAGGGATGCCAACCCTCATTATACCTTAGGACATAAGCAACGGATGAGGGAAAGGCTGTGGATGTAGTCTTCCTGGACTTCAGTAAAGCCTTTGACACGGTTTCTCATAGCATTATGCTTCAAAAACTGTCAGCCTCTGGCCTGGACAGCCGCACACTCTCCTGGGTCGAAAACTGGTTGGATGGCCGGGCCCAGAGAGTGGTGGTCAATGGAGTTAACTCCAGCTGGAGGCCAGTTACAAGTGGGGTTCCCCACGGCTCAGTACTAGGTCCAGCTCTGTTCAATGTCTGAATCAATGACCTGGATGAAGGCATTAAGTGCACCTGTAGCAACTTTGCGGATAACACTAAGCTGGGTGGAAGCGTGGATCTGACCGAGGGTAGGGAGGCTCTGCAAAGGGATCTGAACAGGCTGGACCACTGGGCTGAGACCAATGGCATGAGGTTCAACAGGGCCAAATGACAGGTCCTGCACTTGGGGCCCAACAACCCTATGCAGTGCTACAGACTCAGAAAAGTCTGGATAGAAAGCTGCACAGAGGAGAAGGACCTGGGGGTGCTGGTTGACAGCCGACTGAACATGAGCCAGCAGTGTGCCCAGGTGGCCAAGAAGGCCAATGGCATCTTGGCTTGTATCACCACAAGAAGGATGTTGAGGCTCTGGAGCGTGTCCAGAGAAGAGCAACGAAGCTGGTGAGGGGGCTGGAGAACAAGTCTTACAAGGAGCGGCTGAGAGAGCTGGGGTTGTTTAACCTGGGGAAGAGGAGGCTGAGGGGAGACCTTACTGCTCTCTACAACTACCTGAAAGGAGGTTGTGGAGAGCAGAGAGCTGGCCTCTTCTCCCAAGTGACAGAGGATAGGACAAGAGGGAATGGCCTCAAGCTCCATCAGGGGAGGTTCAGGCTGGACATCAGGAAAAAAATTTTTCATGGAAAGGGCCACTGGGCACTGGAACAGGCTGCCCAGGGAGGTGTTTAAGGAACGGGTGGATGAGATGCTGAGAGGCATGGTTTAGGGATTGTCAGGAACGGTTGGACTCAATGATCCAGTGGGTCCTTTCCAACCTAGTGATTCTATGATTAAGTAAAGGGCTCTTCACTCTGATGAGCTTGTCTAATACAGCCAAATTCCATGTTCTTCTTTCACTGATTTCATAACAAACCTTCCATTTTTCACATTTAGATATGAAAACAAAAGCATTAGTGTCAGCTTTAACACTGAACTTTCTCCATCTTTCACCTGCAAAGATTCTGCACTGTAATAGGTATGCAACTACAATTATTTAAACCAATTTGCACAGACAGGATATTTAGGTAATTAAGGAGAGTTTTAAGTTCATTCTGAATTGTGTTATCTTTGCAATACTAATAGGCGTAAAAAAAAAAACAAAACACAGTCCACACACAAAAATCTTTATGTACCTTTATGTACCTTACGTACCTTACTAGGCATACAAACAAAATTTGTACTCTTAAAAGTACTCTTAATTAAGAGTACTTTGCAAGTCATTTCTGCCTCTTTGTAAAGGAGCTCCAAAGAAACTTAGAACTGTGTCTTGATCATGCATTGCTAGAGAATATATTGGAAAAGTAGACTGGAATCTCACTTTAAATCCTCATCTTCCACAACAGTAAAGGAAGGCACTGTAAAAGAATTGCTTCTGTACAGAGCAGATAATATAAATAAGATCAGATTGGGGGAAGCTGGGATGGGAAAGCAACTTAAATAGCAGTCTGCTACACAACAGTCCTCAGCAGCTTTCATTCATAACACAGTGTTGAAATTCAGATGGTGACTGAGGTTACCAACATCCGAATTTGAACAATTCTCATATAAAACACTCTCTGTCCTAACATTTTGCCTCTATGAAACAGCTGCTAAGATGTTTTCTTATTAGCCACCATTAAGAGAATAAGTGAGTTATTCTTCGGTATCTAAATCAAGGAGAGGCCACTTAAACAAGAAAAGTAATAGTGTGGTTAAAGAAACAGAAAACGCACTCAGCTCATATAGCAAGAGATGGAAGGAGAAATAGATCACTCCAATATGCAGCACTCTTTTACAGGTCCTTCAGTCAGGCAGCACTGACTTTATTACACTGTCTACTCCTCCACAATACTCTTCCCAAAAACTGGTCAGTTCTATACCAGACCATGACCAACGGTGTAGCCCAACACACAAAACTAGTATCTGCACTTAAACAGAAAAGTTCCCTCCTCTCTGCTGCACATACATACACAAAAAAACATATATCGGGTGGACAGCGTCTCCACACCACAGGCTAGTTTTCCAAATTTCTCAGTATTAATATCAAAAACTACACAGCTCAGAAGAGCTTACACGTCACTGTTTCATGGCTTTCTCTAGATAGGAATTAATATGTATACAAAATGTTTTGTTTTCCCTTAATCTAGTAAAACCTTTGGCTCTATCTCCCAGAGTAACCCACTTTCTCAGGCTGGATTTACCACTCGATAAGCAGGATATCGACGCTACGTCAATGGCTCTCTTGGGCAGGATGCTCTCCTCGTTTTAAGAGGGAAGATTCAGCCCTACCCCAAAACACAATTTCACAAACCTCACGCATCACATTCCTGGGGAAAAGGCAAGACAGCGTGCCTGCCTGTGCGACTGTGCATGCCCACATGGATTCACACACACAGACGCACGCAGAGCCATCTTTTGTGGGAGGCATCCATTGTAGCATCCTAATTATTATCTTGATCGATGCGTGTCGAGGCACGTAGAGCAGGTCCTTTACATGGGGGAGTAGTGGGGGGGGGCTGTGCGCGCACAGTATACCTACATGTCCAGGCGCCCCGTGCACCGAACTGGGGATGCCCTCCCTTTCCCCGGCAGAGCCGCCCTCCCCCACCAGCCGTGCGGGGGGGAGGGGGAGTGGGGCGCGCGCCGTAGGTGGGGGGCAGCACCGCCCACCTGGCCTCCCACCCCCCCTACACCCCTGTGCCCCGCGGCCGCTCCCTCACCTCGGCCGGCCGGGCAGCCACCGCGGCGCCGATGAATAGAAGCGGAAAGGAGGGGGTGGCCGGTCTCCCTATCGGCGTTAGCAACGTTCACCTCCGGTTTTCGCCGGGTCCTCGCCGCCCGGCGCCTGATATCAGCTCGCCTCCCCTCCCCGCCCCTCGCCGCTGACGCAGCGCCGCGCCTCACCGCGCGCCATGGCGCCCGCACGCGCCCTCCTCCCCCGCCCTGCGCGCCCCCTCCCACCGCGCGGCACGTGATCGGCGCGCTTCCCCGGCTTGGGGTGTGGGGGGCGGCCGGGGTGCGAGGAAAGAGGTTACTGCAGTGCCCTTGGGGGGTGGGTGAGTGTGAAACATCCTTGGAGGTGTTTAAAAGGCGGGTAGATGAGGCGCTTGGGAACACAATTTAGTAGTGGACAGGTACGGTCGAGGTTGATGATCATAGAATCATAGAATGGTTTGAATTGGAAGGGACCTTAAAGAACATCCAGTTCCAAACCCCCCTGCCATCGGCAGGGACACCTCCCACTAGACCAGGCTGCCCAAGGGCCCATCCAACCTGGCCTTGAACACCTCCAGGGATGGGGCAGTCGCAACTTCCCTGGGCAACCTGTGACAGTGCCTCACCACCATCATGGTGAAAAAATTCCTCCATGCGTTTAGTCTTAATCTACTTCTCTCCAGTTTATACCCATTCCCCCTCATCCTATGACTACAAGCCTTGGTAAAAAGTCCCTCAGCTTTCTTGTAGCCCCTTCAGGTACTGGAAGGTCGCTATAAGATCTCTTCAGAGCCTGCTCTTCTCCAGGCTGAACTGGCCAAACTCTCTTTGACTGTCCTCATAGGGAAGGTGCTCCAGTGCTCTGATCATCCTTGTAGCCCTCCTCTGGACCTATTCCAACAGCTCTATATCCTTCTTACATTGAGGATTCCAGAACTGGATGCAGTATTCCAGATGAGATCTCACAAGAGAGGAATAGAGGGGCAGAATCACCTCCCTCGACCTGCTGGCTACGCTTCTTTTGATGCAGCCCAGGATACGGTTGGCCTTCTGGGCTGCAAATACACATTGCCAGCTCATGTCGAGCTTCTCATCAACCAGCACCCCCAAGTCCTTCTCTGTAGGGCTGCTCTCAATCACATTATCCCCCATCCTGTATTGAAATCGGGGATTGCCCTGACCCATGTGTAGGACCTTGCACTTGGCCTTGTCAAACTTCACGAGGTTCACACAGCCCCACTTCTCCAGCCTGTCCAGGTCCTCCTGGTGTGGCAATTGCACCACTCAGCTTTGTGTCTTTTCCAATGTAATGATGCTATGATTCTATGCCACTGCTCACCAAACTGGGGGCCGATGGAACTCAAGTTAACAGCAGGAGCATGTCTTCTGAAGGAAAACATTCAGCTCTGTTCCCCAGCACTGACCACCACCGGTCACAGCACCCATGCATCCATCTGCAAGAAGACCTACATGCCAGTGAGCTGGAAAACAACCAACTCAAATGAGTTCTTGCAAGAAGACAGAACTCACCCTTGACTAGGCTGTGCTTCTCACCCATGCTTTATAACATGTGGTCCTTCCCTCTGTGCTGGGGAAGTACTAGGTAGGCAACTGTTGTGACATCAATGGGACCGAGGAGGCTGGGCACAGAACGGAGTCACTGCCAGGGGACAGTGATCATCCTAGGAATCATGGAATCACTTTGATTGGAAAAGACCTTTAAGATCATCAAGTCCAACTGTAAACCTGATGCTGCCAAGTCCTGATACAGCTGATTTCTCATGAGCAGATTTCAACGTTTCCACTAATCGTGAAGAGCTAGCCTTATTTGGAAACACAAAACCAGGCAACACAAACCCAGAGATCACAGAATCACGGAATTGTTTAGGTTGGAAAAGACCTTTAAGACCATAGAGTCTAACCATAAACCAAACACTGCCAACTCCACCACTAAACCATGTCCCTGAACACCACGTCCACAAGGCTTTTGAATCCATTGCACGGACTTCTCAGTGCTGTCTGGCCAAGATAAGTTTGTTGCTCCAGAGGTCAGAGGAGCAGGGATTCAGTGCATTAATAATATGACGCATGTGTCCAAAATAATGTAACTCTGCTGAAACTGTCAGATTACAAGAGGGGTTTGGGAAGATAGCATGAACAGAACTCTTTAATTCCATTGTTAGGTTAAAAAGTCATTTATGTCCAAACTTTGACAAAGGTCTGTTGGCTACAGAAAAAGAGATCAATGTGCTGATATCCTTCAGGTCATACTAAAACACACTTGATTCCTTGTGAGCTCAAAGATCAACTCTAATAGCTCTGTGTTGTAGGACTAAGGTTCATGCTAACTTAATTTTTTTCTCATAAATAGTGTAATACTAAGTATTCTTTGCACTTACATTTCAAAGAAAGACAGATTTTTTTTTCCTGCAGTCTTACATGGTGAAAATTGTTCTGCAATGTATAGTAGTAGAGAACAAGATATGTTAATGGAATAAGATTAGAATTTGTCAGCAAATTCTTAAAATTAATAACTCAGCTTCCTGCATTCTTTGCTTCCACAAAAAATGAAGAAATGGACCTAGAAATTGGTTGTGGGTTTCTGCTTTCACTTTTACTGACAGTTTTATGGAATGACCAACAGCCTTTGGGCCTTTTTTTGGTGAGAAATTTTTCATCCATGTTTTGTTGTGTTTATTTACTAGGTATTTTGAAAGAGGGAAGGCAACTTTAAAATACACAATGTAATTCAATAAAAATATTTCCCTCCTTAGTTGCTTAGGATAGGGATATGCTATTAAAATCCTCGTCAGAAAGTCTTTTAGGAGAAGAAATATAAAGACAGATAACATCTTATAGGCAGAAATATAAATTCAAACAGAAATCCTGCAATAAATTATTGCCTTTGCAGGTCACCTCCAATATTGTTTAGAAATAGATTTGCTTTTCGTTTTCCTTTTTTTTTACTGTTTTTTTTTTCATGCCATCTTTTATATCTGGATGGATCTATGCACAAAACCAGCAAACAAATAGACACTTTCTCTTTAACTGAGGTTGTGAGGCTTACAGAAATCTCAACAAAAGATGCTTGCTTGTCACTAGTGCTTTTTCTGCATATTAATCTCAGTGTGAGTTTGTGTATCCATTCCTTCTTTCCTGTATCATGCTTACAATGCAAATTTTTAGAAGGATGTTGAACTTTAGTAATATAACTGTTCAC
Source organism: Cuculus canorus (assembly GCF_017976375.1). Taxonomy (NCBI): domain Eukaryota; kingdom Metazoa; phylum Chordata; class Aves; order Cuculiformes; family Cuculidae; genus Cuculus; species Cuculus canorus. The sequence continues at coordinate 17,329,979 of NC_071441.1, forward strand.
ATCAATAACTTTAAACATATACAGTGGGGGATCTTGTAGATTACATTACATATAACTGAATATATGTGCAATAGATACATACATACACATTCCCACCTGCCACAACGGACCTGTAGCTCCCCTTCGGTATTTTGGATTGCCATGATAATTCTTACAGTAAAGACCATACCCCATTTGCAGTCATGGTAGCATACAGGAAAAAGAAATGCTTTCTTTGCACAATATTGTATAAAGAGGGAATGGAAAAGTGAAAGGTCTGGCATCTTAGCCTGTATTTTCACATCTTCTGTCTCTGGTATCTTAAAGCATTCAATGCTTTCCAAGAAATACCAAATGGGAAAGAACCTCAACAAATTATCTTGCCCATCTTGCAGTGAGGCAAGACCAAGACTGAGAGATGTTTGTCTAAGCTGATTTTTCTTAAATTTCCAGTGAGGGAGATGTCCACGGGCTGCCCAAGTGAGCTTTTAGATTATTTTTTTTTCCAATGAAAAAGGAGTAAAAGGAAAGGTATCAACTTCTCATGGTGCCATGGTCATGAATACTGAATGCTAAATGACAAGCACACTAGTGAGCATGCTAAATAGAAGCATGCTGTGTAGCTACAAGATAGACATTTGACCATGCATTTGGCAGTCCCTGTGCATTGTATTCCAGACATCATATGTTCAAGTGACATATGATGTACTTAGTAATGTAGAATTGTAGAATGGTTTGGGTTGGATGGGACCTTTAACAATAAACTAGTTCAACCCTCCTGCTAGGAGCAGGGACATCTTACAGTAGATTGGGTTGCTCAAAGCCTCATCCAACCTGACCTGGAACACTTCCAAAGATGGGGCATCCACAGCTTCTCTGGGCAACTTGTTCCTTTTCCCCACCATCCTCATCAGAAAAAATATCATTGAAATATATTTGTTACAGCTAGGGAACCTAGGACTTGTCACTAGAGAAAATCAAGAATTTAACAGGCAAATACTGGGGTTTGCAAGTAAAGAACTAGTGGTAGACATTTCAGGGGTACAGGTAAGGCCAGCAAAGAAGGAATCAGTTGTTTATCACTAATGGCTTGGGAGTACCTAACCCATCTAGATAAGAGAAACAACCTGCTCTTTGGAAGATTTATGTAACAGGCCAAAACGTAACAAACCAAGCATATGAAATCACAGCTACTGACCGTCTCACTGTACTTTTTTTCTTTCACTTCTGGAAAAGGGCAACCTTAGCGTTATTATTGAATTAGGTGTAATGAAAGAAAGGTGTAAAGAAAGAAACGTGCATCTTGCAGTTCCTTTTACTGACAGATTCTTTTAGAGCACATCGAGCAGCTATGTCAGGTACATCTGTTCTCCAGCTTTCTCTTCTTTAACCTCTCTCACCGCCTTTCACAGCATGAACAAATACAGCGTTGGCATCCTTTGCAGAGCCATGTTTGTCCTAGTAAAAGTAATGTCATCGTCTCCTCTCTATTGATGAGCTATTTGGTCCATCCATGTGACTTATTAGCAAAAGTCTTTGTGTTCCATTGTGGCAGGTTGACCCTGGCTGCTGCCACATGCCCGCCAAAGCCACTTTTCAGCTGGGCGGGGAGAAAAAATATGCTGAAAGACTTGTGGATCAAGATGAGGACAGGGAGGTCAGACCAATTACCATCACAGACAAAAGACTCCACTCAGGTAAGTTAATTTAATTTATTGCCCCCTAAAAAATTAGAGCAAGAGAATGAGAAAGAAGAAAAAAATTAAAACACCTTCCTCCAACCCTTCACTTCTTCCTGAGCTCAACTTCATTCCTGACTTCTTTAGCTCCTCCTCCCAAGCAGTGCAGGGAGATGGAGAATGGGGTCAGTCAGTCACACATTGCCTCTGCTGCTCCTTCCTCCTCACATTCTTCCTCTGCTCCAGAGTGAGTTCCCACCCACTGAAGACAGTGCTCCATGAATTTCTCCAGCATGGGTTGTTCCCACAACCTGCAGTCCTTCACAACCGCTCCAACATGCTCAGGTGTAGGGTACTCCACAGGCTGCAGGGTGGATATGTGCTTTACCAAGAACCTCCATGGGCTGCAGGGTGAATATCTGCCGCACTGTGGACCTCCGTGGGCTGCAGCAGTTCAGCCTTCAGGTCATCAGCACAGGCTGCAGAGGAATCTCTGCTCTGGCATCTGAAACACCTCCTCCCCCTCCTTCTTCACTGATGTTTGTGTCTGTAGAGTTGTTTATCTCACATATTCTCACTCCTATCTCCCAGCTGCTGTTCTGCAGCAGGTTTTACCCTTTCTTAGATATGTTATTACAGAGGCACTACCACCATCACTGTTTAGCTTAGCTTTGGCCGGTGGTGGGTCTGTCTTGGAGCTGGTAGGCATTGGCTGTCAGGCATGGGGGAAGCTTCTGGCATCTTCTCACAGAAACCACTCCTGCCGCTTCCCTGCTACCAAAACCTTGCCATGCAAACCCAATACATCCACAACTGGATAACAAAGTTCGCTTCACTCTTTTATATTCCTGTAGAAAAGCTAGAAAGATCTCCCTTTCTGATCAGCTTACTCCATGTGCAAAAAGATTATTCTGTTATCAGGGTTTTCATTACCTAACAGCATGTAACAGAAATAACAGTTCCTAGGCTGATGAAGGGGCTGGAGAACAAGTCTTATGAGGAGCAGCTGAGGGAACTGGAGTTGTTTAGCCCTGAGAAGAGGAGGCTGAGGGGAGACCTTATTGCTTTCTACAACTACATGAAAGGAGGTTGTAGAGATGTGGGTGCTGGCCTCTTCTCCCAAGTGACAGGGGACAGGACAAGGGGGAATGGCCTCAAGCTGCGCCAGGGGAGGTTCAGAGTGGATATGAGGAAAAAATTTTTCACAGAAGGGGTCATCAGGCACTGGCAGAGGCTGCCCAAGGAGGTAGTTGGGTCACCATCCCTGGAGGTATTTAAAAGGCGGGTAGATGAGGTGCTTAGGGACATGTTTTAGTGGCAGATAGGAATGGTTGGACTCAATGATCTAAGAGGTCTTTTCCATCCTAGTGATTCTATGATTCTAAGTCAACACCTCATTTTCAGTTTCCAGTTTCATAGCTGAAATCTCCCTTTTCCTTCCAAGTGTGAGTTTTGCTTTTCCACTCTGAACTTACTTTGCCTAGCCCCTACTCTCAAAGACTCCATGTTCTGTTTTCTGGTATGAAAACATTTTTGTGTGGTCATAGTAAATTTTACCAGTAGGTGAAGATTTTTGGAGCATTTCAAGATCATTTCATAAGCTTCTTTCATCTGACTCTTCCATTTCTTTACAAAATCTTACTCTCCAAGTACAGCATGGGGATTTATAAATACACCAAATGTTCCATAAATGATCCAAATAGAATGCTTTCTCTTGTAAAAAAAAAAAAAAAAAAAAAGAGAAGATGACAATAAACTCTGGATAATCCCTCCTTACATTGTTTTGAGGAGTCATATCATGTATATGGAGATCTTCAGACTTCACACAAGCAGAACTGCATTGTAAAGCACTAACATATATCTCCTCTTCCGACGTGTTGCTGTTGCAGTCAGATGTGTGATTGCCACACTGTCAGACATATCGATGTGCATAGGACTGCGTGCAGTCAGTAGTCTGGCCTCTGCAGGATGCATATCCCCTACTCCTTGTCTCCCTGTACAATGCTTTTTTTATCCAGTTAATTTGAAACCTGGCCTTGTGGCCCCTGTCCTCTTCCTGGCCCCATGACTTACTGCTCCTTCTGGCACCAAAGCTCATGGCCCCTCGCGGCTTTCCTAGTGTGAAATGAAATACTGCAGCAGTTGCATATGCTCTTTGCAGCAAAAAGTCAACCAGGCATTCCCTAGTCACAGTCTTCAGGAGTCAAGGAGGCCCTATGCACGGCAAACATGGTAAGAAAGAGGGAAAAGGCTCAGATGGAAAAATTTACCATTCAATTGCACTGAAAAACTTAAACCAAATTTACAAGTTAATACTTAAATGGTGAAGAGCAGAAACAGCTAAAGTAAGCAAGCTCAATTTATCTTAGCTCAACCTGTAGTGACAAGAACAAGTCAGCGTGAAGCAACTCTTGGTGTGGATTTAACTAGTCTATAACTACCCATGAGAATACCTTTATCCAATGACGAGTGTGAGGTAATTACAAGGGAATTACCCCTTTCATTTTTTTATAACAAAAAAAATTTCTGCTGCGCTTTTACCCTAACTTCTTGCAGAAATAAACACATTCCCCTTGCACATTACAGATTTTTTTCAGTAAATACCAGAACAGCTCTCCATGGCTCCCCTTAAATGCTTTCTTGATAAGTTTTTTGTCTGTGATATCTGCAAACACTTGATGGAGAATGGGTAGATACAGACCATTAATGAGCTTGAATCACTACCTGTCAGTCTGGTTCCTATTATGTCCCTGTTACCTCATGCCTCCTTTGTCAGCCCATAAACCTCATGCTTCTTATCACGAGACCGTCAATTCTCTGAACAGGAACCACCTTCCAGTCACAGGTAAGACCCGAATGGAAGGACAAACTTTGTCCTGAAATACCACACACAAATTACCACAGGTAAACAGTAATCCTGAAGCCAAGATTTCATTCCATGGCTTTAACACATCCAAAAGCACTGTAGATTATAGTGCATGTGACAGAAATGTTGCCTATACTGTGTTTTTGCAGGTAAAACTGGCTCACAGAATTATCTTTTCACTTGTCTACTACAGTAATTTTTAACATGGATATGTATCATGATATCTCAGATATCTGTGTATATTTATGACTACAAAACACAAATCTGATAATTGTTCTAATTAGTTCATAGCACTTCATTTGTTCAGTTGCTTTTTCACTTGAAAAGCAATGACCTCGTCTACTGGGCAGTTGTATTTTCAGAAACAGATTACTTTCTGCATTTTTACTCCAAAAATTCACAGCAAAAATTTCTTTTAAATTTCACTTGTAGCTCCCCCTATGTACCACTTGTATGATTCCCTTTGGCTGGAAAAGATCTGTCTGTACATCCTGACGGCACTGGCATTTGCTGCTGTGTGACCATGCCTATGCTTTTCCACTCCGGAGAAAGTGTCCATATAAGGAGAGCAGCTGATGCAGTGTGTTTCTGAAGTGAATGAAAACAAATTTCAAGTCTTCATTTCTTGCAGTCACTATCAAATAGCATTCTGTGTGAGGAAGAAGAAGGAGGGTTTGTTGCGGAGATAGTAAGAAGAACTTCTGAAGTTGCATCTGGAAACCTGGGGAATCTCCCTCAGCAGAATTCTGAAGTGAGAACACTTAGATGACAACAGGTAGGGAAATCTGTTTTGCAGAAGGGAAAGTCCCAACAAAGGCCATAAAATCACCAGTGGGCATGAAGAAGCCCAACAGAGCTCTAATATCAGGCAGAGAGTGGTAATGTCGCAGAGGCAAGCATTTAAGGCTTTTGTGCGTGTGTAAGAGGGATAGAGAGGCTGTCTGACAACCTAGTATTATTTTTTACATAATTTGTTTTCTTCCATCTGATAGGAGCAATCCCTCTCTCAGAAACATGGGACTAGAAGGACTGCCCCCAGTCCATCGCTTTGTACTGAGGGAGGACTGAGCCTGGGCATAGCTCTGGCAGGTAGTTGTCTTAACTTGCTCTTTTAACCTCTAGAGAAGAAGAATCCACAAAATTTGCCATGTAGTTTAAAAAAAACCCAAACAACTTTACTTGATGTCTAATCAAGATTCATATAAATATAAGGCAATTACTTTTTGTCTCTTGTCATTGCATCCATGAGCCTGATAGATCACAGTCCCCTCACAGCCTGAGACCATTTTTACTTGCATACTATAAAACTGAGACTCCACCAGTGCAACCAGACCAAAATAATTACCATAGTCATCATTACTTCTGTTCAGTTTTCTGTTTCCTAGAAAACTGAAACAAGACCGATTATGGCAGCGTATAAGGAAAGACTTCTTTAATAATGAAGACAGTCAAGCTTTCAAACAGGTTGACCAGGGAGCTTGTGCCATCTCCATGCATGGGGTTTTTCATGATGAGACTGGGTAAGACCCAGAGCCACCTGGCCTGGCCTTCAAGGTGACCTTGATCCAAGCAGAAAGTTGGACTGAAGAACTCCTGAGATCCAACTGGAATTTCCTTATGATCTTGTGAAAATAATTGCTTCCTTGTCAGTAATGTACCATTGCTCACGTGTATTCTGTTTGCAATATTCTATAATACTCAGGTCCTTTTCTAAGAACTTCTACCTATCCTACCAGTCCCTGTGTCTTAGTGTGAATTTGATTTCTCCTTTCCCACTGCAGTGACTATTCTTCTTACCTTTGCTCCCAAAGAGCTCCTCTCTGTCGTTTCCTAAGTTTGCTGATGTTAGCCTTTTCTGAGGTTCACTGATCATTCCATTGCTACTATATCTTCTCCTTGCAAGAACTGCTCACCAGTTTTTAAGAGCTTTCTCCATGCTGCAGAGCAACTACTTTTGGCACCATGTTACTTTTGACACCTTTGCAAGCCTTTTGCTAAGTTAGCTTAGCAGGTCTGGAAGTGTCTGGAGCACAACAATGGAGGGGTACTTCGGCTTGGGATACCCTGTGGAGTTCCCCAAAAATCAGTAATATTTTCACAGACAGGTAGGGACTGTGGGCTTAGTGATACAGTCTCGAAGGCCACAACATAATTCCTAATCACTTGTACCTCTGAGAAGCTCTGGCAATTCCAGAAAGAGTAAACAAATTACTAGACATTTTGCATTTGTATATGCTTGTTAGGCTCTACTTAAAATACAGAAGAATTGCCATGTATTGAACTGGCCAAACAACACCATAATACAGTTATGAAGTACTGGCATCCACATATCTGATCATTTTGGAAGGCCCAGGATGACCTGAGGAGAATATCCTCATTTTACCTCAATCAGCTATGCTACATTTGAAATGTTGTTGTCCTAGTTCCACTGCAATTAAGACTCTGCTCATTAGTCCCTGTGAAAATTTCTCCTCTTACAAGAGCCCTTGTGTACCATAATAAATGAGGAGTAGACCACTCTAATATTATATTTCTGTTTAATGGGGAGTGATACACAGTAGGATGCCTAATATCTTCCTACCTCTCCTGGAGCTGGAGAACACAGGTGAACACAAGCAGCTGTTTGGGACAAGGAGTGTTTAATGTCCTATCTACCTGGAAATCTAGAGAAGAATTTAGATAAGCAGAATTAAACCATCCAAAGTGCTATCAGAGTGGGCCAGTAAAAAAAACCAAAACAACTTTTTTCCCCCGGGTAGATCTGGAGACATCAAAAAGCTTTTGAAACGTTTACCAAAAAAGGTCAAACTTTGCTTGTACTTTTAGATTTTAGATTTTTGCAAGTATGTTTTAGGTTTCTGAGATATTGCACAGATTTTTAAATGAATGCAGGTGTTAGTAGTTTAAAATTTTCGTTTACCATTTAATACTGCATTTAGAGCTCATCTGAAGGTCATCATGAGCTGTCTAAAGAGATTGATTCTTTTCTTAACTAAAGTGTGATACAAAACATATATCTACCACCTGTTAATTGATTAGCTTTGCAATATGCTTTAATTTAACTTGACCAGATATTATTCTGCAGTAGGACAAAATGCCCACTTCTCTCCACTAATAGTAACAGAAGCCAGAAGTGAGTAGCGTAGAAGTGAATGCCTACAGATCGCTCATGGTATTTAAAATATCCCAATTCACTTGCTTGTACATTATTTTCAGAAGCCAATTACTCTAAATGGTATAGAGCAAAAAGAGGTAACAAAAATTCTTCAAGAAAATCACTTTCCTTTTTGAAAAACAGTAATAATCACCGCAGTATGTTGCCGAATGACTGTTTCCTTTCAAAAGTGGATCTTTCACACTGTGTGTCTCTTTTGGCAGGCTCTTAGGGCACCAGCAGTGAAGGAGGGATTGTCGGTGAACAAAACAACGCAGAGGGGAAGAGAAGCAGACACCAGTTTTTGTGTTACTGTAAAATATTCCGAAGAAGAGTTACTAAATGTAATTTTCCTCACTAATCCCATTAAAGTCAGCCAGGTGCCACCTGGATGCAGAAGGGCTATGGAACAGGTTAACATATGCATCAAACAGCTGTCTCTTAGAAGCAGGTATCTCGGTACCTTGTAAAAAGTACCTATAATATCTCAAAATACCGTAACATAAGGTGGAGCAAAAAGTATCTAAATATTTGATACGGACAGTTTCCACAGGCTAAAAGGGCGTTATGAGCTCCTGTGTTTTGAATAAAAGGAAATATTTGACCTGTTCACTCAAAGAGGTTGATACCTACAAAAGGCTTAGTAAACACTGGTGTATGTGACCATTGTGCTGGGCTGATCTGATTCGAGATGGGGCTTTTTTTGATTCTTTCCTGATGATGTAAAGCCTGAGCCTGAAGCCCTGCTACTGTGCATATCTCCATACCCCTACAGCCCTCCTCTTCCCCTCTCAGCAGAACTCCCTGAGACACAGCTTGCTGGTTTCTCTCTTCCTAACAAGAAACATCAAATCAATCCAAGTTTCTTACCCTTTACACAGGAGCTCATGCTGTGCCCTCCAGCCAGACCTCACTCTCAGTGCCTCCCATCTCACTCCTGCACTGACCATCGCTCTCCTCCTGCTGGACCCGAAGCAGTTTGCTGGCAAAGAGGAAATATCCTACAATGTAAATCTCATCAGTTTCATAACAGAAATTATTAATCAACATCTTGAAAAGGCAACAGTGGTCCATTATGACCCTCTATACCAAAACCAAAATAAGTACATGGTCAATTGTGAACACCTACCAGGATTGTATAGGTCACTTTATACTGTACAGAAGTACATAGAATTCAGGGATGGAGGGAGAAATTAAGAGTGCCACAGAAAGGAGGAAATTACTTTCTCCTGCTGATTTCTCCTTTCCATTCCCAACAGGTGCTGTGGGTATAGGCCTGTTCACCTCACATTTCTAACTTGGCAGCCTTGTGGATTCGCTGCCTGTGGGTCAGTCATCAAGCACAAAGCACTATTCTCCATTTATACCATCAGATTTATCAGTGTTCTTAGACATGTGCTACACAGTACCTTCCTCCGGGACTGCCTGTCAGTACTCAAGAGACAACAAGCCAGGTTGCTTGCCATTTGTCATCAAGATGACTGTTTTTTGCACTAGCCTGAAGAGCAATCACTGTCCACTACACTTTATTGCCCGGCAACAGGAGGGAGCTCCAAGGAGAGGTCCTGCTTGTGAAAGTGCTCAGTTCCCTTCAATAAACTACCTTTCCTCAATGCATGCAAGAAGGACATAGCTTCAGCCTCCATTCTGCTTTTCTCCCTACCTTCCCCATCTCATAGCAAGCCAACCCGACATATCCTGCAAGAAAATTCCTGAAACCAAGATCATTGGGAGACCTTAATGGCCAACATCACTCATCACACGCCTCTGCTTGCTCAAACACTAGGAACCAGTACTGTACTTCTCTCCATGCATCACCACTCCCATTGAAAGGCCCCTAGCTGGGACCGTAATTGAGAAGAGACCGTCTCAATGGTTGCTAATGAAAAATGATGGAAGAGGTTACCAACAACAGAAAATTTGTAATAGCACTCATTAGCTCCCTGTATATCTAGGTGTATGGTGAAATGACTAGTGTCCCTGCTTCAGATTTCTCTGAGCTTGACCTGGACACACTGCTATCAGGATGCCTGGGCAGGAAATGACAAATGCCACATGGCAAGACATGCAGAACAAACAAATTCAGAGGGACCATTGTGTCATCTGGGTGCCAGGGTACCGAGGCCACACATGTCACTTTCTGCTATTTAAAAACTGCTCTTCAGCCAGCTATCCACAGTAATTTCTCTCTTCTCTTTAATAAATGTATTTATGTCATTAGTAACTACACATTTGCCTCCTCATGAAAAAGCATTCATTTAGAGAAGGACTTTGGGCATAGCAACTGGATTTTACATACAGTGAAACTGAACTCCGTTGTCTTATCCTGTACCAACATCTATCTGAACTCCATATACAACCAACTCAGTTTGCATCTGTGTATTGTAAAGTGTATCAAATTATTTTCCATCACCAGTGGAACAGGAGGGGTGTTCTTTTACTATGTAATCTATTCTTCATTCTGTAAGCAGAAGCAAGCGTAGCACATAAGACTGACAGCGGTGAAAAAATTTTTTTGAAATCTAATTGACTCTGTGTTTAGTTTTAACCAGATTTAACAAAGACAGATAGTTTGAGCTTGACTTGGAGAAAAAAAAATAAAAGAATGATACTGATTGGATTGTTAAACAAAACTGCTTTCCTTTTTCTTGAAAGAAAAAAAAAGCAAGTCTGTCCTCAATGATGTAACCTTTTGTGGGGGAAATGCGAAGGAACAGAATGCAAGTAAGTCTTCTGGGAAGGGTCAGGCTTGAGATTCACAGAATCAGAAAAATGAGAAACAGAATGAAGATAAGGTATCAGAGTATGGACTTGAAAGTTATAGGTAGAAGCTGAGATCCCAAATAAGCCAATACCCACTTATGAATAATGACACATGGAAAAATATTTAAGATGGGACTTAAGCATTCTTCTTAACCCCCCATAGCAGGGGGATTGGAACTAGATGATCTTTAAGGTCCCTTCTAACCCAAACTATTCTATGATTCAAAACAATTTTCTGTTTTTTCAATATACTATTTAAGGCCATGCAAAATCAATGTGAAGATCTGTGTAACTTAACACCTTAAACACAGATTGGTTGAAGCATTAAAGCTAACAAAGCAGAGCATCTCACACTCTTGCTGCATCCAGTTACTTCTTTTTCAGGTTGTGTTTCGTGTTTCGTCTGGAGAGGAAAAGATTCAGTCGTATCTCAAGCATTAAAAAGTCCAGTGGGTGATTTAAGGAATTCAGACATGTTAAATGAAAAGATGTTAAATGAAAAGATTAAGATAACTGCAAAAGACAATAATGTAGCAAATCATCTTACTACTGGGAAAATTACTCTTTAGTAGTGAGCTTATCCTGGATTTTGTCTCCAAAATTCTGAAGGAAAAGAAGCTTATTGGAACTGGTCAGCATGGATTCACCAAAGGGAAATCATGCTTGACCAATCTGATAGCCTTCTATGATGGCATAACTGGCTGGGTAGACGAGCAGTGGATGTCGTCTACCTCCACTTTAGAAAGGCTTTTGACAATGTCTTCCATTACATCCTCATAGGTAAGCTTAGGAAGTGTGGGTTAAATGAGTGGACAGTGAGGTGGACTGAGAACTGATTGGATGGCAGAGCTGTGTTTTGCTCAGCATCGTGGAGTCTAGCTGGAAGCCTGTAGCTAGCAATGTTCCCCAGGGGTCAGTAGTGGGCCCAGTTTTGTTCAACATATTCGTCAGTGACCTGGGTGAGAGAACAGAGTATATCCTGAGCAAGTTTGCTGATGACACCAAACTGGGAGGAGTGGCTGATAAACCAGCGAGCTGTCCATTCAGCAAGACCTGGACAGGCTGGAAAGCTGGGCAGAAAGAAGCCTAATGAAGTTCAACAAAGGCAAGTGTAGAATCCTTCACTTATGGAGGAATAATCTGATGCACCACTACAGGTTAGGATACCCTTCTCTTCAACTCTGCTCTAGGGAGGCCTCATCTGGAGTACTGTATCCAGTTCTGGGCTCCCTGGCTCAATAAAGACAAGGAACTGCTGGAAAGAGTCCAGCAGAGCATGACGAAGGTGTGTAGACTGGAGCACCTCTCTTATGAGGAGAGGCTGAGACCTGAGTCTGTTTAGCCTGGAAAAGACTGAGAGGGAATCTTACAAATGCTTGTAAATTCCTAAAGGGCGGGAGTCAAGAGTGTGGGGCCAGACTCTTTTCAGTGGTGCCCAGAGACAGGACAAGGTGCAACAGGCACAAACTGGAGCACAGAAAGTCTCACCTCAACATAATGAAAATCTTTACTGTGAGGGTGATGGAGCACTGGAACAGGCTGCAAAGGGAGGTTGTGAAGTCTCCTTCTCTGGAGATATTCAAAACCAGTCTGCATGTGTTCCTGTGCAACCTATTCTAGATGAACCTGCTTTAGCAGAGAGGTTTGACTAGATGATCTCCAGAGATTCCTTCCACCCTGACCATTATGTGATTCTGTGAGCAAAGCGTGCATTTAACTGACCCTTAATTAAAGTCATATAAAGACAAAAGGCAGAATGCAACACTTGACAAGAACACTATAAGCAACTCTAGATTTCAAGACTAAAACTCTCCATATTGCCAAATATAACATTTCCAATTGCATCATTCAAATTATTCCCACATGTTTAATAATTAAATGGCTAAGAGACAATTTTCAAGGGGATTGTATGTATTTGTATGCTAATTTATATGTGACCAAGCACTGATGTGGCAAAGCTTGCCTGAGACTTTAAAATATGTCACTGTCTACGTTATCTAATTTTGTGTCTGTTCAAGTGAGATAATGCTGATGTTCCTTAAGAAAAACTCTTATGATGATACAAGATGGGCGTGTTCGTGTAGCAGTTTGAGCAGAAAGAGAAAATAACATAGTGGCTGTACTTACAGCAAGAAATACTGTAACATCCTGAATCTGTTCTTAACAGGAAACATCGTTTTCAGCTTGCCTTCAGCTAAGACTCCAAACTACACAAATTATCATCCCTTGTTACTTGTTAGGTAATTCTGTCATTGTTTATGATTAATACCTTGAAGTTTTAGCTTAGATTGAGCCTGTTGTAGCTGTAATAGAAAGCTGCTAAGAGAAGAAATGCCGCTGTGGATGTTGAGTGGTTCAGCGGTGCAATGCATTGACTATGGGACTGCGCTAGGCTGTGACATGAGCAACACTTACAAGAAAGCAATAAGGGTAAACAATCTGCTGTACTGGGGCAATCCTGAAACATCTCTGCGTGGTGACATCAACTGTTAATATGGTGGTTTGAGTGTGGCTAGCCACCAGGCACCTACCAAAGCCACTTTATCACTCCACCTCCTCAACTAGACTGGAAGAGAAAATACAACAAAATGTTTGTGAGTGAAGATAAGGACAGGGAGATCACTCACCAACTACCATCTGAGGCAAAACAGTGTCACCTTGTGGAAATTAATTTTAAGTTATTACCAGTCAAATAACAGTAAAGTAAGAGGAATAAGAACAAAAATTAAAACACTTTCCCTAGCCCTTCCTTTCTTCCTGGGCTCAAGTTTCACTCCCAAACTCTCTATCTCCTCCCTGCAAGCAGCACATGGGGAGGGGATATGAGGGTTGTGATCAGTCAATCACACATTGTCTCTACTGCTCCTTCCTCTTCAGATTCTTCCCGTGCTTCAGCATGGGGTCCCACTCAAAGGAGACAGTCTTCTATGAACTTTTCCAATGTGAGTTCCCACCCACTTACTGCAGTTCATTAACTGCTCCAGTATTGATCCTTTCCATGGGATATAGTCCTTCAGGAATGGAGTGCTCCAGCATGATTCCCCTGTGGGGCCATAGGTCATAACAGAAGAACTGCTCTGTTATGAAGGGAGAAGAACTCTCTGTAGGGTCACGGGTACTGCCAGCAGTCTGCTCCAGCAAGGGCTCTTCTCAGAGTCACAGCCGCCTTCAGGCATATCCACCTGCTCTGGCATGGAGTCCTCCATGGGCTGCAGGGGTACAATTTTTGCCACCAAGGTTTTTACCACAGGCTGCAGGTGAATCTCTGCACTGACACCTAGAGCACATGCTCCCCCTCCTCTTGGTGTTTGCAGAGTTTTTTTCTCTCACATATTCTCATTCCTTTTTCCCAGCAACTGTTGTGCAGTAGATTTTTCCCCGTCTTAAACATGTTATCACAGAAGTGCTACTGCCATCACTGATTGGTACAGCCTTGGCCTTTAGTGGGACTGTCTTGGAGCCAGCTGGCACTGGTTCTGTCAGACATGGGGAAAGCTTCTGACATCTTCCCTGCAGTCTCTCTTCCTAATAAAAGCTTGCCATGCAAACCAAATACATTTTGATTTTTCTTTTCTTTATTACTTTCAGAAAAATTGACTTTCAGATGAAGGTTTTAGAGAAAAAGTAATTCAGCTTGGATTGCAAGTTACTAGCCCAAAGAGTTTCAGTTAGCCTTCTAAGGGACCCTGGCATGATCCTGTCGCAAATATGGTGCGTAGTCAACTTCTACAATGACAAAACTGCCCTATGCACATGTCACATTTGCTTCCTTGTTAACACAGGCTACACTGGAAAAAACATGCATGGGTGGTGTTCAGATATTGTGGAAACTTGGGACTACCTTAGCCCAAATACTGCTGTGGGGTAGCGGTAGGGCATAAGTTAACCAAACTATCGATTTAACTGACAGTATTTTTAAGTAAAAAAAAAAAAAAAAGGTTCTTTCAGCAAACTTAGAAAAGCACAGCTATGCGAGGCATTTCCAGGAGATGGTGCTATTCTCAAGCCTTTTGCAGCTTCTCAGGGAACAGGCTGGGAGGACTGTCTGCCTTTCCCTAGTCAGGGTTGCATCACGTATGATTAAAATAACCAGCAATTTGATTGGGTTCCTGAATTGCAAGACTGCATATTGCCAAACTGCCCTGAAGAGATGCCCTGTGCCATCAGCCTCCAGAGGTATCTGACTGGGGTGGAGGAGACCTCCTGCACCCACACAGAGGGAATAACTTCTGAGCCTCCACTAGAAAGGAAGACTTGAGGAAATGAACCTCAGAGTGTTTGTTCTTTGCTTTTCTTCTCCAGAATCAAACAATCATGCCTTATTCTAAACAAGAAATTCAAGCCTGGATCAGTAACAGGAGTGGGCCACTCAGTGTCATTACATCAAAACTATAAAAACTAACCTCACCAGAGAAATCCTCAGTTCCCGGTTCAGTTCCCAAATAAAGGCCTATGGAAACTGACAGCTTTCATCTAGAAAGTGCAACAGACAGCATGCTGGGCAGGGAGCTGCTGGAAATAGCCAGAAAAGGTGTGCCATCTCTAAGATTGTGTCTCAAAACCTTGCCCACACTGAGCCTTCCCTGCCTGCACTGTGGTGTGGGTCACATCTGTACCTCCAACACAGCTCCTGAGACTGGAGTGCCCCTCCTTTCAATGCCAAATGGCTGCTGCTCAGAGGAACTACGGGCTGCAGGAGACTCAGCTCCTATTCTCACTTTTCTCTGAGGATACTAAACCACACATCTCACCAAAAGGTATCCTAGACACCAGATACAGGCTGTTTTTCAGGAGAGAAGCTGGTTTTGTATTTCATTTTAAATCAAGCAACGGTTGTGACAAAAACTAAAACTAAAAGTTAGGGAAATCAGCTGCAGATTAAAGGCTTAGTTATTAAAACTGCACAAGTAGGCTTCAGAACATGAATGCCCATTCCAAGAGAAGATTCCAAACCACTTGGCTGTAGTCCTGATCCTGTTGTCAGCCTATATTACTCCATCTTATGTATGTTTTTGCCAGCAGTAATATGTGGAGAGCCACGGCAATTTCTCCAACTTGCGCTCTAAGCAAAAGAACCTGTGTCTTGCTGGTTGGAGCAAAGCTGCCAGGCCCATGTAGGAAGGAAGATCAAACCTCCAACCTCAAGCTTTGAAGAAGCCAAAGGTTTGCCTCACTCATTGCCCCAGCAGGAAGAACCTGCGTTTTACGTGGAAAGCAATACAGCAGGTGTCTCCAGGCACACCTTAAAAAGGCTGGTGAGGAAACAGCAGGTTTGCGAGTCCCAACGGGCTTGGACTTGAGGTGCAAGCTGATCTGTGCAGCAGCAGGAACTGAGAGCCTCTAGATGTGCCTGGGAGAAGTCTGTCAGGCATCAAAGGAACTTGAATTTCAAAATCTGAGGTGCTGACAGGCACAGACAGCAGACTATGGAGCACCTAGACTTTGGATGGCACTGTCTAAACCTTCTGATCACTCTGAGGCTTAGTCTTTCAGCTCTAAAAAGGTAAGTAATATTTATCTTAGGGTGTTGCAAGACACACTTGAATAATGTACTAATCGTACAAAAGTCACTGGGCTGCTCAAGTAAATGAGGTAACAGGATAAGATCCAAATTCTGGATTTGGTAGGGAACAGAGTCCCAGGACCTTCTTTTGCCAGCAGTCATCAGGCTCCAAAAGGTGGACTGTATGTAGTTTTACCCATAGATGATAAGTCAAAACATTAGTTTTGTTTAAAGAAAACTATAATTTTTAACTTCACAATTATAAAACACTAACAGCTTTTACTTCACAGAAAGCCTGAGAAGTTTAATTCATGATTACCTTCAAAACAGGCTAGACCATTGTTTTTGGCAAAGGAGATTTTACCAGACCCAAGCACTAGAACAGACTTTAAACATGTTTTAATTTAAGTTTGTTGTCATTTGTCTTCTTCAGTTTCTTGATGCACAAGCCCTTCGCAATTGTTCTTGGCACTTGTTTAGAAAAGGCTGACTAAGAAAACTTAAGCATACACTTCAGCTTTAAAATATACTTGCAGCCTGTTACGGTTGTGATTAAACACTTCTCTGATGATTTTGGCTATGGAATTGGAGTCTTTATCTGGTTTATGTTTTACTTACTAAGAAAAATCTTGTCTGCAAAAACCTGCCTTGTCTGCAACAAGAAGCCATAAGCAGTGAATTAGTGAATCAATGTGATTTTAGACCAGGAAATTGGTCTGAATTACATTTTTCAGCTTTTGGAAAATTGCATTAAGCTCTGCAAATGAGCCACTGGGAATAAAGGAATGGATATCATAACAATCCATTATGAATATATTAGTTGCAATGGGTTTTAGTGCTGTAAAAAAAAATATAGTTTCACTGCTTGTTTGAAGACAAAAAAGAAAAATAGGAAAGCATCTGTTATTCTGTTCTATTGCTCCTTACACCATGTAGGGATGTGCAAACAATAAGAGATTGTTTTGTGTGATTTGATAAACATGCTTAAATTCATCCATGTAGCCACTCCGTTGACTTAAAAATAAGGACTGCATTTGGCTCTGTATCAACAACAGAGCAGTATATAAATGAGCAAGGCTTTTGCCATTCTTTTCTTTGCCATTTTCGGGAAATTAAAGAACACCTAAGTTTGTTGTTTATTATTTATATGGCTAGTAGATGGAAATCATTATAGCCACCCTGCATGAAGTTCATTTTTGGTACTGAAAAGTAATAAAAAACCCATTAACCTGTGTCTCTATCAAAGAACTTGCTGCAAAAATGGGAATTGTGAGAAATAAACAAAAAAACAAACATTAGCAGTGACATCTGTTATATATTATGTGTAATATTCATTTGCAGGCACTACAGTTCCAATATTGTGGTGCACAACACTGAAAAGAACAACTGCACCTCACACATTTCTCAGGACCCTCTGCACCCCGACAGTGTGGAGGCACTGGAAAGACACAGTGCCTGCCCAAATTATGACCCCCACCTCTCCACTCCTGACTGGGCATTTTATGCCAATTTACAATAATTTATATATTGGTCTGCTAAGTAAATAGGACTTTTTGATTAAAACAAACAGGACTTCCACTGATGTGGGAGGTCTTGAGACAGCCCCTCTTTTATGCCAGGTACTATCCTTTAGGCTAGAACCTCTTTGCAAAACTGTTTTCAGTCAGACTTTCATAAAGATTCAGGTGCAAGTTCCATTGAACTCAAATGTAATTAAGAGCCTTTAAAAATTCGAGCTAAGACTTTTTCCACTAATAGTGAAAATACTTGGAGGGGCTGCAGATTTATGTACAAAAAAAATGCAACATGTGTATGAGACACCTATTTGCAAGCTATACAAAAAAAGCTCAGTTTGAGAAATCCAAATATACTCTCATCACTACCCCCCTAACTCTGCTATAATATCAGTATTTGTGTATCTGAATTAAATCAGGGCCAGCCCAGGTCTCTCATAAAACCCCTGTATTTTTAGTGGTTAATCATTATTATGTCCTGACAGTATTCTGTTTATTAGCCCTTTATGCTGGCTTTTGCACATAAAGACTCAAAGCCAAACCCTGAAATACTGACTAGCTAAATAATAGTAAAATATAATAAAACCAGAAAAAATTCATTTGGAAGAGATAGCCGAGAGTCATCTAGTCTAACCCCTGGTCAAAGCATGTCCAAGTAGATCATGCTGTGCAAGGCCTTGCTAACTTCTGAATATCTCTAAGGGTGGAGACTGAAACCTCCTGTTACTGTAGTTGACCATCCCTTTTCCTCTTCTTTTTCATCCTGAACAGATCTAAATGTCTCAGCTCCTCATTGTGTGCCACACTCTCAAGCCCCAAACAAATAGGTGAAAACTGAAAAATTGTTTCCATTTGCCATCTTTGCTCCGTTTGCACCCTCTGTTGTGCTGCTGGTCAGATTCTTCACACTTCCTTGCATATAAAGTACCTTTCTGCCTTTCCATGTACACATTTCCCAAAGTACAGCTTACACTAATCAAAGCAGTTAAGGAGAAAAACAAACACACTTTCCTTCCCTTGTTCCACATTTTGGACACAGGCTAACACATCTGATGTAGAACCACCAAGCCAATGTGTGGGACCAGTGGAGTCCAGTGCTGAATCTGAGTTAACAGGTCTTTTCATGGCCTGGCAGGAGGTGCACTCCTGAGGGACTTGAACTGTTCCTCAGCACAGGTTAGTCCTCACCAAGGTGGAACAATCCCTTCCCCTGTTCCATGGACATGATGCCAACACTCACCTGTGGTGGCCAGCAGGTGAAGGTTTTCGGAAAAAACACCAAATACTGTCAGGCTTGTATTGAAATGCTGAGCTTAGGCAACACTGACTGTACTTCCCGCTTCTCAGAGCAGAGCTCGTGAGAGACCTGTACTGCTGGCTCCAAGCTCTGCTCCATAAACTTAATACAAAAAGCTACCCTAGCAGACTATTCCTCCCACCAGCTGAAGCTCCAACACAGCATATTTCAAGTCATGTAAACTACTCCTCTTACTGTAGTAGAAGTGTGACAGAGCATTATGGATGCTTTCTGGAGGCCAGAACTCCTGCTACATGTTTGAGGACCCTCAAAGCATGCATATACAAAGTAAAAGTAAGAAAAAAGTCTTTAAGTGGTGGATTATTATTTAGCCTTATAATTAACCGATGGAGATAAAGCATGCTGAGACAGCTGCCCCACGCTCCTCTTAGAGTCACTATATAGAATCTTACAGAAAGACTTGGTCAGTCTACACAAGCACTTTGAAATTACTTTTAATGCATGAACTACATTTCTGTTCTGCAGTCACTTTACAAACTTCACACATTATCCCAATCATTAGTTTGCTGAAGCTGGGCAGAGCCTTGTTCTCACTGCAGCAGCAGGAGGATTAGTCATATGGGTTGTGACCAGTAGCGTGAGCGAGGCTCACTGATGGAGCTCCTTCTAATCTCATCTCATGAAGTTGTTGCAGTCTTTATGCCACATGTCAGGCAATGCTGCCATCTGTTCAGTTCTGTTGGTGGAAAATTGGTTTTAAACCAGCAGGTGATGAGGTCTGGGTGTAGAACTGGTTTTATAATCAGGATGCGGAGGGGAGGGAATTGTTTTGTTCCTCTCCTGCTTCTCCAAGCGCTGTCTGGTGTATCTCACTTGATCAACAAGTTAAGTAAATTCAAAACATCACTAATTGTTTCTTCAATAAAAACTGAAGCTGCTTTCTGTAGCTGTTTCCAGGGTTTATTGCTTTTATCTTTCACTGTAAACTTGCATGAAAGGGCACCACATAGTCTCTAGCATACTCTTGGAAAGCTAAAGCTACACAGATACAATTGCTGGTTATTTCATAAGGCTTTTTTCTGGCAGTCAACTTTTATGCTGGAAATTTTTTTAACTGAGTTTTTTAAATTTGCATGTGTTCTCTGTTGTCAATCAAACTGCAAGCCAGTTTATAATTTGTGATAGGGTGACAGAAATGGTAATGGACATACTGAACTCAGAAAATTAACTAGCCACTAGGGGACAGCAGAAATCCTACTATTTTGACAAGTAATAAATAATATTCAGCTATACCAAATAGATGTCAAACCCAAATATGTCATGATCTCTGCCCAGACTAAAATGTCTCTCAGTTTTCACTGGGGAGCAGCCCATCACATTTAATCAGCTGGGTGGTATAACTAAGAATTGTTAAAGATACTGCAATAAAAATGCAATAATGAAAGTTACAGATCTTTACAAAAATGACTTGCAGTTTTGTGCTTAATTTTATCAGAGACAAAATCTTTCCTTCCATGCCACCCCAACAGACATAGAGAAATTATTCTGGTGTGTAAATCTCTGGACATGGGATCTAGGGTTAAATTAACAAAAAATTAATTAGAAGTATCCAGAGAGACTGAAAATTTCAAATAGCTTAAAACAGAATAATGTGAAGATGTTTCTGGACAAAAGGGGTTGTAGAAGAGTCAATCATCTAAACTATTCAGTGAAGTCTCATGCAGTTGTTAATAGAATATACGGGAGGTAATAGTTTCCCGATAAAAATTTCTGACAAGTTCAGTTGATTCTGTGCTCAGAATTAAGATATAATTTTCTCCCTCAGGGCAGAAAACCTAAAACAGTCATGCATGTTGAAAAATGCAGCTCAAAGAGATGCAATACAATGCAATTCGAGCAGTGTCAGAGAGTGTTGTTATACTCCAAGCTCTGATTCTTCAGTTAGCATGAACCTGCCCACTCTCTGCTGCACAGGTTCCTTTCTCTAGGAAGGAATTGGTCTGGGGCTGTTCAAGGCTCTTTCCAAAGACATGCTTTGACCAAGATTTGTGTTAATTGGTAAAATGTTTTAATGCTCTCTAATGGACGTTTAAACAATGGGACCTTTGCTAATGCATTTTGCAAGTGCATACAAAGATCAATGCCAAGACACCACCACAAACATAGTCTGAAACCAGCAGATGATAAAAAATCTATTGCTGCTCCCGTTATCAGATATTGGCTTGCAACCTAATAGCTTTTACAGTTTCCCATTAGACTTGTTAGCCTTTCATTTAGTCCCTAGGAAGGAGATACAGTGCAAAATGAAGGAACAGGGATGGCCTATCTCAACAATTTCTCTTTAATCGAAGAAGCTTAACTGGTTGGTCTGACCAGGAGGCACTCAAATAACAGCACTGTGGCAGATACCCCCCGGCAGCATTCAAATATGTCAGTGAGACAGAGTGAATAAATGCAAAATTTTATTGCCCACCAGGTTCAAGAGTATAAGCCTGTCTGGACCCTCACAGTCACAAGAAGAGTGGCTTTTTAAAATTGCGATATAAAACAACAACAAAAAGGAATACTTACAGCTGATTTCTGGTCTATGCCCTTCAGCCTTTGGCATTTCAAGTCCTACCCCATAGGCAACGAGTATCCACAAGCTGCCACACCCGGGGCTTTAAGGAAAGCACCAAATGATCAATTTTGCCATTAGTTTAACTGTAAATTAATGACACTGCAAAAATTCTGTGAAAGTCCTAGGGTGCCTTTTTGTGTAGAGTACATGCTGATGTGTAATATAAATGAAATCTTAAATTTTGCACGGAATATTTAAAAAAAAAAAAACCAAACAGAAAAAAAACAACTTCACCTTATAATTGTAAACGTACAGTATGTGCTCAAGCTTACGATACAGATGCTAGTAACCAGGGAACCTCTCCTGGATTCCCCATATGATGCTGTGACACTGAGGAAATTTTTAAAGGCAGGAAATTGTCAGGTGCAAGAAATACACCTCAGATACACTCCTCACCACCTCCCTTGCCTCAGCCCCAGCAGCTCCCCAGCAATTTGGTCTCTATATATCCCCCACGCCTGTCTGAAAGCTGCTGCTGCTGCAAACTCATTATTTCTTATGATATAAGGCTTATCTTAGTGAAATATTGGATCTTGAAAATGCAACTTAAATGCCATAGCATTTATTGATTGATCTTTGATGCTTTCACAGAGGCCCAAGGTGATATTAAAAACAGGGGCAGGGAATGGCCTAGAAATACTGAAAACATTTAGGAGCGTAGGCAGTGTATGGTTTGCTAGTGTAAAGATACTGGTAGGCTCTCCTACTGTAGAAAGTCTGTATGGCAAAATATAAAAGATCTCCTGGGTCAGTATTGTTTCTGAATAAAAGAAATTATACTGAGAAGTCTTCTATTGCCCCAATAGCATCCATGCAACTTGTTTTCCCTAGAATAAATTTGTCTAACTATGAAGTAAAATAATTAAGACTTGTTCTCCAGCCTCTTCACCAGCTTCGTTGATCTTCTCTGGACGTGCTCCAGGACCTCCGTGTCTTTCTTGTAGTGAGGGCCCAAAAATGAACACAATATTCATTGTGCAGCCTCACCAGCCCTGGGTACAGGGGCAGAACCACTTCTCCGGTTGTGCTGGCCACACCATCTGATACAAGCCAAGATGCCATTGGCCTTCTTGGCCACCTGGGCACACTGCTGGCTTATGTTCAGTCAGTTGTCAACCAAGACCCCCAGGTCCTTCTCCTCCGTGCAGCTTTCTAGCCACTCTTCCCAAAGCTTGTAATGCTGGACGGAGTTGTTGTGTCCCAAGTGCAGGACTTGGAAATTGGCCTTTTAGAACCTCATATCATTGGTCTTAGCCGATTGATCCAGCCTGTCCAGATCCCTCTGCAGAGCCCCTCTACTCTCCAGCAGATCGACGCCTCCTCCCGTTTTAGTGTCATCAGCAAACTTACTAAGGGTGCATTCAATCCCTTCATCTCTATCACTGATAAAGATATTGAACAGACCTTGACCCAGCACTAAGCCCTGGGCGACACCACCTGTGATTGGCTTTCAGCTGGATTTACTCCATTTACCACAAATCTGAACCTGGCCCTCCAGTCATTTTTTCACCCAGCAGAGGGTGAGCCTGTCCAGGCCAGCAGTAGAGAGTTTCTCAAGCAGAATGCTAGGAGAAATGTTGTCAAAGACCAGGTACACATATCCGTGGATTTTCTCTCATCCATCAAGTGGGTAACCTTACCATAGAAGGCGATCAGGTTAGTTTGGAAGGACCTGTCTTTCATAAACCCACATTGGCTGGGCCTGATCACACAGTTTTCCTGCATGTGCTGTGTGATAGAATCCAAGATGACCTGTTCCATGATCTTCCCCAGGATCAAGGTGAGACTGACAGGCCTGTAGTTCCCTGGATCCTCTCTCTGACCCTTCATGTAAATGGGCGTAACATTTGCGAACGTCCAGGCAAGTGAAACTTCCCCAGTCAGCCAGGACTGCTGGTAGATGATGGAAAGGGGTTTGGTGAGCATCTCTGCCAGCTCCCTTAATACCCTTGGGTGGATCCCATCCAGGCCCACAGACTTGTGAATGTCTAATTGGCTGAACAGGTCTCTAAACAACTTTTTTTGTGGATCATGGGAGCTTTGTTCTGCTCTCCCTCCCTGTCTTCTGGCTCAGGAGGCAGAGTACCCAGAGAATGTGTTACCTTACTATTAAAGACTGAGGCACAGAAGGCATTAAGTACCTCAGCCTTATCCTAATCCTTTGTCACTATTGTTCCCCCTGTATCCAGTAAAGGATGGAGATTCTCCTTGGCCCTCCTTTTGTTAATATATTTGTAGAAATATATATATGTTAATATATTTGAAGAAACATTTTCTATTATCTTTCAGAGAAATCTCACTTCACCTTTGTAGTGCTCCTGAGATTCCTGCCCCTTCTTCCAAAGTTTGTATACTTCCCTCTTTTTTTCTGAAATCCACCCAAAACTCTCTGCTCAGCCAAGCCAGTTTTCTTCCCCGCCAGCTCATTTTTTGGCACACAGGGATGGCCTGCTCTTGCACTGCCAGAATTTCCTTGTTGAACAGCATCCAGCTCCCTTGGGTCCTTTGCCCTCTAGGGCTGCCTCCCAAAGGAAGTTAGGAACCAGCCATCTGGACAGTCTGAAGTCTGCTCTCTAGAAGTCCAAGGCAGCAGTTCTGCTGCGCCCCTGCCTTACTTCTCCTAGTACTGAGAATTCTGTCATTTTGTGATTGCTGTGCTGCAGGTGTTCTCCAACCATCACATCTCCCACAAGGCCGCCTCTGTTAACAAACGTGTCCAATGGGGCATTTTCCCTAGTTGGTTCACTCACAATTGTGTCAGGAAGTTGTCTTCCATGCACTCCAGGAACCTCCTAGGTTGTTTCCTTTTTGCTGCATTATACTTTCAGCGTACATCTGGTACGTTGAAATCTCCCACGAGGACAAGGGCTAGCAATCATGAGACTTTTCCCAGTTGCTAGTAGAATATCTCATCAGCCTCTTCTCCCTGGCTGGGTGGTCTGTAGCAGACTCCCACCACAATATCTGCCTTATTGGGTGTTCCACTGAGTTTTACCCGCAGACACTCAACTCTATTGCTACCATCATTGAGCTCAAGGCAATTTAAACACTCTCTAATATAGAGGGCCACCCCACCACCTCTCCTTCCTTGTCTGTCCCACCTGAAGAGTTTATAGCCAACCATCACAGCAGACAGTTATGCAAGTCATCCCATCACATTTCCATGATGGCAATTATATCATAGTTTTCTTGCCATACAATGACTTCTAGTTCCTCTTGTGTGTTGCCCATGCTGTGTGCATTGGTGCAGAGGCACTTCAGTTGGGCTATCAATCCTGCCACACTGCTGAGGGTAAAAGACTTAATTCTGAAGTGAATGCTCACTGTAGTTTCTAAGCCATCAATAACCTTTGCCTCCTTGCTGCCACTTGGAATGCTATCCCCCACTTCCTCTGAGGTGGCAGACCAGAGGGCCTCGCTAGCCCACCATCCCTCAGACACTGGAGCACCATTCTCAAGCTTTTTTCTATCAAGCCTGGTTTTGTCCCCTTCCTCCTTTATATCTAGTTTAAAGCTGTATTGATGAGCCCTGCTAACTTCTTTGTAAGCATGCTTTTGCCCACGGGGGCAAGTGTACCCCATCCTTTGTCAGAAAGCCTGGTGTTGTGCACACCAACCCATCGTTAAAAATCCCTACAAACAGAGAATCTTCCTAAATTACTGATGAGTCAGAAATTCGGGGGATGGAATCACTTCACAGAAACTCAAATATTTAAAAAGTTGTTAGGCCATCCTAGGAGAGAATAATTAACTTTCCAGGATTTTCAGGCTTTTAGACACCTTACAAATGCATTATATTCAACTATAAAAAAATAATGCCCATGTAAGTTTAAAATACATTTATTTCATCCCTGCAAAGGTCACAGTATTCACCATTGTTTATGTCACACAGATGAGGATTAGTGTAAGTGATTGTTATTTCTTGGTTTTTTTTACTTTCTGCATGTCCTCCCAGTGTTTCTATACAGCTTCTGTGATACAATGTGCTGCACTATCAGATGCCATGAGAAGAGACGCAAAATGAGCTTCCTGACACTCCAGAAATAAGTACAGGCAGAACATTGCCTGGCTCTGAGAATATTAGGCATCTCTGTTTCACTTTATAGAGATGAGATAATGGGAATTCAGATGTACGGGCTACAAGAAAAGCACCAGTACAACAAGTTCTTCTCCTGTTCCAACACAAAAGACACAGTCAGCAACTGGATATGCTATATGTACATGGGAGGGAGATACGACAAAGGTATCAGAGAAAGTGAGCGGACTATTTGTGCACTGAGATACCGCGGAGCAAGTGGTGTATACAGGGTAGGTGGAATGCAGGCAGTGGGATTGAGAGGGGATTCAGGTACGAGGAAATCCTGGCTATGCTCCTCCTATAGAACACAGGACCTTGGGTTATCCTAGACTACCCTGTCAATTAAGACAATGATGAACATGTTGGGACAGTGCCAGCATTCTTTGTTTTTTCAGACATTTATGCTGAGAGTTTTTCCTCTAAGAGAAGAAGAAAATGCCCTAGAGGAATTCTCTAATGCTTGACTATCTTTCAACATCTGAAATACTGGGGTTTTAACTGCTCAGAATTAATTTACTATCAGCTGTGAACATCATGATCTATATTCAAGATGCTCCTAAAAGTTCCTATCAACCAGCCTTGTTTGAGCAATGTAGCATTGTTCTTTGCTCAGGACTCTATGATATACGCTGTGACTCAACCATAGAGCTTTGGCCTTAAAGAAACAATGAGAAGAATGACCTTTATCACAATAAAAGCTCCAATCTTAAATATAATGTTTGTATAAATATACTTCATCCTATTGTGAGGTAATGTACAAACTCAGATTTCATTGGGCATTGGGGTTATGTATATAGTTTATCAACTATTTCTTTACAGGAAATATAGCATGAGTGATTTTAGAAAAGTACTTAAATTATTAGAAAAAATACTTCTGTAGTTAAGTGGAATATTGCAACAGGTTTTAGCACTAAAGAAAGCGTTAAACCTAGATATGCTTTCCTTTAGGCTTTGATTCAACCTACACAAAAGGAAATAAACAGACAGAAAATGTCTCTCATGGCCTATGCACAACCTGTGAGATAACAGACAGCCATATCAGAATGGTCCATGCCTTCCTAATTCTTCCTATATTTTCTTCTGCATTGGCTTCCAAAATCTAATCCCAAATTTCCTGCCTTCTCATCTAATGCCTGCAAGTCATCCAAACTCCCAACAGACCAATTCTTTAAACATATTTGTCTTTGTCTTTCCTCTTCACACCAAAACTTATGTCAGGTGACTGTACTGGAGAGAATTTTGTGCAAGACCCAAGAAAAAGGAGATTGCTTTTAATTTCTCATTTCTAAACTCTTAGCAGAAACTTCGATCAAATTCACAGATTCAAAAATTAATATGATATGATGTCTTCTACATCACAAGATTCCACAAGTAGCTAGCAAACCAAAAACTTCTCACTCACTGATAGCGTATTTTTTAAAACATTTCCCATCTCAGTGTGAAGCCCACAAATGGGGATAAAAAATTCCTCCAGGAGACAACAAGATTATAGTGTACTGTTCAAATTGTTAATTGTTCTTATAGGTAAGAGCAAGCCAGCAGAACTTCCTTCTCCCACACTTAGAATTTCTTTGATCCCCACTTTCAGCCTTTGTTATGCTTTGGCTGTTAAACCCTAACACTCATCTAATAGTTGGACAAATTTTATTTTGCCAATCTATCTTCTATCATGTGAATTGTATTACAGGACTTCACTGCATTTTTTAAATAAACAACAGTCAGAATCCTGTCTATGAATAGAGACTTCGTTTCTCTAGAAACCTGGCATGGGATCTTTAAAGGCTTGTAACTCATCTTCTGCCTCTTTGCAAAAGAATTTTTTAATGTCCTCAAACCATGAGTCATTACTCAACTGAGGTCAGCCTGATCTAGTGTCTAAATAATAGCACTTCTGAAATAGTGAATATTGTTCATTTCTAAGGACTGAGAAAGGAAAATCTCTGTTAAATAATTTGCAGTAATTATTATCTCTGTTTCAAATGGGCCTGAAGTGTTATTATGATTTACCTCATTATGAAGCCTGTTCAACTGTATTGTGGCCAAAAGGTCATTGTCTTTGCAATGGATTTATCCAGGCTCAGTAAGCACAACTAATTACTGTCTGTGCTCAGGAACAACTTCTGGACATAGTTTTGATGAAGAGAAATTGAGTGAATGAAAATCATCTAGAAAACAAAGAGAGGAAAACGTAGCTCCAAATCAAATAAAAGCTCCATGCAGCTTTAAATGGATGACCGATGATTTGGGCCAGGCAACTTTTGTCTTCGCTACATCAGACACAATAATTTTGGGTTGACTGTTCTAACACAAATTCCTCAATGTTGCCAGCGGTTGTGTGTGACTATCTTACCTGCAATCAGTCAGTCATCTGAGATTGCCAGGAGATGATTCTAAGATGAGAAGTTGTATTTCTCCGTCTAACAGGGTATACAATAGCCACCCTAAGTCTTACTTACCATGTGCTTTGGGCTGACCATAGCACACTTGCTTATAGGGAAGAGACAGATAATTTTTCTGTCTCAAGAGGCACTGACTTTGGGGAATTCACATGTAACAGCAGTCAAAAAATATGGTTCTTGCCAGTCATGTAACTTCTTGAATAATTAACAGGGTCAGTAGGTCAGCACTGAATGAATTCCTGACATGCAATCTGCAGCAATGCAGCTGCAAAGGCCCTCACAGGGTTCAGAGGTTTCTGCATGCAATCAATATAACTTCTCCCTCTCAGTGGCACAGTCACTGACCTTCTAACACAACTGCCAAGAAGCTAATTCCTTTTACCCTGGCCATTTACAATTTACAGGAGTGAGTTTAAAAGCCACCTGACAGATTTAGGGACAGAAGCTCTACTGACTTCCAGAAGACCTTACGATCATAAATCCTCCAGATGCTTCTGAAAGTCTCCCAGCATGCAGTTTCTCTATGTCTGAAGTAGCAAACACTCTAATCCAGAATAACATCGACATCAGAAAAAGTGAGGTCAACAATGAGGCCCCAAACATATTTCAGTACGTAGCTCCCATCTCCTGACATCCAGCTCCTTGTCTCTGACTTGTCTTTGTATGCTGACTGTTTACCACTTCCTCCTATCCTACGGAAGAACACTGAAACACTGAATTCTAGAAATATCTGTCCCCTGGTTTATTCTATCTGGCCATCACATCTATGGTTGTGCTTCCCAGAAGGTGTATGTCACCTCTTTGAACAGAGGACATTGACCTGAATTATGAATGCATCAGAAGGAAGGAGTGCAATAGTCTTCCTCTCTCCTCAGAGAGACTGCAGAAGAACACAAGACAGGAAGAAGCTGTCAGGGCCATCAAGACAGTCCCCTACAAGCTTGGGCAAATTTATGAGGCAATTCATTCCGAAGGGCTACATTTACCAGACTTCCACTATACCCACTTCCAGAAAGTCTCAAGCACAGTCTAACAGTCCTCAAAGATAACCTACCAAGAACAGAAGCATAGCAGTGTACTAATAAAGCTGCACAGAAATGATTATCAGCACCTGTGTACTCCTAATCTCACAACACCTCACCAGCACTAATACAGTACTTCTGCAAAGTGGGTTATATGTTTATTTTGAAAATAAATATGTTGGGACACTGACATGTTAAGTCATTTCCTTATGACAGATTGTACCATGATTCACAGCATCACAGCATAGTTGGGGTTAAAAAGGACTTCTTAAGGTCATCTTGTCCAACAGCCCTGCTCAAGCAGAGTCACCAAGAGCCAATTACCTAGGACCACATCCAGGTGTTTTTTCAGTATCTCCAAGGATGGAGACTCCACAACTTTTCTGGCAACCTGTGCCAGGTCACAGTTGCTCTCAAAGTAAAAATATGTTTCCTAATGTTCAGATAGAAAGTCATGTGTTTCAGTTTGTGAAACTGAAATTCCCTTGGTGAATTCTCCCTTTCTGAACCCATGCTAACTACTCCTGATGATTTTCTTGTCCTTCCTGTGCCTGGAAATAGTTTCTAGGACTACTTGTTCAGTCACCTTACCAGGAATCAAGCGGAGTCTGTCCAGCCTGTAGTTTCTATTCCTAGTGACGTCATAGGCCCTTGGGGATTTTAACAGGCTTTAGTTCAAGTCACAAAAGTTGAAGATAGACCTAAGAACCTTGCCTTTTAGTGTTAGCCACCAAATGCACCTTTTAATGTTATCGAGATGGTCTACACTGACTGAGCCTTTTGGACACGGGACAAGTAGGGCTTGTTGCTTGAACAACTGAGTAGTGAAGTGCCTTCCAGGATCACTTTTGAGGAAATGAGAAACAAAAATGATTTACTAAAAAAGGCATACTGTGAAAAGGCATCAGACAGCAAGCCTACCGCAATACATGATTTAGAGTTATATCCGTAACTTTCTAGCTAGTACTTAAACTGAGATTTTTCTCACTAACGTACAAAAACATCCCTTCTGCAGTTGGCCAGCTTTCCTTCTTTGGTCTGATCGCACATTATCTCTCACTCACATTTCCTCCTCCTTTTTCAAAACCCTGCAGAGAAGAGGCACGCTCTCCCTCTCATAACCCTTTTCCAGGCCTCCTGGTATTCAGCCTCTTCTATTAAAATCTCATCTAACTTCATTATTTTTTAAATATGAAAGGGAAAAAACTATTCCCTTTCCATTGCACTAATTTAGTTCTTGACTACATGCATCATTTGAAATCATAGTCCAACTGTACAAGAGTAAGATGGAAATTCAACTTGCATATCACATCTACAACCCCTTCTGGGTTGTGTGGCAGGAAAGAGATACTAAATATAGAAATTAAATAGCTTCTATAGTTAATCTAGATTAAACTAAAATTTTAATATTGAAATTAAATATCTAATGTGGCATTTAATCAGTGTACTAATGGGATCATATTTCAAAATATGAAACATAAAATAGAATGTTCAGTGTTTTCCATCCCAGAGTCTAATTCTTAGGATCTGTATCTATTTTTGCTCAGCTGCCAATAATTCCCTTCATAAACCTTACCAGACAAAACAGTTATAAATTACAGGAAGGCTTGGCTGCAGCCCAGCTGAAGATCTACTGCTGGGTTTCTTTTGGCATTTATGACATCTGGCATAGGACCTCACTGGCCAAAAATCAGCTAGGGAGACACTGCAAAAGCAAAACTACTGCCAGGCCACCAGCAGGTTTCTGCCTGGTGCAAGCTGCTGCACACCGATTTAAATCCAAATCTCTCCAGAACATCTGCACTCTGCTGAGGGGCATTACTCTTTGCCTGGATGCTGGTGATGACTTTTCTTCCACAGACATCTGCTGCAAATTGGCAGATTAAATACAGGAGACTTTATATCACCCCAAGAAGTGCTAGAAGCACAGCGAGTCTCAGCTAGGGAGCTGCCTCCATGAATGCTGCTGTGTCTCCTTTGTCACCTTGGGTATTGCTGCACTCTGGGAGCACCCCATCAACTCATGAGGAAGCAGAGTGTCTCAGGTCCCCTTAGCCCTGCCTGTTCTCCAGATGGTGATGGTGCAGCCCTGAGGCAGCTAGATATGGCAGCATGCTCTGGTGAGTTTGTAACCACTGGGAATGAGAGGCTGGAAGTAGCAATTTTCTCTCCTAGAGGTTTCACGGACTCCTCTCCATCATCACTCTGCAAGTATTGATACACGAATTTGTAAACCCCTTGTTGTCCCTATACCCCATTCCTGTACAGCCCCTTCAGGGCTTCTGTTAACTGCAGTTCAGATAATGGACACATTTGGGTTCCACAAGTGAGCTGCATTCCTCAAGGTACCAAAGCTCCCAGATTATCTTGTCATAGTGTTGCTAATGCCAAAGGCCTACAAAGCTTTCTCTGAAGTATTCCTGCACCCAGATGCTTTAATAATTTATAAAGTCAGCAAATCACAGTGACGGCACAGAGATGCTTTAATATTAAGCTGCTGTAAATCTGGATCAGATGCATTCTGCTGAGCCCAATGAAAGGCAAATAGCAATAACATGACAAGACAGCTGAAATATTCAGTACATTTGGAAAGATGCTTGGAAATCCAAATATTTAACAATTTATGCATTGCTTCTGCAGATGCTTAAAGAGGATTTGATCTGGCTGAGCACAAAGGTAAGCCACTAATAAGGTCAAAAGCATCCATATGTTTACAGTACATAGCACAGTGTTAATATAAGAGACCAAGCCCCTTGAGAGACCCATATGCATTTCTTTCTCAACTTTTTTATATAAGTGTAAAGTAATTCCTCTCCTCTATTTCTAGTCATGTCAAGCACATGGCAAAGAAGACGGAAAGAACAAAAAAATCCAGATAAATAACTTCACATAATCTTCCTTTTAGAGGGAAAATGGCAGTCACAACTAGTTAACTCCGGGATAGAAAACAACAGTTTCAATAGTACAGAGAAACATTGAGTGCATGCTTGAGACAGGGAGTAGATCTGATAACAAAAGCGATACAGAGCAGAAAGCTCAGTCTGTGTGGGCATGCTTCACTACCACTAGCAGGAGTAGTTTTGGAGCATGTTAAGTTTTTCTTTGTTTCCTGCTACGTGAAATATGTGAGTAAAGAAAACATAGAGTTTGTGTGTAAAGAAAAGCAGCATTCCAACAAATGGAAAAATGGTGACCAAAAATATATGGCTAAAGTAATTTTTAAGAGTCCAGTAGTATGAAGCACAGCACACTGCAGAGTCAGAGTTATTTCAAAATCCTTGCAATTAGAAAGTGAAACAATTCACAGTTCAAGAACCACAAGCACTACCTTTGCTTACTTTTGGTTATATTAAAAAGCAAGCATGCTGACATCTCCCATTCACATTTCTAAAATAACAGCAAAAAGCACTACATGTAGACCACAAAACTTCATCTATATCTCACATTATGACTTTGTGCCAATTCTTCTCTAGCCTCCTCTGCTAGCCCTCTCTTATAATCAATATTGCCTTCCAAACATTGGCTTCAACTTTCTCTTTACCCAATGACTCTCAGAGGGTTATCCAGCCTCAAGTGTTGCACCAACTAAATGCTGACTTATTTCTTGTTATTTATTGAAACCTTGTTTCTGATTGCTTGGCTTGAAAAAAAAAACAAAAGCAAACAACTGTTTGAATTTAACTCCTTAAATGTGCATTTGAGGTTTCATATTTGAAATGTGAGATTAGAAATTCCTGGCCTGAAGCTCTGAGAAATGCCAGGTGAACACCTGATGAACCAAAAAAAGTACAGAAGTACTTCATGTAGACTAGAGAGAATCTTCTAACCAATTGTGGTGAGCTGCAGCACCTGAATATGAATATGCCTTTCAAAGAGAAGTATGTTTAAACTCTAATACTAAAATAACTTCTGCATATTGATGGCTACTTAAAAAAGCAGAAGTTTCCACTGGAGCTTGAAGCATACTTTGATGAAGTCCCTGCACAACATAAACATCGCTTTTAAAGGCAACACTGACAATACCCTGTTGAAATCAAGGGATCATTTCTTCACTTGGACACAGAGGTGATTCTTCATACACAAACAATAGGTATCTATGGCTTTGCCCATCTGTACCATGCATTGCACCCTACCAGAGGAACAACCTTAGCCCGTCTTTCTGCCTTAAGCCCTGGCTTGCCTAGCATCAGCAGTGTCTCCTTCCCAAACATACACAGTGAAGAGCTGAGGGAAGAGACTCTAAATAAATGAATGCAGAGGGAATACCCCCATGCAGTTCTGTCTCTGACTGCTCTTTATAAATGCTGATCCCTGAAATGAGGTAGAGGATGGAGGAGCTTTGCAGCCAGGTTCCTGGAGTGCCTTGCAAGCTTTAGTGTACCTTGCAGCACCAGTCCTGTGGCTGCCCACCCTGACTGAATGTCAGGGCAAGGCACCCGTGGCACGCTGGATGTGCAGAAGTGGGACCACCAGCAGTCGCTGCAGCACCTTCTCTGCTGTGGTGGGGCCCCCAGACTTTGCAGTCGTGTCATCACGGAGCAAATATGTCCAAAGAAATTTTGATTTCACTAATTTCATGTATATTTTAAAGCTGATTTTAGCCACTTTTGTACTCTTGCTTGTTTCTTGCCCTTGTTGTCTACATCTTGTTTCCACCAAGTTCAGTAAAATTCTTATCACTAAACACAACAGGTCCTTGTCAGAATTCTTGTAACTACCACCAAAGTTCTGATTGCAATGTGCTGGATCATGGCGTTATATTTGATCTTGTGTCCCTGCCTTGGGTGGTCTTAGCAGCTACAGCACTCTGCTGCTCACAGCTACGGGGTTCCCTTTTCAGTTCAAGTGATAGATGTCTACCTTTTCAAGCTGATATTTTCCCATAGCTGCTGTGTTTTACTGTAGGCAAGAAGTTAGTTAGAAAAGCAGCCGGGGAGTTGAGAACTTTATGAGAACTAATTTTTTAATTTCATTTAGCAATAGAGGTAGTTAGACTAGAAGCACTCAGAGATCAAGTAACAGTAATTAAAGTTCAAAATCTGGTTCCCAGATCCCTACCTAGACACAGGAAATGAAAAGCAGGATTTGCAGAGCACTGGGAAAATTCTGTGCCCGTCTCCTGGTGGTGAGGGACACAAGCACAGGGGAAAAAGAGCTGATAAAATATGAATAAAGTCTTGCTGTCTTTTTAGAAGAAGTGAAGATCAATTAGGTGTGAACATCTTTGAGTGTTTTACCCCTTAGAAAAAAAAGGCGTTTGGAAAAACTTGCATCTACCAAACAAACTGCTTCTCAACAAAGTGCAGTGGCTGCTCACTGTATTAAGCTTGACTCTTGTTTTTTCTTTTAGCAGTAGTTAATAAAAATTTTTTTCTTATCAGATTGTTGGACCCAGCAGACCAGGACAGCAAGAGACAAAAAAACCAAAACAGATTTGATGTTGACTGCTCTGCTTGTCTGCCAGAGACACCAGTCCAGGAGATTTTCAACCTTTGTTCTGTTTTGCTGAGCTTCCTGGGATTTATAAATATCAGCAGGGCTAATGAGTTCTGTTAGTGAGTTCCAAACTATACCACACAAAACCCACAAGGTCACAGGGCAACCTCTCCTCCAGGGCTGGGGAAGACCTGGAGGAAACAAACACCTGAGCAACTGACATCTAAGGAGAGGAAATCTGATGATTGATGAAAATTCCTTCCTTTTTACATTGCTGCCCACGGGGAAAAGTTCCTGACTTTCTTACAAAGGTGAAAACTGAGGGTGATGGTGAGGGGTGGTTTACTTTGGTTTGTTTTTTCTGTGTTGCTACAGAAATATGAAACTTGCTTCCCTAATTAAATGGTGTGTTCTCAAATGCTCGTGTTTGCCCACAGTTTCAGCAGTAGGGTAGGAAAGCTGCAGGACGTTTTCATGCTTTCCCTCTGCATGTGTGTGTATGGTTGACTTGATGCCTAAAATCAGGCTGGACATCAGAAAAAAATTTTTCACAGAAAGGGTCATTGGGCACTGGGACAGGTGCCTGGAGGTGTTTAAAAGATGGGTGGATGAGATGCTCAGGGGCGTGGTTTAGTGGTTGATAGGAATGGTTGGACTCGATGATCCTGGAGGTCTTTTCCAACCTGGTGATTCTGTGAAAAAAACTCTGAGATGATTCCACAAAATTGTACTGGGAGGAGGAGTTTAGAGGAGCCCTGTGGCATGTCCTCATGCTCCTTTCCTCATCCTCACAATGCATGTTGGTGCATGGTGAAGTAGGTAGCATAGGCAAGTACAAGCTGCCACACTGTTCCTGAGAGTCCTTTCATGGAACTGGGACTACCAATTGGCCCTTAAGGCCAGTTTGACTCAGCACTGCACCAACAAGGTGACTTGAAGCAGATTTTGATTAATTTTCCTTGCAGGATCTGTCACCATGTACTGAGTCCATTGTTTCTTGTTAGTTTCTCTGGTGTCTTACACTGGGGTCTTAAGGGCTCAAATCTTCAATCACCTCATCATTTTCAAGAGTGATCATGAAGGCCAAAATGAACTATGCCCTACACTTATATTTATTACATGTCTGCTCTTTGCTAGAGCTAAACAGAGTCCTCTGGAAACTGCTTTATCAGACAGAGGTATTAACATCAGTGTGCTGAGGAGCTTGAATTTCTGAATCAGGTTAGTATATCTGGAATCTTCTGGTTTTGTCAATGTGTATGTGAAGAAATTATAACCTTCTTTTGCAGTAGGACTGCAGAAAGGATGGCAAGAAGTGGTGGAAGTAGTAGGAGGATCATGTGGTTTGTAAGGAGCAAATTTACCCACACCTTGGTTACATATGTTATCACTTCAGTCAGCATTGAGCAGGAAATTAAAAAAATAAACAAAAAAGTAATGAAATATCACCCTAATGTAATTCTCACAGGAATCTATCTGATAACACTCATAACAGAAGATGCTTCCCTGCTCACTGAAGACCACAATATAATGGCATCACTTGGTTGGTATCAGTGCAGAAAATACTGATAGTCAGGTAAAGCCAGACATTTCTGCGTCTTGCACCAGGATCAGAAAGGCAGCAACAATGGAGAAGCATTGGAGGTGGGGAAAATCTGTCAGGACCTACTGAATATTAGAGTTAGACATCACAAACCTGGTGCATAATCTCATGAGAAGAGACCATAGGCATTTGTAGATCACAGAGCTAGCAGTGTTGGTATCAGTCCAGCGTGTTTGCAGAACTCGCAATTCTCACCTAAAGGAAGGTAAAATAAGCTTACCTATAAATTATTTGAGAAGGAATCTAATTTGCATCCAGGACATTTCTGTCAATAAAACCAAACTGTTTCAGACTGCTGTCTTTCCTCATTCTGTTTTGTTCCTGGTTGTTAGTGAGCACCATCTTCTCTACAAGTCAGTACAGAAGATACATCAAACACATTTTGGTTTAATCTGGCCACTGGCCAGAAGAGACCAACTTTCTGTTGGATCCCAGGGTAGGCTTTACTGTGGTTGACTGAAACACTTGAGTCATACCTTGATTCTAGGTGGGTAGGAAAGACATCTTCCTAAAGAAAATGCCTATGTTCCCTACAGAGGGGGTGACAAGATACAGGGATAGACAGGCCTGCCTGAGTGTTTTGATTTGGCTTGTTTGGCCACTAAGTTAACGGGTCCCTTTTTAGTGGGTGGGGTTTATTTTTGGCAGTGGTAAAGCTGATTGTCCCATTTTGCACTGCAGTATAATATAGGGTATCTCTAAACAGTCTGAAAGCAAACATGACCATGTTTTCCTGGATGCAGCCATATTCTTGTCTATAAACTTGCTTTGAGCCTGCTGTGCTAATGCCAGATTGAACTACAGAAGGCATTGCCAAGTGCTTTGGGCAGTTCAACAACATAAAATATTCATAATAATAGGCAGACTCAGCCATTCTTATTAACTTAATGGCCTAAAAACTGTCAAGATTTGTCTTCCTCTGACCAGCAGTTACATGGATAAAGAGAAGCCTCAAAATTGCTCCATGTTGTATCCTAGCAGAGTCTATCTCACTGGTTTTTTAATCTTCAGAGAGCACAAACTTACCCCAGACAATGCCTGGGAGAACCGGTGAGGTAGGTTCAGCTGTCAATTTTTGCTGTAGAGCTGCCTCAAGGCTTGTCTGACCATATCAGCAACAAAGGCCAGAGTTGGACTAAGGTCATGCTGCTGTGCACCCAGGAAGGGTGGAAAAGGGATTGTAGAGAGTTAATCTTGATGCTTCTTCAGCATCAGCTATGAGAAATTTTGGAAAGAGATGTTCTGCCACTGGAAGGACCAGGCTCTGTGCAACTCATCTTCTTGTCTTGGCAGAAGCAGTTCCCACAGCCCAGCTTCCCAACTATCTGGTTCAGGCTACAATGAGACCATTGCCACTTTGCTGCTCTGAGCCATTTCTTTCTTTGACTTGACTACAGCTAGCCTTGTTTTCTCATGTGCCCAGGTCAGGGATGCAGATGGTGCTTTACAGTATGAGGTTCCAGTGTTGCAGTGCTTCTTCATGTGACTGTTTTCATTACTGCATGTGCTGTGAGCCACAAGATCAAGCGTGGAAAATCCTTTTTCCCCTTTCTGTTTCATTTCCACCTGCTGTGTGCTTCCTGTGAAACCACAATAAGTATGAATCCGGGAAATACTAAATGGAGAGGTCTGCCAGCAAAGGGTCACATGGTTTTAGTGGTCTCCCACTAAATATAGGGATTGAGTGAAACAGATTTTTGTTATACTTGTTCCTTTACCAATTCATGTTAGTATGACAGCTTTCAGTAGAAGTCAGACAGGACCTCAGGAAGGCAGCTAAATACAGAACCACTTTGAGCATGGAGGGCGTTCTGCACGGACTGGAGCCCTTAGTAAAAAAATCAATATATTCAAGCATTGCAAGTAACTAGTATTTTCCCCATTGACAATTGCCTGAGAGAGTATGATAATGAGCTTTGTTCCTGAAAAAGTGTCAAAATGTCTTTTGGAATTTATGACTGTGCAAAGAGACAGATATGCATGTTCAGGAGGCTGAAAATTTACATATCTTAATCTTCTGTTTCCATGCCTTGTTCTAGTACTCTCTTGGGATCTGCAAATGGGCAGGGTAAATTCTAACATCACACAATGCGCCATGACTGAGTCTCCAAACCCTTGATATTGCTGGTGGTTCTTTTGAGACAAAAAATGACTGTGGAAAAATTGTTTCCTATCCATGATTCACAGACAAGTCTGTGAAATGTTTGCCTGGAAAAACAATTGTGTGCCCTACCCGCAGCATGTCAATTGCAACCTGTAGTTACATCTCCTAGGACAGAACCGCTCATATTCAGGCAAAGGCTCAAGTTTCATGTCCTATCAAACAGAAAGACTGGGCTTTTGATAGGTCACAACCTGCAAATGCATCAGTGGTAATCTAATCTATTGACTTTCCCCCTCTACATTTTCTCATATGTAGTAGCATCATAATGATAGTTTCTTCTTGATTCTACTTTGTTCCTGTTATTACTACTAGCCATACATACACACGTCCATACTCCAAACAAGAAATCTGTTCAAAGCACTGAAAAGAATGTTTTGTGATCTTCCACTTTCCAGTACACATAAGGAGATAATGAATTTTCCAAGTTATTTTTTAGGTATTTGTGTATCAATGAACTTAAAATCCAGCAGCTGCATTTTGTGCTCCTCTGATCTTTTTCCAAAGAATTAAATTCTTTTGGCCAAGTTTTTATTTCCAGCAATATGAAAACAGCAGATCCAATTGAGTGAAAAAAGCTCCTGTAGATTTCTGTGCAGCAAAATACAACCTGAAATACCAATTTCTCTTCAGCTAATTCACACAAGAATCATGCTCACATCTGCAAGACACACAAGACTTTATGTTAAACTGCTACTGGATGAGTGGTAGGAACAAACACTGTGGCAGGGAAGCATTTTCTAGGAGAAGAGGATATAGTCAGCAACAAGAGCTTATAGATGTTGTGCCAGGTAATGACAACCTTTTGAAGTGTCTAGGAGATTTACTTTTATCCTCTGAGGAGATGATCAGGACTTGATGGAAGAAGTGTTTTATTTTAAAAACACAAGGATGGAGGTCTCTGCTATTTGGGACACAGTGAAAGCAGATGTGAAGAAAGAAGGGGGAGAAATAATTGAGTGATTTTGACACACTAGAACAGAGCAAACAAAAAACAAGCAGAGGCAAAGCACTGTGGATATGGATCATAGAGGACCAGCGAAAGCACAAAGGAGCAGATACTGATTGCTGATCTCCTCAGCTGCCTGAAAGCTTCCCCACATTTCATGTAGCCTGTATTATTTCCATGTTCTAGCCCTGGCATGGGGATATTTTTGAATCCTGAAAGGATGGATAGGAGAGTAGCAAAATTCCTGAGCTCTCTCTGCTGGACCAGGCTGTTTTGTACTGGAACGTTCCAGAAGGACATGAAGTGCTATGCTCTGCCTAGTGACTGGGCCAAATAGTGCTGTTACTATAAAGGTAATGTGACCAAATTCATATTCTTATTCTTGGCTTTTCAACATATGCTTTCAAAATTCCCTGGGAAAGCTCTGTAAAATGTCAAAGGGAGATCTCAAAGATCAAACCTAAGCAATGTCCTAAGAAAGACAGTAGGAGTAAGGGAAGAATGGAAAGGGCAGGTTCATTCATATCAGGGCAAACCACCATAATAAGCTGTAATAGCCATGCCAATAAAATGGGAAGAAATTGGCCAAAGTCATCACTATGCACTTTGTACTCACGAAAAAAACTGCCTAAGCATAGATAGCAACAAGGGAGGCCTCAAGCAGAGGCCAAAGAGAAAGACACAGAATGTACATGCTATTTGCAGCGTTCACTTTTTGAAAAGTGCAACGGCAAAATTACCTGTGAATCAAGAAAGCAAATACGGAGTCTTTAACTTAGAATATGTATTTTATGTCTGTATTTGCATAAAAGTGTGCATTTATACACATATACCTACATAAACACACACAGAAATACACACGTATTTATGCACATTCACATGCTTGCACTGGGATGCTGGGTTTGTTGTCCCTGGCACAGCAAATGACCAGAGGCAGACCTGATAAATTCCACCTCCTGTAAGTGACCAGATGCAAAAATTCCTGCTGCAGAAACAAAACTTGCTTTGAACCCAACGTTGGCTGGAGCAGAAACCTGAAGATTTTCTTATAATACCTGGTACAGAAGAGCCTCTGATGCCCTTCTTACCGCACACTGGTGACAGCTTGCCAAGTGGCGGAGCTCACCAAGCCAAGGGGTGCAGTGGAACTTTTCTGCTATGCTCAAAACCTTGCTCACTG
Organism: Cuculus canorus; assembly: GCF_017976375.1. Lineage (NCBI taxonomy): Eukaryota > Metazoa > Chordata > Aves > Cuculiformes > Cuculidae > Cuculus > Cuculus canorus. The sequence goes on from NC_071441.1 coordinate 17,370,143, forward strand.
AAAGAAAGTTTCCTGTTTTCCCCAAAACTATTAGAGCTCTCTTCCTAGTAGGATTCCTCAGAGACCATTCTCAGTAATACAGAAGCAATACTATTTTAAAAAGTCACCAGAAGGAAAAAGGAGCAGTAACTGCTCACTGAGGGCAGTTCTTGCAGCCTCCTTCATTTTCTCCACTCAGAGCACATCAGACCTGCTCTGCCATTTGTGGGAGACCCTGCAAAAAAAAGCTAGCCTTTGCAAACGTCATTTTTTGACCTGGAGGCTGTTAATTCTGAAAGCACAAGGTTATTTTCCATTGAGGGATTTCTTTGAAAACATACCTGATATTTATATTAATTCTACCTCCTCGGGCTGCATCGCAAGCTCCCAAGCTTGTGTCTTTCCTCAGACTTAAGCTTTTGAGCTTGCAGCATCCCTGAGGCTTGTCCAAGGGCTCAAGCAGCCTTCCACTTCTGAGCAAACAGCCCACGACTCTACCACTCATAGTTTAGGAGCAACCTCACTTCCTTCACAGCCCAAAGGATACAGTTTTCAGTCACGTGCATCCACTTGAATGTGGGTTTGAAACAAAACATTTTTGCATGTCAAGACTGCACCTCTTCACTATCTTTAAGCCTCTTAGGTGCTGTGCACACAGCTGAGAGGAGAGACTACTCCTAGCAAGACAGGCTCAGGATTTTCTGTGATTTCTCTGCCCAGCTTTTTGCCCTTCTCATGTGCATAACACTTAGATGCCTGCAATAAAAATTCAGATCAAAGCCCTTTTGCTTCCTCTTTCTGTTTTCTTTCTACTGTCTTGAAGAGCACTCTTTACCTTGTAAAATGCAAGCTAGCCCCTTGCCCAGTGCTGCTGTGAGCTTCAGAAAAAACCCAAACATGCTCAGGAGGAAGAATAAACACTAGCTGAGCAGAAAAGACTGCTACCTGCAGTACTGCAGCTATTGCTACTGTGCTTTTGAACGCCTTCATATATTCAGAGATTTCAAAGGATAGTATTTGAGTATGTCAACACTCAGCAGCATATTAAAGGAACTGAGCAACCTGAAATCTCATGGTAGAGCAGCATCCTCTTCACTCCGCAGGTTTGCAATATTTGAGCTATTGCCCCTCTCCTCATCAGAAGAACAGCACCACAATTGCACTTGCTCAAGAATCCACATCTAGAAGCAGACACATCCCTCCAGAGGACAGCATCCTTAACAATAACATCACCCTGCCTGTCTTCCCTTCTGTGACTCCTGGAGAATATTATTAGAGTCAAATTTGGCAGCTCAAAGAGGTATAAAACATATCCCCCCAAAAAAAGAAAGTTCTTTGATCACTGACAAAACAAACATATTGAGGTTTTTGTTTTGGTTTGGTTCGGGGTTTTTTTTGCCAAAGGAAATGCTCTGTCCAAAGCAATGGTAGCATTTCTGTGGATAGTAGAAAATAAACAAACTTATAAATTTTACAGTACAAAAGTCTGCTGCTTATCTTACAGGAATTTTTCAGCCACTCATCAGAAAGAGAGTTTCCTGCCAAGCCTTCAAGGATTTTTCTGTATGGAGTGATCAGTAGAAGACCTGGTTTCCTGATGTTCTTGGGCACCTTGCAGAGCCTGAGCCACTTTTGCCAGGGAGCAATCAATGAGTGCTTGTTGAAACATGATCCTTTCCTCCACCTTTCAGAAGTAAACAAAATTGTCTTCAATACAAGGGAGGAAAACCTTGACAGCAAATCAGGTTTCTGGGAAGCAGCAAGCAAGACTCATTGCTAAGGCTTGGAAGAGACAACACCACAGGCAGCTGGGCACCAGTTTGTTTATGAAAACCCAGATTAACTCAACTGTATAGTAGAAAATTTGGCTTCCTCAACTGCTACAGAGGTATCAATCATACTCTGACAAGTTCCTCATGTGCATGCAACCTAGAGAGCATTGCCTTTTTCTTCAGCTTTTCTTCTCTCACTCATTTCTTTTACCAGTTTTGCTGTTACTGCCCTACTTTTAGCTGTCCTGGTCTTTCCCAGAACAACTCCGTTCTGAGCTTCCATTTGTTTTCTTGCAGCAGTGGCTTGCTTGAATCTCACTTATCTCTCCCAGCTATAAATTGTTCTTCATATTCCCCTGGTTATCCAGTTAAGCACAGCCTTATTTCCCATCATTTGAGTTGCTTTTAATTGGCCAATGTAAGTGGGTCATAGTTTGTTGATACAGGCAGTACCTCTCTGGCATTTTGACTATCACCGGTGATCACACTTCCTATTTGGTGCATCACACAGCATGTTATTTACAATCACTATGAGATAATCACTGGCAACAGGACATCAGATTGCTTTTAAGAGCTATGTCTGTGAAAAAGTGAGGTGTCATTCATTATCAACGAGTGAACAGGTTTCTGTGTTGGGAAAGAGGAGGAGAGTTGTTGCAAACGCACAGAATTAAATGCTCATGTCGCTTGACATAAATCTTCTTAGTGTATGACTAGCTGGCCCATATTACAGCGCTCTGGTCTAATTTTAATGCAATTTTTCATTATATTAATTATATCTTTCTGGTTCATTTGTTAGAAGTCCTAATTACCATGGCTTGAATTATGCAGAATGGGAAGATTTTCCTAGGTCAGTAGTTATTATCAAATAAAAGTGTCCTGAAAACACTCTATGCAATACCTTAATAGCTTGTGTGTGAAACAAATCGGTATTAAAAGTCAGAACTTGATGTTTGTTTGTGCAACAGCTAGTGCAAATGGGCTAATGCAAATCTTGCTCCCAGCTTCCAGGGCTTGCCTATGCAAAATGTCCACTATCACAGTGATTTTACCACTGACTAAGGCAGAATGCTCACCTGAAGCCTTCGAACCCCAGACTAAGAGTCTTGTACTGTATCTCTATTTGAACCAGTTGTGTCCTAGGAACTATGAAATGCTACGGCAATAGCGGTATTTGGACCTCAATAAGTTGTATCTGTTTCCCATGAGTTGTTGCAAATCTCTTCTACTAAAGAAGATGCAGCAGAACTGTTCCGGTGAGAAAATCAAGGACACTAGCACTTGTGCTTATTAAGGACTCCATATCTTTTTCACATGGGAGCATGTGCGAAGCCCTAAAGTAAACCCCAGAGCTAAGAAAATCAGGAGAGGTTGAGTTCAGTACTCTAACTGTGGTGGAAAAGGAGAAAACAAATTTTGTACGAATTATAGTTTTGTCCTTGTGTTTATATATAGGTGACTGACACAGACATGGTCACCTTTACTACCCTTTCTCCCTCCCCCTGTCTTGCAGGGAAGCTGCTACAACAAGAACTTTTTTCCACTTCACCACAAACATTGCTGTTACAAACCTCCTTCATGAATCATTGTGAAAATCATGTGGGTGTTTTCTGCAAGTCACACGCTTACCACTCAGAAGCAGTGCCTAGGGTGTCCAGTCCCACGGTTTTTCATTCTTTATGAAGCACTGCCACTCATAAAGGTAAAGGCAGGATTTTGTTAGAAGGAAGGCTATGTTTCTGCATTACTCTCGTCACTGCCTGACTCACTGTTTTGAAGGTCATTGTCTGAAGAGATGATTTGATGAGATTTAGGTATCAAAGCTTTTCCCAGAGTTCTCATGAACCATCAACAAAAATAAAACCATCCCTACTACACAGAGTACATAAGTGACCTTCACTATTTGGTCTTCTTTGCAATAAGGCTGAGCCTGAAATAATATTTCAGTGGCACTTTTGGGTCATTACTATGCACTTCAGGAAGGCATGGTGCGTACCTTTTCCTCAAGTGGTTCTGCACAAAATATGACACACTGTTTTTCAAGGAGTTTTTCAAATAGCTTTTCGTATCAGGGCTGTCTAAGATGAAAAGCGAAGTGCAGCATTAGGCTTGGTAAGTCAGTAAACTCCTCCATGATGCATTTGTCCTACTGCTGCTACAAAAGCTGGCAAACTAACTGAACTATGTAGAACAAATTTTATTTCTGTACTGCTAATTCTAATGTTTGCAGCTCGTGGTTATGCAGATTGCCCTGAATGCTGTGTGTCACAGCTACCTCCTCAGGTGAGATTCACAGGAACACTAAACACAAAACTCAGGTCAGCAATCTTCAGGAATTAAAACTTCCTGATTTTTTGCAGTTTTCCTCACTGATTATCCATATCACTTTGCCTGCTTTCAGCACTGTAATTTTTCAAAATTCATTTCCAGCTCAGCTGCACTGCTTCCTGGCCCAGCAACTACAGTCACTACCTGAAATACACAGCTGCATACTTTGCAGCAGCTAACTTCGTAGCATGACAGGCTGCTTGTTATCAGCAAACACAAAATACACATTTTATTAAACAGTAAAAATCCTTTCAATAAGATACATGTTATATTAGCTTGAAAAAGAGCATTATATTCCTGTTCAGGATTTCTAGTCATGTTTTTCTTACATGATAAAAAGCAGTACTGCCCACAGAAGCTGGGAAATCACAAGAGTTCAAGGAACCTACCCCAATATGGATGTAACATGACAAATCTTTTTGCTATAGGGGAAGGAAACACATGCAAATGATGTCTATGTCAAATGGAATGAAAACACCAACAAATGTAAAAAGATCTTTAAAATTAGGAGGAAAGATTACAATGAACAGTAGGCATATCCTTGTTTAATTCTGCAGCTCAGCTGCTTTGTCCTCACAGCAGCACAAGAACTACTCTGCAGCTTTCCTGATCATTGTCAATTATGTAGGCTACAAAGGAAATGAAATGAACAATAGACAGGTAAATAAGGATATGAAGCCCCAGATCAGTATCCATGAGATTACAATGAAAACACACACACACACACACACATTAATTTATATCCATTTGTATTAACTGGCAGAATATATTGAGCAGAGGTATCTTCCTTTAACACTGTGTGAGGATGCTGGTATAAAGCAATCACAAAGGAATCCTCAGAGTGACCTTCTGGGCTGATGTGTGCTGCAGACATTCCCAAAGCTGATGGAGACAGCATGATTAATTTTCATAAATTATTGATCAAAAAACAACTTTCAGCATCTAGAAATAAATATCACATTGGTAACTGTTGCATTATTCACCATACATGGGCTGACTGAAAATCTGTGTGCCAAACAGTGAGTCAAATGTTTATTCATGGCAGAGAGGTATCAAGGACTTAAATACACACACACAGAGCTACAGAATGTTTGCAGGAGGCTTGCTTCCTAATAGAGGTATCATGCCTGTTTATTATTTACTGCTAGCTTGCTTTGCAAGAATCATTTATGCTTTTAATATTAAAAGTGACATCTAGTCTCAGAATTTCATGAAGTATTCTGAACACTCCAGTTCTGTACAAGCTGGGTGGGTGGCCAAGCCCAAAGTCTTAACTCCGTTTCATATTGCTTTCTTCAGACCACAGGTTTGAAGAATACGTCAAGGAGGTTTTCCTTTCCCCCAGCCAAAGGCAGTATACACCTTGGTAATATGTTCCTCTTCAGTTTATCAAGATGAGGGGTACAGCAAACAGGCTGCAGAGTAGAATCAACCCATCCACCAATGCAGAAAAGTGTGCCACGCAGGACAAGCCAGAAGGGAAAGATGGGAAAAAGAGCCAACAGAAGTATAAATATATTTTTAAGAGGATTTGGAGAGTATATACATGCCATCAAGATAATAATATCTGGTCAAACCCTCCTCTAGATTGTTTGCACTACTTGCATTAGTACTTCTGCTCTTCCACACATTTTGCAGACAGAACCTATTCCTTTTCAATAGCATGCTACCAATTACAACCTCACAGTGACTAGATGTATGTTCACTGAGACACTGGGAAAGTGTTTCACCTGAAAACCAAAGTTTTTCATATTCAAGCAACAATAAAACCAAGGAGAACCTTTAAAATTTAACTTTTTTCAAAGGGTAGTCATTATAGTCACAGAAGAAATAACTTAATCAAAAGCCTAGTAATCTGTAGAACAGCATATATTTTCCGATAAGTTCACTGGTAACTTCCTTAAAGCCTCATAGTAACTCAATAGCAAGCTCAGAGCTTTGCCTCAAAATAAAGTATAATTAGCATCCAACTGATATTGTTTAAATGGCTTTGCCACAGCAGAACCCAAGAAAAGCTGATTTCTTTGTACTTTAAAAAAAAATTCCAGGGATATTCTTCACTGTAATGTCTTATCTCTTCTTTCTCACATCATCACTCATGGTCTGCTTTCACACTTGGTTCCTTGCAATATCAAACCCAAAAAATTCTGGGGCTGTCCAAATTTACACCTTTGTACAAATGTGGAGGTGACCCAGACAAAAGCAAAACCACTCAAACATTGGCTCACTTCAGTACAGCAAAGCCAGTACACACACATTGTCACTCTTTGGGCTATATTCAGTACCTCAGAAATTGCTATTTCTTTACATACGGATCTAAGAAAAAGGTAAGGCCCAGGCATGTGATTAAGGCCTTAAACCAGATCTAAATTGGATGTCATGTTAGAGACCCTGCATTTTTCAAAGCAATAGAAGTAACAACAGGAAAACTCCCAGAGCAGTATCAACAAACAAAGGTGGAGTTTTTTAGCCAATCAAATTATAAAACAAACATTTCAAAGACACAGGGTAATGCAGATTGTTCACAGGGACAAACCAGTTGACCAGCCCAATGCATTTGCAGGACCGTGGTCCACTTATTAATACTTGTATTGCACCAACATATCAAAACCCATTTCAGAGTGATTAAATATGCAAGATATTTGCCAGCAGAAATGCAACACTGATTTGTCATAGAGGCCATTCCTGATGCTGCAAAACAGGCAAAAAATCAAGCCGAGTTGCTGCAGCCACAGCAGGAAGCAATCAGTCCCTCAACGCAGAGAATACAGGCATGTGCTCCTGATATGGCAACCTGAATTTCTACCAGAAATTACATTTTACTTCCATGGCTCATTCATGCTCCAAACATTTCTCTTTCCTCCTAATATTTAACTAAACCTTAATCTTTCTCTGAGGAGGCCTGCATGGATTCTGGCAAACTGGAGATTAAAATTCTGTTTCAGGAAATGGAAAAATGTTTCTGGAAACAGCAAAAGTTGCTTTGCAACTGTCAAGAACTGGGTTTCTCAGAAAGCCTTTGAGTAAGACCTGCCTATAAATTTTAAAGCAACTTTGTGGCAGCAATGGGATTTCTGTGGAGGCAATGAACAGTGAGAAGAAGAAATTGAAGTTGGATTGTGCTATGTGAGACAGCAGTTACTTTACACCAAAGAGTGTTCAAGATGTAACTGTGCAGCCACCGCATCTTTTCATTAGCTTCAGTTGCAGATTTTGCTTTTCAGGAGCGTAAGACCCACTGGCTGTTTACTTTAGCTGTAAACCAAGACTCTGAGGATGTGCATTGGTACTGGAGGCTGCAGCATGAAAGCTCACATACAGCATGCTACTGCTGCAAGACTGGCAATCACAAGGGACAGCTGCAGACTTTCCCCACACACCTGATCCGGGAGCACTTTTAGCTGTGCCTGACTCCTGAGGCCAAATACTTCAAGTCCCAAGGCCCACCATTACCAGTTAGGATTGCTAGGTCCATACCAGGTACCTTGATCTCAGGTCTTCAGACCTTTGTGTTGACGTGTCTGTACCAGTCTACTACCTTTAATTAGCCTTATGACTTGTTACTTATGTAGTTGCCTGTATATGTGCTGTACAGATGATCTTCCCCCTTCACTCCTTATTTTCCTTCCTAACTAGAACAAGAGACATAAGGATAAGCCCTGTTAAACAAGTGTAACGTCTCCTGCTAGTAGGTCTTCAGTTGTTTCAAAAGCAGCAGAAAAATTAAACCTAGCAACTTTTACATGTAAACCACCATTAGTACTGGTGCTAATTAATGCAAGGGTCCTTTATATTTGTAATGGTGAACATAATCAGCTCCCACTCTCATTACATTTTGCTGTGTTTTTTCCTAAGTTGATTCTATTATTTTATCTTTGCAGCTTTGCATTAAATACAGCCCACCTTCTGCATAGGACAGACCATGGGAAGTCAGAGTAATTCCCACAGAAAGCCTCAAAGTTACAGCTAAACAACCAGTATCTTTAAATGAAATAGGGTAAAACATACACCTCGGCAATTTTCTCCAAAGGCAAATTCATTTACTGAAAAGGAGTTATAATTTGAATTTTATTGCTAATATCTGGCATCATGTTACAGCTACTAGAACTCCATTATATTTCTGTCAACTAGATTAAGCAATTCTGTAGTAGCTGGTTTGTTCATTTTCTGCATTTATGGCCCATGATCAAGTTGGGTTTTGCTCGGGGGAAAAAAAAAAGGCAGGTATCTCCATTTATCAGAAGCACTAACATAACTTCTTTTTGGCTGCTTTCCCTTCCCTCTGGGTGTTATTTTACTTTTACGTGGTCAAGTCACTCATCCATAACTCAGTTTCTATTAAAATGTTCAGGACATAGTTCATTCACGTCAGCAGGGTCAACTGCAGCAATGAACAATGGCCTGGTTGTGCCTTCCAGGATTCTTCAGCAAGGAGATGCATTTGGATTTGCTTTTTTGTACTTATCACAGAGAAGACAAACATAATCAAATGGTTGATCACAACAATAGACTCATCAGAAAACAGAAACAGGGATTTTGCAGGGCTGTTTACCCAGAATCCATTCTCAGAAAGAACTGAGGACCAGCCTGTTGTGAAGAAGAATAATCGCTGAGGGATGGATTCAGCAGCTACACAGCTCCCCCTTTCCTCAGCCCAAGTTTGACATTCCAGTTTTTAAACACTCCCCAATCCCACACTTGGAGACAAGAGAAGCTGCCGGGTGCGCTGCCCTTCGCTGACAATGCTCCAGGACTACATCACTTTCTGATTCTGTGCAAAACTAGCCAAATCTTAACTGAACTGTCTGAGCAGGCACTTCACTCATCATTATGCCTAGACTTGGAGGACAAACATGATCTTCTCACGAGTCTTGCCAGCTAACCCAACCTTGGACATTCAGGTCAATTAGCACCATCCAACAGAGGATGTGGCTCCTCTCCCTTTAAAGGCCAGCAGTCACTGTGCTTCCTGAAGCATAAATATTCACAACCTCATCATGTCTCCAATGCAGGAGAAGGCTGCAGCCACCAGGAGAATGGATATTCAACACAGAAACTATGCAAAGTGCCAATTGTTTAACAGGGAACGTTTCAGTTTAATTTTAAACTGTCTATGAGGAATACCCACACTTCACGCTCCGTCAACTAACCTGGCAATTGCAGAAAGCCTCCAAGGCTGCTGAAACCTTTGTCAAATCAAGTCTATGTCACTCTGCCCCTCAGCTGGACTTGAACAGCATGCAGAACCCAGCAGCTGAGTTGTTCAGAAACTTGAAGTAGATTTGAAAGAAATCTGTCACAAAACCCCAACTGAACAATAATAGAGAAGAGGCAGTAGAGAAAATTCTGTTTTGATGAAATGATGGCCAAACAATCTTGGACAAAGCAAGTGAGTTGTTCCTGCAGGTTAAACCAGCTCACAGAGTGCAATGCATTTCCTTAATGCAACCAAAATCTCCACTTTCTGCATCTGGTCATCTGAAGGTAACATCTCTCCATGCTTGAGTCTGAGTGTTTTTTCTTGTTGGGATCCACTACCGTCCAGCCCTTGTCTCCACTCTTTTCCAAGGTAGCAATATTGAAGCCCATCTTCTGTTGTGTTTGTCTGCTCCAACAGCCTTTAAACAATGGAAGGTAGGATCACTGCCCAAAGGTTAATCTCTACAATGATGGGACAAAGGCCACCTCTTCAACCTCCTCACCTGGTGACTGCAGTGAACAGTGCCTCACCAGGGAGAGAGAGCAGCCTCCAAGGCACTGGGGAGGACAGTAATGGTGCCAGCAGCACCTCTGTACTGTGAGCGTCTGTCCAGCAACCGAAATGAAAGTGACTCACTTCATGCAGACTGAAAAAAAGTACTAGGTAAGTGCTATGGGTAAATTTTTCTTTAATATCTCCAATTCTTGCTATTCCAGTTTATGAAATGCCTCAGGTTTCTGAAACAGACTATAGAACTATTCATTTAATGACCACAGAGAAGTAAACCACTACAGCTATTTAATTTTAGGATGACTCGGTTCTTCATGTCTTCAGCTCTTTATGGCTTTATGACTTCAGAACCTGATTTGGCTGCCTTAGTTTCAAATGAGGACAAGGCACGCAGTACAAGAAGACATAATGCCTCCATTCCTGAACTACATGTACAGAGATTTTAAATCAATCTTCATCTAAGAAAGCCATAGAAAATAATTTTAAGATTCTTCAGCCAATGAAAACAACACAGATAATACAATTAGCTGACTGGTCTTGAAAATTATAAAGCTGATGTGCTCTAATGAAATGAAAAAGAAGCAGTGCCTTGCCAGCTTAGTGGACTGGCTCCTGCTCCACCTGGGTTTCTGGAAGCAGCTCCATCCTTGGGAGGCTTTGTCATCTGATCACTTGCGTGCTGACAGCCACACGCATTTTCAGTTCTAATCTACCTTACAAGAAGTCTGGAATCTGAGGCCCGGCAAAGAAATAAACCATCTAAACCTGCTTATGGTTTTACAGGATGCAGTTCTGTTCTTCAAAGAAGGTGAAGTTTCACCAGCTTTGGCATTCACATCCCAGTTTAGCCAAACCTCAGAAGTAAGAGTGCATCTTTAAGAACATTATTAGCAATATGAATGCCAGAGAAGTGGTTCTCCGACTGTCTGCAATAACATCTGCATGTATTTTGCCTCTGTTCAGCCACAGCATCATCTGTTTTTTCAATTACTTGAAATTACTTTTCCAAACCAATTTCTTTTTTCCCCTTTCTTTTCGTTTGGTAATGTACATAGTTTTACTCCTTTGGATGTATCTTCTTCACACAGCTTTTTTATATATAGCCTCTACCAATCAAAATCCAAGAGAAGAGGAAGAAGTTAAGTTTGTCATAGGAACAAAGGATAATTTTGTTAATTTTTTCCTTTAAATACAAATGGAGTAAAATACATGTAATCTAGTGATGGGAAGTTCATAACTGCTCTATCAGTTCAGGCCCAGGGTAGCTGAGCACATGCATATGTCCCACTAAAGCAAATTAAATGGAAATTCAGCCATGTCATATGCTGATTGTATTCAGAGCCCTTAGCCCTGCCATATGGCAGAAAGGAAGTTCTGGACTCCAAAGCAGCTTAAATAAGAGTTAAGTCATGAAATTTAATTGATATGGCTATCTTACAGCCTTTAAAAAGCTGGGACTGCTGCATTAGAAGGTGATAAACAATAATAGGAATCAAAAGCAAACATAACATTTCCTGGAGGCAATAAACTGATGCCTTCAATTCTGCCATTTCAGACCTCTGTAGAAGTAGGACTTCTACGTTTCCACTAAGTGGAAGTTCTTACAATTCATCCACAACTAATTTTCCCATGCATCAGATAAAAATCCACACACCACCTGTATTTTCATCCTACTTCCCATGGCTCCTAGCAATTTAGCACTAAAATATTTGCTTGTAATTATTTCCAGTTGCATGATTTCCAGTTCCTGTTACATTTATGAATAAACGGTGAGTTGAACCTCTACAGTACAAGATGCGGTTATTCTGATTTCCCAGCTGTTATGCTATGGTGGTAATAATGCCACCTGCGGCGTCTCTGTATAATCTCTAATCTTCTCATTGCCCCAGGTAAAGCTTAAACTTGCCATACTTTCCATCTCTGAGAACAAACTCCGACAGAGAAAAGAAGCTTAGCAATAGAAAAGCTGCTGCCTTCAATTAAATCACAATGAAGTCTGCAATTGTAGTCCAGGGAAGAGTCTTCTAAATAAATTTGTGTGTGTTATAGCAAACACTTAAGATGCAAGGTGGAAGTCAATTCAATTAGCACATCTTTAAATTGGTTTCTACAAATAACACAGCAAGCATCATTAAAAACAATTCACCTGCCTTAAGCAAAAAAAATCAGACTTATCTGCCCTCTCTGCTGTATCTAGCACAGTCTCCTGAGTCTTTTTGTAATCCCCTAGTGAAGATGCAGTAAATTTTCAAGATATTTCAGAAATGTATTTTTTACGAGGAACTGAGACAAGCTTCAAGCACTTTTTCCTAAATTATCTTTATTTTCAAAATGTACTAACTCAAGTTTAGCTTACCTCGATGAGAGATGGCAGCAGCAATCATGCTACATGCAAGCATTTCCACTTAAGCAAACCTCTTCTAAGACACCTATGCTACAGCTCTGTAGCAAGAAAACTTATTGTCCGTCTTCCTTTACAATATACAGTATCTGGCTCCTTCCTGTCCTATTCGAGAAAAAGCCTCATCCAAATTTTCATGGCTTTTGAGCTCTTCCTTTCCAAAGGACGGTACTGTAGAGATTCATATGGTGTTTATATAAATTTACCATAAAAAAGTGAAAGAGCTCAGTAGTTCTGAAAGGAAAAAAAAGGGTTAGAATAGAGTGTTCAACAATCAGTTTGAAATACCAAATAGCGTTGGAGTACTTCCAGTGCAGGTTTACTGCATCTTACTAACATAGCACATTGTTCTGAAATATCGTTTCTATGTGAGTGGAAACTACCACTGCCAAGAACACCACCAGTTCTGTAAAAACACTAAACAGAAACAGATGTTATACCTGAACTAAAAATCAAAGCCACACTGTAAACACAGACTAGTGTGCCACATGTACCCCACATTTGCTGCCCAAATACTGGTTTTCTCATGTTTATACATTCTGAGTCTAATGCCACATTAATGACATAGCAGCCATAGAAAAGCTCAACAGGCCAAGTTTGTTTTAATCATAATTACAGATTAGGTGACAAATTTCTAGTCTTTCCTTTCACATCCTCTTACTGCAATGTCAAGGAAAATACATACTGAGGCACGTATGTTTGTATATTCTAACCTCCTGACTCCATATCCAGCATATAAATTCATTAGCAAGAATAGTTGTACAAATTATGTCTCCGTGTCTATTTTTTAAAGCTCATTATTTCCTTTTCTTTCTTACTTAAATTTTCCATGTTACAATGCATTCAACACTTTTTTCTGTTTCCAACCACTAACAAATTGGTGGGCTGGACTCATTCACCAGTGCTGACAGCCAGAAGCAGCACTAGCACCCTGCTTATGCATCTTTCCTGAATGCAAAAATCAGGTTTTTTTTAAGAGATGCTCCATGCAGCCAGCACAGGGCAGAGTGGGTGGAAGAAAATTAGCACGGGGCTTCTTCAGCAGAACTAAGGCAGAAGGAACCATCTAATACGTGCAAATGTACATGCATTTCAGATTTGTGAATTAATTTACAAGACATGTTTTTTCGGGAGAAGTGAGGAAGGGGAAGAGAGGAAGATGAAAAGGATGTCTGAGTTTTACTAAGGCGAAAAAAATACCCCTGTGAGAGCCGAATGGCAGATAACTGCCTATCATCTAAATTTCAGCTGAAATAAAACTTCGAATTTGTCATAAACTAAGTTCAGCCACTTTTTTTCACAGAGAAAGGTGTTTGTGGATCATGCCTCAGGTCCATTTTCAGCAAAGAAATATCTGCCCGTGTAAAGAACTGACAATGAATTCAAAGGTAAATAATGAAGTTGTTCCCCACCTCTGCAGTCTAATCACCTAACTATGACACAAGCATTGGTATAGCATCTACACCACTGAGTGCAAAGTTAAAAGCAGTGAGAAAATTATTCAAAAGCTAAGGAATCTATATTTCCAGTGTTCTTTTTCCTTAAAACAGTGGAAAACATTTATTTAGAAGGCTGCAGGATCCTCTTAGAGAGATATGCAAGACCTCCTGGGACAAAGTCCAAGAAACATAGACCAATTTTATAGTTAATTCAGTGGTGAGTGGAGGCTGGGCTAAATGATTTTCCAGCTCGAGTGATCCTACAGTTTTTGTAAACTTTCTACAAGCTGAATAGCCTTTAAAGTTACCTTCAAAACCCAGAAATATCTATAATTCATTAGAAAATCTGCACTTCATAAAGTTTCAGCTATTTCTGTATCATTTGTGCTTCCCCAGCTACCGAACATCCTGCAGTAATGAGTGATGCTACCTCATATTGTACCATCTCCACATCCACTTCTTCACTACATAGGAAGCATGAGCTGCCTTATTTCAAAGAAGTTAAATGATAGGTATCATTCAACGCAATCCAGTTAAAGTAGCACTAAGTTGCATGTTGATTAAAATTATTTACCTCAATTAATTTTAAAGTGCAGGTGGATTATTTTTATAAATTTATGGTAGAGCAAACCACTCAAACACAAATAGGGATATGTGTGTGTATATATACATAAAGTCAGTTTAACTATACATCAGATTTTCAATGTATCATTAAACGTCAATTTATGTGTACAGAAGGCTATGGCTTGGTCCCCTGGGACCCCAACATCCTCTTTTATTAACCTGTTTCCACACAGGAACTCTCTACTTTATATACAAATACTGATGTATGCATCTCTAAATACCGTCAATGTCTATAAATCACATCGAGTCAAGACAGCCTTGGGCAGACACAGCAAGTCACTGAAGTAAGCAACACACACTTCAAAAAATTATCCCCATTTATTTCAGAGACAGTACATCAAAGAAATACTTGACCTGTGCGGCCACAGGCTCTATAAATACTTTGATAAGCAATTGGTACTGTACAACCAAACCACATACCCATAGATTTTGGAGTGCTTAGCAAGATAATAGAACATCTTTGTTCCCATTTTACAGCTGGAACAGCTGAAACAGAAAACTCAGATGACTTGTCTGAAGTCTTATAGGAGGAGATTACTGCTATGAATGAGAAAAAAGGCCCATGACTCCTGATTCTCAAATCCAATCTTAAGCCACAGATGACTTGACCATGACTAAATTTATAGACAAAAACCGAGACCAAAAAACTACCTGGTCCTTTCAACTGAAATAAGCACACAGACTTCTCATGTGTATGAGACATGATTGTTACTGCAGCAATTAGTGGACTGATAAGACCAGATATCTCGAAGTCACTCATAGGAAGAGGTCCCTTTATAAAAGCCAGATGGGCAGAAAGAGGACAGCTGCATGCAGCAAGCTAGACTCCAGGGTCCACTGGAACCACTGAAACTGAACTTGGGGCAGAACAATGTTGCAGAGAAACCCCCCAAATGCCAAGGAGCACCTCGGAGTTGCAAGTGTGTTTCTGCAGAGACCCCAGCACTAATGAACACTTCCCTCACACTGTAGCATGGTGAGCCCACCTGCAAGGAGGCTTCCAGGCAGCTTCGTTAACAGGAGAAATATCTTGTCAGCCTGGGATCATGGTGGTGCAAAGCCACGAGAGGAGTACGGAGAGACATTTCTAAACAGGGTGTTAATTTCTGTAATATGGCTATTCTTATAGCTCTCAACTTCACATTTTGCATTTCAACACAGCACTTGTTATCCATTGTGTGTAGACCTACTGTCTCAACAGAATTGGGATTTCATAGGACAATACCTCTATAGGCAGAGATAGACATAAAGACTGACTTATTTTGGCATGGATATCTACTCTAAGGGACTGCAGAGATGGCCCTTAGGGCATGCTCATATACTGACTCTGAAGAATAACACCACGTACTTCTGTTTAAGTCAGCCACCACTAATTTCATAGGCATGGCATGGCACCTGAGCATACACTTCACAGAAGGAAAAGTAACGCATAGATGAGCTGGAAAAAGTGAATAATGCTATGGACAATACAGTTCTAAATATCTTCTTTCCCTTATATCATCCAGTCATATTCACATTGCAAAGATCTTTGTTAGCTCCCACAGATGGGAAGTTTGGGACTTCCGTCGAGGCCACATGGCTCATTTGGTGTCGTGCTGATCTCTTGGTTTTGTCCCTGAGCTGGGCAGCTCCAGCTTTCCTGAGGTAGCAGATACAGAGTTCTTTGTTTCATATGTTTAAGAAAAACAAAAAAGAAGAGAAAGGGTACAGGCAGACAGATGCATTGGAGTTTCTTATGAAAGAAGCAAACACACTTGATGTAAAACACGTTTCTGAACTACTCCATTGGGACAGACAGCGCCAGAGCCTCCAAAAGAAAACCTCACCCTCTCGGAGTCACCCTGAAGAACAATTACAGCATTTGTGGCAAGTTACAAAACATTTAATCAGAGAGGCATGGCTTTTCATAGACAAATGGCCAGGCACCTGGCTCTCCAGGGCTCTGAACTTTATGCAGGATGGATGTTTCGCTCGCTAACATCCTGCAGCAGGTCAAGACAGAGGAACTGCAGGTGCTGTGCTGTAACAGTACACAGTACTGACATCAAGGAAGACAGCGCTGCTATAGCGAGGCATTCATAGAATTTATGTGCAGAAAGTATTTGTCAGAGGACAGATATACCCACTCTTTCTGTTGTTCTGATAGTTTTTCTGCCAAGCATTTCACCAAAACAGGGTCTACTTTAGAATCAAACTTGTTGGCAAACCAGTGCCCGTAATTCAGAAGCCATCTTAATTCTGCGGCCCCATAGATGCAGACACTGCGAAGGTGTGTACCAGTGCAGGGAGGATACAAATGGTCTTCAAGATAATTCCATTTCACGAGACGAGTTTTGCTTTGTAGATCTGTTATGTCCTGGGCTGACCTTGGAACTTCTCCAGGGACCCCAGGAACACGTACAAGAGTGGCCCAGAAATGTTCATCTGGAGAGTATGTGTCCCTTGACCACTCAAAAAAATCTTTTGCAACAGAGCTTTTGAGGGTATATTGAATAAACGCTCGGCTTAAAACAAAATAGGCACTGCCTACAAATACCTCAATATTATGAGGTGGTGGATTCTTGGAAATATTGGTTTTTACAGGCATTTGCATGTACTCATAAGGCACTTTCATAAGTTCATAGTGATAAGTAAATCGTTCTCTTTTGCTACTGCTTGGCTTCATAGTTTCCAGCATGTTTCCTCCACCAAGTTTCTTCAGTTCAGCAACCAGCTCAAAATTTGACCTCAAAGGGAAATCCTGGCCACACAAATTAATAACGTACTTCCAGGGAACTGAGGAGTCCATCAAATCGGATAAACAATTAAAATCTGCTTGAAGCCGTGAAATATGTGCATAATCCACTGTCTCCAGTTTTGACGCAATGAAAATATTGGGGAAACATTTAGCTAGATTTTTCATAGCAGATTTGAAACTTTTTGCTGCTTTTTGGTCATAATGGATGCAGTAAATATTGTGATGGCTGTACAGTGAATGGATGAGCCTTTCTACCATTACTGCATCTTTGTGAACAACCAAAGAATAGGCGATTGGAAAATTCTCTTCCTCAGGAGAAACAGGTTTCAGGTCATATTTCCTAAGTGAATAATACACGTGGCAATCACTCGTCATTGCTATGACATCTTCATCAGCTAAATCAATGATCTCTTTTCTTCTTATCTCTAAACTCTTGCCAATTTCATGGGGATCTTGTTCATATATAGATGAACAATTAATTTCATAGTGGAACTCATTTCTAAGATAGGAATACCTGTTTCTAACGTAAGAAGAAGTGCTCAAGAAGTGTTCAACCAAATAAATGCCCTTAGAGGGAAAAAAGTGTCTTTCAACATGGAGGAGCTTCAGCAGTGCTATCAGCCACCCCGTAAAACATAGGATCAAGATCTTCCTTCGTGCAGGACATTTGTAGGGACACTTGTGTCTCTTCATTCTGCAAGAAGACAGAGATGTGACATTATTTTAAATTAGGAACAAAGTATAAGAGACAATTCCAGCTTCTAGCTTGGATGTGCACACCAGTCTGCCTTACAGCATAAACACCACCTTAGCAGGACAGGGCACTGGA
This sequence comes from Cuculus canorus, assembly GCF_017976375.1. Classification (NCBI taxonomy): domain Eukaryota; kingdom Metazoa; phylum Chordata; class Aves; order Cuculiformes; family Cuculidae; genus Cuculus; species Cuculus canorus. The sequence goes on from NC_071441.1 coordinate 17,387,962, forward strand.
AATCTGCAGTTTCTTCTTAACCATCATGTCAATTTAAAGACTGATTTAGCACAGTGGTAGGCAAAGATTTCATTTCCCTGTCTGACTGAAGGCAATAAACTAATTCAGATTTCAGATGATTTCCAGCTAAATAAGAGTTTTGGAACAAGACTCCCACTGTTTATTTTCCAAACCTCGTTTTAATTTCCTGAGTCACAAACTGAAGTACAGCAACGCCCGCATCACTAAAAATGTGACTGTCCTCTAAGTGAGTAGGAAGGATTATTTACTTTCCTGAGTAACTCCAGGGGATTCAATGGGATCTCTTGTGAGTCTACAGTGAATGTGTGCTTATGGTAGATATTAGTATTTTTTTAAAAATAAAGCATTAAACTGATATGTTTAGAATTCAGTCAGAGCATCCTCATTGTCTCTAACACTCTGGGTGGGCCATGAAGGTGTCTAACTAGAAATGAATTTGCTTCCCATCCTCTCTGAAATCTGTGCCCAGATTTCTTCTGGGAAACACTGCTAACGTGCTCTGAAGAAAGAGATGGATGAAGACACATTTCCATCTACTGAAATGAGTATATAATGTAACCTTTTGAAGGCAGGAAGGGTAATAGTAAACAATAGTGCATCTACCCTGTTCTCTGCTGTGTGACACAACCTCAGGCACAAGTGCAAAAACACTCAAATGGCCCCCCTATATGCAGCAGGGTATTTACTAACATCCCTGTGTAGCAACTTAACAACAATAACAACTAAATAAAGTGATCATGTTTCCATAATGCTTTGCTTTACCAGCTGTGTGCAAGGAGCATTGTTTCCATCCCTGGATTAAAATTAGACGAAAGTCCACATCCAAGTGCAGAATTAAACTTAGCTGTACCTAGCTTAAACTAAGCTCTATTTTGTCTCTAAATTTAGCAGCTTCCAATATTTTCTTTTGAGAAGAAGCTGTTCCAGAATGTTTCAGAGTGAATAAAACGGTGGAGCCAAAAGAAGTGGCTCAGCTGTATGCAGATCCCATGTATGCCTGTAAAATTAAGTACTAGGTGTGCATGCAAAGCTCACTGCAAGACTAACTTAGGCTCTTCAGCATTCCCACCGATGTCAGGTCTTGTAAGCTGTAGCTTCAGTCAAAATGCAGCCTCTCAGGCCAGAGCTGTTCATTAATCTGTTCTTCCTGTCTTTCCTTTTCTTGGTGCATCTTTCTCCTTGGTATTTCTCTTCTGCAGGCAACAGAAAGGAGAAGGAAAGGCCACTTCCTTGTTTCACCTGCAGGTGCCAGGTACAGACCAGAGAAGGGAGTAGGATAAACCTACACATATATGTATTTAGTAGGAGTCGGAGCTCAGCAGTTCCCTGCATGTTTTGTGAACAGCCTCCAGGAACCTTAACAAAGAGAAAAGAGAGAGCTATCTGCTCACAAAGCCAAAACATCCTACCCTCCCCCGAGCCAGCAGGTGCTTTCCTTTACTTCTCCAAACTAAGACCAATGTCTAATCCAGGTCTCCACTTTACCTACTTAATTGCTGTACCCGTGTTCCTGGAGAAAAGTAGCTCTCAAAAGCCACTCATAACCAAAGCCAGGTTTCCAGCCATGTGACAAAACCCCTACAGAGGGGAACACAGCTAACCTGTCCCTTTTTTTCCTCTGAAGGGAGAAGACTTGTGTGGTGTGGTCTCTCTGTGAAGTCTGCCTTGTGCCTCTGCCTGGTGTTCTCCCTGATTACTAAGGACAAACTCTACCACTCCTGGCTGAACAGGGATCACTCCATCCTGAAATTACCCCATCCCTTCCTCTCTACTCCTTCAAAATGACAAAAAGCAGCCTGGACAAAGAAAAAAGGAGGGCAAAAGAAAGCATATCATCCACTGCCTCAAACCCCCTCCATCTATGGTAACCCTGGCCAGCTTCCACCTAGTATCAAACTTACAGATTCTAGCCAAAAAAAAACCAAAAAAAGCCATCGATCCATGCTTCTCTGCCTGAAACTACCACTCTAGACCAGTGGAGTCTGGTGCCGTCTGGAGTCAGACCAGGATGTGCAGGAAATCACTTGGACAGCACTAAGGACTCCGTCTTTGCAGCTGATGAGCAAAGGCTCCAAACCCAGCTCCCTGAACATTCCTACGGTTTCTGGCACTCACAACCACAAGCCACTATTATGTCATATAAAGAGGTCAGAAATCCAGAAGACTGTGATGACATGGTTCAAATTCCCTGTGCAGGAAGGGATTAAGGAGTGCTGGTGAGAAATTTCAGCTGCTCCACCAAATCCCCTGTTTATGGAGGATGAGCTCCTGATCCTGACCAGTATATGGTCAGATGAGAGCCTCAGGAACCAGCAGGTGTATCCACAGCTCCATCTGTTTGTTGGTTGGGTTTTGGTTTGGATTGCTTTTTCCTTCTTTTTCTTTTTACAACACATGCTATATCACTGGCACCACATAGAATCAGGCCATGTGTGACCCTAACAGCTCTTAAGCATTCCAACATCTCTCCAGCAGTGCAGTTCACCACTACAAATATCCCGCTGTCCCCTGCTCCATCCTTATCACACTAAATTAATATTCTCTTGCTGTTACCTTTGACACACACCACAGTCAGGCTCAGTATATCAGGATGAGGGCAACAGCTTTGCCTTCAGGCACAAATAACTTGCTCATAACCAGGAGGAAGTTAGTTTCTGTAAAAGACCAGGATTTCTTGAGGAACAGTGCTAGGCCAGGGAATGAAATCTCCCAGGACAGAAGGAACGCTACAAACCTCATCAGATTTTGATTCAAGTGGAAAATTCCTATTTCTTACCATGTGCAGCACTCAAGACCCACTCAGACACTGCAGTGCACTGTACCCACTGTTGTTTCTGGAGGAGAAGGGAACAAATGACATATGGCAGATAGGAACAGGCACCTAGAGCTACCTAAAGCACCTAGCTGGGGTAGCACTGAGCAGATGCTACCTCTAGTTATCTTGCTTGCAAGTATTTTTTTACTTGGGTGCTACCATACTATCTGCAGGACCAACATTCCATCTTCTGCACAAAGATTTTATACTAGGGAGAGAGCTTGGCATTGTCATTTTGCCTTGTTTCATAAAATGTTCGTGCTTTCTCAGAAATTAATGGAGACTAAGCTCATTTTGTAACCAACACATAGTGCACAGCTAGTCTGTACACGCACACGCACAACATCTAACCTGGTCAGGGCACTTACTGGCTGGAATGCAAAGTACTGAGTGATTCAGAGAAGGTAAATTGATGTACTTATCTATCCTTTGTACCTATAAAGCAAGGGATATTCAAACAAAATAGACATGCAACAAATACCAGGGAAATGCATTTGTGTTGTGTAACAAAAGAAGTATTCTTACACAACACATAATTGGAACCTTATCAGAAGGAACCTTAAAGACCATTAACTCGGCAGGATTCAAGAAGGAAATAGGCAATCAGCTGGCTATTCAGAGTTTCCAGAGCTACCTTGCCATTACATAAATACGGACAGAAAGCTGAATGTCCTGGAACCACGACATCAGGCAATTACCAGCTGCCAAGACTTCCAACTGGAAATTTTTACCAATAAAAATGTTTCTTGTGATCATCACTCTGCTCTCTGAATCTGCTTTTATCTAGTGCTGGACCAGAAGAGGATTTGCTAGTTAGATCTACGACAGCAATATTTGTATCCCACCCAGAAAATGGACGGGTGTATTTCACTAGCTTTTTTTGTATTCTCCTCCCTGCAGGAAGTCATTTTTGGGCAGCTATACACCTTCAAACACTTAAAATCATTTGCTTTCTGCAACAGCACAAGGTGCACAATGACAAAAATGGAGGAACAAGGTGGTGGGAAAATTTCACACTCTCCTGAAAAATTTCAGCTGCAGATTGAGTTCCTCCACCCACTGAATACTGTGTGGCCTTAGCAGAATAAACCCTGATGACCAGACTGGACAAAGGCTGATCCATGCCACTTTTCAAGTGAAATACTCAGTCTGTGCCTCCAAAGCACTGTCCAGCCAGGCTCGGCTGCCTGTGTCTGCCTAAGGGAATGAGGCCGGGCTTGCAGAAGGATCAGAATATACACAGCAGTCTTCAAGTGGGCAGTGGGGCTCCACTCCTTCCTCTGTGCTTCAGTCCAGGGTGCATGTCTCATCTTTCAGGAGGCTACAGAAGAATTCTGCAGCTCTCCTGGGGCTCAGACAACACTCATAAAACCCTATAAAACCTGATAAAAACAGAGGACAAGATTCCTCCCATGTGTACTGAAAGAGTTGAAAGTTATGAACCGATCTACAGCCAGCTAAAGTAAGTAGTCAATCTTATTCAGGCTATCTGTAAACATAAATTAAGGGTCAGTGAGGCTGCAGAGTACCTAAAAGTGTGTAAACCCCAACAGTGAGCATATGACAAACATGAGAAGCAGGTTTTGCTCGTCTATGGCACCCACAGGCAACCCGCTTGTGTAAATCACCCAAGCTCACACCGACACTGTCACAGAGGTAAAAGCAAAAGTGCACCTATGAGGCCCAGAGAAGTAAATTGAATTGGTGGCTGTTTCTCTTGGCCTTTACGCTACAATTACTATAACGACACAGAAATGCTGAATTTCTACTAAGAAACTGCAACTGCTTGAAATGTTAAATGCTTGCAAGATGAACTCGAAGGCTAATTAAGGGTAAATTAAAGCCTGCTTTTAGAATTCCTCTGGGAGGTGGAAGAAAACAAGTATTATAACAATTTTTATTCTAGCTCTGGATCTCATAACATTTCTACACACACACAGGCACATCCTGTGGCCCAGTAGGGCATGGATAGTTCAAATTTGTTGTGAGCAAAGACTGCAGCACTTCAATGTATATCAACCAGGTCCCTGTCTATCAGAAGGAAGCAACAACTGCAGCACCCCACTCCTCCCCACACTGACCCCAGTGCTGAGAGGAGGACAGGATGGAATTCTGCACATGAGCACAACCACCAGCTGGTGACGTTCTTCTGTGCCTGCACTTCCCCAAGCCTCGAGGAATCATCTCAACTCCTGTGAACAGGAGTGGGGGTGAGTTTGAATTGCCAGGCGCTCAAGGACAGGAGCCTGAGGTCTTCACTGTACACAGGACTTCTGTCCAGACCCTCTCCAAGTTACACAGCCCTTTAGTGAACACTGGCTCCCAGGGAAATCCTCCTCTTCTCTCCGTGCCACCCTTTTGCTAAACCTCCCAGATTCTACCATCTCCAGGTCAGCCAAGAACAAATATAAACACTTGTATCAGCCTTATTACCAGATCCATTATCAGTTTGCTACATCAAAGTTTAATCCACAGCAATTCACTTGAAGAATTCAAGACACACAAAAACACTTACAAAAAGTCTAGAATATGGGTCTCTCTTCACAGCTGGTGCTCACCTTCAGAAGGCAAGCATCCATCCCTCAAGCACCAACTGCAGCTCTTAGACTCTCAAAGAGCATGGCCCCAGTTGTAAAGATTGCTTTATTGAATGTTTCTTTATTTGTAAAGCCATGCACACCACTCCGGATTCAATCACAAAACAAAAACAGGCCAAGTCTTAGGGAGGAGGAGGAAATCCTCTCCCCAGGTGGTCAGGCTTCAGGTGAGAGCACTGCATGGTGGCTGAGTAGTGGACCTGCTAAAAGCTTCCAGACGTCAACTGCAGGCATTAATCACCACTCTTCTGGTTGACAGCAAGGCTCTAGCATGCCTTTGTGATATAGAAATTTAAAAGGCAGTCCCTGAAAAGGATTAAGCAAGGGTCCTCTGTGCTAACACCAGATTCAACCTGGTCAGAAAAACCCAAACATCCTGCTCTGTAAGTGTGGTGAACAACCAGGTGCTTTTGCATTTCTCTGGCACTCGAGAGAAAAAAACACCTCGAGTAAATACATTTCCCTCAAACGCAAAAGAAACATCTCCTACTTCAGGACTTTTTCTGTAAACTGAACTGCAAAAATAAAAGCTCTAAAGTAAATCACATTTTGAATGGGAACAAAATACCAGAGACAGCAACAATCCACGTTTTATCTTGTTTGGCTATTTAGGTGGGTTGTTGGGTTTTTTTTGGGGGGGAAGGGGGCAGGGATGAAAATTAAAAACTAGACAAGAGCAATATTTGCCTCCTCATTTGCATTTTTCATAATAAAAAAGATGTTGCATCATTCTCTCCTGTAAAAATTTGTAATGAGTAGCAGTAGCAAGCCTGGACTCTGAAGCAGAGCGATAAGAGTGATGATCTGCCAGCCTAAAAGGTCTTCTGCAGTTCCACCTGAATACCATATAATCCTTGTCACATTTTGTTCTAAACACACTTGCAAAGGCCACTGTGCACCATCACAGAGGTGGCAAGGTCATTGCAAGTGAAGTTTCTAACTCTACTATGTTATTTAACTTGTATTATTTACAGTTCTGTAGCATCAAACATCTAAGATACTGCAGAAACAACACCAATGAGTGGAAGCTAGATTGAAATTAGCTTTGAGTGTGCCTTCCTGAAGTTTCACAGTACTAACCAAATCACTGCAAAGTGGGACCTTTTAAACTGTTGCATCTTCTCAGTCCTATGAACACAAATAAATTGTCACAGTTCAGCCTGTGGACTGCATACCTGAGATACCATAGGATACCTCCTACCAGACCAGCATCTCTCCCCTGGAGGGAAGCAGACCACACATACACAAAGAGGAATAGGGAGAAGTCATGCCCACCTCTCTGTAAGCTCATGGCCCTAGAAAGAAAACCAGCAGCTGCCAATGCTGTATGTTGGAGGAACAGAAGAGCTCAGTATTAACCAGCTGAGCCTATACATTATACAAGATGTGGTAGTCCACATTTCTGCTCTAAAGAGCCTCCTGTGAGCAGGCAAATTATTTTATTGGGAACGACATATTTTACAAGGTGTGTACACCCATATTTCCAAAGTAAAAGCAAGTTTAAAGCACCACTCCTACTGAGAAACCATACAGGCAATTCATCACACATTATTTCATAAAAACATAGAATGGTTTGGATTGGAAGGGACCTTTAAGGGCTGTCTAGCCCAATCACATTGCCATGGGCAGGGACTGCTTGAGGTTGTCCCACAAGGAATATTTTATGCCAGAGAGCAGAATTCATTGCAGTTAAATTACTCAGACTGCTTCTGGATTTGACCTTGAAGAAAAGCAGCAGAAAACCTGTTCTGCTTCCTGGTTGCTGTGCTATGCATGTGAGTTTCACCTTACCCAATGTTTGTCAAACTAAGCATCTGAGGTCCCTCCACAGCTGGTGGAAAGATATACGGAACTGAAAAGGACCATCAAATTGTCACAGGCACATACTGCAAGATGGGCTGGATGAGGCATTCCCAGGAAAGTCACTGCCCCAACAAAGAGGAGCCACGATGAAAGCGTACTCTTTGCACCAGGACTGCAAACTCTGCCAGCTCTGCTTGCAATGGCACAGCTTTGGGGTACCTCCCATGTGAAGTGTTCTGGGGGTCAGCAGCATCGCTGACCTCCAACAACAACACGTCAGCAGTTCCTCTGCCCCGGACTGGTACTTCAGAGCCGTGGAGAAAAACCATCCTGGAAGCTGATTCAGTCAGCGTGAGCCTGAGCCAGCCTAGAACCAAGCTGCCGCTCCAGAAGACAGCCAACAGCTCGTATGCACCAGGGCTTTCCTCTAGAGGTGCTCCAAGGTGTCTGTATTCAGATCACGCTGATTTACTAACAGCTTGTCAACTGCTTTATTTGAGACTACAAGGAATTTTGCAACTCCTTAGGATTTCATTCCCTCTCCTTACTGTGTCTTTTCTGATATAGCTTGTGTTCCACTGAACACAACTGCTTCAGTGATTCAAGGCAGAAACTGCCAGGTGGATCTACAGAGCCCACAAGCTCCACGGATGCTGCCAGCAGAGTGGAGCTGTCGTGAACTGCCTGGGCCCATCGCAGGAAGCCCAGAGCCTCGTGGGGCCAATACGTACCAGAAATCTCTCTGCAGGAAGAAAGAAGAAAATCCTGCTTTGAAGGCTGGCGTTTGTTTAGGGAGGCTAGAAGGATCTCTGCTCAGCATGGGCTGGCCCCGTGGAGAGGGAAAGGCACTCCAGACAGTGGTGAAAGCAACAGAGTCAGCAGCAAGACATGCAGGCAGGTCTCTGCCTGATGAAGCTTGTAACCTGTCTGCCTGCAACAACCAATGCATCCCAATTTTCATGAGGAACACAAGATATACAGGGTCCCCCCCACACACACACACAAAATCCCAGACTGTGATTGTAACTCTTTTTATTTAACAAATTAAGAAAATCAACTACAGTCACCTTAAAACCAATTGCCTTCTGAGTTGACACACAGCTACATGCGATGCTGGCAACGTTCAAGGCAACTGCGCAGATCACTTTCTGAGAGGCTGTTGAGGATCTCCATCATTTTTGCTTTCATATCTTCTAGCAACAAAAAAATGGGTTCCTTTGAGCACCAACTTCATCCTTGAGATCTCTTCACTGTAAGCACGACTCAATAATTGAAGTTTCCACCGTGGATTTATTGGTTTTGCAAGAAACTTGATGTTAACTCACTGTTAACGCTTGCACACCACATTTTCTGACCAAGGGTAAAAAAACTTCTATATTTGAAAATGCATCCACTCATACTTAGTGAAGCAATTTAGTTGAGCCTTATCTCACTGTGACAGGTTAGAATAAGTTCTATAAACATAAACATCTCTCTGTCTCCCTCCTCCCCTCTCAGTTCCTGAGCTATAGGTTTATTCTCTTTCTTGTGTCAGACCTTGTATGTCAGCCAATATTCACTGTCCCCCCCGCTCTGCCTTCTACCAGTCCCTCCTGAAGGACCTGTTCAGTAAGTAAATAGAAGTCCAGTCTCAACCACTGACTATAATACAATGAGCTACAGAAACACAAAATCATTATTTTCATTATGATTATTATTATTTCCCTATTGAATTTATATTACTCTTTTACTTTAGCATTACTCATCAGAGAGGTCTGTGAGTCTCCACAGTTGGCTACAGATTACTTTTGGTGTCATGCCAGATGGCCACCTGGTGGGAACGATCTCTTTATCTGTTGTTACGTCAGCTTGGGAGTGGTTAACCCAGAGCGTGGAGTAGCAAGACATGGCTGCTACCTGAAGAGGGATTCTTGGAAAATTAAGGGTATGGGTAGGCAGTGCTCTCTTCTCAATGGTTTTGAAAGGCATAGTACTCACTCTGAGTGCTGTTGTGGGGCAACCTGCTTTTGTGCTTGCCACAGGACAGGAGTTAAGAGAAAAGATCAAGTCTGTGGAAGCAGAGGAACAGAGAGAATGATGCCACATTGTTCTCTCTCCCTTCTGCCAATGAACAGCATGAACCAAGCTCCTTGCTTATCACTTAGGTTAAAAAAAAGTAAAAAACGAATGACTGGTGAGAAGAAGCAGCAGAACGGAGGCTGGGAAATGATGGAAGAGAAGGGTGCAGAGAGAGACCAATGAGGGTAAGTACTAACATGCTACTTGCCCAGCCCTCTAAGGCAAACAAGGCAAACCCAGTGTCTACACTTTTCCTTGGAAAACTGGTCACACTGTTTTTCAGCAACCAATATTATCATTACCATATAATAGCAGGAACTACTAGAACAATTCCCACTCCTCCGGGCAAAGCACTTTGGGAAAAGTTCTCCCTGATAAAATATCTCCCATTTGCCTAACATACACCCACCCACAGAGCAATGCAAATTTGGTCAAGTTGTTTGCACAACCAAGTCTGCAGGAAGATGCAGTTAGTTCCCTTCTGGTTTTCCCTCTACTCCATACAAATCAAGTCATTCAAGGGGTCTCTGGAGAAGGAAGAGTAGACAGTGTTCCTGGGAAACTGAAGAAGAAGAAAAGTAATGCCTTGCTAAGTCATTTATTTCTTTTGTTTAGTAAACTGTCTGTCTGAATTAAACTTTCAACTTTACTTAACTATTAATGCTGCTAGTTGGGAAAGTTAATTTGTTCATGTGCTGTTATTTACTGCTCCTAGATGGTTATTTCCATTGCAAAATTATCTATTCATAGTGAACACGGAGCATCTGTAGGAGTACTTCTACTGGCATTAAATCTAGATCAGTTGATTCTATTGAGTTTGTCTGGTTTCCCACACACTTCCCTTGCACTGGAGCTTCGGCTTATGCCTCTGTAACATAGTGGTGCCCATTACCAGCCTCATTCCACACAGCTCACCCCCTTGTTTTGGCCTTCCTGATGCAATACTTAGATTTCCTCCAAATGATACAACTAAAGAGCTAAGTAACTATAATTACTTACATTCTGCCTTATGGACCTCTAATTGCAAGATGTGTAAAAATATGCCATTTATTTTAGATCCAAGCCTAATTAAATGATAAGCCTGCCAATTTTAAGACCTGGAAGACCTAAAACAACACAGTGCCACGAGGAAAACAGCAATAAAAATCTTCAGGATAGCACAGCCTTTTTGTGCTTTTGGAAGAGGAAAGACAGCTTCTCACCAGATGCTGAACACAGGTTCAGCAAAGATTTGGCAATTATAGGTATCACACATGATTTTGTCTCAGTGTTAAACATGAGGACTCTTCGTTGCATGAGATACATAGATCTGTTGCCTACCAGAAACTGCTACACTCACAGTTCGCTTGTCTGTCTGCCCCTCAGTCCCAGCTTTCTGTATGTTCTTCAGAAAAGGCTGGGTGCTCTTTTCTAGTTACCTTCAGTACATTGGTGATCCCCATAACTGCAGTAAAATATCTAACATTAATTCCTGCATGTCCAGGTCCCAGAGATATGTCAAGATGAAGAAAGTCTGTATCCCTGCTCGCTAGCCAGGAAAAGGCAAGTGACTTCTGCAGCATCGTGCAAGAAGACAGCAGCACAAGACAGAAGTGAACCTGACTCCTCTGCTTCCCCAACTCATCTGAACTGCTTCACAATCACTTTTGATGAAACCTGTTCCGGTGGAAGCCCAAAAAGAAAAATCTACTGTCAAATCCTTTAGTACACCTCAAATTATTCTGTCCTGCCAGTCACAAGGATTTGCAACCCTGTTAAAGCAAGGAAGTGCTTAGAAAGCCCAGGGATAGTTGCCTATGGAAATTCTCAAGCCTGATTACTTATACTTTGAGTGTTTAAGTTCTCTGACTTTAAGAGATGGGAGTATCCATGTTTGTCAAGGACATAATGTGCCATGAAGGCAGGAGTCAGGATAAAAAATTTAAAAATATATACTTAATTATTTTAGAAAAGTCCAAGTCCTAGTAAATAGAGTTTATTCACTCATAATTTAGGGCAATCTAGAGTTTAACAGCTTCACTCCAACTCATACTACAGTTTAAAATACTATTACCACTATGGTGGAGAGAGGGTTAACCTTTACACCAAACTACTGCATAACATAAAAATCAGGCCCAAAGGGCCAGAACTTGTGTACATTGGCAATGAGTGGCACTATAAAAGAGGGTGGAAATTTCCTGTTAGACAGGGAGGCAGGAGGAACTGCACCGTTTTGCAGAAAAGCTCCCATTAACAGCTCAAAATATTTCTCCATTTCCTTCACCACTCCACCAAGCTGCTTGCAGACTCGTGCCTGTGAGCCTCCCGCTGTAAATCACACCCGCTGAGTCAACTCCCCCATCAACCTCCATTGAAGTCTTCACCACCGAAGTCACAACATGTCACATCAGCAAGACCATTTCAAGAGGTGCTGCAGACTTACCTCTTGGACTTTGCTGTGGTCTCTTCCCCTTGTGGAGCTCTTTAGGATGCTCTGTCCCAGAAGACCAACACAGGTGTGACCAGCTCAGTGGCTGAACAAAGCCCCGGTGTCTGCTCCATCCTGCCGCTGGCTGCAGCCTTCAGTTTCATCAGCGTTTCAAGCGCGTATGAAGTCGGACGTACGGAAGTAGCAAGGAGAACACTACTGCTTGCAAAGATTAAGAAAGAAAAGTGTAAAAAGTTAGCTGAAAAATAATGAGCATGGAAGGTTTGTGTGATAAGCTGTGGAAGCCATTATTTGTACAATAAACGTATTTTTATTTACTCCCATCGGATTTTTATGCACCAAGAAGAGATGGGGGAGAAACACCATAAAAAGAACAGATCACATCAAAGTAACCTAATTTAATTCTTTAGCAGGCTGAAGAGGACTTGGAAAGAGGCAGGTAAGTGCTCAGATTTGACAACTCTCTGTCAAAAGCCTCACCAAGCTCAAACTGTGTGTGGCAGTTCAGGTATCAAGGCTTCCAGTCTGGGAGACCTTGCTCCTTCCACAGATAAAATAGCTCTGCCACCAAGACAAGACCAGAAATTCGGGCTACTAGTGTGACACCCACAGTCCTGGTGATACTTTCTGAAACCATGTTTAGACACGATGATGTGCACTGCAAGGTCACCTACACTTGAATAACTCACATGGTATATGGCATCTTTTACATGGCAAGAAATATATTTTTGTGCTATTAGACCTAAGCTTTGTTTGTGTAATGGTTTCAATGAAATACAAGGAACTAAACATTCCACTATTTGTACGTACCACAAGGAATTATTTGGATGCTTCCCTGAAGGAAAGCACAGCAGTAGTACTGCTAAGGCATACACAGCATTCTCCTCCTCTCCATACACATTTCAACTGAAGTATTGTGCACTCAGGCCTTCTCTTAATCATAAGCCTTCCAGCTCACACGGTTTTATAAACCACGGATCTCTGTAACTACGGACCTTATTATTTGTGCTTTTATTATTATTTGGGCTAAAACTTATAAGCTCCAAAGAGAGGTCTGGGTGCCACCGATCCATGGGGTCCTGCAGTCCTGCCTTAGGTTGATGAGCCCACCGTGGTGAATTCATATACTGAGAATAGTTTCTGAATTCTCCACTAAGTATTTGGTGGAGAAGGGTCAAAGTAGCATGACAGTAGTTGGGTCAGCTTTAACCCTTTCCAGTGTGAATGCAGGGGTGTGCCTGTGGTACAGTGGGCAATGGTATCAAATGTTTTTAATTGATGAAAAATTAAGAATACAGAAATATAGAGATGGTGGCAATATTCCGTGAAACAAAAACTCCTATCACATACAAAACTGGAACAGGTTTGCAGACAGCTGTGCATCTTTTGCATAATATTTAGAGTGCCTACTTATCCTTGCCTGAAAAGCAAGCATGCAGAAAGACATCAAACAACAATGCACCACAAAACACGCAGGCCAACTGCGCTTTGCCACTGTCAATCCAAAAGGCGAAGGTCTTTGATTAACACCACGGAATCCTGCCCAGGGCAGTGGTTAGCTACCTGATGCACCATGAAAGCCACATTGTGGTTAGACAATACAACAGAGCATGAGGGTGTGTGGGTCTCCAGCAGGCTGGTATGTAGCCTGTCATCTACTTAACCATGCATCTGTCTGGCCATGATGCGATTAGAGAACTCCGCTTTCTTCACAGCTGTCCTTCTTGTATTCAAAGCAGAGGGACCTATATGTTACACTTGGTCACGCTGCAAATCCTACTGAAGCCTTCTTAATTTTTAAGTTTTTCAGTGAGAGGTCTGTTGAGGCTTGACTTGTTGACAGTTATGCAAAACTTATCTCCCTTGCTGGATTCAGCAACCTGGAGTTTGTTGCAGAATATGAGCTTTCTGTGACTCATCTGCTGCCATCTCTTAGTTCCTTTATTGATATTTCCTGGGAGACCTCAAAAGCTGGAGCCACTGTATGATTCCTGATGCCTTTCTGTAGCTGTAACAGCTACACAAAAACCTTAAGCTCCTTCTAGAGTCCTCTTAAACGCCATCTGGTAGTGACACCTAGCTTGCTTCATCAGCACACACCAAGACAGCCCACGGTCCTTACCCACTTTCAACTTCAAGTCTATTTGTCACATACGTATACTGTAACCACCAAGACAAATGGCCAAACAGGTACCTCCAGACCTCTCTGACACTGTGCCTCTAGCTCCGATCAACAGTCAATACATTTCCAAAAACCTTTCATCATCCTTCCCCAAAATCTCTCTGCTGAAGCCTGAAAATGCTTCGTTTCCATTCCATTAGTGGACATACAGCTTCTTGAAACCATACTGTACCTTGTGCACATCTGCTGAGGTCCTTGTCCATATCAGGCTTGGCTAAACAGCTGCCAGGCTGACAAGATGTGCGTGATCCACAATTTCTGGACTTACCTGTTGGTTCTCAACCAATGTTTTAACATTTTCTGGGCCTCCCCGAATCCTATAAATCAGGACTCACTGATTTCTTTATATGTAATGATAATATATGGCTTTGACTCTTTCTGCTTTTTTAATTTCACCTTTAGTTAATCCCTCCCAGCTCACCTAGACTACTTCTAAAGAATTTCAAAGACCTAATCTCAGCCACCAAGGCAATTCTAAGATGATCACAGACTGCCTACTGACTGACTAGAATAATTTGTACATATTAGGCCAGCAAATACCAGGCACAGCATAGGTTATCACCCACAAAATCAACAGAACCTGGTACACGTGGTTTTCAGTGTCTGTTCCCCTTTTCTGCAACGCCAATGTAATCCCAGCATGAAGGCTGTGCCAACACAAGCAATTTAAACCTGAATGTATTCTTTATCTCCATTAGCTGAGTAACCCTTATCACCGTTACTACTTTTCAAAAAAGTCCTAGTCCTTAAGCATTGCTCATTTATACGAATTGTGTTAAGAAGCATCGGCTAGGGTTGTTAGTAATCTTTAAATACCCTAACAGCTGGGCAACATACTGAAAAATACAGAAGTGGACCAAACCCCATGATTATCAGATATGGAGGACCAAAAACCATAGGTAGACAAGCACAGTAGCATTTCACTTCCCTTTCTGTATCTCAGAAAAGCTACACGTATGGAAGAAGAGGCACATCATATCCACAGGACACATCCAGCCCAAGATGTTGTGCCACAGTATCCAAAAGCAGATGCTTGGAAAGAGGGGAAAGAGCAGAAGGAGAATAAGTACTCCCCAGCGTCTACTCCACACGCTCTTTCAGTTTCTTTTCCCTTTCAGCTCAGCAGTTCGTAGCATCAAGGGTTACAACTGTCTACTTCTCACGAAATTCAAATTTCTTCCATCCAGTTGCTTTTGAATCCACGTAAATTTTCTGACATCCAATAGACTGGGGGGTGGGGTAAAACACTCTGCAGCTGACCCAAGTATTGCGTAAAAACCCACTTTGTCTTACTTGTTTTCAATCTTTTGCCTTCCAGCATCACTCGATTGTTGTAGTTCCTGGTCTGAAGACAGCAAGCAGCTCTTTCCTGTTCACCACCCCGACTCTAGCTGCAAGTTCATCTACCGTATCCACCCCTCATCTGTTTCTCTCCCAGGCTATCAAAGGCAAAATAAGATTATCATTAAGGAAGCTTATTTTAAAAGGTTACTATTAAGGAAATTTGTCTGACTTAAAACTAAACAGGCTAGTTTGTCGACTAGATCTTTGGAACACATTAGAGTACGTTCAAAGGAGCAGATCCTTAGGATGGACACAGCGGATGAGTTAAGCTCAAGCAAAGTTCCACTTAGAGCCTCCTTCCACAAGCCTTACTCCGGTAAGTGAGGAGAACCCGATACCGTCTCTCCTCGAGGGGAAAAAACCCATGTATTTCCGATAGACCTTTACTGCTGTGTTACTTTTGGTTTCCTCACAAGGAAGGAAAGCCCCTTTCCATAGTAAAGAAACGTGGAGCGCGCTTGGCGAACTAAACACAGCCACCGGCCGGTTTGAGCAATCCACTGAAAGACAAAAAAACACACACGAGAGACTCCATCCGACACCGGGACAAGCCCCGTTCGCGCTGGGAAGCCCCGGGCTCAGCCGGTTCAGCCGCCACAGCTGGAGCACAGCTGGAGCACAGCTGGCGCCTCCCGCCGCCGGGATGCGGGCAGGTACCCTCCCCAGCGCCCCCGGACACGACCGAAACCCCCCGGAGAGCAACTTTTAAGACGAGCGGCACCTTCTTACCCGAGCTCCGCGGCAACACCCGCCGGCACCGACTTTCCTCCTCCTCTTCTTCCTTCTCTTCCTCCTCCCTCCCCGCCCCCGCGCAGCTGCTGGTCCTTCCTCCTCCTCGTCCTTCTCCTCCTCCTCCTCCTCCTTCTCCTTCTTCTTCTCTTACTCCTCCTCCTCCCCGAACTCCGTGGCCCCAAGTTCTCGCTGCTCCGCGCCCCGAGTTGCGGTGCTGTCCCGGGCGAGCCCCCACACGTGTGCCCACGGCACCCCGTGACGTGCGGGGAGAAAGGAGGGGCTGTAACCTGGCTGGAAGGAGGAGGGAGCGGCCCCGGGAACCCCGGGAGCGGAGCCGATGCTCCGCCGGTTCCCGAACTCGCGGCTGGGAGCGAACGGGCTCGGGGCGGGGGGAGCGGCAGGAGATGGGACAGTGGGGATGACCTCGGGATGCGCCGCGGAGGCTCAGGCTGGAATAACTTCTTCACCGAAACGGTCATCGGGCACTGGAACGCCGCCAGGGAGGTGGCTGAATCCCCACCCCTGGAGGTGTTTAAAAGATGGGTAGATAAAGTGCTCAAGGACACCGTTTAGTGGCGGACAGGTGCGGTTGGACTGGATGATCTCAAAGGTCTTTTCCAGCCTAATGAGTCTGTGGTTCTATGAGAGCAACAGGACACCCCGAGGGAGGCGATGCTGCCACTTCAAACTGATGAATCACAGAATCGTAAAATGGTTTGGGTTGGGAGGGTCATTAAAGATCACCCAGTTCCGATCCCCCTGCCATGGGCAGGGACACATCCCATCAGTTGAGGCTGCCCAAGACCCCATCCAGCCTGGCCTTGAACACCTCCAGGGATGGGGCAGCCACAGCTTCCCTGGGCAACCTGTGCCAGTGCCTCACCACCCTCATATGAAGAAATTCTTCCTTAGGTCTAGTCTAAACCTGCCCCTCTCCAGTTTATACCCACTGCCCCTTGTCCTCACTACAAGCCTTCATGAACAGTCCCTCCCAGCTTTCCTGTAGCCCTTTCAGGTACTGGAAGGTCGCTATAAGGTCTCCTCCAGGCTGAACAAGCCCAACTTTGCACTCTGGCTTTAAACATGTGCAACCAGTGACATGACCTGCCCTCACCCTGGCACACCACTCGGCTCTGCCCTCCGAGGAGCTGCTTGGGTCCAGTAGGGAACTGGCAAGTGGAGAGCACCAGCACACTGCAGGCCTTGCAGCCAGACGCAGCTGTGACAGCTCGGCTGCGGGCTGATAACTGCTCAAGCCGCTGTAACCGAGTTAGGTGTAACCAGAGCTCCTTCCACAGAAACAGAAGAGAAATCAAATGGATGCAGCAGTGGGACAACTCACCCATGAACTACCCTGCTGTAATAACATCGCTGTAAGTGCTCAAACTTTCTCCAAGAGACAAAGCCAGAGCAACAAACAACACCCATCTCATCAACAAAAACCACCCAACTCCCCCAAAAATATACATACATGAAAATCTTGAGTTCTTTGAATACTGTTCTATCTTTTAAATGTCTCTCTTCCTGTGCCATGTTTAAGCCAGAAACTTAATAATTCAAATTCCAAATCATCTGTGATTTCTCCACCCAACTGGTTACCTGACAACTGGTGACCAGAAAAGGGGTCTGAATCTCATGGAAGCAGTTTTTCATTCTCTTGATAATTTAAAGAGTGTTTTCCTCCAGTTAGCATTAAAATATGAAAAAACACAAAAAAAGTGCCTTTGCCTCTGTGTTGTGAAAAGAATACTTGTCAACTGCAACTTCTCCAAGAATTTATCTAAATTCCTATGGCTACATTATTCTGGTATTGCTTCTGCTTTCCTCCTCCCCCCTTAGTTGCATTTCCACCATCAAAAACCCAAGGTGCATTTTACCTTAAAATGCTTTAAATATCTTCCCAAAGCTGGTCTCCATTCCTGTTTCTCTTGCCTTAACTGCTCTTGCTGGCTACAGTGCAGCTTTGTAAGGCAAGAAGGTGCTATGTTTTGTGCTAATCCTCTGCCTAGAGAGAATTTAGCTCTATCTGCATCTTTATTTCTTTTCTCCGTGTCTCCCTTGCTTATACCTTTTCATAACCTCTAGCCTGTGTCATTCAGGAGGTCAGTTTATCACATTGGTCCCTGCTGGCCTTAAAATCTATGAATCTTGTGTTGTATTGTCTGCCTCCCAGGTGCTTATCTTCCTTCTCACTCTCATTCTTTTGTTTTGTGCCTTGCATTCTTCCTCACTGGTATTAATCTTGCCACTTTTTTTTTTTTTTTTTAGCTCCATCCCAGCAATAAATAAATAAATCAATCCGTAGAAATACACATCTGAATTTGTCACTTTTGTTCTCTGCATCATCTCTTTCTGCTCTTATTCCCCATCTGAATATTAACTTCAGGCAGAAAGCCAAGGCGTTTGTATTCTTTGCATTGTATGTCCTTTTCACTCTAGCCTGCACCACCCGAAGTGCTAACTCACAGCCTAGGGGTGGAGAAGGGATTTACTAAATAAAAGAACCGAATCGTGAAAGGGACAGGAGGGGCTGTCAGGGCTAACTGCTAAGGTTTGCCACTTGTGAGCAGAAGCCTTATTCTCTGTAGTAAGGGTCACTAATAGCTGCCTATCTTTACCCAAGATAACAGCTTGTATTTTTATGCGAAAATACACTTAGAAAGCATAAATGTAAACCGAGAAATCAAAACACTGTATTCATGACAGTATAGGCTTTTGCCATCTTTTAATGGATCTTTACACTAAGAAAAATATTCCAGTAGGGAGAACAGGGAAAATTCACTCTTCTAAGACGATTTGGAAAGCAACATCGTACATTTGTTTGTCATATTAAAACACGTGCTGTCAAGCTAATACTTTTCTCAAAACACCTTGAAAAAACCCTGGTAGCTTACTTTTACACAGAGCATCGGTAAGAAACATCTTTGTCCAGCTTGAATCTATCAGGTTTTTTGTCACCATATCTTAGGATTGCCTTAGGTCATGTAATCATGTTAATATAATGGACTAATGTATTACCGTCAAATCCTCCCAAGTTTTCTACATTGATTTTATTAGACATCTTGCAACAAAGAAAAAACATCAAACATGTAAGTAATTCAACAGTAATTTTAACAGTTGGAAGTCTTTCACTTTTCAGTGAAAGCAGAAGTATCGTATTTGAATGAATGTTTCCTTTAAACCAAAATGCCTTCAGGTTTGTTTTGCTGCTGCAGCTGTGAGACTGCTCCATTTTATTTCTGTGTGGAAAGTGACCCTTATGAAATACCTGTCACTCAGTAGCCTTTAACTTTTTGACTTCCAGGCAGTTCACGTTTCTTTAACCTTACAGCCCATCACACTATGACTGCTCATGCATCTCAGGGCACAGTATTAGCTCCCCTGCAGATCAGACCCCTCCCTCTTCCATAAACCACCTTCTGTTTAAGACACTAATCAAATCTCTGCAGATCAGCTCGTCACACTCCAAATAGATAGCTGAGGCTGTTACGGATTGACAGGAGATATTTCTCATCCCATCCACTGGAGTTAGGAGAAGCAGGTGCTATTATTTCACCTCTTCTTATAATCCATAGAATGAAAGAGCAAGAATGCCATTTGAATGCAGATAATTCTCATGACAGTCAAACGTTATAAATATGCAACTGATGCAGATTCACACATTGTAAAATCAAAACAAACAGAAATCCTCCAGAGATGGGGTAAACATCTAATGTGTTGTTAGTTGGAAAAAATAATGTTTCACAAACAGGCTAACTGTGTTTCCTGCCATATGCCAGCACATTTTCTGCCTATCAAGAGAGACTTGGCTGGAACATGAATGGAATTTCCCTGAGCACTTCCAAGGCTAAGACTCTTTTAACAGCTTTCTAACAGCTCTTTTAACCTCTCCCAGCACCTGCCCCTTCTCAAATGTTTATATACATGCATGCCAGTTAAAGCAAAGCTGCTAGTGATTTTTACATCTGCCCATTTTGATTTTTTTGCCTACCCTAACAGCTTATATTATTACATGAACACGTGCAGCCATTTCTGACAGCACATGGTCAGCCACAGCAGTTCCAAGTTTGGGTGCTGAGGTGAAGATCGGTGATGATACCCGTCTGGTTCTGTGCAGCCCCATAGGGCATGGTCAGCCACTGAAATCAATGAAATTTCATACAAATTTTTCTACCTGGAATATAATCCACAGTGAGAGCCAATGTTCAAGGGTCCTCATCTGCTTCCCCATTTCTCAATCTTACAACACAAAATTCAATATTGACAGTTATCCTGCTACCTTTCTCATTTACCCAAACAATCTTCCAATTCATTCCAAGTGCTGCACAAATGATTTATCAAAATGACACTAACAAAGCACTTAGTTCTAAAAGCTCAAATGTTTGCTTTTAAATGATGATGAAGGAAAAAAAAACACGTTAGCACTCAAGAAGTCTTTAGAATCCAAAATCTTCACATCCTTTGTAGAAATTCCAGTGCTTTTCCATTAGAGGGCATGGCAGAAACTCCTCTTTACATACCATTAGTATCTCACTGAACTCAAGAAAATGTGTCAGACTTTCCACCAAGTTGAACTGGACAGAAGAGCCTGTTGAAAATAAATGCAAATTATTGGAATGTATATTAAGAATAATGGAAAACAACCACTAGTTCTATTATCGAGAGAGGTATTCATAGCTTGTTAGAACCAGCAGTCCACAGGAATCTGCAATGTGCCCTCATGGTGGCTACCATGTGCCATCCCAAAAGTTGTCTTTGCCTGCTACCAGTTCTCCAGTTGAGTCACCTACACTGATTACCAAAGACCAAAATACATTCACTGAACTGACAACACAGGTCCCAATACTAAAATAATCAGCGTATCTCGTAGGTATTAGACCTTTTAACTCTGTGTCTCAGCGAGGATTTCCCTGCTGCTTTCTGATCTCCAGAAGCTCACCTCCCAAAGCAGAGAAGTGGCAAATTGCTATTAGAAAAGAGAGGTCTGTGTTCAGAAAAGCAAAAACAGAGTCTCGTCTGTGAGGATGACAGTTTTTCCACACCTATGACATCCACAGCAACACTTCTGATTCCAGTGAGAACAGGATTGTGTTTGGTATCTCACACCCTCCATGCATCTTCAGTATGCATGTGCCATAACACAATACATAAGAAGACAAAAAAACATGGCCTGATGTCTGGGGTATATTTAAGTACCTTGGACTACAACAAAGATAGGCAGGCTGAATACACATTCCACCCAAGAAGTAAAATCACAACGCTCCTCACACAGTCTTCATTGTTTACGAAAGAGCGGTCAGTCACTACAGAAGTCAACTTGCACAGTTACCTAGAACTGATGATTCAAAAAGCATGAACAGGAATGCTTGGTTGGGAAGTCCAACCAGGATCTTAAAAGTAAGTCTGGGAATTTTTTTTATAAAATAAACTGGCAGAAACTGAGCTGAAGCATTGTCATTGATAATGAGGCTATATTGAGACGACATGCATGATTTCAACCTGTCTTGATTCATTGAAAAAAGCTGTTTTGTTCTCAGATGTCAACAATTTGTATCTAAGTACAGGAAAATTTATTAGCAGAGTCTGAAGTTCATTTAATGTCCTGTTTTGAGAGATCATAATTGGAGAAAAGACATTCATTTTGTACTTCAGAAATTCTCCTCTCTCAGCATTCTCACTACAACATTCTAACAGATTAAAAAATCTCATCTCAAATTTGTAAGTGTAATAAAGATATGACCAAATAAACCTATTGAAATCACGTTTTTTCAGTAGTTGATAGCTTTCTTTGTTGATTCCTTTGCGTTAAATTAATGTTTTACGTACTGGATTAAGATTCTGTAGATTAAACATCAGCATTCCACCATAAATACAACTTTACCCGAGTGAATAATTCCAATATCTACTCTCTCTAATCTCTAATTTTCAGTAATTCTAGGTAATGGTCAACAATTAGGAAATTTATACCATCCCTGACCTGTCCTCCTCAGTTCTGACACCAGGTTTACATATCCATAAACAATATTTTGTAGAGACTGATCAGTATCTGAACATTTAGTCCCTATGTTTTTTTCCTCCATACTGTGACAGAGCTGACTAATCTCCTTCCCATTTCCATTTTTCTTTCCCAATTATTTTCCCCTTTTCTCTATCCCTTTGCTCACTGTTATTTTTAATCTTTTAATTTCTACCTTGATGTTTCCTTTCTCCCTTTCGCTGTTCGTTAACTCTCATCCCCTTACAAAGGACTGGCAGCTTACAGACCGTAAGCAGTGGAGATGGCTTCCATACTGCTATCCAAAACTCGTCTTAGTGCCCTCAGAAGAGAAGAAAGCTCAATTAAGTAGGTGGGATATAAGCAGGGTCTTTCTCTGCTTTCCTGCCCTTGTTCTGCTGGGTGCTCTCAGTTTTCTGACATCTTCATGAACTACAAGATCTAGTAACAATCAGTATCACTATCAGAACGAGCTTTTTTTCTTCCATAAGCCTGAGGAAAATAAAAATTACCTCTCATTAATTTTTCCATCTGCTGGCCAATGGCTTTTTTCTTGTTTCGTTGGCATCTACTTAGCCTTATAGTTTTGAAACTTCTAAATGTGTTTCAAGTTACATTTCCATTTTCTTATAGCTTTACAAGACATTGTGCCTGTAGCTGCTAAGAAACTCAAACCTGTATTTAAGAAGCATTCCTTCTGATGGTACAACTACACAAATGTCAGACCAGAATCTTCTGTTGCATAAAAGTTAGTCACCAAAGATTACCACTTCTGTGCAGAGTCATAATTCTCTGATCACTAAAACAGTCCCCGAAATATCAGTTTTTAAAAATGGCTATCCCACCAGTTTCCTCCTTATTTTTTCCAAGCAAGAACGTGCTGGAATGATCCAGAGATATGGTTGGGCATTTTGTAACTATTCTATTTGTGTAAATTGTTTTTAATAGGCATTTAAATGCTCTTGCAGCATCGATTTACTGGTCTCAGTAAATATAGTTTCAATACCTCTGTAAAACAGGTTAAAATTGTTTTCACATCTGAGGGAAAGCTGAACTTTATTTGTAGTATCTGTGGCAAAGTCATAGGGGATGTTATTTTTCTGACTCAAATGGAACTGGTTCAGTGCAAACAGTCTAGACGTGGGCTACACATGCGTAAGCAAAGAGAAGATCTAAGAACAACACGCTTAAAGGTGACAGTATTTGATCAACAGTGCCACAAGGGAGTATTTACCAAAAAAAAAATCTGCCTTACGAGCTTTCAAGTTTCTTGGGCTTTATCCGCACTCCTCTCACAAACTTAGAAATGGGCACCAGTCACAATCCAGAGTCTCAAAAGGTATTTTCTATTCAGACCAAATAAAGCCTTGAAAATGACAGCCAGTGCCTCAAATAAACATTTTTTGGATCCTCTGACTCTTTGAAAGCTGCTACGAACTGAGGCACATGAATTCTGCCCATGCTAGTGGTAATTTTGAAAATAACTTTTTTTTCAGCTGATCAAGACCTGGTATGTTGGAAAAAGACATGCCTGTGGACAGATTGTGGTTGTAAGATTAGATCTTTCTATGACAAAATACAATGCTTTCCTGGTCACCACCCCCCACCAAATGCTTTTGCTTTTCTCCAGTCTCTCCACATTTTTTTATTCACTTCACGTAATACAAAGCTTAACTCTGTGAATGCTGGAGTCCAAAAACTCTGCCTTTACAAGGCAACCAGTAAGGATTGATTTTTTCCAACAATCAGACATACCATGCCAGTCAGACCCTTGCAGTTAAGGTATCCAGCCCCTAAAGGGATTTTGGCTAACTGCTTTGTGATTCGCTGTGTCCAACCCCATCCCAATTTTGAAAATACTTTTTCCCCATGAATTAATTTATCAATCGATCCTGAATTATGCATGCTGCACTTTTTGCATTAGTAGATACAAGCCTTGGAAAAAAAAAAAATCAAAGGTTATTTATAACATCCTATGAAATAAATAAAACATTTCAGTTTGGAAGCTACCTAAAGGACTATAACAACCTGATACTTCATAGCACAGCTGTAAGAGTGCCAGGAGGAATTAAGAGCACCTTCTGATAGTCCCTTAACCTTCAGTTCTTCCCTTCACATATCGGACACAACTCACCATGGATGATCTGTTGGTTCGGCACTGGTGAGACCGCACCTCGAATACTGTGTTCAGTTCTGGGCCCCTCACCACAAGAAGGATGTTGAGGCTCTGGAGAGTGTCCAGAGAAGAGCAACAAAGCTGGTGAGGGGGCTGGAGAACAAGTCTTATGAGGAGCGGCTGAGAGAGCTGGGGTTGTTTAGCCTTGAGAAGAGGAGGCTGAGGGGAGACCTTATTACTCTCTACAACTACCTGAAAGGAGGTTGTGGAGAGGAGGGAGCTGGCCTCTTCTCCCAAGTGACAGGGGACAGGACTAGAGGGAATGGCCTGAAGCTCCGTCAGGGGAGGTTCAGGTTGGATATCAGAAAAAAATTCTTCACAGTAAGAGTCATTGGGTACTGGAACAGGCTGCCCAGGGAGGTGGTCGAGTCGCCTTCCCTGGAGGTGTTTAAGGAACGGGTGGATGAAGTACTTAGGGACATGGTTTAGGGAGTGTTAGGAACGGTTGGACTCGATGATCCAATGGGTCCTTTCCAACCTTGTGTGATTCTGTGATTCTGTGATTCAGTTCATCATTGGCCTATAATGAGAATTTGTATAGCAATAATAAGAAATTTAATTCATACTTTCAAAATTCATTATTGTATTCTGTTGCTTCTAAATAAAGTGCTAGATTTGAGAAAGTAACATTTCTTCCTCTACTCCACAAAGAACAGCATTCCTCAGAAGTTCATTCTTTTTCTCCTCCAGAGAGACTGGCAAGAGGAATGTCATAAAGCAGAAAAAAAATAGGTATCTAGAATTATTCTTATTTGAAAGTATTTCCTAACAGTGGCCTTTCTTGTTACACTCTATCTGCACAGAAAAAGGACTTGCAGATATGATTAACAATCAAGAATTCATGCCTTTTATTCTAAAGCATCACTTTCAAGGTTTATGCTGAAATTGCTTTAATTATTTTATGTTCCGTGTGGCAGAAAGCACTGTTCTCACAACATGGACCTCAAGATGTTATAATTTTTCAAGAGATATAGTTAATAGTAAATCTTCATGTTTCTAAATGTCTGAAAAATCTACAGTATTAATAATACTTCATGGCTTTCTTGCAAGCATTGCCTAGATAAGTGATATAAATACATTTTTTCCCTATTAAAACTTTTGCCTACATTATAATCTTATACAGTAACTTCTTTCTCTTCTCCTAGATACTTGGTGTATATGCCTGTTAGCCAGTAACAAATACTTCATATGATATGATACATACTGAATTATTGTTCAAAGTTCTTAGATTGGTGTACTAAGATATTGCTCGGTTTTTCATTTAGCAATGTGAGAACTCAAAAACTCCAGCCTATTACAGAAATCCATCAGTGTTACAATAACTTATCAGGGAAACAACTGAACAATTTAAATCTTGATGACTTTTACCGTGCTTTAGTGTAGTTGTAACGTAATTTTTTTTCCTCAGAAGGTGAGAGGTATAATTTACATACATGCAAATTACAAACCAGGAAATGTATACAGCCTTCCATATTCAAGACGGAATTTATAAAGAAATAAAATATAATCAAGTAAGAACTTTTAAAATAAAACATAGTTGACAATTCTATTTTTCTCACACAACTATTTTTACACAGCTAACCAGATGGCCTTTCAGTTTCTGGATTAAGTCAATCACTCTATTTAAATATCAAATTACTGAGATAGAGTTCAACAACAACAAATGCATACAGTAGTATCCTTTATAAAACCATTCTAACCACTTCAGAAAGCCTGAATTTAATGTACTAAGACAGTGGATAAGAAACAGTTCCAAGCCCAACTGTGGGTAATTAGAAAAAGAGCACTTAAAATTCTTGCAGTTTATAGCACACCGAGATGCAGATTGTAAGGAATAGAAGACAAAGCATAAATAAAGTTTCAGCTCAGGCCAGAACAGCTATTTGATAGAAAAGACAATAGCTCATTTTTAATCCACTGGCAAAACCTACAGGATCCATGACTTGTTATGGTGGGTTTTATGTACAGTCTCAGAATAAGTTCTAGAGCTTTGTCCTAGGCTGTTATGTGGTGATCTAAAGACTGAACTTCTTTTCTTTAGAAGTTTCATCCCAAATTTGTTAGAAGTCACTCCTAAAAAAAACTAAGATAGAAGTGTGATATAATCTGAACTCTCACCAAGGTAAAATCACCAGGTCATCTCCTAGAGGCTTTCACTTGACATTGCCAGAGTACAGCATCAAAAGTCCATTTTCTCTGGTCCAAGCAACGGAGTTGCTGAAGCCATTGCGCCTTGATGCTTCTCACATTGCCTTTCATTTACTGCTTTCATAAGTAAGATAAGAGAAGACAGATGTGTTCTAGGAAGATTATCTACCACAGTTCTGTTCATCTTCGTCTTCTGTCTCCACGGGACAACCAAAGCAAATGAAAATGTTACAATGCAGCTGATGAAGTAGGGAGATGGGTCAGTTTTAAAAGTTTTCTTTTACAACTTGCTTCACAAAGTAAAAAAGTCAGAAAGCCAGTGCTGACAGCTCTTAACTAGAAGCCTGTTTACATACTTTCAGTCAGGCTTCTTAAGTAAACAAGGTTTCTGTATGCAATAAAAAGAGGCAACAGTCACAAGTTTTAACAAGCAAGATTCCAAATAGGGATATGGGGAAAAAAAATTCACAATGAGCACGGTTATGCACAGAAAAACGTTGTGCAGAGATGTTGTGGAATGTCAATCCTTGAAGATATTCAGAATTCCACTGGGCAAGCACTGAGCAACTTATCTAACTTAGAAGTTAGTCCTACTTCAAACAGGAGGTTGGACTAAGTCCCCCAGAAGCTGCACCTAACCGGCATTTGTCTATGGTTCTGTGCAATCACACTGTCTTTTGAAGTGATTCGCCAGTTTAAAAAAAACCTGACAGATAAGAAATACAGACATTAAATCCCACATCGTTTTAGTCCTTGACAACTCCTGCTTTTTTTACGGCCTCTTGAAGAATGAATTTTGTTTGGCTCTTGCAGGCCACATAGCTCAACTCTAAGTCAGTCACACATTCTACTTTCTGCCTTGCTGACAGCCAAATAAGAGCAGGTAGATGATTTTGGAAAGGAACAGATGGAGGAAGCCTATACTTTAGTCATGATACGCAAAGTTACTGGAAAATACAGCTTTGTGAATTCTACTGACAGAACTATGTTCTTCTTTGTGAAGTATGTGAAGTACCTAATTCAAATGCCTGAAAAATTAAAGTACTGGAAAATACTTCTAAATATTTTGTCTCCAAGCCATAGAGAAGAGAAAACAGTACAATAGCTGCACCCTGAGACATCTCTGAGGTGGAAAAACATTATGAATACATGAGTTTGTCTACAATCTCACTTTGCTTCCAAAGTACAAAATAAGCACGATATCTAGTTAATCTCCCTGTCCTTTACAGTCGTATAAATAGGGACATTGTGTAGTTGATGAATATTCTGCTGTAGGTAACAAGGAAAACACATATACTAGATGCTAAGGTTTTTATTTCTGGGATTTGTGTTTTGGGAGGGTTTTTGTTGGTTGTTTGTGGGGTTTACTTTTTTAAAAACACTTCCAAGTACTCTTCCTCTTCCATATTATTATTGCCATTATTGATAGTGATGATGAGCCACTACTTCAATAATACCCAGCTGAAAAAATACAGACACACAGAATCAAGCTCCTTTAAGGCATGGCACTTCGTTAAAAAAACCCCAAAACTTTGGGTTCTCAGTTTACATTTTCATCTACTAATCACTAAGAGACATTCATCACCTTTTCCAGCTTTCCTCCAAAAACATGAAGACAAGAATAGTAGAGTTTTCTGACATCATTGTCTGAGTCTAAGCATAATCCGGGAGAGTGAACTGGAGTTCTATGCAGCATAAAATATAGTTTTCAGGAATGGGTAACGTTTCTTCGCATTATAATTACATGGTGCTTTGACCATATTGCAGGAAAAAACATACTGCAATCAGCTAGATTTGGTTTTTGGACTAATATCGCAGTAGTATCTTCAACCAGTTCAAAGATGCACATGAGAACCTTCTTCTGAGGAGTTCACAATTTAAAGTGTAATGGAAGACTCTTGCAAAAATTCACATGCAATGTTTACCCGCAGTCCAATTTTACAACTATCTAGGAGGTATTCAAATACTTAATAGCTTGTTTTCATTCTGCTGGAGTAATTCATTTGGATATTAATATTCTTCTGCCAAGCCAGCCTTTTCAGCCTCGTGAACTTTGTACCAGTGCACAAGACAAGAAGGTAAGATTAAATAGGAAAAAAACTTACATTAGGTACTCTTATAATTTCTGAGGACTAGCAAAGCCCAGAAAACAAACTAGTTAGAACCCAACTTATACAGCTGAGCTTTAAATTCATAATTTATTAAAAACGAAGCAAAGCAACAATGGCATTGTGTATCTGACTACTTCTTTGGAAACACGAAGAGGACAAATACAGCAAATCCATCTGCAGGCTATGGGTCTTTTCGTGTTCCATTTAAAAGACTCCATGAAATACTCATCCTGAAATATCTGTTTTTAAAGGAATTTCCTTCTTAAGTAGAAGTTTGCTTTGCATAGTTTGCTTTAAAAAAAAAAAAAAATCTGGTCAGACTACGAAACCTGAAAAGGTTCTTCTTAGAATTGGATGCAAAATTGTTGGGTTCTGCAAGCTAGAGATCTGGAAACTGAGCTAGTGGTTAATTTTTTTCAATGCTATACTGCACGCCAAGTAGTTTCTCACTTCAATTAACAGCGTAACCGTAGTAGATACGAACAAAAATGTATACATGAAAAATCTTTCTATAAATTCCTAACTTTTTTTTTAATTATGAATCTTCAATCTGTCATAATCCCCACTGTCTGTTAGCAGTTACCTTTGGCCACAAAATGACTACATTCTTGCTATAAAAGGGTCGAGACAGGATTGAACGCTGAGATAATAGGGTGGCAAGGGCCACACATGCTACAAGACCATTATCTTGGCAAGCAAAACTATAACTAGTAACTGTATTGGAGAAAACATGAATGTGGCTCTTTATCTGTTCATCAAAGAAATGTAATACCTACAAGCCATAACAACTGTAAATTTAAAATTAATTACAAAGGACAGTTCAACCTTTGATACATAAATATGAATACAATCTACTACACAATCTATTATTTCTAACTTTAAAGACCACCACACTTCAAATATCCTGCCCTGGCATTTAAGATACTAAGTCTATTTATTTCTATTAAAAAAAAAAAAAAAGTGTTGGATAACAAAGCATTTTCTACAGAGGATTCTCAGCTCTGGGGTTCTCAGCTCTAGGCACTTCACCTCTGACTTGCTTCTTACTATTGCCCACAGAAGACCTGACTCAGCACTGTTACCCATTTCAGTGCAAAGTGCTGCCTGACGTTTGGCACACCAGGGGTTTGAGAAGACCAGTCTGCCTTTGTGCTGTGGTCGATCAGGGTCATTCCTCTGCACTGTAATCGAAGGTGGTAAAGGCAAAAGTACTAGGTCAAAGTGCAGTAAGCACTGTTCACATTGTACAAATATTACAGATATGGTTTAATGGGCAACGAACATAAAAATGTAATACTGAAAACAATAAGGCACAAGCTCAGTGAACTGCAGAGATATCACAACATCTTCAGGAACATTTTCATTTTGCCTTCAAATTAGATTACGTGAGATTATTCAGCTTTTGTATCAAATATCCCCATCTCAATCTAGAAGACTAAGCTATTATTTTGCTGAGGCATTTAACTGAGTACTTCAAATGACAGGGAGTTATTTTGTTAACTACATAAAAATAACAAAATATTTCTAATTTGGACTCAGTATACTGAGTCCAACATAGTGAGCTCTGAAACACTTAATTATTGGGTCATATAGATCAATCCAGCCCATCAGCAGAGTCATCGTTTTTCTACAGCACTCTCTCCCTCCCACACACAAATCAATTCCATGCCGCCTACTTTTTTTTCCCTTTTGTATGTGTTGTATAGCCCTTGCACCCACCATTAGGTTTTTTTAGGCAATTAAAAAAAAAAATCTTACTCCTAAATTCCCTGATACTGGCTGCTTCTCTTTCAGTGCATAGCGATGTTTTCACAGCTTCTGTTTGTAGCAAGGGTGGTTTTGGATGCACATTACTCAGGTTGAAGTTCCCAAGAGGCTGAGCAACGGAGACAGTACCAGGACCCTGATGGTGCTGGTTGTGGTTGCTAGGGTCCCTCGTGACAAAATTAATTCCTGAGAGCGTAAAAGAACAAGACAACTTTGTTCTAAGAAGCAGCAGTATCATATAACACTAGTGGTTTAATGCACACAGCAATTATGCTTTTTATTTTTCTTAATAGGTAAATGCTGAATTTTTCATTTACACTTACACCCCCTAACACATGTAAGACTTTCCTCTGTTCATTTACCAGCCCACCTGTAGCTACCATATGATTAAGGCATTATCTTTTTTAAAAAATACATGTCTTCCTTGGCAAAATTACATTAGATGCAATGAACATTTAACTTGAAAAGGACCCTACTCAATATATGTGCTTCATTACTTGTCTCAAAGAAAACAGAAACATGTAATATCACATATGATCACAGAAAAAACATCCCCATTTGCTTTCATGCAACCTTATTGAGCTCATTTTATGCTAGATATCTGAAGTAACACTAACATAAACCTTCTGAAACAGCTCCCATGGTTCCGCCATTAAGAAATCATCTGGATTCCCTTGAAAACACTCCTTATTCCACACAACTTTGGGGTCTTTCATGAACTAAAGGTGAGCAAGAGTTGTTCTAATTTTTACAGGTGGCTAATGCTTATTAAAGGCAGTAAGGGACTGCCAGAGCACAACAATTACACTAGACATGCCATTTTCCAAAGGCCACCTTTCTGAAACAGCAATTGCAAAACTACATATGCCTTTATTCTAAGCCACTTTGCTGGAATTTCAATGTGAACAACACCAACATCTGCTCTGCAACTGACATCTGGTATTCAGCTGACAATGGCTTTTGAATCCTTGTTATTCTTGCTCATTTTTAGCACACATTATGTCATCATTACATGTATCAGAAAGCACAAAGGAATAAATTCTAAGCCATATAATCACTGTTTCTTCTGCTTTCCTACACACAGATAGTCCAAAATTACTATTTATTTTCGTAATGTTCAGTTCTCACTCAGACTTGAACACAGTAATTCCTGCTTTCTCCTAGCATGATTCTAGAAGGGACTAAAGGCTCAGACTCAAAGGCGGCATATAAAGTAAATTCAGGTAGGATTTAGATGACTAATTTAAAAAAATATAATCTTTAAAGCTTCTTTTCAATACTTGCATTGGTCTGAGACTGCTTTACTTCAAGGGCTACTGAAGTTTGCATTAACACTCCTCAGGTACCTAAAATCTGCTGGTAGATAAACCAGGAAGTGTCTTAATCTCAACCAAGTCAAAAAGCTGGGAGATTTCTTATCCTGGCAGCCACAGACTAGCAACTCCTTCACCTGTCTTGCCTAGGGACCTTGATTTGGTAGAGGTTGTTATGACATGCTTCTTAAATTGGGCTTTACATAAAGCCCAGTGGTAACTACTTCTTTCTGTTAAAAGATGGCAAGATCCAGCCACTGCCTCTATAATTTTCTTCCCACTTCCCCACTCTCTTCATATAGTAGCCCCATAAACACTGAGCTAAGATATGGGAAGACAGGAGTGTGAGGGAGGAGGTTTTAAAATAATAGCATTCTCCTTCAAAACCACTCAAATAATCAGGACCCACTCTTCTTTTCTAACAATCCTCTGGGATGCATAGGAAAAAATAATCAATTCATTAATACAGGAAGTAAAAAAGAAGACTTATTCTTCATAAAAGTAAAATAAACTTCTACTGTAAAATATACTCAGGCTGTAAGAATATTAGAAAGATAAAAGAATGCCTGGGAATGTCCCCTGGTAAGCAGCACAGAATAGCTCACATCCACACCAGCAAACCTTCCTGTGCTTTCAAGCAGGCTGGCTGCAGGCAGAGTGCTCACTGCAAACAGCCCTAGGAACAAGCTAACTGCTGCACAGGGTCTGGAAACCATTTGGTAGCCGTTCATTGCCTGCAACTGTTCTTACAATACAACAGTACAGGCTATTCCACATCTGGAATGATTTAAGGCCCTGTTTAATTTCCAGCTATATATCTGGCCATGTAGTTTCTGAAACAGAACTGAACTGAGAGCACTTGGGCTTTCCCTCCCTCTATTTCTTAGCTACGGCTAACAGGCATTGCGGTCTTACGTTACACATGACAAAAAAACTTCTTTGAATACTCTTTCTCAGATTACCCTGGGCCAATTGTGAAAAATGGGGGAAAGGACACTTAACTGATCTTCAGGATGATTTCTGTTTGTCAAGAATATTTTTTTAGTAAGTGGATTTCTCTCTTTTAGAAGTTGCAACGCTTGCCATAAATTTTCCATGATACAAATAAATTACTAGAACTACTGAAATATTCAAAAAGACTATTGAGATGATAGGAGACTAAATCAATTTTTAAGTCACTTACACCTGGTATAAACTTAAGCTACTGAGGCAGGGCAATGTAAACTCATTCTTTGGATGCTCTTAGCCTGCAGCAAACACCCGTAGAACATGGGAGTCTGAACATCAAATCAATATTTTAAATTATTATCTTTTAATTTACTATTAATATGTTAAGAACAGACCAGGCTTAGTATCCCAGCTCACATGAAATGCAGTGTCTCGTCAAATTAACAGAACCAATCACAAAAGCCCAAAAGCTTTCTGGAATCCAAGTGCAACTGGCTGCCAAAGGGACTTCACAAGTTTCCCTGGGAATGCATTACTTATGAAAAGTAGGCTGAAGTTCTTAAGTCTGCTGGACAGTTCTGAAAAAATTGTTCATTGTCATTTTGTCTATCGATGCACTCTGTTCCTTATGACTGTTTTCAGAGAATAAAATATCCCTGTAGTTATAACTGTTGCTTGGGCATACTGGGTCCTTCCACCAGCATAGATTTTTTTAATGTGATATTAAGATGTACATGTGATTAAAACTTATGCTAGCATATCTGAGCCTCCAATAGAATAAAAAGGTATTAAATTAGCTTATTAAAAACCTCACTTTATACATTAAATAGTTTTAATGTAAAACATTACATAAATATTTTTACATAGCAACCAAGTCACTAGTAACTATTCTCTTCACACAACCAGTCTATGGGAGAAAAGAAATACACTTCTTTAGATATCACAGAAGTTCTGGCACTATTTATTTTTCAAGCCTAAAGTGTGTGATAAGCAGGTAACTCAGAAAAATGTCAGAAAACAACAGAAGAATTTTGGAATTTAAGCTCTGTCGAAATCACTTTCTGCTGCTTTCAGTCATGGTGAATATTAGATTTTAAGTGGTACATACCTAAAAGCTCTCTTTCTTGCGATGGCAATTCCAGGTCACTAGAAACTGACACTTCTCCATCAACAAACTTTGACAACTGTGTCCCAAGATATGTAACCTGTACAAACAAATCTAAATAAATAACTGGTCTTTTTTAATTAGTGGTTTTCCGGACAGGTGTAAAAATTTCACTTTTCTCATAAAACTGAATTAATGCACTTAACAGTCTAATCTGTGTCTGTCAAGATCAAGCAGAAATTCTGCTAAGTTGAATTCTAAATGAAAAAAATATACTGCAACCCATCTGCAAACCCCTCTAACCTCTGCCAGTATTTTTGCAGCATTTGTCCTTGACGCCGACATTTCAAAAAGCTTTCTTGGTTTTCTTCTACCTTTTAGCTTTTCTGCCAGTCTCTTAATCATCCTAAGGCTACTCTTTCAAAGCACCAGTTGCTTACACAGCGAGCAGTCCGTATTTTCTCAACACTCATGACTAGTTCACCACTGTACAGCTACAGCTATTTAGTTCTTTCTTTGCTGCTTATTCATTAAGACTAATAAGACTGTTTAAAATCTAGGTTTGTGCACACTTTTGTTATTTAAATTTGGTTTTGCCATTTATTATTCCTATTTTGAGGAGTAAAATCAGGCCTACCTTACTCCACACATACTTCCATGACACATAAATATCACTTCCTAGTATGTCTTTAATCCACTGAACTGGATCTTGTAGTATTTTTCTCTTACTGGTTCTGATTTTGCCGTTCTTTAAGAGTGTGGCTTTATGACTAAATTCCTAAAAAAGAAAAACTAAGAAGTAATTTTCAATTCATAAATTAACAATGAATTATCATCCTTAAAACACGAGAATACTCTGAAGCACAACACAGCTGAAAAGTTGAAGCTAATTATTTCCACTGAAAAAGTTAAAAGAATTTAATGCTACTATCATAAATTGTGTCATGTAAAATAAGAGGACTTATTGCACCAGAATAAGATGTTTTGGTCACAAAGATACCACTATCAAAGGACAAATCACCCTGGGTATGTTTATCAGAACTGTATTTGCACTGTAGTTCGTCTCAGACATAATAAAGGTGTGAATAATTTAATTTTCACCACTGAACTCAGGAACTCACAGGAGGCAAGTCTGTGCCACAAGAAACAGTTGCTCAAAGGCCTCACACATGTGGAATATATGCATGTCATGCTGGAATTCCAGCAATGATTCAAAGATGAAACATATTTGCACGAAGACTTCACTTCCATCAAGGACGTCACTTACATGTTTTAGGAGGAATCCGATGGCCTTATGCAAAAGCAAGTATAAAAGAACTTACTGTTACTGCCTCTTTCATACTGCTAATACAGCAAACGCATATGCACGCTCAGAAGCAGTTGTTTTTATAGTTGTAAACTATTGTTTTATTATACTCGTCTCAGTTAGGCTGAGACAGCTAAACAATGTACAAATTAGCTGTTGATAAACTATGCCAGCACTTAATAAGGTTGCTTAGCATGCAAAACATTAAACAATAAGAATAAGATAATAATCCACCAGCAAATATCAAACCACTTCCTACCACATCCACTGGCTTGCAGTGTCTGTAAGAACCTAAACTAGCGTGTTTAACCCAAATAGTTCAATGAACACTCAATCCAGTTCACAGCTTCATAACTTAGGCCTACAGCATTCAAAAACTGCATTCTACCAGCCAAAAGCTAACCTTAAGGAAGAACTATGTACCAGCTGCATGTTGTTACCAAGTATATCTTATAATGATAAAGAAGGAAAGTTTATTGGTCATCTCTTTGCAACTCAACAGACACTGGCTTCTAAATTTCAATCACTACAGTACTGTCTGCCAAGACATAAATGTGTGTCATTTTCATTCTAGTAAAAATCACTGACTTCTCTACACTCAAACATGAACATTTCAATAGAACATTGCAACTTCTTAAGATCCACACGCATCAAGCCAGTATCACAGATAACAGTCTTGAGAAATGACAGCAAACATACGGAATTCCTCATCCTTCCATGTAATCATCTTGAGGTTCAGAGGAATATTGCATGTCCCTTAAAGAAAAGAAGCATATGCATATGCCTATGACATGGCTCAACACAGAGGCTTGTGATTTACTGATGCTGCCTTAAGTTACAAAATGCAAGACCACACAAAATGGTCACTCTCAGCACAAAAGCCTTCCCAAGATGATTATAGGTGCAGAAAAAGGAGCTTTTTCTACATAAACTACACCTGGTGAGTTGGCTGAAAAGAACCTTTCATGTTTTAATCAGTACGTTGCCCTAGAAATTAACTAGCTCACAGCTGGGAATTCAGTCAATAATTCCATCGTTTGCTCAATACCAAGCCAGTCCCCTGGCAGCTGCCTTGCAAATCTGCTCCATAATTAGAGGCAGAGAGGCCTGTTTTTCTATTAAAAAGCAAAGAGGGACTTTTTCCTTTTTTTTTTTTTCAAAATATGGATCATACCAGTCTGTAAACCATAGTACCCACTGGTATGTAAGCAAGTAATTTTGCATATATTCATGTCTATCATAGCACTGTGAAATCTTTAGGTGACATTTCATTATTTCAGGGACTTAATAGTTGCCTCCAAGAATCACGTTAAGTCATAAAAACCTTAATGTTCCCCTCCTTCCAATATGAAAATCAGGTTTTACAGAATGTAGACCAACCAACAATTCCATTCTGGTTCTGAAAACAGCAAATGTTAGCAAACTGGTAACGCAAAGTTACATACAAATTTTACACATGCTATTCTGGGTTTTAAAATTATGGACTGACAGAAGGCGTTATCCATAGCATTTTCCTTTAAGACTCATAAAAGATTATCTGTAATCAATGAATAGAAATTTTTAATACTAAGTGCTGAAGATGCAGACTATACCATGAGAACTGCTGTTTCCCCATGTCAGTGGTTGTTTATTCACTATATGCTAATATTAGCATTATTATAGGTTATTATCAACAGTTACCTGCAGTTTGAATTCTAAAACATTTTCTCCTGGTTTAATCTTTCCCAATTCAAGCAGATCTATCAACTGAAGCTTTTTCTTATTTTTTCTTCTATACCTCACTTGATTTTGTTCAGTTTTCTGATTACTACAGCTCTGGGAAGATTTCTCACTGAGGTTTACTGTATAGTCTGTATTTGAGGAAATGTTTGTAAGCATCGAGTTGGCATTAAATGATTTCTCACTAATCTGACAGGCCATTTGCTGCACAGTACCAGGGACGTTCTTTGTAGATGTTAATAAAATTACTTGCTGCTGCTGCAAAGCTTCTTTCTTATTTACATATCTATGTAGATCTTCATCTGCAAGAACCTGCTGGCAGTCACTGCCTGGCTGACAGACACTGTAATTGGCAACAGTGCTTCGGGGTTCTACAGTATTTGATGTGTTGGTCACTGAAGTAAGATTTAAAGACTTGTTTCCTCGTTCTGCAATTGATACACAATCAATGTCTTTTTGCTGTGAGCACTTTGTTTTAGTCATGGGAACAGCAGGTTCTGAAGGCAATGTGACCACTTCTACAGCATTTGTCAGCTCTGACATGTTGTCGAAGGGATATTCTCTTAACCTCTTTTCAGATGCCAAAGCATGATCAGAAGCCTCTTTGCTTCTAATTGCTTCTTTATTTGCTCCTGTCTCATCCAAGCAGATGTGTGGACGTTGGCTGCATTCCTGAGCTGAAAATCTATTTTCTAAAGAGAGATGTGCTTCCAGTCGGTTTCCATTAGGCATGCTGGCACCAAGCCCCTTACTAAATGTAACTACATCAGGACACACGGCTTCATCATCAGTTAAACCATGTCTTCTGTCATTTCCAGGGGAAATAACTAGGTTTGAGACCTGCTTCTCTGAACATGATGCACTGAGCACTTGATTTGTTTTTCTGTAATCTTGTATTTTCTGGACTAATTGTTCCTGTGTTTGGGCAACAGTCAATAGACTCTTTTGCTTAGAAGCAAGGTTACCTATTTGATTCCTCAGTGCTCCTTTCTTAAAAGATTCCACTGAAGCCCTATAGAGAATTTAAGAAAGTAATAGTAAGGACACCAGAGTTACTGTAAACACAAAATGAAAACAGATTAATAGACATAAGCTCCTAAGAACAGCACTCTGCCAACACCTACAATTTGAAAAAACTTTTTATCACATATATAGTTCAAATTTCAGGCTTACACAAAACAAACTGCAGAATCCCATCTAGAAGTAGGACACAGAGTAATAACCTTGTTCTCCTCTACCACTCTTAACTCACAGAATCAAAACTGCATCTGTATTATCACTGGCTGGTCTTTTATCACCACGAATCACAATACTTCACTAAAATCAATGTATTTGTGGCTCTAATTTGGAGCCTTTTAAAATGAACTCAGGATGAGCTACTGAAGGACGATACTATCAGAAATTTTTTTACTGGGTACACAACAAAACATTTTTGTGAGCCACAATTGTAATAGTACCATATGATCATTAAGAAAAGAGGACAGAGCAGTTTAGTTGTATGTTAGGTTGGGAATGTCTCTCCTATCATCAGACCCTGCTTCCCAGTTGAGCTGATCTCCCTGTGAGACTGCTTCCCTGAGGGACATTATGTCCTTCTTGTTGGCAGGGAATTCCTTATTTTCCTCACTTCTTTTGATACAAGAGCCACCAGCCCAGCATAATACTCTTTTCTCTTAATTCCCCCTCATAGGATAAGTGCCATTACTCTCTACGTGGGATAAGTTGCACTACCACTCTGGCACAATGCTGCGAAGACAGGGGAGTACCACAACATTTGAGAAAAGGAATAGTAGCATGGTTTGCTTTTAACTCCACCAACAGCAGATGCCATGGAAGTAACACTATCTCAGTCTCTGAAGAGAGAGACTGTTGAGGGCATCAGCACAGAGGTAGAGCAAAAGTGGTGCAGAACAAAGATGGCCAAACCACAGCATAACAGTATCCATGCCTCTGCTGTGATATTGCGTGCTAAAACATCTTTAGAATTCGTGATAGAATCAACATATCAGTGTATGGTTTGCCATGGAACTACGTGAAAGCTATATACTGTTGCTTTTCCATGACCAAATGAATACTGCTCGTGCAAACAATATGTAGACCTTCTGATCAAACGGCTTAGACACATCCATTGACCATGACGCTACATTGTTAGCTGAGCCCTCACCAGATGACCAGCATTCAGGTAGGCCCTCTTAGAAGGAAGTATAAAAAGCCATGTGAGAGGCAGCAGCAGGAAGGTGACAATTCACATAGTCCATGCTCACACTGAAGTGAGTACTCCTGGCTCACATTTGAGCTGTCCTCATAAAAAGGAATGTTTGCAAGCATGCTTCAAGCCATTGCTCTAAATGGCTTTTGTGGACTGTTGGTTGAGCACTCCCAATCTAGAGGTGCTAAAGAAGCAAAACTGGAGACAGGGACACTGAAAGTAGTGTCTGAGTTGATATTGCTTCCCTCAATGCTACTGCAAAAGTAATCTAACTGCTCAGTACCCCCATTTCCTCATTTCTGCTTGGCTGTTTTTCCACAGTTTTTGTATGTTTACTACCTAATTTCAGTGGTCACTGTGTGCACAGTAACTGATCAGTAGGTGTTAGCTAAGCCCTGATGTTCTTCCTTAATGTAAAGTCTCCTTGGAGTAACTAAAGCAAATATGGATG
This sequence comes from Cuculus canorus, assembly GCF_017976375.1. Lineage (NCBI taxonomy): Eukaryota > Metazoa > Chordata > Aves > Cuculiformes > Cuculidae > Cuculus > Cuculus canorus. The sequence goes on from NC_071441.1 coordinate 17,427,190, forward strand.
AAACCAATATGGATTAAGAAAATCTGAATGAAAACCACATAGTTTTACCTTCATGAAACTGTATGCTAATCTGCTAACAACGTCAATTGCTGTAAAGAATAGCTTCCGATAAATACAATCCTTGTATTCTACTTACCTGTATTTTTCAGCAAGGGTATCCCTTTCTGTTTTCTGTTTTGCAAGCATTTCATTCGAAGTATCTTGAATCTGAGAAAGCCTTTGGATATACACACCTGTCCAATATTTTGATATCATTAAAATGATGATGGCAATAAGCAGTAGAAAATAATTATGGTAATAAAATTCATAATGTAGCAAATACACAGCCAAAGTATGAAAATATTGTTACAGGAGTATCTTATACTGTCATGCATACTGATATCTCTTTACAAGTACAGTACCTTAATTATCCCCTTTTGTTAAATATCTTTTTCTAAAATAAGAAGAGCAATTATAAATTCTTCTTTATATGCCCTAACTCTTACTCAAATAACATCAGGGAGAGCTCACGAGTCATGACCAGCAGATACCAATGGGAAAATACGTTAAACGTGTAACCTAATTCACCAAATTCTAAACCAGGAAATATAAGCTTTCCATGATCATGAAAAATATGAAACTACAGGATTAAACACGACATTTACAAAATGGTTCCTCAAAGCTGTTTCATAGCACCTACTAGTATTTACTTACTCATTAAAATTAAAAAAAATCAAATAAAATAATTAAAATATTGCTCTTATTAAGGCAGCTTAGCAGCGAATTAGAATCTCTTATTTACAGTGGGTTGGATTGCCGAATTCTTGTGGATTTTATTCTATGTTATAAATCTGTCTATGTATTTCTACACTTTTGTCCAGCCTTGTGCCTCTTCGCAAGTCATACCTATGATTCAGTATAAGAGGTGCTACTAATGCTTTTGTCAATATTGGTAACAGATTACCATATTGTTTTCCCTCACAACCCTAAACAGGATAAGTCTGATGGTTTTATTTCGCTCATTTATGAAACCACAATAAGCTCTGCATATTGGCTTCTGCATATTGTACCACCTGCCTGTTTGACAAACATTTTTCAAGAAAATATATAGATTTTAATTAACAGTTCATATGCCATAAATTTCAGTTGGAATCTATAAATCAGTGTAATTCCATATTTCACATTTATTTGTAAAGGAATAAATTGACTACTTTAAATATATTTTGAAAGCTCCACCCTATATTTAGGAAAATACTCTTCCTTTCTGTCAAGAAGACCCTTCCTTTCTGTAACGTTTCATTGGCATGAGCCCTGTTTAGATGTTTAGATGATAAGGACAGCTGGGGAGACACTTTGGTCAAAGGCAAGCTTTGCCAGTTGAACAGTCATGGCACAGACAATAGATTTAAACTGCTGTGCGGCATGAGCATCATGATCTCCTACAAAGTCAGTGCCACTCAGTGGGCTCTTGAGATTAACCTGAACTGAGAAAGCCTAAGACAAAATACACCTCTGAGCACCAGCATTTCTGACACTGCCAGTCATCCACAGTGTCTGCCTTAAAGATTTTTCTTTTATCCTTCATAAATTATTTTAGGCTCATGAAAGTCCAGCCACACAGAAGGAAAATGCTGCATCCATTACTTCACATACAGACACAGTTACTTTTGACCATGGAGGGGCTCAAGTAATTGTAACTGATGCAGTTGCAAGCAGTGTGCATTCTTATTTAATGATCTCTTTTTATATGATTAGGTTGACTTGAAACACATGCCTCCAAGCAGCATGCTTCCCTTCTTTTGTCATCATATTAATTCCTGTGTAAACTGGAAGTACTTCAAGAAGTGCACCTACCTGGGAGCTGCTATTAATTTTTTTTCTCTGAAGCTGTATTTTCCAGCAGAGATATTCAAATATATTATGTGCAATATTATTTTAAAAACAATTACATTACCGAAGATATTTACCCCTAAAAAAAAGTGCAGCAACTTGAATTTACATCTACCTGCGTCTTCAGAAGTTCTCAATTCAAGTAGCAACAGTTCTTTTTGCTTGTCTTCTGCATTTTGTATGGCAGCAATAGCCTCCTGCTAACAGAGAACTCATAGTAAGAAGTGGAGCCGAGTGCACTATATAAAACACAGGCCATGATGCATGGCCAGCAGGTTAAGTATTGATGGACTCAAGTCACTCTAGGCGGGGATTTACTGTGCAAAGGCAATAGGAGCACCAGTAGGATAGATGTACACAGTGCCAAGAGTATGCTCTACAAGAGGCTGTCACAGCCTGGTTTTGCCGAGGCATTCAAACTAGTCCATGCTCAGAGTCCCACCTCTGAGCACACTATAGGTATTAGACAGTGAATTTCACCATGACAGCATCACCTAAACAATGTAGACATAGCCTACAGATACCAGCAAGAGCTCTCCAAACATAAAACTTGTGCAAAAATCTCCCCAGCCACTATAAATTAAGATTAAACAATTTCTAAGTACCTTGATTATTATGAAGAAAAATAATTACTCTTTAAGAGAGCCATTTCGGAAATGTAATGAAACATGTCAGGATTCCTTACCTTTTTTTCTATTCATATATGCAATAGGAAATGTATAAAAGGAAATAAATTTAAGTGCACAGGAATTATGAACAGAGAGAAGCAATAATATAGACTTACATATGGTAAGTAATAGCTTATATACTGTAAGTCTTTGCATGGTGCTGTTTTTACATACAACCTAAAGGGTTAACTATTTAAATGATATTTTAATGTTATTCAGTCAGTAAATGACACTACGCAGTACTACACTATGAAGCAGTTTAACAAAATTCTATTATCTACACTCACCACATTGTATTTCTCATGTTGTTGCTCCAAACCTGCATTGTGACTGTCACAGGAGTCACAACGAAGACTTTTTGATCTTCTTGACCTAGAAGGATATCTCCTCTCTCCACAATTAGTAAAACATAAAGAGAATTTAAAATTAATTTGCAGAAGCATAACAGGTTAGATTAGTTAATGTAGGTCACAAAGATGCAATGGCAGATCTCATCATATAATAATATTCTGTATATGCAAATGAGATCAAATTGAGGTAGCATAAGGAGACAACTCTTTAAAGCTACCACTTTCAAAGACACGAGGGATGTATGGATAACAACAAAAATCTGAAGAGCCAAATATGTCCTTAAACCTCATTCTCTTAAGAAAAAAAATAATGTCTCATATTTTCTGAAACAAACAAACAAACCCCTAAACATTCACTAGTTAATAGAGTTAAAAATACCAGTTCCAGATGATATGCAGCTCTGCAAATTAGCAGCATTCTAATGCACAGTTTGTCCTTATGACTACAGGATAATCCTATGATTTACATTATGATACCAACATACCTCTAACTTCAATAGTCCCAAGAGGATGTACAGAGTCCACAGCACAGTAACACTTTAGCAGTTCTTTCATTTCATCATCATAAGCTTTATCCAGAGCACTCTGCCCTGAACCATCCTTCTCACAGGGATTTGCTCCATGATGTAGCAGAATGCCGACTGCCTATTATGTATTAGTGTTTGTATTACGATAATTCTTGTTGTGAACTTACAACACAACTCTAAGTGTTGTATCTATCATAAATCACAAATAATAAAGGTACAAATAAGACAATCTAAAACCTGTTACACTTGTACTCCCAGCTAAAAGAATATGTTTAATTGGCTATTATAAACACAGACTTGTATCTGACATTTCTGTTTTTTCATTAAAATACACAAATAATTCAGAACTTGTTATCAAACCTACCATCTTTATGGTATTGCTACAGATAACAATTACAAAGCTTCATATATCTAAATTAAAAGAATCTGATCAATTGTATTAAGACCAAAGCGCAGCAAATATGTAGATTTTTTTCCCTTAAGTACTTAAAAGTGGGTTTAGTTTTCAGCTACACGCACTGATAATTTTTTCCTAATTCCAAATACTTGCAAGTCTGCTTAATTGCAAAATGTGGAAATTAGGTCAGTGGTGTCAGTGTGATCAACTACTCCCTGAAATTCAGAGCATATGAAAGTGTTGATGAGGTCAGATGCTTGGATGGTAAAGACTTTTCACACATATGATTTCTCATCATTAGCATTTCTTCTTTCTTACACTCAGACTGCTTTAAGTATCAGAAAGTACTAGAAAGAGAATATTCTATAGAAGTCCAGAATCTTCTTCACCAGTTTTCCCCCATATTATTGAATAACAGCTGATATTTCCAAAAACCCTACTGACAATTTGGCACCAGGCCTGTGAAATCATGCCCTTATTTTATCTTTGCTCATAGAAAAGATATATGTGAAGAAATATCAGCCCTTCTGACAGGAATAGAAGTTGTATGTTTGAGTCAATCTGGCATCACCTTTTTACACTCAGTTCCCTGGAACTGACATTTTATTTATTTGTGTGCAGTTCTGTGCCCCATAGTGTAACAAGGATGAAAAGGTCCTTGGATGCCTCCGGAGGAGGGCAAAAAAGCTGATCAAAGGGCTGGAAGACATGTCCTAGGAGAAGCGACTACGGACTCTGGGTTTGTCTGGTTTGGAGAAAAGAAGGCTGAGGGACAAACCCATTGCTCTCTACAGCCTCTTGAGGAGAGGAAGTGGAGCAGGAGGTGCTGGGATCCAGTGTCAGGATGCATTAGAAATGGTTCAAAGCTGTGCCAGGGGAGGTTTAAACTGGACATTGGGAAGCATTTCTTTACAGAGAGGGTGGTCAAACCCTGCTAAAGGCTTTCTAGAGTGGTAGTTGATGGCCTGAGCCTGTCAGTGTTTAAGAGACACTTAGACAACACCCTTAACACATGCTTTAACTTCTGGTCAGCCCTGAAGTGGTTAGGCAGTTGGACCCCATGATCATTGTAGGGCCCTTCCAACTGCAAGTCTATTCTATTCTATAGAACCGTGGAATGGTTTGGGTTGGAAAAGACGAGTTGATAACAAAATTAGTTGATTTTTAAACAACAGGCCTAGGTTCTTTTATATACAAAACCCATTTTCTTTACGATGAGGGTGGTGAGACACTGGAACAGGCTGCCTAGACAAACTGTGGATGCCCCATTCCTTGAAGCATTAAAAGCCAGGTTGGCTGGAATTTGGGCAAGCTGATCAAGTGAAATATGTCCCTGCCCACCGCAGGGAAGTCAGACAAGGTGATCAAATTCAGAAGGCTCAATTTCAGTATTATTTTTTAAAAAAACAATATATGGGAGAGAACAATGCCAGCTCCTGATTTTTTTTATTTGTCCACTGGACTGAAGAAGGCAACTATCACTACTGAAAAATATTTCTTTCTCTATTTTTGATGACTTTAAAGAATATCGGTTTATTTCCTAAATGCAAATCTACACCCAAATTGTATTAGCAACCTTATCTAAACCAGGGTTTTGCTTTCTTGACCCTTTACTGGAAATCAGGTTCAAGAAATCTAATGTAGAAGAAAAATGTACCTCGAAATAATTGCCAGAAACAGCATCATGTATTGGCAAAATACCATCCAGACCTCTGCAGTTAACATCAGCACCAGCTTTCAATAATTCTAAGATCACTTCAGTAAATCCCCCATTGGAAGCTTCATGAATTGGTGTCCAACCTAATAAAAGCAAGATGACACGTACAGTAGCATGTGATTTGGAATAATCCACTGAAATTACTAATTAGCATTTATACATTTTGCTGCGTTTGCTGTACTATAAGCAATGGGTTACTCGCTTTAAAATATTTTCTACAAACAATCACCTTGAAATGCCAAAGTAAATTATTCCCTGTGCAATTCCATTTACGTTAGAGAAAAATGTATCCAATATTAACCAGAAAAATACCATTTACTTTTCTACTATACTACTATAATAAAATAAACAAAGCAACAGAGTAGAAAGACTCTAAAAGCTCAGAAGCTTAATATAAATGGTCTGATTTCTAAACGCAGTGGCACTTTATAATACCAAGTGTGCCAGGCAACCAGAATAGAATACCATCCATCCTGAAACTATAAAGACAGAAATACTTTATATATTAAGGTAGAAAAAATAAAAACCAATCTTGTCATCTGATTGTCGTCCTCATTGCCTAAGGAAATAATATTTCTGTGAATCTGCTTCACACAGAGTATATATTTATGTGTTTAAGCATTAGTTCTCCTGATGAACTTCCAAGTCCACTTTCCATACATATTTCTGAAAACGTGCTTTTCAGCAGAGGAGCAAGACCAGATTAATGGCCCTGCTGAGGAAAAATCTGCATTAGCTCCATGCTAAGACAAAAATTCAGAGACTCACTGATTGTGCTTGCACTTGTTGAATGACTTCCTTTCCTGCTCAGAGATATATCACCAAATCAGGAATTCATAATTATATTAAAATTACATAAATTATATAAAACCATATATGCAATAAATTATATAAAGTTGTATCATAAAACAAGCCCGTAAGAGAGTAATTTTCAAACCTGCATTGTCCTGCTCATTGACACTAATTCCAGATGATATTAGGGTTTTCACCAAAGACAGATCTCCTCTCCTAGCAGCAACATGCAGTGGAGTTTCCCCTTTTTCATTTCTCTTCACTTTCTTCTTTTTCTCAGATCTTGTATTATAGGTACCACGTAAAACTATGGTTTCTTTTAGGGCAGACAGGGAACATTTTAAACATATATTTGGATGTTCATTACGAAAAACAAAGAAAGATTAATTATAAACAAATAATTATTATTCATAACTCATTTTAATTAATGTAAATGTGTGAGATACTGTTGCCTCAACTATCCAATAACATTAATTAAGTACATCAAAAGGTTGGAAGGTACTGTGTAACGGTTCAGACAACAAACAGACCCTACACAAAAGAACTGACAGTTCAAATCTAGATGACTAAGGGATACAATGGATATTAGGGACCAACAAAAAAGGTAATAAGGTTGAAGTTTTATAACAGATAGAGGTAGGGAGTATGTTATGTTTCTCCATACACTGCTTTCAATTTACCAGGCATGCTTGCTAACTATGTACAGTACACACATAAAGGTATTTAAAAAACTGTACAAAATTGCAGACTTCACCACCACCTCTTTCTCACTCCTAATTCTGTATCATGTTATTTTTTTAAACCACTGTTCCTGCTCTATAAAACTGTGCTATCCACTGAGTCCTTTCTCTGAGTTCTTTTTTTAAGTCCACTGAGTTCTTTCTCTGATTTCTTGAAAATCTGTAATTTCTCCAAAAAAAAAAAAAAAAAGACTGTGTAAGGTTTTAAATAAGCATTTTGCAACTATTATCCATGTTTTTTATTATTTCTGTAAAAAAAAAATTGCTGCATCCCAACCATTTTCCGTTCTCATCAGACAAGCTGTCCTCTCAAATATTTCCAGTTATCAGTACCCATTACTATCAAACATCTTCCAAGATTTGACACTTGCCTTTCTTTAGACTCTTCCTACCTTCTGGAGAATCTGCTTTTCCATAGTTTCCTTTAAAGTAAACTACAGAGCTTATCACCCAAAACCGTGTGGAAGAATGTGAAAGACATACTCTAACTATATTAAAGACAGATATGTTGAAAGGATGTACCCACACTAACTTTAAACTAGCTTGTTCAGGCACTGCTGCAGCCAGACACTCACTACAGGCTGTTCTAACCTGTCAGAAAGCATTCAGGTGGTTCTTTTGCATTGGGGGTACATGGCCCACATTGTACTGGCAACCAGAAGAGCTACAGACTCTTTTTAAAATGAAAACTGAGATTCTAGCGCATGCAAAGAGGTCACATTACTGTAATAATCCTCCAGATCTGAGACCTACTTTTCTGTAAGATAATGTATTGTCTTTTGTCTAAAAGCTTCTGGGTCTGAACTCTCAAAGCAATCATCTGTTTTCTAGTTCTTCCTCTTTTTCCCCTTTCATTCATGGGAGAATGTCCCAGGGACTCTTTAGAGACACGGGTATAAAAAAAGGCGCACAACAGCCCATTAAGCTAATGACCTTTAGCAATACCAGCTGCAAGTGAATAGACATAATTGCAAAGTTTTCCACTTAAGTTGTCATGCACAACAGTTTGTTCATGGTTGTTGGGAAACATTTATAAATGCATAATGGGACATTGGTATGTGAATCACAAAATACTGGTTCTCTGTGGAATGCACTGCCCAGTGGGTCATGAGCAGGAACGATCAGGGATTTCACAAACACAAACTCCAGTCAGCACACATACAAAGCTGAAACAGAGATCAGAGTCACCAGCAAACAGACTAGATTAGGCTGCCATACCTCAATAACTTCAAGAATATCGTCTTTCAGAAAGACATCTGAATACTTCAACGTTGGTCTATAAGTAATTCTTGCCACAGATTGAACTACAAGGAAAGAAGCTGTTCCTATCTTCCTTCTGTGTAAGCAGAATAGGAATACTGAGAGCCTCGGAAGTGACTGATTACAGATTAAAGTAAAGAAGGAATTAATCATTTAGGAAGAAAAGGTTTTTATTCAGAAATACAATAACGTAAGGAAGACCACTGGGGGGACAGAAACAATCAGATGAGACAGAAAAGTCAGTTAATGAGGAAGAGACATGAGTGCAAAAAATCTGAAAAACCCACAAGTCAGAAAACATCATTCCATCTTCCACTTTTTTCTGCCGCAATTTGAATGCCATTGGCGTGATCTCCAAAACTATCAATGCCTTCAGCTCTAAGAAAGGCTATACTTTCTCTTATCACCTCTCAAATAGTAACATTCTCCTGGTATGAAGGGAATAATTAAATTCTAGCTGAAGAAGAATAAAATATTACCTGAAGAATCTTTTCGGGGGGGGGGGGGGGGGGGGAAGTAATCTGTGAAATGCTATTCCAGAGGAGACCTAAGTGTAAGACACATATCTGGAATAAAGTTTTTTTTTAAATCATAATTGCATTTATAGGAGGCAGAAATATGAAGGAAGAAAGCTCCAAAAATGTATTAATTAACATGGACCTTATTATAAAGACTGAGCAGAAATATAGGAGCTACAGAAAATGACATCCGTAGGGAAAGGAATAACTCATATGTTCAGTGTTTATTCTTTCAATAATTAGCAGTGGATGATGACATATATCAGATACACTGCAGATTTTTTTTTCCAGAGTGAAGTAAAAAGGGATTCCTACAAAAAGAGGAAACAATCTGGAGAAAGAAAAGCTGAGTAATCACACTAGCAAACACTAGAAAGCAGTAAGTAACAAGAGTACCTACTCCTTTCCTCTTCCCCTCAATTCCCACAAGAAGCCATGAGCTTGTAGTCCAGAAACTCAGGACAGCAGGAACTTAAGACAGTTTGAAAACTAGCAACTACCTGAGATGAGAAGAGGAAACCATTTTCTGTTCATCTAAAGGAAGAAGAGGGCAGAGAAAATGATCAGCAGGGATTTCACAGTTTCCTGAGTGTCACAGGACACTGCAGAGAATGGCTGACGACTCTTTTATTCAACTTGTAATACTAGTGATTATCCAGGCAAAGTCTTCAAAGAGAAGTAGGGTAGTAAGCTAAGAAGAAAAATAGGTAAACAAAGGAGTAGGTTGATAATATGTGTGCATAAGTAGTTGTCCGTATTGTGTGTGTACAAATGGGCATGTATATTTGTTATCCATCTTAAATTTTAAGTGTACATGCTGTTATGTATACTGGTTTTAAAAGTTTTTAAAGGATGTAGGAGCATGAACACCACTGATTTTCAAAATATATACAATCTACTTAACACCAGCATTCATTTACATCCTACTCAACAGCAACCAAAGTTTGACCAATAGATGCCAGGAACACATACCTGCAGTCCAAAGAACAAAGGAAAATACTTTGCTGCACACATTTGGAAAAAATAAATTAAATGTTATATTCACACACAAATACACATGCATTCACACACACATCATTGAACTTATACATATAAAACCCACTTTATCCTGTGTACATATACACAAAGCACTGATTTACAACGACCCAATCGTTATTTGAATGCTAAAGTTTCACAAAGCTACAAAGAATTATACACAAAAAATAGTTTGAAGAAAAAATGCCAGCAGAAAAATATGAATAGCTACAAAATATTTTACAACACAACTCACATTGAAGATGAAAAGCTGTACTGATTCAAAAACTAACCTAGTGTAAGAAGTAAATTACAGAGCAACAGTAAAGGAAAAATTAAAAAAAAAAGGGAAACAAATGATAGCAAATATAAATGAGTTGTAGAAAACTGCTGTGGAAAACAAAAGAAAACAAGGAAATAGTCACAGACAGCTAAAGTCTCTAGAAGGCAGCTTTTTAAAATCTACCAACCCAGAAAAAATAATTCCCAAACTCTTAATTCCCAGAGAGAAATGACAGAATTGTCTAAGATAATCAGAAGAGACAAATACTCTATTCTGTATCAAGGCAAAGCTACTCAATAAATTCCTATCATCTAATGACATAGTTCTTTTCATTTCAACAAAAGTTAAGGAGAATGCCAAATGAGCACGGTTCCCATTTGAACAACAGGTTTTCATTTTAGTAAGTCTTGAGTGCTATGGTTTTCTGGCTCTAGAAAGAAACAGAGTACACAAGATTACAGCCAGCTTTACCAAAAAACAGAAAGTGAAAAATACCCAGGGGTTATGATGAGGAATCAGTTGGACCAGAGCTCTCGTGTGAAAGAAAGGCTACAAGATAAATGCAAGGCTTAGGAATTGGATAAAACTGCTAAATAGAACGCTGGATGTGTAGGCAGAAGAGACTATAACTACCAGAGGACACAAGATCCTTGTCATTAGAAAAGTCGGTTTGTTCCTGTACTACAGCTAAAACCAAATGTACCGGTAGAATCAGAGCCTATGCTGACTTGTGCCTGACGACAATATAGTCTATAAAAATAAGCGTAGACATATGTGTGCCAAATACATGGAGAGTAAGGTTTTCTTCTCTGACCTGTGGTACATAAAACAGTTAACTGCAGACCAAGCGAGCATTATTTAAAACTATCCATTATGTAACATAATTAACTAAGGATAAATTTAATGTTATTTTAAGCTCTTGGATATGATTCTGCATCCCCTCAACTACAGTGCGGAAAGACTGATACATGTGATCTGAATAAAGTAAAGTAACTACGTGCATTCTGTAAAATGGTGTACAGGAGTTCTGGAAATATTTCAAGTACTTAGAACACAGCACAGCACTTGTTCAACATACTATGTAACCTTTTCCAAACTTCCCCTCATGTATTATGAAAAAACTTCTTCATAAATGTCTGAAAAAAAACTCCACAGTTTTTATAAAGTATTATTAATTTCTCACCTGATTTCTTGGATGTTTGCCGTTTTGATGCTTGCCTGATTTGTGATTGATTAGATGAAAGGTTGGTTTTGCTGCTACTAGGATATGAGGCTGCTTTTTGGCTTGCTTCCTGAGGGTCTAATCTTACTCTTTTAGTTTGGAATTCTTGTGCTTCAGTAAACTGTGAAAGCATGTTGGTCTCTGCATTTCCTTCTTCTCCATTATTTTCAGTGCCTTCTGTTTCACTTATTCCAGCAAACACTCCATCATCTGTTGGTGTAACAAAATAACTTAAGAGTATCTATGGCATAATACTAGTAATTTCAGAAATTATAACTGATATTAAAATCAATGTCAAAATAACCACCTACTCACAGCTAAAAAAATGCCTCACTCACTCAGTTTTTGAATATACTTTAACAAAATAAATACTTTATCCACTATTCATCGTATGTTAATGTACCAAGATTGAATCCAAAACAATTCAAAGATTCTTTTGTGAAAACATGACTTTTATTGATTTTTTGGTATTTAAAAAAAAAGCAACTTAAGAATGTCATTCTAATTAATGTAATGACCATTGCGGTCATATTTTGGTAACTAAAATGGGGACTTGGATATAAAATAACCCCCCAAAATACAAAGCAAAACTAACTAAATAATTAAGCTGGCATGGTGGTCTGTAACACCACACATTTCATGCATCTGCTATGTTTTTATGGCGAAATACATTCTCTGGAGATACACTGTTGTGGTTTTTTTTTAATAAAATACAAGAATGCTTAAAACAAACACATCAAAGAATTATTTTTAAAGAAAACCTGTCACCTGTTCCCTGTGAGGTTTCTTTGCACGTGTTTTCCACAATCTGAAATGAATGAGGAGATCTGCTGTCTGCATTAACACCAAAATGCAAATCTGCTTTTGCATTGGTCTCCTGAAGATCCTCTCTGTTTTGTCTATTTTGAGGTCTGCCCTTTTCATGGAGTTGTAAAGCCACAAGCTCTGTCTCTAAACTACTAGCATTTTCAGTTTCAATGTGACGCGCTTGAACACTTCCTTCTGCATTAAGCAGGATCCTCTCTCCTTTCTCTGGCTGCTGAGCCTTTTGTTCAGCAGTGCTTAGTACACCACTGGCAGAATTACAAAGAATTTCAGAAATACTTTCTCCATTAGTTGCTGCTAGAAGTTCACGTGCTAAGATTGTTTCTGCATTTGCATGAAGTGTCTGTTCAGTGCAGCTTGTTCCATTTTCAGATATATTAGTATAAATGTTCTGCACCTCATTTACAATAGTCTCTTGCAATACGTCCGTGCTGTCTGAATTCATAAGATTTGCACACATTGGTTCTGATTCATTTGTCTGTAAGGAAATCTATTCAAAAAAGGCAAAGAGAGTTTTAAACTTAGGGATTCTCCATTAATTTTGCTACCATCACCATTAATTTGACTTGTCAAGTTTGGCAAAGAAGTAATTTGTTCTGAAGGTCTTCTCATACCAGTATTTAGATACTTGTCACTCTAACTACAACTGTTACTCTGCTTGATCATTGGACTAACTCTTGACTTTCTGCTGTAACTTTAAAACTGATACATTGTGAAAGGAAGTCAACACAACTAAGTATTGACTGATAATCAAATTATGTTAAATCAGTAGTCTCACAATGATGTACTGACACTTTTTCTCCAGAAACCACTGATGTTGGGCAATGCAAACTAATGATCTCCTCCCCTATTACAACAGAAGTTGCTGAGCTTCCAGTAGTTCTGCCATTTTCTTCTGTAAATGGATTTTCACTGCTGAACTCCTGTTCCTACTGCAATTCTGTCTGACTTAGCTTAGTTTTCCTACAACATTAACAGGGATGCAACAATTATAATTAGAAACAGCGACAGTGTGGCCCATTTCATTAGGTCCAGCATCAGGGAAACACCTTTTCTATCATTTAACTGTTTGTTTGTAAATGAACCTAAACATGAGGTCCATCTAACATCAAACATTATTTCTCAATAGTTCTATTCTTGGCTGTAGCCTCTGCTCTAAGAATAGCAGATCTTGTCTTTTTCAAACCTGTATCTTTTTCATTCAGTTTTCTGCCTTCAGAATCACGAAGAACTTTATTTTTTATATTTCACCAAATTTGTTTTTCTGTTTTGCTCGTTCTTAGCAAAACTTCCTTGATGTTTTAGTATTATCGTTTTGAACTGTGCCATCTGTATTTGATTCTACCTACAAAACAGGCCATAAGCTTCACTTTCTGATAAATTGTTTTATTATATACTAAACCAGAACTCTGCTATTTAGAAAAAAAATAACATATTCCCTCTGCCTGTGCAGCTTTTTAAGACAGCAGAACAAAGAAATTAAGGAATTAAGAAATATATGTATAAAAGTATAAAAATTAATGGCTGAAATCCAATGATAAGTATCACTGAACTGCTTTGCACTTTTAGTTATTTCTGAATGTTGAACTGTCTTTGAATTAATGCTCTAAATTAATGTTCTAAAGAACCAAAAAATTGCTTCTGTGGTCAAGCTACAGTTTCACATTTCTAGCAATCCTGTCTGCAGTGACTGTAGGGAATTATAAAGAAAGGGAAATAACACAGCAAAAACATGCAGAATTAACTCATGGCAGTCTTGCAACAAAATTGCTCCAAAAGTCAATGATAAAGTACAATTATCCTGTTGATTACTTTGTTTCTGGAGGTAGAACCAGAACACAAACACTGCAACAACTCACCTAGCTATACAAATAATCAGTTACACAGTCACAGTAACAGGTTTTCCCAACCAAATTTTACACCACCTTCTACTTGGAGAACATCCTTCATCAATCAACCAATCTTTTAAAAAGTAATCAAAGACTGTGCACCATGGAAGCTGTTGCAGCACATTTCTAAGGACACTGTAGATTGCACTACTATGAGTAACGAGGACAGTTATCATAACCACGTAAGACTTCTGGGAGCAAGAATAATGTGTCTGTGTACATTGCATTATACATTTCAGATACTACCAGCTACCATCGTTAAAAGGAGAAAAAATGAAAGAGGGAAAGTACAGCTTTAAACGTCAATATCTGTGGTGCTATATGCAAACAAACTGTGACCAAACTGACTGATCATGGTGTCCTGTCTTCGTGTGAGGCATGAGCTCCCACATCTTACTGAGGTCTACTGTCCAACCCTACGCAACAGTCACTCCCTAACCTTTTCCTATGAAAACCTGATACAACCTACTACATGGAGACAACAGGCAGCTATCCTATTCCTGTATGTCACAGTTTCAGGCAGCTTTCTGCAAAGAGGCACTCATAAGCCATGTTTGTTGTAAACTATCTCTGCAGCACCCACAAAAACTCAGCAAGAAGCACTGTCCGTGAGAGGCAGCTGAGTGCCTCTGTCTTGCATCTTCATGAGTCCTCAACTTACCCCAAGTAACAATAAGGATCAGCAAGGCTTGCCAAAGAATTGGTATAACATTGGATATCACTCTGGTTCAGTCCCTTCTGCTGAATATAAGCATTTAGTACATTATACGAGGACTTAGAAATACATACACTTCAGAAATAGCTGTCTGCTTTAGTTTACTGGAGACTGCTAGTAAGCCTGTAACAGTTCAGCACCAAATTAACATCAAGATTCTTTGCAAAGATGTACCTTATGCAGGTTTGTCTCCTCTATGCTTTGAGTATTTAATATATTCTTTGAATCATCTCCACCTGAAATTAAAACAAAAGACAGACTTGAGAAGAGATCACAATTCTTTCCACTGCATAGATAGCATTTTGTGTCCACAATCTTGTATGTAACCAGAAAAATAATTAAGCCATAAGGGTTTTATTAGAATCTAAAATATAAATATGTAAGTATATATTTTTATATATATATAAAAGATACATATTATAATCTTGGAGTCTGATCTTTGTTGCAGACGGCACTTTATATAAACCAGAACAGACGAGAGTAAACTATGATGTTAGGATTCCAAATTTTTTGTAAGATTAGTGACCTGAGCAGTTCCTTTGAAATTTAGAGGAGCTACTGTATTTCCCTAACACCTAACAGGCTTTCCTGACCCCCAAGAGACTTTTTGGACACCAGTGATAATAGGATGATAGCCTAGCTTACATCTTTTCATGGACAGCATACTTGGACAGGCAAAGGGATGGAGTAGCTAAAACCAAACCACTGGTGGTTTGCTTTAGCTTTCCAGCTACACAGTGTGCTGACAAAATGGCATAGCAGAGTATAGCAGCTACCAAGACCCTACCCTAGCTATTGGTATACTTACTTAATCAATGAAACTCTATGCATTTACTTCTGGCTGGTATGTTCTTAAATATAGACCACCCATATTTAGAACCATCTAGCTTTTGTCATAGGCAAGCTTGATATTAAGCCCCTCCTGCTTCAAGTCTAGTTTAAAGCTCTGTCAATAAACCTTGCTATCTCATGAGCCAAGAATCTTTTTCCTATAGGTGAATCCTATCTGACATCAGCAGGCCTGGCACCCTGTATACCATCCTGGTATCAAAAAACAGACACAGACATAGTAACACCAGACACAGAGCCATGTATTAATAGACTGAGTCCCTCTGTGTCTTTCAATGTTGCTGCCCATAACTGGAAGGCGAGAGGAAAAAATTAACCTGCATACCAGATTCCCTTACCAACTGTTTCAAGGCCCTGAGGCCTGTTTTGATTGCCCTTGGACTACCAGCTTCATCGCTACCCACATGGAAGAGCAGTAATGGGTAACAGTCCACAGGCTGGAGACTCTTTCCAGATTCAAGCATACCACAGTCCACACTGACCTACTGGTGACCAACACTCCTAATTCTAACTCTAATCAAGGCTTATCTCATGGCATCTCTTTGTACCTTCCCCTAACAAAGCAGCCTCCTCCCAATGTTCTTCTTAACTTAGTTCCTAAGACTGTAAAAGATCCTACTCTCACCTTAGTTAAAATGTTCACCTACCTACAACTTGAAATTCACTAGCTCTTACCTACGGTAATATTACTCCAGTCCCATCCCTAACACTAGCAGTTAAGGATACGCAGTTAAGGCTTGGCATTCCCTAAGACCTAGATCTAATGCCAGATCCTCTATATTTTATTTTATGGATCCTTCAAAATTCAGCCTTTATGCCAGTTTAGAACTAATTTTTATCCCTAGCTCTAAGCCATACCCTAACCCTCAGCAAGTACAGCCATGTCCCTTTTTACATTTTGACAAGTGAAAAATATTGTGCTTCACATCTCCATTTCAAATTTAAAAGTAGCTTTAGCCCAAGAAAAAGCTGGACATTATTATCTTTTGAACTCTGCCATTGTGCAGCAATGGTATTGGGTAAGGAGTGCTTGGTGGTACTCAGGCATTGGACAGCAAAGTCCATGGAATTAATAGCCGTAATTAAGGAATTATAGTGCAACAGATGTTCTGGATGTCTCCGTTTAGTGGTGATGGTATGTCAGAATAGTTATTTCCTACCCGATACAGAATGTCTTCTGTATTTTGCCACATAGCTTTTAAGTAGTTTCTTCATAGATGGGTCAGAAGTTTCTTCTAATGCACATCTTCCCATCCCGTTTTTTAATAAGGGATCAGCTCCATACCAAAGTAATAATTCTGCCATCTAGAAAAATGTACAATCTGATTATTTCCTTTCTGTGGTTAACCCTGCAATCTTATTCCTGCACTAGTGTGGTTCTACTTATACCTCTGCCTTTCTTTCTTCACCACCTGCTATTACTTCAGACTGAGCTTGACTCATGTCCTTCACCCATGCATTTAAAGTCCCTCATAACTTCCAACCAGACTGCTACGGAAAAAACTGCCAGTGAAGTTTTCTCATTCATACATTCTCCTAACCATAAAGCAAATAAAAAAGGATTCAACCCACAGCAAAAACCCTCTTCAGCTTCATAAGTTGTCCCAAATCTATGGATATTTCAAGGAGTAATGTTGAGAACTCTTCTTTGTTAATGAGATCTTTAGCTACACATCACACTTATACGCTCTCCCCCTTAAGTCTACTATTAGAAAGTCTTTCATATACTTATAATTTTTCTGAAATAAGAAATTCATTTTGCCATATTACAGGTGCAGAAAGGGAAGAAGAAATCAACCTATCATAACAGCTTCAGGCAGAGAAGGTATCTTTGAAAGACAGCTCCAAATGCCACATTACCAAATGTCATCTTACTAATCACTATCACTAGTTTGTTGCCAGTCAGAAGCAACAAAAATTAAGCCTGACAGATCACTGCAGTGATACAACTATACTGCTCCTGAGTAAACAGAGCATCATTAGTGCCATTCTATGTGGATATACCAGCTCACATAACTCTAACACAGCTCTGTGTTAAATGATGTTGGTGTGCCTCAAGTTACCTAGCTGAGATCAGTGTTAGAATCACAGAACTTACACATTGCTTAGGTTGGAAAAGACCTTTAAGATCATGGAGTCCAACTGTTAATCTAACACCACCAAGTCTACCACTAAACCATGTTTCTTAGTACCACATCTACGCATCTTTTAAATACCTCCAGGGATGGTGACTCAATCACTCCCCTTGGAAGCCTGGTCCAATTCTTGACAAATCTTTTGATGAACCAGTTTCTCCTAATACCTAAACCTCCCCTGGTGCAACCTGAGGCCATTTCCTCTTGTTCTATCATTTGTCACTTGGGAGAAGAGACCCATACCTATCCCGCTACAACCTCCTTTCAGGTAGTTGTACAGACAGATGAGGTCTCCCCTCAGCCTCCTTTCCTCCAGACTAAACAATCCCAGTTCCCTCAGTCATAGTGCTGTAAACCCTTCACCACCTTCATTCCCCTTTTCTGCACACACTCCAGCACCTAAATGTCCTTCTTGCAGTGAGAACAGCAGCAATCTGTTTCTCAGTACTTCAGCCATTGTCCCAAACAGTTAAACAATCGATTTCTGCTTTTGGACAAATCTTATAAAGCATGGTATGGTTTGAACAGATACTGGGCAGAGAGACTTGCAAGCTCCTGAATTTACCCACAATCTGAAAAGACTAACCACATGTAAAGAGATTATGTGACCTTCTGAAAAATCATTTCTACCCCTAAACCATAATTTGTGTTCTATTTGGAATATACCTCATAATGGCCTTCTTTAACTGCATCTTGCAATGGTGTCATTTGTTCACGTCCTCTAGCATCAACATCTGCTCCTGCTTTCAAAAGTTCCCTTGCTATCTCACAAAAGCCTTTCACACTTGCTTCATGTAGTGGAGTCCAGCCTACAAAAAAGGAACACCTTTAGTTAACATTTGGGTGAAATAATTTATAAAAATTTATGTCTGATTTAGTTTGTCTATTTGATAAACATTTCAGGGAGAAATTGATGCATTTTACAATAAGTTGCATGAAGAAATGTTTATGAAAAAGTCACAAGGGCTGAAAGATTTTTGTCAAAATTTGTACTTACTGAAGAACCAGGTGCTGCTGCAACAATATTAGTTTTAGATTTGATAGTTTGGTTATGAAAGAAAATAATAAAAACTATTCCATCCACATCTTAGGAATTTTTCCCTGAATAAAACATATATGCTATTTTAAGAACATGATAATTTTTCATGGTGCTCTTCTATTTACATAGCCATGCTGAAAAGGGAAAGTAAGAAAGATGAGACAAAATAAAGACCTGAGTTTTTATTGCCAAACGAAAATGTTTTTAAGACTACCCAAGAATGGTTTGAGTTTCCAAAGAAAGCAATAAAAAAATCCTTACTGAAATTCCATATCCATTCCCACCTATATGCTATAAGCCAACACAGGAGCTTCATGACCCACTGAATAATTCTAGTCCGTGAAGAAGGTATTGAGGAAAAATAAAAGATGTAATGTAAGCCTTTGAACTGGGGTTAGCATATCCCTGCATCAGCTCCTTAAACATTCACTATGTGAAAGATTTTTGGAGAATGAGAAAAGAGGAAAAGGCAGAGGATACTCCGTTTCTTATCTTAGAGCTCTCAAACCAGCATGACCTCTAAAAGACCATTTTAATGGCCAGCCTTACTCTTCAAGCATCTCCTACTATGAAGGTTGTCTGTTTGATATATTATCAAATATGTGAATTAGTATGTGGATTAGGCTCATTAAGACTGTTCTGTTCTCATTAAGCAAAATTATCTTAATTTAATAGGAAAGAGAAACTCCTGAGACTCTCTTATATACCACTCAAACCAGAATACTGTGTATATTCGTACCTCTGTAAGTTACTGAAACAGAGTACTGCAGGACAGGAATAAGGAAAAACACTAGGCTAAGATGTGGACAACCACTGGTGGAGGAGTTCAAAGGAAGAGAAAAGGCATAGAAGCAGAATATAACCACCAGGACAATGACTCACAAAAAGAGTGAGATTAAAGTGCATTTGAAAATAACATAGGTCTGGCAAATCTACTTCTTTCTGATTATACCTCTCTCACTAAAAAAGAAAGATGGAGAGCCAGGTCAGCCTCTTGTCTATTCAAGAGGTTCAATTAAAACACATTTTGTGCAGTTGTGCTCCTCTCGCACTGAAAAAACAGCAGCCATAGTCTGTGGGTTGAAGACGCCTGGCAAAACATGCAAAGGCACAAAAAGAAAGCAGCAGTAAGGCTAAAAACTGGAAACCAGTGCACTTCAGCACCCTTGCCCACAGCGGCTGCAGCTGAATCCACATTATCAACGTCACTCTGTTGTCAGCACATGGCTTTGAAACCCATCAACAAAATACTTTCTCATCTACTTTTAGCACAAGTTAACACACATTACAAGTCACTGCTAGCTCAAGTCATAAGTGTACTATGCTGCCAAGTCTGATATTTGCTGCTGACCCAATCTATCTCTTGATATACTCCAGAAGATAGAGGATTTCTACCTTAATTTTGGTCTCTTATATGCCTACATTATGCAATAGTCTTTAACTGCAGGACACACTTTTCCTTGTGTTCTCACAGATCCATTGTGAAATCCTAGCCATTGTGAAACAGAAACACTCCAAGAACAAATCAAAGGTTTCTACCAAATCAGTCTGTGAAACCACTTTCTCTTTTGTTGTGGAAGTTTACAGAGCCTAATAGATGAGACAGGGAACTGCAAAATAAGGAATAGTATTACATTTCAAACAACCATTGTCCAACTTCAGGGTGTCAGGCAGTGTCTTTGACACAAGAGTATCACACATGAAGCTGGATAAGATGAATTGCTTCAATTAAAATGTTCACAGCTGGCCACTACTTGTCATGGTATTTTTTGGTGCCTAAGATAAATTAAAAATACAACATACCAAGCACCCACAGCTTATAAAGGTACGGCTTCCTTTAAGATGCAAGTGGCAATATCAGAGTCCCTGAAAAATTAAACTGGAAAATCTAAATCTTGGCATCTCAAGTTGGTCACTGGACCCCAAAAAAGGATCTTCAAAAATCATTACATTGATTATTTAATTAAGGGACTGTTTTATAATAAGCATGCACAGGACTGTTGAATTAGAGCTAAGTAAACCTAAATGTATCACAAAATTTTCTCTTTCAACATATTTTTAGACATAGGTCTATATATTTTCTCATTAAGAATTACCAAGTTAAACCAACAGAAATTTAATAATCTATTGACTAGTCGCAAGCCTATAGTCTTGTCCACTGCACAAACTCATAATATGGACCTTTTTTAGTTACAGGCAGACACCTGTTTTGAAAATAGTATGTTAGTTCAATTGCAACTTACCAGCATAATCCCGACTATTTACATTTCCACCGACTTTTATTATGTTACGTATAAGATCTATGTCTTGACAATCAGCAGCTCTATGCAGTAAGGTCTCACCATACATATTCTTCCTGCTAACTGATGAACGTGAAATGGTTCGGATCCGAGTTCTACGAAAGGCTTCTTGTTCTGAAAAATAATGTGAAAGTTCTATTGAACAGAAAAATATATCTCCTTTCTTATTTTGGCTTCACTTCACATTGCAGTTAGTAAATAGGCTTTCTGGAGAAAAATGTTCATTCAATCTAGTAGAAACGAATACCTCAAAACACACATTACCAATTAAATATTAATACCAGTCAATAAAAGATGCCATAGTGAATTCCACAACAAAACTCCAACTGAAATTCAACACAGGGGAATATGACTTTGTAGAATTCAAGTTTAGACTTCGTCCTTTTTAATGACATTCTTGTGAAGTGCTTTGTTTCCCACCATATGACAAAACTGCTACGCTAGGTTACAATTCATTACAAGATGGGATTTTCAATAGCTAGTCAGTTATTCAATAATTTCTTTTTTCTTAAAAGTCAAATTTATCAGCAGTTCTTTTGTACTCATTTGTGCTGTAAACCTCCGTTTCCTAGGCAAAGAGCGTTCACGCTAGGATAGTGATTAAGATTAGCTATCTTGGATTACTCTTCCCCATTATTTCACAACAAGCTCAGCCATTTCTGAAATGTGCAAAAGGTGAACAGTGGCTTTGGAATATGAGGCCTAAATGTAAAAAAATACTCCTTTTAATTTTTAGTTTACTATTTAATGAAACAAATTCTATCTCCCATTATGCACTCATTACAGTTTTCAGCTTGGGTGAAATTATTTCCAATAGGTAGGTGAGCTGTTCTGTACTTGATGAGCACTGCCATTCCAGCATCCCTTCTTACTGTGGAGAAGAGCCTCCTGGCTACTGCCTCTTCTGAAAAACAGGGAAGAAAGAAGAGAGGAAGGAAAGGACAGGAGGATTGCCTACAGGAAAGCATAACACACGGCCTAGGCCATTAATCGATCTACTAATGAAAAACCTTGGGGCAGCAGGCTGTATACACTACTTAACTCCACAAGTTGGAACAGAAGTAGCTCACTGGCCCTGTAACTCTACCCATGTGTCAGGAACAGACATTTTAAGTATGACCTTAAAATCCAGAGTTCTCCTGGAGCTGTAACTCACAAAGCCTGATGTCTCTGCTATTTTGTGCATAGTGATACACTGTGAGCTCAGACTAATTCCCAGTCTTCTTAACTCTGTAGATTTTTTTAAATCTAACATATAAAGGTATGCCCAGGACTTTCCCTCATCTGAGCACATGGATAGTCTCTCTCCTTTATTTGTGCAGCCATTTAAGATATTGTGGTCCCTAGATAAAGCTTGTCTAATATACCAAGGCAGTTCAGGAAAGAATAAACTGCACAGACATACACAGAACAAGGCATAGTTTTACATGACACTTAACCCATTTAACTTGTTACTTCAAGAAGAACTAAGTCCTATTACCTCTACTTTGCCTTCCCTAGCACCTTCCTTCCGTCTTGTGCAAAACAAGCAATGCTTGCTGATCCAAACTAAAACTTTTTGTGGGGCTGATTTTTCAGTCAATTACCAACTAAAATGACTCATAGACTCTTTATTGCTAGGTATGATGCAAAAGGGAGGTAAACTTGCTAGATTACATTAATATTAAGCTACATCTATAAGCAGTGCAACTCTTTCTGCTGAAATCATGCTAAAAGAGGTTGTTTTTTTAGTGCAAACTAGTAAGCCCATTTGAAACAGATAAGTAGCTAGTTATACAACTTTAAATCTTGCAAAAATGGTGCTTCTACGAGGAATAATCAAAACCCAGCAAAAGAAAAGGACTGTTAATTGGAAGTACAATTATTTCCGTTTTATAATATCTATAATGTAGCTGTTAGAGTTAAAATACTTCCAAACCTTGTAAGCTGTTTAAATGAACATAGGTGCACAAAAAAATCCAGAAGTGCTGGGCTTAAACCAAAAAAAAGAAAAACAAAACCCTTTTAAGACCCCAGCCTTAAAGGTGCCAGAGTGAGCACTTAAGTGAGGAAATTCTGTGTTCTCCTACGCGCTTCCTCTGCAAGGCAAAGAATTTCTCTGCTGCATCTTCAAAGGATGAAAAATAGCAATCTCTCTGACAAAGCACACTGCAAGGAAAAATACTTCAAAGAGTGCTCCGTGACTGTGATAGTGAAAGCCCTATAATGCTATATTTAAAACAAACAGGGTAACAACGGGCATTCAAAACAGAAAAAAATATTTTGTACAGGTCAATTCTTGGTGATGGCACTGTCCTCAGAATGCTGTTACACACAGAATACAAGATTATAGGATATATAAATGTCTATCAGAAACTACATTTTCACTCTGCATGAAAAGATTTTTCTTCTGCTTTTCAGAATACACCATATTTTTTCATATATAACACTGTGTTGAAGATTGCATCCTAAACAAGTCAACTGTTAGGTTGCTATTATGTTGGTTTGAATAACTGAGGGAAATCATAAATAATTTCAATTATTAAAATGAATGTTTATACCATCTTTTAAAAAGAAATCCATGTCCTATCATACTGGAAAAGTTATAAATTACATTTGATTCAGTACAGTTGTTCAAATAAAAAATAATCTGTGTGATAAACATCAGAGAATCTCTTACTCATTTTGTTTTCAATTCTCTTGCTCCTTCTTCTCTGCTCATCTTTTCTATCCTCATTCCAAATTATCTCTTGCCATATGCTGATTTCTAGATCCTCGTCTTTAGAAGTAGATTTCTGAATATTACTGACAAGAGACTTGCTTAGAATCAACAAAAATATTTTCTCCTCTATATAAATCAATGTTTATAGTAGAGCTAAGGATGTGAATACATTTGATTTTAAAAGTAAGTATTCAAAGGCATGCAATTATATAGGCTAATTTAGGCAATACTAAATAAAGGGTAAATCAGGAGAGAAACTGATTTCCATACCTTTAAATAAAAGGTAAAAACTTTTTTTCCAAAGTAATTCACATGAGGAATTAATACTTTGTATGCATTGTTACATTAATTTAAAAAATGAATTTAAGAATATTTTGCATTATTTTGTCATACTCAAAATCCTTAGCTGTGTTTCTCTTTCTACTGTCGCTGGAAGACATCCTCTGCTGAGTCTCTTCTAGTACTTGGCAATGACTGGAAACATGATCGCTGCACTTTATTGTGGTTCCTCTTAACTGAATCACTTTCTTTAACGTTGTCTGGGCTGTTCCTGCACATACTGCAGCCTCCACAGAATGTGAATGTCCCTCCCCAGATTGCGCTTCACTACAGGTTGCACCTCCATACTCTAAAATTACGTCTTTCTCTCTCTGCTTATCGCCCACAGGCTGTGACAAAAAATGAATATTACAAGCAAGTGGTCAGCATGTGTCAAAACTAGGGCCATACATATTACAGCTCCAAGAACATTGTCTTACAAACTATGCGTGTGCTCACAGATAATGGAAAGGTTACTTAAGTCAATAACAGCAATTCTACACATATGAGAGACAGAGGCTGCCATAGGAGAGGCAGTCTTGAAGTAGTATGCCAGATTGTGTGCCCCTGGCAGAATTACCCAAGGGAATTAGCATAATCAGAATCACAATTTAAATAATAAATATAGGCTGGCTGACAGCAAACTAAAGTTGTTACTATCTGAAAGCTGTTTGGTTGGACATATGAAATGACTCAACAGATTCATTTCAGTTTCCTATGGACATGAGTTCCTGTCCTAAAAAATAAAGTGATGTTTAAATTGCCTTAATCTTAATCTAGCCTACCTTATCTTGCTCTTTCACAAGCCTAGAAGTGTGCACAAAATCAAGAACTGTGTTTCACCTGAGGTTTAGTAACTCCCAGTTGATAAATTATCTCTAAAGACATGCCACCCCTGAGCTACAGCCACCACAGACGAGACTCACCTCACTTGCCTTCAGCCTTCTAAAATCCAGTCTTATAGACGACACTAGGCATCATAGTACCATAGTATCATAGTATAGTTAGGGTTGGAAGGGACCTTAAAGATCATCCAGTTCTAACCCACCTGCCACGAGCAGCGACATCGCACCAGATCAGGCTGCCCAAGGCCCCATCCAACCTGGCCTTGAACACCTCCAGGGATGGGGCAGCCACAGCTTCCCTGGGCAACCCATGCCAGTGCTCCCGTACCCTCTCATAGTGAAGAAATTATTCCTAATGTCCAGTCTAAATTTGCCCCTCTCCAGTTCATACCCATTGCCCCTCATCCTATCGCCACAAGCCTTTACGAATAGCCCCTCTCCAGCTTTCCTGTAGGGGCCCCTTCAGATACTGGAAGGCCGCTATAAGATCTCCTCAGAGCCTTCTCTTCTCCAGGCTCAACTGGTCCAACTCTCTCAGCCTGTCCTTGTAGGGAAGGTGCTCCAGCCCTCTGAGCATCTTTGTAGCCCTCCTCTGGACCCGTTCCAACAGCTCCATATCCTTCTTACGTTGAGGATTCCAGAACTGGACGCAGTATTCCAGATGAGGTCTCACAAGAGAGGAACAGAGGGGCAGAATCCCTTCCTGCGACCTGCTGGCCACGCTTCTTTTAATGCAGCCCAGGATATGGTTGGCCTTCTGGGCTGCGAGCACACACTGCCGGCTCGTGTCAAGCTTCTCATCGACCAGCACCCCTAAGTCCGCTGCAGGGCAGCTCTCAAGCACGTCATCCCCCATCATGTACTGAAAATGGAGATTGCCTCGACCCAGGTGCAGGACCTTACATTTGTTACCTCTACCACTGGTGAAGAAGAAAATCTACTTTCTGAGATGATTGTGATTCACCTCATTCCAAGCTGTGCAAAGGGGAACCTAAATGATTACTGTAATGAGGAATCTAAATGACAAGTGCGTACCCAAACCTTACCTCTACTAGTAAGGGAGAGAAATCCCACCCTAAAGATATGTCACTGCATGGCAGTTAATTTGAGTTACCTGCATTTATTCACTGTTTTATCCAAGTGACTGTGACATGCTTCTGCGTACCACTCAAGATGATGAAAGGTGGGTATTCATTACTTTATTACACACTGAAAGCTTTTAGGACACACCTTAGAACCCATGCATACAAATTCTTTCACAGTGAGGTGAAAGAACTTGTTATTCCTTTCTTGGGACACAGATGGAAATGGAGGAGCTTCTAATTAATTTCTTTTAATTTACATACTCAGCAGACAGGCTACTGAAGAGGTAAATTGGATTCCTAAAAGCAGTCACTCCGAGTCAAGATGTGATGCACATTGACGTGGCAGTTGGGGAAAACCAGGTATTTTAGTTTACCAAATTATCAATGCCATTCTGTC
Source organism: Cuculus canorus (assembly GCF_017976375.1). Classification (NCBI taxonomy): domain Eukaryota; kingdom Metazoa; phylum Chordata; class Aves; order Cuculiformes; family Cuculidae; genus Cuculus; species Cuculus canorus. The sequence continues at coordinate 17,453,645 of NC_071441.1, forward strand.
TATTGCATCACATCTGCTATGGGAGAAGGGCTAGAGAAGAAGAAAATATTTCAAAGAATAAAAAAGCCACTTGCTTTTTAAGGGAATATATATTAAAATAAAAGGGCTATCCAGCACCCTAATTGCCTCTACAGGAGAGTAGAGGCTCTCATCTTTTGCATACTTGTTTCACAACAAGGATACTATGAAGAAACAAGGATGAGAAAACACCAAGGTGAACAACATACTGTTAAAACACAAGAGATAATTAAAAAAAACTAGAATTTTTTCCTCATTAAAATGCCTCACCACTTTCTGCCTTCAAGAACAGCAGATGGAGGCACAAACAGAGCTAAAATCAATCATGAATTGACAAGACGTTATAGATTCCCAACCCCACAGAACCCTGCTTTGCAACCTTAACTGAAATATTGAGTAAATCTATACATTAAGCTTCACACAGCTGTGCTACCAATTTTAGAAATCAACACTTCGCTGAAACAGCTTTGTAAGTTGCTATGGTTCTGAGATAATTAGCATTGAGACCTCTCAGCACCTTGAAATTAGATACCTTTGTGGCACATTTTATCATAATGTTATATTCAGTAAATACTACCTGCAAAAGATGGAATTAACTCATACTCTTTCAATGTTCTATGCCACTGTGCGGAAGTAAAGCAGCTCTAAAACCACCCTAAAAAGCTAATCATACTTGGCCGATCACCAATTTGCAGCTCCAGATTATTCAAAGACAACACCTAGCAAAGAATCCAATTCCATGTTTAGAGTGTAGTAGAAATCCCTTGTATGGCATAAACATTTATCTCCTATGTGTCTTTCTCTCTCCCTTATTAAAACCTAAAAGGGAAGAAACCTCAGTGTTGCTTTCCTTTCATGTTCCTCTCCAGATTTTTGCATTCATGTTGAACCCAAATTATCTATTCCACATCACTTTTACAGCATCGACATAACACTGTGGAGATAACAGCTATGGAGAAGAAAAGAAAACAGAAAGAAGGATCACATGTTTCATCTATACATACTAACTTCTTCAGGGGAGGGTGTGAACGTGAAACCATGCATTAATTTTTTCAGTAAGTCTCACATAGGCAGAACTAAACAAAATAAATGCACTTCTAAATATATGTGTAAAAAATCACTGCAGTTTATAGGCTACAGGAAAAATGTAGCTATGGTTTCTTTTGGAATACTTGCAAAGCATTTGTATGCCAAAGACATAAGAACATAGCAGAAAACATCGTACTACAGTCTGGAGAAAAAAACAGAACCAGACAGGGTAGGAAACTAGAGCTAAAATTGGTTAGTATATGCTGGTGTGCTACAATAAAATAGCAGAATAGTGTTTTGGAACCTCCCTTGGAGAGAACACGAGACAGAAGATGTACAGGGGCACCAGCAATTTTGAATCTCCCAGGCTGATTCTAGATTCCACATCAGTCACTAAATTAACTAGAATCTCTCTTTCCAGCAAGCTCAGCAATTTTCATAACATGGATATATCAAAAAAGGAAAAAAGGCTACCAGAATTCTAAAACAGTAACAATTGAAATGTATTGAACGTGTCAGCTACTGATGTCAGCTTATTCTTTACTACAATTCACATCTCTAAGTAATCTGGCTACTCAAAAATATTTTACAATAAATTTTCAAATATTAATTAAACTGCATCTATACCTGCTCATCTGTTGTCCTCTGCAAGTTTGATCCTGTTAAGGTTTTTATTTCTTCCACATGAATTGTAGGAAGTTCAGGCTCAATCACATTTGTTATTTGTGTGCAGTCATCATCTAACTGGGGAATACTGCATTCTGAATTTAACTGCTCCACCTCGGTGTTAAGCTGTCCCTCATTTGGCACTACAGGAGTGACAGATTGTACTACAAGTCCTGACAAAGCATTCAGAGCTGTCACAGGCTGTACTGGCAGGGCATCATTGGTTTCATCTAATGATGGATCAATGGAAAAGGCCTGACCCTGACACTCTAATTCATCAGGCATTTCAACATTCTTGGGATCACCAAGGAAACTCAACAAATGACTGATTTCAAGTTCATCAGTCTCAATGCTGCTTTCAGTGAATGCTTCCATGAAAACCTTCCCTTGGGATGTCAGTGAAAGATCTGTATCATAATAGGGGGAATGATGTTTTACTCCATTATCTGTGTCAATAATGGTCATGCAGGTTCTCTGGCAATCTTCTGAAACATGTGGAAATACATCTTGCGATGCCTGTTCCTTCGGAACCGTTAAAGTATCTTCCAGAAGGGCATTTAGACAGAGGTTTATTTCTGGAAATAGATCTTCATTACTTAACTTCTGTGAAATCTAAACATTAAAAACAAAAAATCTTTACAAAAAGGAATGGAATAACCCTTTCAGAAAAGCATGTAATTAATATTCACTTTATAAGTCACCCATCTATACACACAAGTCTTCTTTATTTTACTTAGCCTTCCCTAAGAACTCAATTTCTTAAGAAGGGTTAGACCAAAGTTTCAGTTTCAAAAGTAGAGCACTTCAGCTGCTGACTTTCCTAGCAGTGAAAATCCAGAGTACAAAAGACTAAATCTATTATGAAGTTAAAGATATAATGCCATTGCCAATGACCTGAAGGTGTTAAGAGGCTTTAAAAGAAAGGCATTAAAAATCTCTGTCATTCATAAACAACGAAAGTGAACACATTCACAATAATTTAAAAAGAATAGTTAGTAACTAACATGATATATGAGTTTCAATTATGAGTTTATGTAGTTCCAAAACAGGTATGGAGCATTTCTGCCTCACAACTTTCAGTCCAAAACTCTAGGAGTATGTCTGGAGGTTGCACATTTGGGTTTCCACACTAAGTACAGAGCCACAAAACCATAACTGTTCTTAGAAAAAAATAATACTCCTGCTGTTTTTCTAACCACTTTGAGCCATAACAGCAGGTACACTCACTTTTATGCAAATTAATAGCTTTTTTATTTTTTCCCCTACCCAGGGTTTTTGCAGGAGAAAATCAGATTCCTCCGCACACCTAAAACATTTCTTTTCTATGTAACATTTGTATATAATAGTGGTGTTGCTTAGTAACACTGGATCCTAAGATAATTTCTTTCAGCACATCTTTAGACTCTTGCTGCCAACAAGTGGCCACACTGAGCGGTGCAAGAATCCTTTAGCCACTGGTAACATAATTTTAATAAAGCTCACAGACAATAAAACAGAAAGGGCAGAAAACTGACAGCATTTACTTATGTTCAGTTTGTAAATCATTACAAATCCTTGATTCTTCATTGAAAAATTATTCCCCAATGTGGTGCTTACTATCTTGTACCTGTGCAGCTAATTGTTTCTTTTTAAGTACTGAAGATTTTTTGGTTTGCTGTATTGAATTAGTTTCTTTTTAATTTGTGCAGACTTTAGACAATTAGAAAAAAAATCCACTGGCATAACTTTCCAGTTTTATAGAACTGTGGTATAAACAGTGTGTATGTAGATCACAAATTTCCTAAGAAAAAGGCTACATGCACCTGTTCAATGGCAGGGGAAACTTACAGTTTATATTAATGGAGAAGCATCAGGCAGGCATAAATGACTAATTTTGCAAGATCCTAAAAATCAAAATGACAACTGAAATTCAACATTTATTTGTGACTGTGGTTCACAAAATCCCCTTCCTACCACAGGCACCTAAATTTCTTTAGCATTTATTCTTATTGCCAAAATCCTGTGGGACTTGCTCTGCAAGTAATTAAAATCTACAGAACATGGTGAAGGTCAAAACTTTCCCTCCCCAAAACTCATCCTTAGCTGCTGCTTATCCACACGACACCTAAAGTCCCAGTGCTTAAGGTCTCTATACCTTCAACATACAGAAAGGGAAAAAAAAAGGAAAGGAACAGAGCAGCTGCTGAGCCAGCTGGGAACTGAACCAAAAAAGGGTCCTGTGGCCCCCAGTCTGTTAAGTACGGTCTGAATACACATAAGTTTCACTTAAAGGAGGAGCAGGATTCCACCTCAACCAGTAGCTCAGCAGTAAAATACCAACACTGTGGTAAAAGCGGGTTCAGATCCATCCTCCACCAGGAGAACAATGCTTCAAACACTCGTTTAAAAAAGGGGTTCCTATGTAAGAATGCCAAAGAGAAAAAGGTATCTCTTTGGCATAAGGCTGATAATTCTTTTTAGAGACTGAACCCCAATCACCTCATGGCATCTGTGAATCTCTTGCACCGAGCATGAGCACACCAAAATCCTTGATTTAAATCCCACTGTCCCCATGTTTCAATGGTTCCCAATACAAATCCAAACCAAGGTTTTGCCTCCTTAACCCAGGCACAAGTCCTGCTGATCTTGCAGTGTCAGCTCAGAATCTGATCTCCCCATCTCACCTCGTACGCACACACTGGGAAACAGCTGAGCATGGCCACAGACAGCTCCAGCCTGAGCTGATTCAGACCCTCACATCAGAGTAAGCAGGCGGACAGGGAAGTCAAGAAGCCTCATCTTAAAAAAAAACAACTTACTTGACTGTAGATATATAAACAGTGTGTTAATAAACTCGCTGCACCAAAGGCCAATGGGTAAGCCAGGACAAGCCAAGCCTTAAATAACTACCTCTCCCTGTGCACTACATGAGCAAACTTAATCTGGCCTCTCAGTGGCAGCAGTTGGTAGGGCATTCACATCACCTTAGTGAATCTTGACAATGCAAGATGTTTTTTTTCCCATGTGTCTGAGAACAATTAAAATGTTATCAGGAAATTGGTGGCTATTTGGTGCCAGACCAAATGTTACAAGATAAAACTGGACTAATACTGAAGCATAAATAATAAGGGTGGAGTGGAAACGTTAAATGGTTTATAGCTACTAGCTCTGAATAAAACAACAGCAGAGATGTTCAGCCTTTCAATACATACATATAACAGAATCACTATAAAACAGTTAAGTCTTCAGAAGGATCAACATTACTAGTTTTTGTGAGAACACTGAGCTGAAGATTTTTGCAATATATTGGGACATGAGGGATGCATAAAGAATCACAGAACAGTTTAAGCTGGAAGGGACTTCTTGAGATCATGTAGTCCAACCTTGCTGCACATGCAGTGTCAGCTGCAGCAGGTTTCTCATGACCATGTTCAGTCAGGTTCTAAGTATCTCCACAGGTAGAGAATGAACAACCTCTCTAGGCAACCTGCTCCAGTGTCTGACCATCCTCACAGTTAAAAGTGGAGGTTTATGTTTAAACAGGATTTCTTTATATCTGCCCATGGCCTCTTGCCCCGTCAACAGGAACTACTGAGAAGTCTGGCTCCCTCCTCTTCAGTCCCCCTGGCGAGGTGTTCAAACACATTGCTAAGATCCTCCAGAGCCTTCTCTTCTCCAGATTGAACTGTCTGAGCTCTCTTGGCCTGTCCTCATCAGAAAGATCATAAAATCATACAGCAGTTCGGGCTGGAAGGGACTTTTAAAGGTCATGTAGTCCAACCACCCTGCAATGAGCACAGACATCTTCCACTAGATCAGATTGCTCAGAGCTCCATCCAGCCCAACATAGAGTGTTTCCAGGGATGGGGGCATCTACCACCTCTCTGGGCAACCTGTTCCAGTGTTACACTACTCTCATTGTAAATAATTTCTTCCTTAAAGCCACTCTAAATTTACCCTCTTTTAGTTTAAAATCATTACCACTTGTCCTATCTCTACAAGACCTGATACACAGCCTGTTCCCACATTTCTTATAGGCCCCCTTTAAGTATGCAAAGGTCACAATGACATGTTCCCAAGAGCCTTCTCTATTCCAGGCAGAACTACCCCAACTCTCTCAGCCTTTCTTCACAACACAGGTGTTCCATCTCTCTGATCATTTATTTTGTGTGTGTGTGTCCCAGACCTCCTCCAACAGGCTCACATCTTTCCTGTGCACAGGACTCCAGCACTGGATGCAGTACTCCAATGGTGTAGCGAGTCAGACGTCCAGTGATGTAGTAGTACATCAGAGTGGTGTAGACGGGTGTAGACAGGCAGAATCACTCTTGAATCAGCTTTTCACTCACCAGTACCCCAAGTCCTGCTCAGAAGGGCTGCTCTTAATTCCTTCATCTCCCAGACTGTACTGACCATAGTATTATAGTACAGTTAGGGTTGGAAGGGACCTTAAAGATCATGTAGTTCCAATCCCCCTGCCATGGGCAGGGAGATACTGATACCAGGAGCTGCCCCAACCCAAGTGCAGGATTTTGTACTTGGTCTTGTCAAAATTCATGACGTTCACAAGGACCTACTTCTCAAGCTTGTCCAAGTCCCTCTGGATGGCATCCCTTTTGGCCACAACTAAGTCATTACTCCCACACAGAAGGATAGTTACAGATACTCTGTTCCTCCTCTAAGACCTTCCTAATGCCTTCCCCAGAAGTTTCATTGGTGGAAAACATGTTTTAAGCTACTAAAAGACCTCATTACTTTAGCTTAAGTAACAGCTCTTACAGATTCATTGTCACAATAGTGTCTTTCCCACCTCACCATTACTGCTAGGCTACTACCCTTGTGCCCTGCAAGCTTAATAGCTGCAGTTATAGCCAAAGACCAGGAAATAAAGGCTAGCTCTTGGGTTGTTTTCACCTAATATGCTCACTGTCATTTTCAACACCTAGGTACCTACTTTTTTAAATGAAAGAAATTGCTACTTTTCACTAAAATATTCTCTAATGCTCATTAAATTAAATTAAATTAAATTAAATTAAATTAAATTTTATATACATCGGTTGTAAAAGTAGACTAACCTTTTCTTCTGAATCTGTCGGAAATCCATTCAGTTTGATATCTAAATTTAGAAGAGTAAACAAATAGTTGTACTATCACTGAATTTGACTTCTGAAACTTCTCACCATCTTTAACAAAATGGCTTCATTCCTGATTAAGGCTGAAGTTTCAAACCTTAGAAATTACTATAGTCATGTTCCCTATATGGAACTGATAATAAGGTTTCTAGTTAGGCTCTGTTAGTCCCCCAAATCATATTCCAGGTCTATTTTGTCACATTTCTCCACTGCAGTTTAGAGGCCTGTGCTTCCAAAGACTATCAGCAGAAGGAACTGCCACTCATTCAACACGATGAGATCCATACTCTGCCCTCTGTAATTACAATGCAATTAGACAATACAAATAAAACAATCCAATAATCGACTGCCTCTGAGAAGGGCTGGTCCCAACCCCACCCAGCTCCTATCATCATGTTTTGACATTGATGCGACCCCTGGGAATTTCCTAATCAGAAATAAAATGAATAGTTTTCTACTGGGTTAGTAAAAATCAGCTCAAACAGGGAGACAGCAAAACGGATGGGGCAGTCCTGCACTGCTGGAAGTGCAGAGGAACAGAAGTACAACTGAAGCAGCAGCAGGTGACAGATGGATCTGGGGAATGAATGACCAGTGGCATTTTTCTTTCTCCTTTCTTAAAAATATCTTTGATTCTTGGACATATTAGTAAGAAGTATTTAGGATCCCTCAGTGACTATCACATTATCTTAAACATCTATATGGCACTTGAGTACCACGTGGCCTGTAACTTTTGCCAGAAAATGTTACAGTAATGTAATAATTTTATGATGGAAACACATTACTGGCTTGGGAAAGCAGTTATTTCTTCAAACAACTATAACAGAATACTTATAAAAGCATAACTTGCCATCCAAGACAACTATGAAAACTAAACGGCTATTTTAAAGGCCACACATAGTCAGATTCTAAATAAACATCCACAGATACTCATCTTCAGCTTCTGAAATGATTTTGCCACAGCTAGAGCAAATTTCAGTTTTGTACAAAATGCAACATACCTACAGAATTATTTTGCTGCCTCTCTACTGCAGCATCTGGTGAAAGAACAGGCACAGAAATATTTTCAGTAAGTGATGGACAGTTTATCCAAACCCTAGAACATACAAATGTAGAAAGTTCTTATTCAGAAAGAATTGTAGTGTGCTGAGCTTAAGAAGATTTCTACAGTAATTTATTTATGCAGTTTTGCACTTAAAATTGTTAGTGGAAACAACTGCAGCTAGTTTAGAGGCATACTTCTCTTTCTGTGGATATGCAGTGAGGAAGGCTGCCAGGATTTCCTAAGTAGAGCTAGCTAGGCTTTGTACATTCATTCTCTAAGTGAAAAAATGGCCCTTCTTATTTTTTTATTACTTCCTTCTGCATTTCTACTATAAATCTTTCCATAGCTTCTAGAACAAAAGGTCTAGTATTGTTTATTACAACTTTTTGTTCATTTACTCAGCGGTTCTCTCTGAGTAATTTCCTGCCAATCCTGTTGCTTATACCCTTATACTATTAAAGGTAATATTGTCAATAAGAACAAATACAGGTACCATTTGACCCATATGAAACACAGAATTACCTCTGAGATAAATATAGGTCCTTCACTAAGCAGACAACTGCTTCACAATAGAACATTGAGAATAAAATAATATATAAATGGAGGTATAACAGAACTGTTTAATTATAGTATGTCCAACTGGAATTCATGTGTGTACTATACTCACTGCAGTAGAGACTGAGACTGGTCAGATGTGTGTGCCTCTTCAGGTATCTGAATGAAAAAAAAAATGAACAAGTTAATAAAAAAAGTAATTATTTATTTTATCAGCTTTAACACACGCTTATCTTCTTTTTTCTGTAATTATGTTGGGATAATAAAGTCTTACATCATATATTTACATATGTTACTAATAACATACAAAAGCTATTTCACTTCAAGTATTTTTTGTGTGTGTGAAATTTGAGAAAAATGTTGAAAAATAAATCAGGATAATGAAAGACAACATTCACCCAAAAGGAAAATATACCTATGCAAGTAAGATATGATTGCTTTAAACTTCAGGTGTTTAATGTGCCCAAAGACCAAAACACCAGGTATTTTTATTTCAACTCCCAGTTTTAATCTTTTTTTGTAACAATTCCTTCTTCTAATTAAATAAGGCATGATGCTGCTCAAGAGGCTGTGGACTTCAGTACACAATTCTCGATGTCCCTGGAAACGGCAGAATTAGGGAACTCAGCTGACAAAATCTGCACATCAGCAAGCTCTAAGTGGCAGGGCTGCCACGTAAAGGCACAGGAAAGGACATGTGGGTAAGAAGGGAGCTAATGTCAGAGCCAAATTCAAGCTCTTCAGTAAAAGGAGCTTGGACCCATTTTTTGTGTCTCTTGACTGGACGAAATGGAGAGATCTCCTCTAGTTTGGAAGAAGAAGAAGCCTTTATGTAAAGTCTAAGGCAACCTAGGAATGACTAAGACAGGCAGAACTGTCCTCTTCCAGATGAGCCGAAGACTGGATAGTACTAGCAGACTATCAGCATACAAGCTGCAATTTTAAACAGAGCACTGACATACAGTGGAGAACATTCCCAACACTAGGACAACTCTGGGAAGGAACATCTTGGTGTGGACACTAAGTGATGACTTATTTGACCTGCATGAGGTATTAGCAACCCAGTTACAACAATATTAGCAATGACCTGAAGAGCATCAGGTGGAGATGGTCCAGGTGGAAAGGCTGCTAACTGGCTCCTGGGAACAGAACAGATTCCTTAGAAACAGTTCGTTCAACAATTATTGACTGATGTAGTTTCAAAACAAGGCAATGGGATAGCTGGCAGAGAGTTACTGACTTCGTTAAATACACCCTTTATACAAATCAGCCTGGGTATTTACATGGAACATTATCCAGAGACCAAGCAAGGCCAGGAGGATAGCAGGACTACTATTAAACCTCTCTGACTCACTAACATCGAGACGCATGCTTAAAGCTCAAGAAACTAGTTACATCTCAGAACAAGGAGAAGCTATTTTGCCCGCTAAAAAATTAGGTTCTAGGCAAAATTAGCTCATTGATCAAGAGTTCTTCTCAAATCACAAGTTACAACAAACAGCGTTTGTGGCCACTGACTGCAGTTACTGGGAACAGCCTTTTGTCCTGCTTTCCTGCTTTTGGTAAGGGAATCCCTGCAAACTCATTTTTCTAATTTAAGAACTTACTTACAAGGCCAACTACCTGAAGGGACACCGGATGCATTCTAAAAAAAGGAAGGCTCATGCCTAGAAGCTTTAAACGCCACCTAACAACTTTACTTTGCACTTCGCCAAACTGTGTGGAAGAAAAAAGCTTGAAAAAGGTGAAAGCACAAACCTAGAATCACGGAGCTTGCCTGAACAAGCCATGGAATATAGTGTGAGCAGATAAGGGAAATAACTTGACCTGTCAGTTGGAAAGAACCTGAATACTACAAAACCTGTTTGTATACCCACTGCATCTTTGGCAGAAGAAAAGTCTTACTCTTCTTCAATGTTGGAATCAAATAGAGGATTGCATATGCCAAGCCTCCCTCAACCCACCTGAAATACAAAGAATGCAAAGACCCTTTGGAACAACATTCCCCAAGAGGAAATGGTTAGAGACCTGCAAAGCAAATCAGGTATTCATAAGTCTATGGGGCCAGATGAGATTCACCTAAAGGTATTAAGGGAGCTGGTGGAGGTGCTTGCCAAACCTCTTTCCACCATCTACTGGCAATCCTGGCTGACTGGAGTTCCATTGAACTGGAGGCTGGCAGATGTTACACCCATTTACAAGAAGGGCTGGAGAGAGGACCTGGGAAACTACAGGCCTATCAGTCTGAACTCAGTGTTAGGGAAAGTCATGGAGCAGGTCACCTTGCGTGCTATCTCACAGCACATAAAAGACAACATCAGGCTCACTCAGCATGGCTTTATGAAAGGCACATTCTGCCAAACTAACCTGATTGCCTTCTATGATAAGGCCACCCCCTTAATGGATAGGGAAAAGCTGTGGGTGTAGCGTACTTGGACTTCAGTAAAGACTTTGCCACCATTTCTCACAGCATTCTCCTTGAGAAACTGGCTGTCATTGGCCTGGACAGGTGCACCTCTGCTGGGTAAAAAAATGGCTGGAGGGCCAGGCCCAAAGAGTGGTGGTAAATAGAGTTAAATCCAGCTGGAGGCTGGTCCCAGGTAGTATCTCCCAGGGTCCAGTGCTGGGCCCAGTCCTGTTCAACATCTTTATCAATGATTGAGATGAAGGGATGGATTGTACTTTTAGTAACTTCATGGATAACATTAAGCTGTGAGGAAGTGTCAATCTGCTGGAGGGTAGGGAGGCTTTACAGAGGGATCTGGACAGGCTGGACTGATGATCTGAGACCAATGGGATGAGGTTTACCAAGGCCAAGTGCAGAGTCCTGCGTTTTGGACACAAAAAAACTGTGTGCTACAGGATTGAGGAAGAGTGGCTGAAAATCTGCCTGGCAGAGAAGGACCTGGGGGTGTTGGTTGACAACCGACTGAACATGAACCAGCAGTGTGCCCAGGTGGTCAAGAAAGCCAATGGTATCTTGGCTTGTATCAGAAACAGCGTGGCCAGCAGGACCAGTGAAGTGATTCTGCCTTTACACTCAGCACTGGTGAGATCACACCTCGAATACTATGTTCAGTTCTGGGCCCATTGCTATAAGAAAGACATTGAGGTCCTGGAGCATGTCCAGAGAAGAGCAATGAAGCCGGTGACTTGGCTGGTGAATAAGACTTATGAGGAGTGGCTGAGAGAACTGGGGTTGTTTAGCCTGGAGAAGAGGAGGCTGAGGGGAGACCTTAGTGCTCTCTACAACTACCTGAAAGGAGGTTGCAGAAAGGTGGGTGTTGGTCTCTTCTCCCAAGTGACAGGTGATAGGACGACAGGGAATGGCCTTTAAGCTGAATCAGGGGAAGTTTAAATCGGACATTAGGAAAAATATCTTCACTGAAAGGGTTATCAAGCCCTGGAACAGGCTGCCCAGAGAGGTGGTTGAGTCACCATCTGTGGAGGTGTTTAAAAGGTGGGTAGATGAGGTGCTTGGGGACATGATTTAGCAGTAGACAGGTATGATTAGAGTTGATGATCTCTAAGGTCTTTCCCAACCTAATGATTCTATAACTAGAACAGATGTCACATTACCTGAAAAAAAATTACAGCCACTTCAGGCTGCAGGGCTTTCATACCACACTGCACCATGATGCTGTATTCATGTAAGATTGGTACACACAGTAGAAAGCAAGCTTCTGCATAGTCACGTTCCATGCTGGCTCTCAGAACTGTTGAAAAGCCACACTGGTGCAGTCTCACAGACAAGTATCAAGGATGACAGGCCAATACCACTACTCACAGTATTCAGGAAATATTTAAATTTTACACTGTCTCTGTGCTGTGCATGACCACGCCGCCAGTGACACACTGTAGAAGTCTCCCCAAACACACAGAAGTTTCATTAAAAGCACTAGCCTTCTTTGCTTTTCTGACTTCTCTTTTTGAGGACAGGGGATTTGTCCTTAGACTTAGAAGAATCTATTACTGGGATTGCAGACTGGCTGCTTTGGTGACAGCTATGAAGCCAAAGACCTAGGTTAGTCAGATGATGGTCAGATCGGCTCCCAGAGGAGAAAGAGAGAGAGTAAATGAGCACTTCTTTAATTCTCTCTGTCCCTAGAAAACTGTGATAAACTTCAGTCACAACAGCCCTGGGACATGCAAGCAGCAAAACAAACTTACAGAGAAAAGCCTCTGAAATTACAGCATCTTTTTTATTTTGTTCACTGTTCCCCATGCTGTCAGCTGAACAAAATTTATTTGCAGTTCTGTAATGCTCTGTAAAAAGATCCACTTAGTAGAAGGAGAGTCTTTTTCCAGTATAGTATTTGCCATCTAGGAAGCAGTTTAGTTCCTAAAAAAAACTCTTATACTGGATAAGGACACATAGGTAGTAGTCTTTGAACTGTTGAATCCACAGCACTGAAGACAGCACTACAGTCACGGGTATTTTAGAAACTGCAGTTAAATAGTAGAAACCTGTTTGTTTCTAATTGTTTCATGAGCATGCCATTTGCAGGTGGAAGTTGATTGCTCAACTGAACCCAAGTTTATGGGCTAGCTACCAAATGGGCACATATATTAAAATGTAAGCTAATTAGTAGACCAACAATTGCAGAATCATCATGGAGTAGAATAATTATCCCATCCATCACACGCAAGCAGACATTTTATTCTGCATTTCAGATTATTATCTCTTCCTTTTTAAAGAAACAATTGTCCAATCATTGGATCACAGCTAATCTCATGAGTAAACAAAGGTTTATTTTGACATGCTTAACCCAGATGGTTATCTTTCAGCTCTTGAAGGGAACATTCTAAGAGGTTTGTGCTCCACAACCTCTTCATCTTTGCGAGGGGCTTGTTCTTCAAATTTGAAAGGTTATACCCTCATGAAATACCAAGGAAGAGAGTATGATGCCTTCCTGGAAAGAAGGTGCTATACACGTGACAACTGTCTTGCCACAAAATTAACTTCAGCTGCAAGCCACCAGGCTCTTTTCCACATAAAGAACAGGAGGTGAAGTGAGTTCATAAATAAATAATAGATATGTGTACCAGGAGATGTACAATTTCTATACCTACTGGATTTATCTGTTTTTCCTTCCAACAATATGTCTGATCGGAAATTTTCTGCATAATACAGAGTTCTGGAGAAAGAGCTTCTAAAAAAAAAGGAAGAAAAATAAGAAAAATACAGTAATTAAAGGAAGCTTTGTTTGCCTTAACTCCTACATAACTTTCCATAGCTCTATAAAATTCTAAATCAATTTCTCCAAAACTCAGTAACTGAGGTATGTGCATCAAAGCTTCTGATATGCAATAGACTGAAGTGCTTAAACAGGCTAACTAGATTTTGAAACTGCAACATAGGAGAAGTCAGAAATTAATAAAACCAGCTGGGATGAATATTTATTTCACCTAGTGTTCTGGAAACCTTCCCAAGTTCATTCTGGAGACTAAATCTTTCCTCTTATTTTATGAGCTAACAACTACAATTTTGGTAAACTGCCTGATCCATTTAATGGAATACAAAAACTTGTAGTTCTATATGGAATACTTTCTTCAATGACTATACAAAGGAAGAACTTCTCTCTGGGGAAAAAAAAAAAAAAGAAAGCAATAAACCCTTAGTGTTGGACCCCTAGGTTTCAAAACTAAAATGTTGTTACTGACATTAACAGAATAGCTACCAAATTAATCTTTTTATTATGCATCTCATCACCAAATTGCTACTATTCAAACCTGCACAAGTATATGAAAAAATACAAATTCCAACTTACTGAATACAAAATGCCACAGGCCAAATGCTAAAATTATCATACTCTATCATATTTACAGCAACAAAAAAGCCTGAGCCAAACCTCAGACAAATCTCCACTCCACAAACTGAACAATGAGTCAAATAAACATGCCTTCAACCACATATGTTGAATGTTGGCAGGTTTTAATGCCAGTAGATAACCACTGGTAAATTCAAAACGTGATCATGCTTCTTTCCTTCGACCAAACTCCCAGGCACCTATGAAAGGTGCAGCAGCAGGAAACAACAGCCACAGAAAAAGTTCCTGTACATTTCAATGGGTTGTAAATAACATTTATAATAACTCAGAGAAGGCTTATAAAAAATGACAGCCCATTCAGGTCTTCAAATCGGCAAAAAGACAAAAAAAATTCTGGAAGAAGACTAAGAGCACCTTGAGTCACTCAAAGAATAGGCAGTCTTATCCCATAAGACTGGAATAAAATGTACAGGACACAAGTCAAACAGACTATATAAAAAATGCCAAGCAGGTACCAGTAAAACTATTACATAACTGCAACACACTCACTCATGCAACCTGCTCTAAGGCACTTATTAGAGATTTAAGGCTCTAAATGACTGTGCATGTATTTACTTTTCAATTTAATAATACACCTAAAATAACACACTTAAATAGCCCTCCCAAAATTTTTTATGTTAAATTTAAGAAGAAAGGAGATATGGATAATATTACAGGGTTTTTTTAAGTATTACATGCAACTATAGTTACATAGGACTATTACGTGTATAGATTCCATTTACATTATTATCTTATGCTTAGATTCCATTTATTTTATTCTGCTCAAACACAACACACATATCTAAATAAAAAAGGTACCCTATATATAGTTCAAACACTCCCCAAACCCAGCATTATCAGTTATAGTACACATTAAGAATGGAGAAATCAACAGTAAACCTATTTTTAAAATACTAAATATTCTAAAATACAATCTAAAGTTATGGCTATCTTAAGGGAGCACATACAAAGCTCTTAAGAACAAACTTCATGCAACACTTAAGTTTAAATAACATGGACTAACACCCACAGCAACAGTTCATACAAAAACCCAACAGAGACCGGAAAAATAATCTGTCCTACCTTTACTAATTCTTATCTCAGACGCTGAAACCATGTCCTTATTAAGAAAACACAACCTTGGCAAAATAATAAAAAAGGCTGTTAAATAGTTGCATGCTGTGCTTCTTAGCCCAATAAATTCAAAGAAAGCCGAGGGCACCCTTTGTCTCTGTGTCTGATGGCTAGAGATAATCAGTTAGGAAGCCCCTTGTGAACAGGGCTGGAGCAAAAAGATGATGGGGAAGACAGCAGACAGTGTCTTCCTGAGCTCAGCCTCAAAACCACATCACCAATAGTTTGTTGAGGGTAGCTGTGCACATGGGCTGGAAGCCTGTGGGATTGTTAATTGTGTTTTTTCCTAAGGAGATGGATAGGCAAATCTTGTTGGGTCTTGGTCTCCGCTGCTGGGACACTGCTCACCGCACAGTGGGCGAGCGCATCTCTAGTGTTCATACCAGCAGCAAAGGACCCCAAAACTGTGAGGATACACCTGACATCCATACTGAAAACCTCAGTTAAGGAAGTGCATCACCACTCTCCAATTTCCAAGCAATACAAGGCCGCAAAGCATGTACAAAGGTCCCTGCCCATGGCAGGGGTTTGGAACTGGATGATCTTTAAGGTCTCTTCCACCCCAAACCATTCTAAGCACAGCTGCTTGGTGGTTTCCATTCTTTGACACATCTTAAAGAATAAAAGAGGTAATGTCATGAAGATCATATAATGCTGAAGTTGTGGAAAAATAACATCAGCAGCAACTATACTTAATAGTGTTTTCTCTATGTTCTCTGAGTTGGGTTTCGATGCATTTTGCTTTCACTGACTAAAGTGTTTTCCAGGAGGGTCTGCTAAGTGAAGGACTTATATTTATATCAGAGGTGATTCTATGTTCAGTATGGGTCAAATGGTACCTATATTTGGTCTTATTGATGACATTACCTTTAATAGCATACGGGTACGTGCAATAGGAATGACTACTGTAAACTACTCAGAGAGAACCACTGAGCAAATTAACAAAACGTTGTAATAAACAATACTAGACCTTTTGCTCTTAGAAGCTATGGAAAGATTTCAATGGAAAAGGGATTTATAGTAGAAATACAGACAGAAATAATAAAGCCTGGAGGCACCGGAGGTGAGCAAAAAAACAACGGGGCCGCTTCCAGCGCTTGGGAAGCACCAAGACCCAGTGCACACAGAACTGGTCTACATGGAGAAAAAGGATTAAAGGAAGGGAAAATCCACTGAAAACAGACATTTAAGGAACAACTTTGTTAAACGATGAATCAAAGTTTAAAAAATGCAAAAACAAGGAGAAAGACCATCCTTCGGGATGTGAGGCACGGCCGGGAGGCGGGTTTCGCGCATAAGGGACCTGTGGTGAGCGTGTCCCCAGTTCTCTAGCACCTTGTCCCCCGGCCCCTTACCCCCCACCTCTTGTCCCCTGTCCCAAGTCCCCTTGTCCCAGTTCCCTTGTCCCCTGCCCTCTTATCCCTGTGCCCCTATCCCTGTCCTCTTACCCCGTGTCCCCTTGTCCCCCGTCCTCCTGTCCCAGACCCCTTTTCCCTTTGTCCCCTGTCCCTTGCCCCCTTGTCCCCCGGCCCCGCTGCCACCCCCGCGCCCCTCGGCCCTCGCAGCCGAGGAGCAGCACCGCGTTACGGACGCCAGCGCCACCTCCCCCGGTAGATCTCCTCCCCCTCCTCCACATCGCTTTCCGCCACCGAGCCCTCCACGAGGGTCTGGTCGCTGTCGCTGCCGGGGTCCCCGCCGCCGTCCCTGCCGCCCTCGTCCATAGCTCCACCGCCCCGCTCCCTCCCACGCGCGCCACTCCCCTCTCTCCACCCCCCACCCCCACGCCCCCCACGGCGTGGAGCGCGCTGCACCCACGCGGGTGGCCGCCATGTTAGGTGGCCGCGGGGCTGCGCGATGTGCGGCGTCCCTCGGGCCCCTCCTCGGGGATCCGCTCGGGAGGGGACGGCGCGTCCTTTCCAGCTTGGGGGCGATGGCTGGTAGTAGGGGTTAGAATCGTAGAATCACCAGGTTGGAAAAGACATTTGAGATCGTCCAGCCGTACCTGTCTGCCACTAAACCATGTCCTTGAGCATCTCATCTACCCGCCTTTTAAATACCTTCAGGGGCGGTGTCCCTGGGCGGCCTCTGCCAGTGCCCAATGACCCCTTCTGTGAAAATTTTTTTCCTGATGTCCAATTTGAACCTCCACGGCGGAGCTTGAGGCCATTCCCCCTTGTCCTATCACTTATGACTTGGGAGAAGAAGCTGGCACTCACCTCTCTACAACCTCCTGTTGGGTAGTTGAAGAAAGCAATAAGGTCTCCCCTCAGCCTTCTCCAGGCTAAACAACCCCAGTTCCCTCAGCCGCTCCTCATAAGACTTGTTCTCCAGCCCCTTCACCAGCTTCGTTGCTCTTCTCTAGACATGCTCCAGAGCCTCAACATCCTTCTTGTAGCAAGAGGCCCAGAGCCAAACACAGTATTCGAGGTGCAGTCTCACAAGTGGCCAGTGCAAGGGCAGAATAACCTCCCTTGGACCTGCTGGTCACGCCGTTTCTGATACAAGCCAAGATGACATTGGCCTTCTTGGCCACCTGGGCCCACTGCTGGCTCATGTTCAGTTGGCTGTCAACCAACACCCCCAAGCAGCTTTCCAACCACACTTCCCCAAGCCTGTAGCACTGCACAGGTTCTTTGTGTCCCAAGTGCAGGACTCTGCATTTGGCCTTGTTAAACCTCATCCTATTGGAAAGTCTCCCTACCCTCCAGCAGATCAACAATCCTCCCAGCTTAGTGCCATCTGCGAACTAAGTTAAGAGGCAGTTCTACCTTCAGTGCCTCTGAGATGGTGATGCCACCTCCACACCTTTGGCAAGGCTTGGGGTTTCCTCGCTGGCATTGGGCTTCAGCTTCTCACCACGTCATAGGCATCACTCATCACAACGCATGAAACATACTCATAACTGCCTGTGTGTCATCTAAGATTGCTCCCTTTTTCTTGTCCGTGTACTTCCACAGCCACGTTAAAGCAGCTGACTTCGTCTTCCCCTGTATTCCACCCATTGGAGACCCCATCTGGAGCACTGTGTCCAGTTCTGGAATCTCCAACATAAGAAAGATTTTCAGCTGTTGGAATGGGACCAGCGGAGGGCTAAAAAGACGATCAGAAGGCTGAAGCACCTCCCATACGAGAACAGGCTGAGATAGCTGGGGGTTGTTCAGCCTGGAGAAGAGAAGGCTTCAGAGAGACCTGATGGCAACCTTCCAGTGCCTGAAGGGAGCATATAGGAAAGCTGGGGAGGGGCTCTTTATCAGTGAGTGCAGGGACAGGACCAGGAGTAACAGGGGAGATTCAGATTAGATATCAGGAAGAAATTTTTCACAGTGAGAGTGGTGAGGCAATGGCATGGGTTGCCCAGGGAAGTTGTGGATGCCTCATCCCTGGAGGTGTTCAAGACCAGGTTGGATGGGGCCTTGAGCAGCCTGATCTAGTGGGATGTCCCTGCCCATGGCAGGGGGTCTGGAACTGAATGATAAAAAGGTCTCTCCCAACCTAAACCATTCTATGGTTCTATTATCTGCTGTCCTGAGCACCACACATGGTCCATGTGTTCAAGAGAAGGAACATGTTTGAGTTAACCAAATCATAAAGTGGCCCTATTTTCACAGTGTTTCCAGTAGCACTCCTGTATATCACTGCATGATAATCTGTTAAATACAGCAACATTCTCCTCAGGCTGACCCACTCCGCCTCAGCTTGGCCTCCCATGTCCACAGTGACGGGGACAGTGCTGTGCCTATGGCCTCTGTCAGCGGGAAGCTGGGCTGCGGGCAGGGCACCACAAGAGCTACCACTATGAACAGTGTTGGTGGCAGGCAGTATGGTGGCACATACTTGCATGGACTGAAAATTCCAAATCATCATAGTGATGACTACTGCTCCCAGAGAACTTGATGATAAAATTAGCATTGTTATTACTTGCCAAATCATAGTCATCACAGAGAACTGAAAAAAAACACTGTTTTGTAAAAGTGTGGAAAGCAGCAAGATACTAAAGGTCATTTTAAATTACTCATCAATGATACATAATTGTTGCAACTGAGTTTTGCTGTGTCTTAGTCAGATCCATACGCAAGTATAGCAGTTGCTGCATGTATTATCTAATGGCTTGAGAAATCTCACTGGTAATGCTTCACTCTTTCCAGGTGAATAAAGGCGAGATGTCAAATATGGGTGTTAGCTGGCAGGGAACATGGACACGTAGTATTAAGTTATTAGGATTTATAAGCATCACATTGATGATGGCAATGAGAAGTGTATTTCGGCTAAAAGACTGAGCTGAGATGAATTTGCCACTGACAACGACTGCTTTGGGCAGAGTTCTTAGGAAACCTTCCTTTAGTAGACACAGTGATGTTGGGCTGATGGCCAAACTTGATGATCTTGGAGATCTTTCCCAGCCTTAATCATAGAATCACAGAATAGTTTGGGTTGGAAGGGACCTTAAAGATCATACCGTTTTAAACCGTCTGCCATGGGCAGGGACACGTCCCACTAGATCAGGCTGCCCAAGGCCCCATCCAACCTGGCCTTGAACACTTCCAGGGATGGGACATCCATGACTTCCCAGGGCACCTATTCCAGTGCCTCACCACTCTCATGGTGAAGAAATTCTTCCTAATGTCTAGTCTAAATCTGCCCCTCTGCAATTTATACCCATTCCCCCTCATCCTGTCACTACAAGCCTTTGTAAACAGTCCCTCCCCAGCTTTTTTGTAGCCCCTTCAGATACTGGAAGGTCGCTATAAAGTCTCCTTGATGCCTTCTCCAAGCTGAACAACTTTAACCCTCTCCGCCTGTCCTCATATGGGAGGTGCTCCAGCCCTCTGATCATCTTTGTAGCCCTCCTCTGGACCCGTTCCAACAGTTCCATATCCTTATGTTGAGGATTCCAGAACTGGACACAATACTGCAGATGAGGTCTCACAAGAAAGGAATAGAATCACCTCCCTCACCCTGCTAGCCACACTTCTTTTGATGCAGGCCAGGATACGGTTGGATGATTCCACAATTTGAGAAGTGCATGGATGCTTCACAGAACAGCACCCTGTGCAGCTACGAAAAATTCTTCTAAATGCAATGATAAAAAGCAGTTTTGGAAAAGCTGAATCATCAATGATCCACAACAGAGTCCTTGCAGGTTATGTTTTGTTGGTATCTAAGCACGTTGATCTGCAATGTAATAGGCCAGCTTGCAGTTAGAAAGAATGCAATTGTTAAGAAGAGTTCCGCTTGTTTACTATTGAAACAAGGAACAAATCAAGTATACAAAGGTTGTTTACAAAAGCTTGTGGTGATAGGGTGAGGAGCAACCCTAAGAGGGGCAGATTTAGGCTAGACAAAAGGAAGAATTTCTTCACCATGAGAGTGGTGAGGCACTGGCACAGGGAAGCTGTGGCTGCCAAATCCCTGGAGATGTTCAAGGCCAGGTTGGATGGGGCCTTGGGCAGCCTAGCCTGGTGGGATCTTTCCCTGCCCATGGCACGAGGGTTGGAACTGGATGGTCTTTAAGGTCCCTTCCAACCCAAACTATTCTGTGATTCTATGACAACTGCAGCCATGGACTGTAGTCACCAAGCACCCGAGGAGACGGGGCATCCTTCCCTGCCTGACGGGGCAAAAATAAGGCGTTTTGTGTTCGGCCTAAAGCCGTAAAGCACACGGCGAGCGTAGCCCCGCAGCAGCTGCGCTGGAACGCTCTGCCGATCGCCGTATGGAAATGAGGCGCGCCCCGCCGCCCAATGGGTGCCCGCAGTGAGCGGAGCGCGGCGGCCGATTGGCGGGCAGCCCGTGGCGCGATGGCGTGTTCGCCGCTGCTGATCGCGGCGCGGTTGCCGCGGCGACGCGGCGACTGACGCAGCGCGGGGTGGGCGTGCCGGGCCCTCGCCATTGGCCGCGCGATCGGGCGATGGCGGCGGCCGCCGGGGCGCGCCCCGGGTGCCCTTGCTGCGAGCGGCGCGGCCGGCGCAGTGCGCGGAGCGGCGGCGAGGCGGTGAGCGGAGGCCGCGGGACCTCGAGGCGTGGGGGAGGGCGGTCCCCGGGCCGGGGGTGGCTCTCCCCCGGTTACCGGCGCCTTTGCAGCGGCGGGGCCGGCGCTGAGTCAGCCCCGGGGAGGGGGAGGGGGGGTGCATGTGCTGTGGCAAACCCAGCGCCTCGCCCTGAGCTCTCACGCGGCGACGTGGCAGGTTAAAGCGTATCAGACAACCCGCCCGGTTCCCTTTTTACACGCTGGGGAAGTGTTTGAAGGGGTTGGGGTGGGTTTTCTTTTTCTCTTGTGAGAATTTATTGATAAGTTTTGCTGCAGCTGGTTTGCGTGTTTAATTATCTTGTAGTGTAAATATGCTCCTTTCTTGTGAGACCTCAACTGGAATGTTGGGTCCAGTTCTGGAATCCTCAACATAAGAAGGGTGTGAAACTGTTGGAACGGGTCCAGAGGAGGGCTACAAGGATGATCCGAGGGCTGGAGCACCTCCCATACCGGAGTAGACTGAGGGAGTTTGGGTTGTTCAGCCTGGAGAAAACAAGGCTCCGAAGAGATCTTACAGTGACCTTCCAATGCCTGAAGGAGCTACAAAAAAGCTGGGGAGGGACTGTTTCTAAAGGCTTGTAGTGATTGGACTGGGACGAATGGGTATAAACTGGGGAGGGGTAGATTTAGACTACACGTAGGAAGGAGTTTCTTCACCATGAGAGTGGTGAGGCACTGGCACGGGTTGCCCAGGGACGCTGTGGATGCCCCATTCCTGGAGGTGTTCGGGGCCCAGTTGGATGAGGCCGTAAGCAGCCTCATCTGGTGGGAAGTGTCCTTGCATATGGCAGGAGCATTGGAGCTGGATGATCTTTAACGTCCCTTCCAACCCAAACTATTCTGATTCTACGAAGTGTGTCTTGTATCAAGACATAATATGCAGACAGTCTCCAGAATTTGCAAGAATTCATTGATATGCTTAATTGTCCTTTAAGATGTAGTTGTCCTAGGTGAAGAGATAACCTGAAGGGAGTCTCCAGACATGGTTGGATAACCAAAAAAAACCCCATGATTTGAGGACTTACATGGTTCTTTGTCTAAAACTGGTATATATACCTGCTGCTTTTGTAAGGTGGGGTGCCTTATTTAGAAGGGCATCTGATTCAGCACTGAACTGTAAAATAAAAATAGTGTTGCTTTTGCTTCAAAGACTTGGTCCTTGTCAGGAGTGAATAAGTGTTTCTCGCAGTGTGTATTTTGTTTTGATTCCCAGAGTGGATTGCTTTACTAGATAGTCTCCTGGGCATTTTTTATTGAAAACAAAGGCAAGCAGGAGATGGATGGGATTTGTAAAGCATCGCTTCTGGACCACTGTTTTGAGATTTATTTATACTAAACCTCAATTTTATGTTTATCATCATGCCTTGTTGTGAGTCAGTATAGCTATACAAAATATTTTAAACAGAATTAGAAATAGCAGGAGGTCATACCCATCAAAATCTTTTGCAGCACTTGGTAATGCAGAACATGTGCATGAAATCTTCCTTCAGTATTTTCTGGAAATGTCAACTGCATAGCAAAATATGCATGCAGTTAAGGCAGGCTAAATACCATGAAGGCATTAAATTAGAATCCTTTTAGGTTAGGAGTCAGTGCTACTCAGTTAACCTCGAGATCAGCAGTGAAGTATCCTGTGTTTCATAGCAGCAATCAATTATGAAGCATTGTCTAATAACAGATAGTTATTTTCATAGTAAAATTAATGTGGTTTTTCCTAATTGATTTGAGTGAAGCCATTTTACGGTTATTAGTTTGCTTAATAATGTGAAGGATAATATTTGAAGATCTTGAAGTCTTTCTAGCTCTACTAATAATTGCCTAGGTAATAATTCCAGCTAATTATTATTTTCCTGAAACAATATGGTATCAAAAGTATTTGTATTTTCATAGGACATTGCTCTGCCTTTTCTGGTTTTTTTTTCGTGTTGTTTCAAAATCTTTGGCACTAAAATATTCCTCTGTCTGTGTCTTATCTTAGTTTCCTAGCTAAAAGATACTTTCTGTTCTGCTGAGGAAAATCTGTAATACCACTTTGGAACTATTCCGCAAAAATATAAATTTACAAAACAATGTGTAGATTCTATTAGAGAGGGAAAAGCAAAGGGTGATGTTTACTTTAAAAGGAGTGGTTTTGTTGGCTTGTTTGTTGTAATTTTTTTTCCCCAAAAAGCTTTCTGTCAGGTAAGGAAAAAAGTAGTTCTTAAGAAAGGCAGTCCTCTTAACGATTTTCCTTGTTTGGTTCCATGAGCCACGAAAATCTTAACACACCGTCACTGTAAAAGGGTAAAGAAAAATGTATTGGTGCTGTTGGTGCTCGTATGATAGAGATTGGCATTGGTAGGAAACAAAGATGATTCTGGTATCTTCAGGAACACTCAGCAGATAGATTTGCTCAGTCTGTTATTTTATCCGTTGAATGGTAGCTTAATTTTTTATGTCCAGGCAAAAGGAATAATAATAGAAAGATTAATGCATGGATTGCTACTTTTAAGGCAACATGAAGGGATATTTTTTTTTATCCACTTGGAAGTGGCAATGTCAAGAGCCCTCAGTCTCTTCAGAGACTCAGGAAATATTTGTATTCAGACTCTGGAAATATTTACAGTGCTAGGTTTGTACACGTAAGTACTGAATCATAGATTGTTTAAGTTAGCCAGGCTACTATTTAAGCATCTTTTGAACTTTGTAATATGGTTTTATAGTTAACATTCACTACCGAGTTTTTGAAGCTGTTGATTTGGTGCTGTGAGAAGAGCAAAGTCTCAGTACTAATGTATTTAAGAGAAGATTTTATGGCATTTTGTGTCTGGGCTATAAAGCATAAATAAATATCCTTGATGAGCTTGTCTAAAGGTACAACTCAAAGCAAATAGACTAGGATGTGGATTTTGTAGTTGAAGGACATGCAGAACATCCACATTCTCACTTAAGTGAAAGAGAGGTGTGGGAGTTCCGCTTGAATGTTTGTTAGCTTTTGAAAGCAAAGGGGATGATGAAATGAATCAGTAACCAGGGAATTAGCTATGGGTGCAAGAGAACTATCACAGAATACTGCACGTGAGGAGGAGTCAGGTGCTTGATGAAGAGGGAACTGGTTTGAATGGGATTAACTTCAATCATTGAAGAATACTGAATTGAAAGTAGACAAGACGCAGTCAGAGGAAGATGACATTGCAGTTCCCGCTGTTGCAATCGAGTATTACTGACAGTGGTTAGCTGGTAATTTATGTAGTTAAAATAAAATTAATATTTTTGATAGGAAGAGTAAATAGAAAGAAGTAATAGGATTAAATGAGTGGTTAAAAAGAAGAAGCTGAACTCAAAGTGGTTTCGGAATTGTTTGACTAGAGTATATGAAGAGATGTAAGAGTGGGGGCACTTATTAGAAAGATCTTGAAATAAAGGAGATGTGGATTAAAAAAAAAAGATTGAGAAGGCAGGAGAGATCATAATGTATTTCAGAAAATTAAAAAGCAGTGTATTTTACATGGAAGGTTGAAAGGTGAAGATTAGTTTCTTTACTCATCTTTCACTTAACTGTTCTTTGTTTTGTTTCCCTGAGGGATGACTTGCAGAAATTTATAGGGCTCTTACCTTTTTTCCTTCATCTCATAGTTGCTTACATGAAATATTCTTGTGTTGCAGGTTTGCTGAGTATAGAAAACAGTCTTGAAAATGTTGTCCAGACTCTTTCGAATGCATGGCCTTTTTGTAGCCTCTCATCCATGGGAAGTCATCGTGGGAACAGTGACTCTCACCATCTGTATGATGTCCATGAAGATGTTCACTGGGAATGATAAGATCTGTGGCTGGAATTATGAGTGCCCCAAACTTGAAGAAGTAAGAGTTTAAGTTCATGTTATAGTTCTTAGTATTTATCTGTAGATCCAGAGTTTTCTGTAGAATAAGGTCAAATTGTGATATATTGGGAGGAAAGTAGCAATGCAGAGACTTCTTTATTGCTTTCTTTTCCCGTTGTGGCTCTTAAAGCTGTATGCAAGCTGTGACACGGAAGGTGCTGCAGAAGATTTTCATTAACTTCAACTTTCAGTTGCACAATATCTAGTGAACAAGTATTTTATATTAATATTGTTTGCAATTTTAGATTTTTTTTTAAGACAGACTAGCAGTGATGTTTTATTTTGAAACTTCATTTCTAGTGCAGCTTCAGAATGTGTTTTTTTTAATTACTGAAACATTACAAGTTATTACCTGGTGTAAAAGCTAACTAAATATTTTTGTGTTTCAAACAGGATGTTCTGAGCAGTGACATCATCATCCTGACAATCACACGATGTATAGCAATCCTTTATATATACTTCCAGTTTCAGAACCTAAGGCAGCTTGGGTCAAAATACATTTTAGGTACTGTATCTGATTTTTTTTAAAAATTTGCTGTATGCATTTTAATTGGTTTTTTAATATATATAGGTACTGTGTAGTAGAATTGAAATACTTCTGTACAGAAGAGGTTTATTTTCATTTCACTTGCTAGAGAGCAGAATAAGCTAGATAGGGCAAATGTTCTGCATAGATCAAAGTGCAGTATTTTTAAGTGAGATTGTGTAGGGTTATATAAACAGTAGAAATGTAATTCTTGATATAATTATTTTGTGAAACACCTACAAAAATAGAGCTATTTAAACCAGTTTTCGTTTCTGCTAATAATCATAAGATTTATGATTTTTATTTCTTAGACTCTTACTTTGAATGCAGTACAAATTTTAGATATAAATATTGGTATAAAACCAGCATCTACTTGAGTTTGTATCTCAGCTGCTGTTAATGCATTCTGAGAGATGAGAATTGTCACTTGTTTGCCTCAGGATTGATCTAAAGATGTAGTTTTTAACTTTTCCTTTTTTTGCCCTCCCAATATATATAAAACAAAAATTTCCCGTTTTCTTTTTTTTAAAGGTATTGCTGGCCTCTTCACAATCTTCTCAAGTTTTGTTTTTAGTACAGTGGTAATCCACTTCTTGGATAAAGAACTTACAGGTTTAAAGTAAGTAATGGATTGTTATCCTAGATTTCTTGCTTGAATTTTTTTCCTATACAATAAAACTTGAATTTTAACATATGCCTCTTCTTTTCAGTGAAGCTTTACCATTCTTCCTGCTTCTGATTGATCTGTCAAGAGCAAGTGCACTAGCCAAGTTTGCACTCAGTTCCAACTCACAGGTTAGAGGGACTGGGTTTTTTTGGGTTTGTTTGATTTGCTGATTTTTCAATTTCAATCAAGCTTTTGAATTTAATGTTCAAACTTGAACATTGTCCCATGGCAATAAGTTTGAACTACGTGATCTTGTAAGTCCCTTCCAAGCCATTCTGTGATTCAATGAATAATCCAGGTGGACAGACATACAGGTGAATACTGTCTTGGTGATATATAGAAAGGGTCAGATTTTGACCAGTTTCTGTGTTCTTTTGTCTTCAATCCAGATTGATGTTCAAGTGAGTAATAACACTGTAATAACAATGTGCATAAGCATGTTGGCTAGGTTAACTGTATGTATGCGTACTTTGTAGGTTCAGAACTTTAAACCAGCAATACTTACAGCTCTGTTAAGGGGATTAGAGTTCCTAAACCAGTGTCTTCTGTGGAAGAGTTATTGGCAGACGAAAGTTATATTTTAGGGCTCAGGAACAGTATGTGAAGAAACAGCTAATGTTACAGTGCTGATTGAAAAAAAAAAAAAAAATATTTCTAGGCAAAATCTTAGCAGAACAAACATAGGATGTGTGTAGACAGAAACGTTCATGCTTTGATGCAGTTAAGACAGCACAACAGGAAGAATGAACAGATCATCTTGCGTGTCATACATTGTAATGTTTGTTTCCTAATATTCTGAGTTCTGAAATAAAAGTATATTTAATGAAATTAAATTTATACCAACAAAATACTCTATAAGGTAAATAAGCACACTAATTGTGACAAAATTATTGTATATTAATATGTAATATTTGTGTTTGCAAATTATGTTGCAAATTATATGAAATATTATTATAATGTGTATGATTATATAATAATTGCAATAACATAATTTTAAAATTTATTTTCAAGAAAGTATTTCACAAGTAGGTTTCCCATACATCTTGTCTCCCCCTCCCACTAAAAACACCACCACCAAAAAACAGCAGCAGAACTTCTGGAGTTTGCCATGCCTGGCCTCTGGAGGAAATCCCTTTTTCCCCAGGGAAAAGTTTTAGTCCCCTTTTCTGTCAGCTGGGTGTAGAAAGTTAAATAATAAAGCAAAAAAAAAAAAAAAGTTAGCATAAAGATATGTGGTTGCCAGAACTTTTGAAGTGCCGTGACATAAATGGCTTCTATTTTATGTCTTAAATTATAGAAGTCCTGTTCTTTCACTGTATTTTATTAAAGTCTGTACCCATCAGTGTTGTAGGAGCTTAGAATACTGACAAACCAAAAGTAGATAAATTAATCAAAAATAAATAGTCTCATGTAATTAAAGACTGTCAAAGTATAATATGCTAACATGATATCTTAGCATATGCCAGCAATTAGAGAATGTGTTCTTTCATAGCAGTTCATTTTTAATGTGTTATATAAAGCCTTATCACCATAACGCTACTCGGTTTACTAACCATGTGCTAATCATGTTATGTGTACTCCCTTAATTTGATTTTTGTCTCTTAAATTAATGTACAGAAATTTTTCTTTTTAGGATGAAGTAAGAGAAAATATTTCACGTGGAATGGCAATTTTAGGTCCTACGTTTACACTGGATGCACTAGTGGAATGTCTTGTGATTGGAGTTGGTACTATGTCAGGTAAGTGATACAGACTAAGGGTCTAAATCTTGGAAGCTAAAAAAAGCTGTTTGAAAGATGTAGCCTTCCCTAAAAACGACAACAGTTAAATGTAACAATCAAAGGGTTTTCACATGTAAATAAAAAATATCTTTATAAAATAAGTTTTGTAGTTAGGACTGAAGTGGGTTTTCATTTGCATGCTTGGTTTTTCTGTTGTTTTTATATATATTCTTTTTTTAAACTGTTTTCATACCTTAAAAGCATCATTCAGAGTACTTGTTTTTCAAATTGTTTTGGACTTTTTCAGGGTATTGTGTATTAATAAGCTATTCTGCTATTTACATCTATGAAGAAAACCCACATTTTGGTGCAGCATATAGTTTGGGCTATTTTTAATTATTTATACTGTTAGCTCTTTCATCTTTTCTAAGGCAGTTCTGTAATGCGTATGTGATGTGGCTAATTTACTTTTTCTGGATACCAAGCCTGTGAAAGAGTAGGTGGGGTGTATACTGTTTCTTACTGCCTGAACACTTAGCTGATCATCTTTTAGAAGATATTTCAATAAATAAAGTCAGTTAATTATTCTTTGCTTAGATAAGTAAGGAGTTTTAGGCTGTCAGTGTGAAGCTTTAAAATCTTGGTAAACTGTAACTATTTATATTCATTGTTATACTTCAAAAGTTTTCTTTAAGTACCATAGCATAATAAATACAGCACTTAGAATGAGCTAATACACAACCACTAGGGCTTAACATGCTTGTCTGTAATATGCAATGTCAGTTTAATGGTTTCTTTCTTACTGCTGCAACATTCCTTCAAGTATATAGAAAGCCCACTGCATATTCAAATGTAAAAAAGTCTTTTTTTTTTTTATGTA
This sequence comes from Cuculus canorus, assembly GCF_017976375.1. NCBI lineage: Eukaryota > Metazoa > Chordata > Aves > Cuculiformes > Cuculidae > Cuculus > Cuculus canorus. Next base: position 17,482,695 of record NC_071441.1, read on the forward strand.
GGTGTACGACAGCTTGAAATTATGTGCTGCTTTGGCTGTATGTCTGTTCTTGCCAACTACTTTGTCTTCATGACCTTCTTTCCTGCTTGTGTGTCCTTGGTATTAGAGGTAAGACCAACACCAGACCTGAACATCAAGCTTAGTGCTGAGACCCTGTGCTTTTTGTAGGCGTTACATTTCTTTATGGAGTTAAACGCCAATATGCTTGTCTTCCTTTTAGAGTGCGCAGAGGGAATGTGCAAGAAGTTACAGCAGCTCAGCTGATAAGAGTAACTTGTTAAAGCTTCTGTAAATGACTCAAACTCAATAGTACAAGTTCTGTTATCAAGTAGAGTAAATTATATTGTAAATTATTGGCTGTCCACGTTTTTTCACTATTTGAAGTCTAACATAGGCTAAACAGTAGACTGTTGGCTGTTTTGTTGGTAATTTTTTAATCAAGTATCAATCAAGTATAAATACAATGTTCAAACTTTCTTGTTGGTTCTTCAAATATGTACTAAATTTTTAAATTTTATTACTTTTGCAGCTTTCGAGAGAGAGTCGTGAAGGGCGCCCCATATGGCAACTTAGCCATTTTGCTCGTGTACTAGAAGAAGAAGAAAATAAACCAAATCCTGTAACACAGAGGGTCAAAATGATTATGGTCTGTGTCTCTTTTTTTTGCCTGTGGTTATACAATCAATAAGGTGTCCTTGTGGAATGAATAAAGCTTTTGTTTTCTATAGGATTGTATTCTGCATCCATTAGTCTAGTTTACTGTGGTAATTTTTAATGACATCACCTATATCTACACTCAAAGTCTTCCTGTGTATGCCATTTCTCTGCTAAACATTTAAGGCTTTTTCACATGTACTGTTTCCCTCTCTTTAACGCTACAGTACCCTCAGCTTCCTCTGCTTATTACTTGAGAAAGAGGAAGGATGTGGTGTGACAGGCTTAAAGCAGTGAGTGCTATGATAGGCCAGAAAGGGTGTTGATGAAAAGCGAGGAAAAGCAGCATTTAGCTGTAGACTTTTGAGGGATGGGAAACAAAAATAATCCCCAAACCCAACCAAGTAAAAAATATATGTTTAATCTTAGTAGGTTAGATACTTAGTTACCGTTCAAAAAATAATGTTTCTTATGTTGTTTTCTATTTTTAATGCAGTCGCTGGGTTTAGTTCTTGTTCACGCCCACAGTCGCTGGATAGCAGAACCAGCTGCTCAGAACACTACTGCAGAAAATTCGATGGGATTGGATGAGAATGCACCAAAGAGAATTGAGCCTAATGTTTCATTATGGCAGTTCTACCTTTCTCGGTAGGCAACTTCACACAGGAGATTTCATTGATTCAGGTGTCATATTCTGTGCTGCCAAGCTGCGGTCCTGGGGTACAACAGTGGTATGCTTGCAGACCTGACCACTGTAATATTTCTTAGAACCACAGATGACATTTCGTAAGAAATATTTTAGTATTATGCTGTTTGTCCAATCTCCTTAAAGTAATCAAGAACGCAATTATGCATGATTATTATGATGCATCAGAACACAGTCTTTTCCCACTAGAACTGACGTCTTTCAGAGTATACTGGGAAATAAATTTTCTGACTTCACTAGGCTAGTTATGCAGAGTGTCTGACCGTTCACGCAGAAGTGCAGAACCTGTATCGCTACTGCTTCTCCTTCAGCTCAGCTGACATTAGTGGCACCTTTGGTTCCATATTGCTTCTGAAAACTGTGGACTGTCTGGTTTAGGTGTTTTTCTCTCCTCTTGCGTCATAGTAGTCATTATTGGTAGAGGATAATAATTGAAACTTTCTACTTTATTGTTAGTAGGTAGTTGTTAAATCAGTTGTATGTAACAGTGAATATTTTAAAGCCATTTCTTTTATTTGGACTGTAAGACTTAGTAACTTTTTAATGACACCTGAAAATTCTTTGTTATTAATATAAAGAATTATTTCTCTACCCTAACCTAGCATACTTAAATATCTTGGTTAAAAAATGTCTTTTGACTGGAATTTGTGTAACTGTATAAATTATGATGCACCTTCTGACATACACGCTTTCTAAAGCAAAGGGATGTCAGAATGCTGTTACAAACCACAAACTGTATATACTGTGTATTTACTTTTTCATTTGTCTGTTTTAGAATGGCCAGTATGGACATTGAACAAGTAATCACTCTTGGATTAGCTCTTCTCCTTGCTGTGAAATACATTTTCTTTGAGAAAGCAGAGACTGAATCCACACTCTCACTGAAGAATCCCATAACATCTCCAGTGATGGTCCAGAAAAAGATCCCTGAGAATTGTTGCAGGAAGCAATCTGGACTTCTGAAAAACAATCAGAAATCTAACACACTAGAAGAATCCTTAGTTACCAAAGATGGAAATGGTAATTTTTAGCATTTTTAAAGCCTGAACCTATTCCTGAATATTTTGAACAAATAGTGAAATCATAGAATTGCAGAATCATTTAGGTTGGAAAAGACCTTTAAGGAACATAATTCCAAACATTAGCCTAACACTGCAAACTCCACCACTAAATAATGTCCCTAAGCAGCATATCTACAGGTCTTTTAAATAATCAACCGTTTCCCTGAGCAGCCTGGTCCCTTTTCCGTGAAGTAGTTTTTGGTAATGTCCAGCTTAAAACCTCCCCTTGTGCAGCTTGAGGTAATTTCATCTTGTCCTATCACATGTTATCTGTATTAACATGTTGTATTTGGAATAAGAACTAAAGAATTTTTTACACCAAAGTTCATTTTAATTTTCTTCATGCAGCTGAAGTCATAAAACCTGTATTAGCAGAGTCATCGAACAAGGCTACCTTTGTGGTTGGCAATTGCAACACTGTTGAAACATCTTCATTTCCTAATGGAATAGAGGAAAATACTGAGTTACCTAAAGAACCGCGATCTATTGAGGAATGTGTTCGTATACTTGGAAATGCCGAGGTATGGAAAAAAATGAGCTTTTATTTTAACCTCTGCTGTCTGATTTAGGAATTCTTATAGTTAAGTTTTCCAGCTTTTAAATGATCTTATTGATTGTAATGTTGTTCTTCAAAAAACTATATATGGCTTTAAAAACTTGAGTGGGAGGTCAGGACTAAAACAAAATGCTTTTGTAAGTCATTTCTGCAGTCAGGGTGGGGGCAGTGAGCAGCTTCACCATTTGTGACATACTGAGTCATTGAAGCTTCATCATATACACGTATAAGTGGATCTCTGATTAAAAAGGCTTGGATCATATCCTGGCCTAATGTAATGCCTGGTTCCTTTAGATGTGGTCTGATAACGTCAAAGTAAAGTTGTTACCCTTTTTTGTTTGGAAACATTTAAAAGGATTTTCACCCTGAGAATCTGTACTTTTCTCTGCCTGCCGTTTACATTTCCAGAAAGGAGCAAAATTCCTTACTGATGCTGAGGTTATCAGTTTAGTTAATGCTAAGCACATTCCTGCATACAAACTGGAAACCCTGATGGAAACTCAGGAGCGAGGTGTGTCCATTCGCAGACAGATGTTATCTAAGAAACTCCCTGAGCCTTCATCTTTGCAGTATCTTCCTTATAGGAATTATAATTATTCATTGGTAAGTAAAAGTCAGACAAGGACAACTCACTGTAAAACTATTTTGCAAATACGTGAAATGCATGCTCAAAGTGATGTACCTAAATTAACAATAAACTGTGTCAAAAGTGATGTAGCAGGAAAAAAAGGCACTACCTTTTATCACTCTTGATGTTTATAAACCTAGGGAGATGTGTATGTTTTGTAGCTTACCCAAAACATATTTTGTACCAAAATATGCAGCTGTCTTATCTCAGCAATGCAAAATTCCACTAATACTGAGCCTGAGTTCAGCTGAATGATAGTATTATACTGAGCTTAAGTTAAAATGGAAGTTTATTTAAAACTCAAACTGTATTTTCTTTTTTTCGTATTTAAGACTTAATGAGATTCAATGCATTTGCCAGGTACTAGACTTGAGTAGAATTAGCTGTTTATAGCTGTAGCTGTTAACTTTAGAGGTGGGAATTTTTTTTTTTATGGGCAAGATGGTGGGGTTGTTGTAGTCATAGGCATAGTATGTAACATGCTATACATACTCCTGTAGTGTAACTTTAATGATACCTTTTGTGTTGTTTTTTTAAGGTTATGGGAGCTTGCTGTGAAAACGTGATTGGATATATGCCTATTCCTGTAGGTGTAGCAGGACCGCTGTTTTTGGATAACAAAGAGTTTCAGGTGCCAATGGCAACAACAGAAGGATGTCTTGTAGCAAGCACAAACAGAGGATGTAGAGCAATATGCGTAAGCATTGTTTGACTAGCTTGAAAAACTTTTATAATAAATGTATTTGAGGTGATATAAAGTGTGTTTTTGACTTCCTGAAAACTAAAATTCCCTTTAATAAATCTTTGGTTTTCTTCTGCTTTGATTTTCAGCTTGGTGGAGGAGCAAGTAGCCGCATTCTGGCAGATGGGATGACTCGAGGACCTGTGGTAAGGCTGCCCACTGCTTGTCAGGCTGCAGAAGTGAAGTCTTGGCTTGAGAGTTCTGAAGGCTTTAAAATAATGAAGGAAGCGTTTGACAGCACAAGTAGGTTAGTACAATGGCTGTTCCAGCCATATTTCCTGACATAATACTTCTGTGGATGGTAGGAAGCTCCTGACTGTTTTTTATGGTGTACTGCAGTACAGGAAATTCCATATTAATTTTGGCTATTCCGTATAATGTGAATCTAAGAAGAAAAGTCACTCTGGCTATATCAAGGCTAGTCATGAACATTTTCCATTGATAAGAGGTAAACAACAGTATTTTAGTAACAAATACATTTGTGTTGCATAAAAATAATACGTTATTTATTTTGTCTAAGCTTTTAAAAATAAACATAAAAGCTTATCTGGATTTTTAGTAGTTACTATGGAAAAAGTAATTCAGAGTTGGCAAGCTGGCCTTTCAGATGGTATAAGTAATATTAATAATTGATTTGTGAGTTTCTAGAGTAAACAAGATAAACTAATGCTGTAACGGAAATGCTAAAAAAACATAAAATGCTATTAAGAATGAGTCTACTTCTGGCCCTAGAGTTTTTTCTAAGGCTTACAATTACTTGCTTGCTTTAGGAAGATTCAGAGAGAGATTTCCTTACTAGTTCTGTTTCTTCCCCATCTTACAAGCGTCAGCCAAGGACATGCTGTGCGTTTCAGCCAGAATCAACTCATGCTGCTGTTTAAATGCAATATTTCCGTGGTTTTGTTCGATTTGTGGAGCTTGCACTGTTTTGGAGATAGCATAGGGTTTGCCTTGCTGTAAAACTGACATAAGAATTTCCAAACTCATTGTTTTAGTTTATACCTAATAGTCAGATGTTTGAAGGAATACAAGTGAATTAAATTTATGGTAGCACCTCGCGGTATTTTATTTCATGCAGTGCAGGGGTAGAAAACCTAAAAAGCCAGTGAACACTTTCACAATGTAAAGTATTTATTTGAGAGAACTACGTACACAGTCCTGAAGGTTTTTTCCTGCGCTGAGTTGTGAAGAACACAGTGTAGTTGTCACTGCTACTTGCAGTGATTTACTGCCTTTTTTCTGCAAAAGTAATTTAATCTTTTCCTTTGAAGACTGTTAAGTAATACTTAAATTTTCTTGCAGATTTGCCCGCCTACAAAAACTCCTCGTCAGTTTGGCTGGTCGGAACCTTTATATCCGTTTTCAGTCTGGAACAGGGGATGCAATGGGAATGAATATGATTTCAAAAGTAAGGACAAGTCCCCTTAAGTCTTCTTAATAAATGTTTATTTCTTTTTTTAAAAAACTAAATTATAGCCTACCAGTCTCTGACTTACCTGGCGTGTGAAAACAGAAAGATAAGACATAGCGCTGTTTGCAGTACTATGGGGTAATAAAAGCATTTGATCTTGATAAGTGTAAACAAGAGAAGGAAAAGAATGATGAAAGAAAGAAGCAACTTTGTACTTTAATTTTTTTATTATTATTTAAGGAAAGTATTCTTTCTAATTAAGCTGGTTGCTCTGTTGCTTTGAGCTGAAGATTTTATCCAGCAGTAATTAACCTGTTATTGTGTTTATCAGTTCCTTGTAAATAAAAGATTAGGAATCTGGTGAATGGCAGCAGAGGGGCGCTCTCTAATTCTGGTTAGTTGGTTTTGATTTTATGCAAACATAAGGAGGAAGCTGAGATATGACCCATAGACTAGGGAGATGCCTTGTGCTCTTTGACGTTAATACTGATTGCCTATTCTATATAAAATCTAAGTATATTTAGAACCTTTACATAAATAGCTCTGGTCATAGACAGGTACTAAATACAGCAGACTTTTTGTCTGATTTCCTTGTGTAAAGAAGCTTTTTCTACTGCATCCAAAATGAATTCATTTCATGTCTGTAGTGTTTCATTTGGTCCATGTTGTTACTTTATGCTCCTGCACCTAAAATGTATCCAGGGAGGCAATATGTACTGGGACGAACCAGTTAGTCCCAATAAAATTACCAAAGTGGTTAGAATAAAGATAATTGGGAGCTTTTTTTCCTGTTTGAGGTTCCTTCATGAAGTTATGTTATTTTCTTCAGCTGCAAGTGGTGATGGGATCAGACTAATGGGTCTAGTCTTGCTGTTCCACTGTTCTGGAGTTGCTTAATTTGCAACCATAATTATATACAAGCCTTTTATCTGTTTTTTAACAGGGTACTGAAAAAGCACTAGCAAGATTGAATGAAGAATTTCCTGATCTCCAGGTCATAGCTATTAGTGGTAACTATTGTACAGACAAAAAACCTGCTGCTATAAACTGGATAGAAGGAAGAGGGAAGTCTGTTGTCTGCGAAGCGGTCATTCCAGCCAAAGTTGTTAGAGAAGTAAGTATCTGCTTTCTTTCACTTGTTTATAAAAAATTCATACATTTTAGAAAACTGACACCTATCTTACATCATAAGTGCTAGCTGTAAGTTGTTTTCCGGGTAAGAATAACTGCTGAATGTATTTTCAGAGACTGCCATAGGAGAAGCTGTTTTTCTTGAGAGAGCAGATTTTTTTTCCTGTCATTGTCTGTTCCGATATTATGTACATGTATTTAATGATGTATATGCAGTTGAAGGCATTAGGATTTTCAATTTTTACCTTTGAAAAATGATGTCACATTTGGGCAGTTTTTTATACATAGTGTTTTACCTGTCATTAAACACCATCATTTTGACCATTTCACCCATTTGTTGTGTCTCGCACAAACCTGGCATTCTCTTCAAAGCTTTTATGCCTCCTGCTACAATGAAAACAGATGTTCAGGTGCTTCACTTTCCTAGGGCTTGGCAAACTTGTCCTAGATCGAAAGAGCTATCTTAGGTTCTCTTTTAGCTGACTCAGAGGCCAACAAGGTCACTCTCAGGGCAAAAATGAAAAGCAAAACTTATTCTGGCTTTGACCAGAATAAATGGACCAAAATACTTGGGTGGTAGAAGAATCACCATATCAATGGGCAACAGCAGTTCCTTGGGAATACATGGTTGCTGCAGCAGCAACTTCTTCCAAGCCATGTGGTCCAGCGTGGTCCTGTTGAAGCGATGGGTACACCCTGTGGCTCCTTATGAGTTCTTTTGTCAGGCCAGTCCATGCCCCATCAGCATGTGAGGGGTGGTCTTGCCGTGTGTGTGCAGAAGTCTTTTGGGAGAGTCTGGCCAGGGCAGTCAGGTGGGTGTGAGGGAGGCGAGCATGAGCAACGCCGACTGCTACACCTCTTCTGCCAGAGCAACCGTCCTGAGCTCGGTCAGGCTAGGGGAGAGCAGTGCTTGTTCTCTTCTCATTGAGGCCGGCGCCACAGATGAGGCCCTCAAATGATATCCTAAGATCAGTCTTCGGGGAGAGCCTGCTGCTGCACCCCCTCTGCTATTCATTGCTAGGCTAGAAAACAAGGACACAAACAGCCAACCTTCAGACAAAATGTCTAGGGCAAGCGAAGTAAAGTCTAAGGCAAAGAAGTAAAGTCAGACTACATATTCTCCATGGTAGCCTGCTCGGGACCATGAGTTCGGCCAAGGGAAAGTGGGAGGAGTGGTGCTTACTCCTACACCTCCTGTTCCATTGAACCCAGCACGAGAGAGTAGGCCCTCAGATAATAAAAATGTTTAAGGCAGACAAAACAATAAAGTTGGTTTTTACAAGAAGATAAATGGGAAAGGTAGCTGGTGAGCTTTTCTTAAAGGCCTGTGAAAGTCCAAGCCCTTCACACTGACTTTTCCATTGTTATTTGGACAATGCAGCTTGTGTTTGAAAGGGCTCCTTTTGAACAAAAATGAAAGTAGGTATCTAGGAAAATGATGACTTAGATTGCACATGGAAGCAAATGGGGTGAGGGCTTATTTACCATAAATAGAGTATTTCTACTCTTACCTAAGGAATGGTGCAGTAAAAGTGTATCACTATATCTAGGTATTGAAGACAACTACGGAAGACATAGTTGAAGTCAATATAAACAAAAACTTGGTGGGTTCTGCGATGGCTGGCAGCATAGGTGGCTACAACGCACATGCAGCAAACATTGTGACAGCTATCTACATTGCCTGTGGTCAGGTAGGTTTGTCATACACCCATTCAGATTTCCTTTAGTTCACTAATTCTTAACTGAAGACTTAGTTGATTTTGTTTTTGTTTTGTGTCTCCTTCCTGATCTGAAGGATGCCGCACAGAACGTGGGCAGCTCTAATTGCATCACTTTGATGGAGCGAACTGGCTCCACGAATGAAGACCTGTACATCAGTTGCACAATGCCTTCTATAGAAATAGGAACTGTTGGTGGAGGCACGAACTTGCTCCCACAGCAAGCTTGTTTGCAGGTATAAATCAGAAAGTTGAAAGCAACGTAGCTTCTTAATCAAAGCTCACTTACATCTTGTGACTATTGTGTCAAAGTAATGGGAACGGGGCCTCTTGAATCTTGATGGATTTGACACGAGAATTTTAGAATTATCTAATGAATTGTTTTCATCTATCTAGTTTGTAAAGTTTAAGAAGTTTAGTATTAAAGAGCTTTAAAGCTAGTTGATAGGATACAATTTGGAAAGAGTTTAATACTAAATTTAGCAAAAATTTACTTTGATTTCATAGCATAGTATTGACTGTTTTTCTCTCCAGATGTTAGGGGTTCAAGGTGCAAGCCAAGATAACCCTGGTGAAAATGCCCGTCAGCTTGCTAAAATCGTTTGTGCTACAGTGATGGCAGGGGAGTTGTCACTCATGGCAGCTCTTGCAGCTGGACATCTAGTCAAAAGCCACATGATCCACAACAGGTAAGAAATAGAAAAATTCTTGTCTTTCTCTGCTGTTTTGCCTTTCTTCCAATTGATGAAATAAAACTATATGAATAATTTCAACATATAATAGTGGTGTAACATTTTCACTGTCTAATATAGTTATCTTACTGGTTTTATTAGGTCAAAAATAAATCTACAAGATCTTCAAGGAACCTGCACTAAGAAGGCAGTTTGAATACTGAAATGGCTTTGAAATGAAGAATTACTCTAGAAACTTAACGAGTGCAAAGGGGAAAAAAATATCTGTGAAGCTTAGAATGAAAATCGCCTTCAACTCAATGATGTCTGTGAAAGATGAACTGAGAGATCTGGGCTTGTGTGAGACTGCTTATGCCTTTGACCTTCTTCAGTGGTTAAGAGAGAACTTCATGAACGAAGTCCTGTCAGATCTCTTGAACGTGGCTTTGGAATTGTTACTCTTCCACATGATTTTCTAAAGGGGTCAGTCTTAGTTTTTTACAGGTTGGGATTACTTTGACTACTAAGCTCCTGGTAACTACAAAGTTGAAAAGTGATGTAATGTACCTTGTACATTTGGGAAAAAAAAAAATATATATAGTTGGTGTAAACTTGGCTTGAATGCACCAGTCCTTGCTGTCTTTATTTTTCTGTTTAGACGAGCATGGTTTTTAAAGTGATGGCAAGCCAAATCACCTTCCAGGTACTCCCAGTTTTTTTCTTCACTTTCAAAACGTAGGTCTTAGGCTATAAAACAATTTTATTGAATCATAATAGTTTTCTAGAAACCCCTGTTTATATATAGTACTTAATTTGATTGCTGCTTCAGTTAGGCAGCATTCAATATGTTAACTCTACAATTTTGGTTATTCCTTTATGGAAAACATGTGGCCTGTAAAGTTCAGAACTGTTAAATATAATCTGTACTAAACTAGGGAGAACCAGTGTCTTCAACTCTTGTTATTTGTTCAGGTATCAAAAAGAGATTTTGAAACTGGTAACTCCAAACCCAGTTCTGGGTCAGACAGGTTAGTGATTTAAGCAAATGCAGTTTCTCGAACTTCTTTTGATGGGAGTGCATTCAAACAACAGGAGTCAAGAACACATGTTTACACTTCTTTTAAAAGATGTTTCTTAAGGTACAGTGTGTTTGTATATTCCTAATATTTTAAGTGTTTGACACCTATTCTCCAGGAATATGTGTGTATCCAGTTCTAAAGCTGAGATGAAATGAAGCCAGAAAATCACACTGTTCTTTAGCAGTAGTTTTTTATGGTTTAGTTCCTTTCAAACTTTCTTTTTGAGGGGGGAGTATTTATTTTGAGAAAAAAAATTATGCTTTTTTTTTTTTTCCAGTGAAAAGTAGTAAGTTAAGAGAATTCAGTGAAATAACATGTTAATACAACAAGCAGATTTTGTATTAAAATACTGTACTTGGACCAGTGAAGCAGTCTCAGGTGTTCTTAATGTAATGCAGAAACCGCAGGTGTGTTCTGGTTTGATTCACCTTTGGGAATATTGCTAAATACATTGCCCTGCCTGGTTAATCACAGGATGAAAATGATTTATGTGCTTGATGATGAGTTCGTTTGGTTTGGGGTTGTTTTTTTTTTTTGTTTGTGTTTTTTGGGGGAAGAATCGGTGGACTGGACTGGGTTTTTTGCAGGAACGCAGTAGCGTTCCTAAGGGGATACTAGCAGAGGTGCTCTTCTATAATGTGCAAATTTGATATAAATCACGATGGGTTGTTTCGTAGTACATCAACACATTAATATAATCGTACTGAGCTCGTAAAGCTAATGTGCAAGCATGAAGTCATTCTACATGCTAGATATGTTATGATAGCATGTAAATATCATGAATGTTTATCTTCCTGCAGTATTGTTGCTAATTGCTACCATTTTATTTAAGGAAGGTTAGAACTACTTTGTTTCTATGTTCATTCGGTGATCTTATTTAAAGTAACATTGTTCTATCAATAAATGGTGGTTCAGTGTTCATTTTGGTGGATTTAACTGACATTCTGTCTTGCAGAATTAACATTTTGTGTTATTACTAAACTGTGTACATTTTGGTACAGAATTACTTTTTCAGTTTCAGTAAAACATTGGAAAATGTATTTGCTTTATTGTGATACTTTAAGCTTGCTTAGTGACATACCTTAGTAGACAACAAAAAAGAGGGCTATGAAATGCAGCTGGCATATGGTACTAATTACAGTGGGGTGATGACATTGGAACTTCTGAGTCTTCTTCATAGAAACCTGTAGTCTTTTATTCCTCATGAAGCTGAACTACAGCGTTTGCCCAAGGAGGAGAACGTGGGCACTGTAGCAGTAGCATTATGTTCTGCCGGGGCCCATTTGGGCATTTATCTCATCTTCCAGAAAAACTGTTGAATCACACTTGTGGTAGTTCCTCACGTGTCCACCAAAACAAAGTTTCAAAGGTGCTTTTAAATCTGTTGACTTCCTACCTGAATTTTAAACACTTCTTCCACCAGGAAAATGTAATTCTATCAAAATGCGCAGTGCTGTGTATTCTTGCAAGACAGGGTAAGCTGAAAGTGTAAAAGAACACATCAGTACCACACCAAGGACTATTTGAAATCATTATCACAGCTTTTAATACAATAATAGTACACGTTAACAACAAAGTGGTTAAGCTTTTAGTCAGTACCTCACTACACATCCCAGCAATTCAACAAGAATTTTCCACACACTCACACTCTTCTCACCTGTAGTCAAGTTTCTGTGTTTGGCCTTGGTAACATCCATCAGTCGATAACCAGGCGTACAATGCAGTTTGCATTCTTCTCCAGTTTCCTAGAGGTTTTTATGATTCCACAAGCGTTGGTGTGTTCAGGGAACTGAGGGGTTCTTGTTTCCATACACATAACACTGAAAACGTTTTGTAGCAAGATTGCTTCCACATGAGAAACAATGTTGTACTGCTTGAGCCCTTGACAAAACCAAACCAGTTGTCAGTATTCTGGTTTCTAAAGCTGCCACACCCTAAATGCTATACTACTACAATTGATGTAGTTTTCCAAATATTTTAAAACCCCAGGGAAAAAAAAAAAAAAAAAACAAACAAAAAAAACACCCAGTAAAAAACAGTGCATTTGACTCTGCTAGCTAGTTTGCCTCTCTCTCAACCTAGATTAACGCCTTTCTTCTCTGTGTCCTGAATCTGTTACCGTTGCTACACATCAGGCCCCTTCCTGAGCTGTGAGGCTTGGAAGCTTTGCAGCTCCAGCTGTCTCTGATGACACAAGTGCTGTCCACTCTGATTTCTCTCAGTCAGCATAAGGTGTTATCAGTGCAGTGTGCCTTACATAATCGTCCTGAAAGGAAAAGTGGCTTCTGCTCACGCAGCACAGGGATGCAAACCATGTTCATGCCAAATGTACCTGTGGAAGCACAAAGCTGTAGCGGATGCTGCCTTGGTGATGGGTCAGACGGGGGTGCCAGTAAGGGCCTCTGCACTGGCATTGTTGAACAGGCACACAGGTTCCCAGAAACAAGCGCAGCTGAGAGCCCGCCTGCTTTCTCAGAGGAGTATTCCAGTATGTCTGGACTCTGGGATTGTCTGTACCCAGCACTGTGGGGACAATTTTCGTCTTCGGCGTGAACCCTGCTTATGAGGTGAACACATCTCTCAGAAAACGTGTGGTAGATGGTTCTTCCTCCCACTTCTCTCAGCCACCTTTTGGGACATGGCAGACCTTTTTTTTCAGTTTATGTCCTCTCTCTGGCTTCGGTTAGGGGAGGTTTACACTGCACAATGACACCTGCTGAAGGAAGGAGACAATGGATTGGGCTTCGGGCACTGTACTTGTTACAGAAACAGTTTCTGTGCTCCACAGGTCCTCTCTGTTGCCTCTGGGGAAGCTTTAATTCCGGGCAGAGGCATCTTGCCAAACACAAAAGGCAATTACAGTGCTATGCATCGAGTGAAACCCCTAGCGCTGACAACTCTGCCTTCTTGCCTAGGGATGACTGCTGGCTCCAGGCTCGTCTTGTCCTAGCCTCCAGGGGGAGGCTGCCTCTGAAGCCAACCTTATGTTTCCAGTGCTTGAGGGCTTTTGCAGTCCATTACACAACGCAAAATTACCTGGTATCCCATCTTCACCACTGGTTTATGTTCATTCTGCTGCTTAATCTACCCAGGGAGACACTAGTGGCTATAGCCTCAGTTTTCATAGGTTCTTCTCAATTACAGAACCCAGCTGTATTCCCAGTGGGACTTAGGACATCTAGAAGAACGGGGTGGGTTGACTCAGCTGCTTGCTCACTCACCCCAGCAGAGCATGGGAGAGAATCACGAAGGTAAAAGCGAGAAAACTCATGGTAATTGAGATAAAGACCATTTAATAGGTAAAGTGAAGCTAGGCATGCAAAGCAAAACAAGCAATTAATTTATCACTTCCCATCTGCAGGCAGAGCCTCGGCACACTTATGGTTGCTTAGAAAAATAAATACCATAACCACAAATATCCCTCTTTTCTCATTCTTTGAGTGCACAGCAACACCACCACGTGGTGTGGAATATCCCTTTGGTCAGTTGAGGTCGGCTGTCCTGGCTCCATCCCTTACCAATCTTTCACCTAACCCCTACCGACCCACTTTCAGGAGGTGCAGAAGAGAAAGAAACACAAAACCAAAACATCGATGCTGGCAAACCCTGCTCAGCAACAGCCAAAACGCTGGTGGGGTGACCAATGCTGTTCACAAATCCAACACAGAGTCCTGTACAGGCTGCTAGGAAGAAAATAAATTCCATCCCAGCCAGAGCTCACACAAAAAAAGAAATTCTAGCTCTTCGCACCAACACCTGCTGAGATCCCCAACAGCCAATTAAAGACCAGCTCTTACTAGATTAGAATTGCTGAATGGTTTGTGTTGGAAGGGACCTCTAAATATCACCTGGTCCACCTCTCTCCTGCCATGGGTAGGACACATTCCACTAGATCAGGTTGCTCAAAGCCCCCTCCATTGTACTTCGAACAGTTCCAGTCACGAGGCACCCACAGCTTCTCTGGTCAACCTGTTCTGGTGCCCCAGCACCCTCACGGTAAACAATTTCTTCCTTACCTACTTTATTCTTCCGGAGAGAGTTGTACAAGATCAGTCCATTTTCACAAGCTAGAACCCCAGGATGAAGTAACCATGCCATAAAACTTACGCCAATGACTAGTGTCTCCTAGGATTACTGTGTGAAAAAGCAGGTTTAGGCAAACCTATAAAGTGCAGAGCAAGATTAGACACATAGGTCTGTAAATTGCAGCTCCCCACCTGGTGCCACAACAAAGTTTGCCAAACTGCTTCCGATTTCCCTATAATGAAACGCTGGCCTCCAAGAACAGAGGGAAGGAATCCTACAGTATGTGTATGTCATAGACTGCAACATCATCAATCCACAATCTCGTGAAAGTGGTCTTCCAAGGAGGTTCTCACCCTGCTGACAGAGAGCTACCTAATGTTGCCCTGAAAACCTTAATTCACCCTTAAAACAACTGCACAACGTTGCTACCCTCTTTTGCCCAGGATTTATTGCTCGATCCTTTGACCCACACTCAATCAATCCTGCTTTATACAGTGTGTGCAGGTGATAACTGTGCTGCCAAGGAAGGTACTTGAAACAAGCCAAGTGCTGGTGTAGAAGTACAGCAGTCCAACTCATTCCCCTTCTTTTGTATGCAAAAGCTGGTTTGGTTCTATGTGAGCTGGCCCAGTTTAACAACACTAAAACGGTTTAAAATTCCTTAACTTTCAGGAATATTTGCCCTACAAGGCTGTTTAATTAACAAAAAACAAACAAACAAAAAAGGGCAGGTCTAGCAGGCGCACGGACAACCCTGTTGGCAGAGTTCCTGGCTAGACAGAATTGCACTTTTTAGGAGCAATCCTGGCTTTCCCATGTGAAATTTGTTTCTGGGTAAGTAAGTCTGAAAAGTTGGACATTCACTGAAGAAATGTTCTCACTGCAGCTTCTCTTAATATTTAACAAAGCACCCTAAACTGGTAATTTAAAATCCAAGGAGGACAGTTACACCGCATAGAAAATTACATGCAACTTTATTTTTTTATTTGGTAATAGGTGTTGAAGAACGATGCCAACTCTGGAAGCCACTAGACTGGCCAGCTCATGGAACTCCCTCAGCTGAAAAATTTCCCTTCAGTGCAAGGTAGGGAAGAATAATGTGTGCTGTACTGAGGCTGATAATAAGAAGTCATCTATTACCTGATATTTGTCGTCTTCGCTCTCTGTCTTTATGCTGTGAGCTCACGCAGTCCCTTTATGTGAGATAGTCCTGCAGCTATTGATACATCATGGGTTGTGCTGAAGTGGCCAAGAACAACCTAACATCCCTGAGCTACCTGCTAGGATGGAAAATCACCTAATGAGTAAGCCTGACCTTCAAAATCTGTCAACAACTTTAAAAAATAGAAATTATTTAACACATTATATAAACTGTCTATTACATAACTGAACAGAGTAATCGATTTCAACAAGCTCTCACACAGACTTGTGGGGTGGAAGGCTTTTTGCTACTAATTCATCACGAGTGAATGGAGAACGCTGTGCACTTAGTCTGAAAGCAATTTCAATCGAGAAAGGTGACAAAAAGCAAGAAAGAGGATTCAGGCCCAAAGTCTGTGAGATAAGAGGGAAAAAAAATCTAACTGTTAGTAAAAGGAACAAACCCACTTTACATCCAGTTTCTGTCTAACTTAGCTTCCCTACTGTTTGTACTAATTCAATGTGTGATCATGGCTGGATTGCACATTTTCCCAGTCGTTTCCCTGCAGGAGCTCTGCAGGGAGGGATCTGTGCACTTGTAATGTTGTGATAGAGAGCAGAGACAAAGGCCTGGCCCCACATGTTCCTCCAGATTCTCTGACACGGCCGGGTATATAAGAAGGGTTTTAAAGGGAGTTGAACAGAACTTATGTACCTGGAAATAATATGTTTACTCTTCATTTCCATCTCTGTTTCTCTTCACCTTCTCCATCTGTCTACAGTATCTGCTGTGTCTTATCTTTCACAATCATGGAAGATAACCTTTTAAAGTACAGAGGTGGACTACAGAGTCCCCAAGTCCAAGGTGACAAAGCAGTTCAGCAGCAGGATTGTGTTGTCACTGTCTTTCCCATGACAGGTAAGAGGATTTGGGGGTGGTTTCTGAGTGTGGGGAAGCGACTTTTGCTCACCTGTTTTGTCCAGTCCCGTGAGGGTGTTGCCTAGTTTGGGGTAACGCTTGTTTTCTGCATAGCAGTATTTCACAGCTCCTCAGACTATGGGGCAGAAGTACTCGAGGTAGCTGCAACTGGCACTTTAAAAATAACTCACACTTTAAAACAGAAAAATAGAAAACCTCTCAGGGTTTTTTTTTTTGGCATCTGTAGTAATTCTAATATGCAACTCAGCTAAGCAAAAGAGATCATCTGTATCGCCCCAGAAAGAAGTGAAACTCAGAAATTATCCCTTGCAGAACACAGAAGTGCATTTTTTACTCATTTTTAGTTTTCCTAGCCATCTTTCTCCATGTATATTCCTTTATTCTACCTGCATTATGAGCACATTAATTAAAGCTGGTAAGTATACAACAGGAAACCTATTTTTTTGCTCTTTGAAGCGTAAGAAAGCTTTTGAATTGCCACACAAACGTTTTGTTGACCATTTTCTTGCTTTATTTCAACACAGGCTTCTTATCTGCACTCAGGGAAGTACACAGACAGTGCGTAGGCTGTGACAGACACCTGGGCTGTGGCTCCAGCTTCAGCAACAGCTGAGTCCCTCCAGGATTGCTCCATGCCCCCGAGATCTGCCCAGGTCAACTGCACAGCTACACACCAAGCTGGTTCTGATGTATCCGGGCTAAAACAGATCGTTACTGTCCTGGGAGAGGACGCTCGTACCATCGCTGTCTTGCAGGTGTTTGGCTTGTGCTGACATTGATGTAATGCGTCTGGGGGAGGCTTTGGGGGAGGCGGGGGACGCACCACGGTGTAGGGATACTGATGAAGGACAGACAGACGTGCTGTTTGCTTGCTGTGCGGCATGAAGGCCAAGGAAACAGCTGAGTACAAAATCACATTTATAACTCTGGATGGAAACGGCAGGACCCAATTTATCTGACACACACCAGGCATTTCTAACACTTGTTGAAAACAGAGGCTTTTCCTTGTGAATCCCCACCTGAAGTACTGTACCTATTTCTGGAGTCCTTAGCACAGGAAGGACATGGATCTGCTACTGTGAGTCCAGGGGAGGCCAAAAAGATGATCAGAGGGCCAGAGCACCTCCCATACGAGGACAGGCTGAGGGAGCTAGGGTCGTTCAGCCTGGAGAAGAAAAGGCTCTGGGGAGATCTGACAGCATCCTTCTGATACCTGAAGGGGACTAAAGGAAATCTGGGGAGATGCTCTTTATCAGGGAGTGCAGTGATAGGATGAGAGGTAATGGCTTTAAACTGAAAGAGGGGAGATTTACATTAGATATCAGGAAGAATTTTTTTACTGCAGGGGTGGTGAGACACTGGCACTGTTTGCCCAGGGAAGCTGTGCCTGCCCCATCCCTGGAGGTGTTCAAGGCCAAGTTGGATGGGGCCTGATCCAGTGGTAGATGTCACTGCCTGTGGTTAGGACTGCATGATATTCGAGGTTCTTTCCAACACAAACTATTCATTGATTTAATTATTCTGTTTAGTAACAGACGTGCAAAGCCTGCAGTGTCCAGATGGGAAACCTGACAGGCTGAATTTGCACTTTTTCAGCCCAATGCACCATTCCCACTTCACATCGATAACCATTTGTTACTCCTGGTGCCTGGAAAGGAGCCCACAACACCAACACCTTGGTGCCCTGACCCTTCGCTGCTGTCCCTTCTCACAGGCCCGTGGGCCGCATTGGTACAGACAGCAGTTACTATTACCAAAAGCAGAATATTTTTGATTTAAGCTAAAGTAAAGTTTTGTCCAAGTAATTGTGGGTTTTTTGAAAGTTAAGCAGAATTTCCCTCTGATAGCGTTTTGTGTTGGCATTATTGTAACTATACTAAATGATTCAAAGGACGGCGCTTCCAAGCCCCCGCACTTTCTAACACTCCTCACCGAAGTGGGAGGCTGGGTGTGGCTGGGCAAGGATTTTGAAATAATAACTCAATAACAACTAGACAGTCATTATTAAGCAGGTACCCTTTACGAGCAGTGCTGGATGCATGGGGGAATTAATCCTCCAAAAACATGCATGCCAAGCGAGAAAACTGTGCGTCTTTTATAGTATAGATCTACGCATATGCATTGCATCACCCGAAAAGGTATTACAAATTCATTTGTTTTTGAAGGGTCATAAACATACCTTCACACCCTTGAGTTGAGTGGTCCGTTGAGTGGTCTGAGGATCCCATCCTTGGGTTCCAAAGATGAAGGCTCGAAGTAAGGGGGGTGCAACCCAAGCTTTGAGAAAAACAATCCTTTTTCTCCTGGTGTGGCAGTGTGGGTTCCGGGCTTCCTTATCTTTTCTTGCAGGAGGTGTGTTCCTTGCACAGCGGGTCCCTCTTCAGAATCACAGATTCATAGAATCCCTAGGTTGGAAAAGACCTCTTAGATCATCGAGTCCAACCGTTCCTATCTGCCACTAGACAAACATCCCTCCGGGCACAGACCACTATGGGATGTACAAACTTGGACGACTGCTATAGATCAAGACACAAGCTCAGACATTTGCCATTCATCAGTTCCCTTTAGGAAAAAAAGCATTTCTTGAGACACATACCGCTATAAGACATACTGACTTAGCTGCTGTTGACTAATACACAAGCTCAAACATTCTCCACCTGTAACTCTGCTCGTACTTTGGAGGCGACAACTTTTTGCGTGCAGTGTGACCCGTGCTGAGCGGGAGTCTCCGCTGTCATCACCTGCGTGCAGCCCCTCCGGGCGGGGTCCGGCAGGGCTGGCTCCAAAGCTCCAAACCAGCAAGAGGTTTGACTTGTGAAGCTCCTTGGAATGTGCGGGACATCGCTGGGAGCACAGGCGCAGCCGCCCGCGGTGGGAAGCGCCCGTGTCCCCGCTCTGTCTGGGACCCGTGAGGAGCGCTCCAGCCCCGCTGAGGGCTGCGCGTTCCCACAGCTGCAGAGCGAGACCCGCACCGCCCACAGCCCCGCACCCTCCGCTGCCCTCGCTCTGCCGCAGCGCCACCGCCGCGCCGACAGGGGGCGCTGCCGCCCGCCCGCCCGCCCCGCCCCGAGCGCTCCCCGCGCAGGGAGGCGCTGCCACCGCCGAGCCGGCAGGGGGCGCTGCCCCCCTCCAACCCCGCCCCGTCCCGAGCCGAGCGGAGCCCGCAGCGCGCAGCATGGAGGCACCCCCGGTTACAATGATGCCCGTCACGGGCGGCACCATCAACATGATGGAGTATCTGCTGCAAGGTGAGCGGCGAGGCGGGGCCCTCCTGACGCCGGGGAGGGGAAAGGGGGCTCGGGGGGGGGGGGCGGTCGTGACGCCTCCCACCTCCATCCCTGCATCCCACCGTCGTGATGATGTGCTTGAGAGCAGCCCCGCAGAGAAGGACTTGGGGAGAAGGTGCTGGTGGAGGAGGAGCCTGACACGAGCCGGCAGTGTGTGCTCGCAGCCCAGAAGGCCAACCGTATCCTGGGCTGCATCAAAAGAAGCGTGGCCAGCAGGGCGAGGGAAGGGATTCTGCCCCTCTGTTCCTCTCTTGTGAGACCTCATCTGGAATACTGTGTCCAGTTCTGGAATCCTCAACGTAAGAAGGATATGGAGCTGTTGGAACGGGTCCAGAGGAGGGCTACAAAGATGCTCAGAGGGCTGGAGCACCTTCCCTACAAGGACAGGCTGAGAGGGTTGGGCTTTTTCAGCTTGGAGAAGAGAAGGCTCCGAATAGATCTTATAGTGACCTTCCAGTGCCTGAAAGGGCTACAAGAAAGCTGAGGAGGAACTGTTCACAAAGGCTTGTAGTGATAGGATGAGGGGCAGTGAGTATAAACTGTAGAGGGGCAGATTTAGACTGGACATTAGGAAGAATTTCTTCACCATGAGTGTGGTGAGGCACTGGCACAGGTTGCCCAGGGAAGCTGTGGCTGCCCCATCCCTGGAGGTGTTCAAGGCCAGGTTGGATGGGGCCTTGGGCAGCCTGAGCTGGTGGGAAGAGTCCCTGCCCATGGCAGGGGGGTTGGAACTGAATGATCTTTAAGGTCCCTTCCAACCCAAACTATTCTGTGATTCTATGATCTTTCCATCCTTTTGCAGGGAGTGTCCTGGACCAGAGCTTGGAAAGCCTTCTGCACCGCCTGCGCGGCCTGTGTGACAACATGGAGCCCGAGACCTTCCTGGACCATGAGATGGTGTTCTTGCTGAAAGGGCAGCAGGCAAGCCCCTTTGTGCTGCGCGCTCGGCGCTCCATGGACAAGAGTGGGATGCCCTGGCACCTGCGCTACTTGGGGCAGCCGGAGATCGGGGACAAGAGCCGCCACGCGCTGGTGCGCAATTGCGTGGACATCGCCACTTCAGACAACCTGACGGACTTCCTGGTGGAGATGGGCTTCCGCATGGACCACGAGTTTGTGGCCAAAGGGCATGTGTTCCGCAAAGGCATCATGAAGATAATGGTGTACAAGATCTTCCGCATCCTGATGCCAGGGAACACGGAGAGCATCGAGCCGCTCTCCCTCTCCTACCTGGTGGAACTCAACGTGGTAGCGCCGGCAGGGCAGGACGTTGTTTCTGATGACATGAGGAACTTCGCTGAGCAGCTGAAGCCTCTTGTGCACCTGGAAAAAATTGACCCCAAAAGGCTGATGTGATTGAGAAGCTGGGAGTCAAGGTGTTGGTTGTATGAGAGTTCCTGAAGAGGGTGTTTTTCTGAAAAGCTTTTTGAGGGAAAACAGGGAGAGGGGAACAAAGGACTATGCATCAGTTTTGTCCGTTGCGGTTACTGAGTAGTTTTTTCCCACACTTGTGGAGGTGAACAAAAACAGACACTTTAATGCCATTCAAAACATCAGTAAGTGCTAATATTGGCAGTTTTCCTCTCTCTGTTGGGGAGATACCTGTTTGAAAGCATATTGCCTAACAATCCAAAAACATCAGACTTACTGGAATTCATCCTTCTCTGTATCCATGCTGAGGCGCAGCTTGATTTATTTTTTTAATTAAAGCACCATTTCTGTATCCTTCCCTGTCATCCAGGATTTTTCTTTTAGGTCATACATGAATTTAATATCCTTTAATGCAGGAGGTGTTCAAGCGGACCTACAGGAAAGCTGGGGAGGGGCTCTTTATCTGGGATTGCAAGGATAGGGCAAGGGTAATGGGCTTAAGCTTAAAGAAGGGAGATTTAGATTAGATATCAGAAAGAAATTTATTACTATGAGGGTTGTGAGGCACTGGCACAGGTTGCCCAGAGAAGTTGTGGATACCCCACCCCTGGACGTGTTCAAGGACAGGCTGGGTGCAGCTTTGAGCAGTCTGGTATAGTGAAAGGTGTTCCTGCTTATGGGACAGTGTTGGAACTGGGTCATCTTTAAGGTCCCTTTCTGACCCAGAAATGATTCTGTCCCTCTAACCTGTAAGGAAACTAAGTCTGGAGCACAGGTGTTACACGAGGAGCTGCTGAGGGAACTGGGGTTGTGTAGTCTACAGAAGAGGCTGAGGGGAAACTTCATCGCTCTCTACAATTACCAGAAAGGAGGTTGTGGTGAGGTGGGTGTTGGTCTCTTCTCCTAAGTGATCGAACAAGAGGAAATGCCCTCTACTTGTCATGGGACAACAAGATGGGCACCAGCGGGGTAAAGTGCCTCCTGCTGTAGGGGAGGATCAGGTTTATGACCACCTGAGGAACCTGAACTTACAGAAATCTATGGGACCTGATAAGACGCATCCGAGCGTCCAGTGGCTTTCTATGTCAGGGTAACCAAAGCAGCGGACATGGGAAAACCACTGGATGTGATCTATCTATACTTCTGTAAAGGCTTTGATGTGATCCCCTACAACATTGTTCTCTCTAAATTGGAGAGATATGGATTTGACAAGTGGACTGTTCATTGGATAAGCAGCTGGTTGGATGGTTGTATTCAGAGAGTAGTGGTCAATGGCTCAAAGTCCAGATGGAGATACATGACAAGTGGTGTCCCTCAGGGGTCTGTACTGGGACAAGTGCTGTTTAATATCTTTATCAATGATATTGACAGCGAGATTGAGTGCATCCTCAGCAAGTTTGCTGGTAACACCAAGTTGAGTGGTGCAGTTGCCACACGGGAAGGACAGGATGTCATCCATGGGGACCTGGACAAGCTGGAGAAGTGGGGCTGTGAGAACCTCATGAGGTTCAACAAGGCCGAGTGCAAGGTCTCACACCTGGATCAGGGCAATCCCAAGAGCACAAATACAGGCTGAGGGGGACAATGGATTGAAAGTAGCCCTGAAAAAAAGGACTTGGGAGTTTCTGGTGGATGAGAAGCTCAACATGAGCTGGCAATGTGTGCTTGCAGCCAAGGCAGCCAACCGTATCTCTGGCTGCATCAAAAGAAGTGTCACCAGCAGGGTGAGGGAGGTGATTCTGCCCCTCTACTCTGCTCTGGTGAGACCTCACCTGGAGTACTGCATCCAGCATTGGAGTCCTCAGCACAGAAAGAACATGGAGGAGTCCACAGGAGGGCCACAAAGATGATAAGGGGACTGGAGCACCTCCCATATGAAGATAGGCTGAGAGAGTTGGGGTTGTCCAGACTGGAGGAGGCTCTGGGAACACCTGATGGCATCCTGACAGTACTTAAAGGGGGCCAAAAGCAAAGCTGGGGAGGGGCTCTTTACCAGGGAGTGCAGTGATAGGACGAGGGGTAACAGTATTAATCTGAAAGAGGGGAGACTTAGATTAGATATTAGGAAGAAATTTTTTACTGGGAGGGTGGTGAGGTACTGGCACAGGTTGCCCAGAGAAGTTGTGGATGCCATCTACAACCTCCAATTCTGGAGGTATTCCAGATCAGGCTGGATGGGGCTTGGCTTGGAGCTATCTGATCCAATGGAAGGAATCCCTGCCCATGGCAGGGGGGTTGGAACTGGACGATCTTTAAGGTCCCTTCCAAACCAAATCATCCTATGATTATTGGCCTTCCTTGTTTCAGCTGCAGTTTGTACATAGAAGAGGCAGATGCAGAGAAAAAAAACTGTGTCAATGGTTAGGGCTGACTTGCACTTTCAGGCACATAACACTCAAGAAGCACACCCCTTTCTTCCATCTAACAACATACACTTTTCTCCTCCTATGAAACTGAGCTTTTATAGCTGGAGACTAAAGATAATACCACTACTACCGAAGTAACACACACTGGTAAACTGAATGGCATAACTCTTAACTGATTATCATTCATTATCTAAGGTCAAGTTATACTGTAATTACGCAGAAATGCCCAATGTAATTACTACAGAAATGCCCAACCTCTCCTTAATGCAAGGTACATTTTTCAAATTTCACACACAGCTTATGAGATCAAGAATGTGACTGCATTTTTGTTCGATTTGGCAGATTTCTTTTTGCCAGCAAAACCAGCTGCATTCTTCAAGGGTAGGGCTTACCTCAGGACCCTGGTTGTTGCAATGTATTACCTAAGGCCTGAGGCAGCTGAGCTTTGGCTAAGTTTTCTTTTTGTGCAAGTAATGCCTTCTGTTATCTCAAGCTGTTCCTCCAGTTACACATACATGTAAGGTTTCTACAACTCCACCGTATAAAAGGTAGAAATCCCTGCATAGCAAATAAAGGTTGGATTGTTATTGATCCATTAGGCATCAGCTATTTCTGCTGTTATGAAAGCTTATTCCTTAGAAGCTCATCTCTGTTCTTAAAAGCTGTCACACTTCAGAAAAATTCACAAGGTTATCCTCTGAGCCTTCTCAGTTCTGGATCTCTGCTCCTCCCATGGAAACTTCCATAACGTTGTTAATTCTGTACAAATGAAGACAAGAGCTGAAATACCTTGGAAGTGCTCTATACTAACATGCCTCCGATAAGCTAGCACAAAATAGGCTGATATATAAACTAATGTGGCATTCAAGCCTTCATCTCAGTAATCTCAGTGATACAAGAAAACTGTTTTCCTGTCAACTTTTTCCACGTAATATTGCATACCGCTTTATACAATACCTAAAAAGTGGGTTAAAAGGTGAAATGTTTTCACAAAGTTTCTCCAAAGCACTGAAAGTTAAAAATAACTACAAACCAGGGTTTTTTCTTCATAATTTTTAATGCTTTTAACTTTTAAATACTGGTTTTAAATTTGTGATTGTAACATGGAAGAGCCAACTTCTTTTAATTTTTAAAACTTACCATTAGGATCATAAAGCTATTATAGAACAGTTACACTCTACACACTCAAGTACTCAAAAATATGATTCATGTTTTAAGTCTGCAGTGGCAATTCAAATACAGCGTTATCTGTACAACTTGACAAAAATACAGGAGGACAATTTGATTAGTTTAAAGAATCTGCACAACTTCAGATAAGCCAGCTCAGCCCAATTAAGTAAAAGGTAATTTTGTTCCCCCAAAGTGCATCACATTTTTCACAGACAAATTAGGCAAAAAAAGTATATTCAGGTTGAGGTTCTCAGACAGAGTAACAATGACTATCTTATCCCCATTATCAATACAAAGTAAGTGATTTCTTTCAGATCCAGTTTGGCAACATTCAAATTCTCCAAACAGAAATAGATATCCAGAAAACGGTATCTAATGGAGAAGACTGCTGCATTTTCAGCCCTTCAAGTTGTTTCAGCTTATAAAAACATCCCTTCTAGAGTCAGGACCTGCTTCTGCAAAGGCCACCACAGCAGTATAAATGCCACCAATCCATTAACAGGAAGAAGTGAACTTGTAGCACACAGACATGTGGCAGTGACTGAAGAGAGGGACGGGCTCAAGAGACAGAGCAGATTTTATAAAACTATAAAAGCAAGATCCCTTCCAGGAGAAAGGATCTAATGCCTACGTGCACACAGACAATCTGAGAGGCCTATAGAGAACTGCCTTTTGAAAGTTAATTTTAAAGAGGTCAATTAATACCAATTTCTCAGTCTTGCAATTCCTTCCTTATTCTTCAGCAGCCTCTTACAACTCTGATTAGGCAGGACTAGCTGTAGTGAAGTACCACTGCCTTTAACTAAAAGTAAAACATATTCTTTACAAATAGTATCTGTAGTGTAATTTTATTTACAGAATAAATTGCAAAAGTACATCACATTTAGTGCAAATGCAACTAATGATATAAGTTTTTATACTGCTTTGTAAACTTCCATTCCTTTGTAAAATAAAGCTAACCAATTGAATGAATAAACTCTCTTGTGTTCCAGCAATTACCAGAAACGACAAGCAAGGATTTAAATTCTTCATGTTTTGGATTTTGTTTTAAAAGTTCCCATCAGTGGCTATGGTGGAATGAACCATTTCTTGGTTGATTGTAAAAAGATGAAGTACATTTGAGGTATAAGATTTCTTTTTTTAACATCGATATATAAAATGCTCACTGGTGATATAGTAAACATGTATAAGTTTTCATCTTATTTGCCTTACTAGCGTTACCATATAGGCACTTTTCTACATATTCAAATTGACAGAATAACTCTGTAATAAGGCATATTCCATGCACACCATTAAAGGAAGGCAAATAAAAAGGGAAGAGTTCTGGAGTATGAAATCTGCATGCATGTGTAATCGTGTGTTATGTACGATTTCACCTCTACAAAAATGAACAAAAAGTTTTTCAACACTGTGCAGATCACATTTAATCATTTACCAAATCTGCACTAACTTACTAGATGCTCTTTATTTTCAGACACCTACCATACTAGCTCAAATAACACTTTCAGCTTTCTTTTGGAAAAAAACCCAAACAACAACCCAAACATCTGAAGCTAAAAGATAAAAGATCTCTAAGTCAGTACCAGTCTGACACAGTCCTCTCCTAATGAGGATCTCCAGAATCAAAGGCAGGTAAATATCTGACATTTAAAATCTCACAGCAACTAAAGGGAACTTCCTTAATAAGAGCTACACATCCTCATAGCTCTGATGGGTTTTTGATCAAGAGGCAAATAATTTGCTATGCCAATCTCCTACCATGGCTTTATAAAGATGAGAAAAACACATGCAGGATCTGAAAATAACGTACTCATCCTCATTCTAGACTGGGAACATTGTTTTACCTAGTTAGTCCAAGCTACTTCAGTAAATATTACAGTGTATCTTCTCACAGCTTCGGTAAAGCCCTGGCTATCATGCGAGAAAGCAGTTCACCTATAGCATGGACAGATGACTTCACGCTTTCAGGCAGTCTCTTGCCCTCTCATATAGAATCTTCCTAGATATTTCTGGATCATGTTTAACAACAAAAATTCTGTAGCACATATTACATAACTAAAAAATACAATAGAAATATAAAGATATCTGGGAAAAAAATAAAGCTTTTCACACTCTTACTCCTTCAGAATCAAAGATCTTCATAAGAGTAAGACAATAGAAAAGGCAAAGTCATAAAGATATTGACAGCCCTCAGTTACTGACATTTTACGTAACAAGATGATTCATTATAGAAACTAGCAGCAATGAAATATGATTATACAATGCGAAACAAAACCTGCCAATAAGTCACCTAGGCTTTACTGAAGTTCCTCTCCAACCCCTTAAAATACCGCTTCGATTTTTGTGCGTATAAAGCACATACAGTATGCTATATGTGCACTTGTCTTTTGTGCTTTTTAGACACGCACAAAAACTGTAACTATCTTAGGAAGGTTGACAGTGAAAATTCTGCAAGCTATTTAAAATTAAAGCAGTAACCTGCGCTGGTAATTCAAAGTTGTACATGTTCTTCCTCTTCTAAAGCAAGCAAATAAAAATAGAGCCATATACAATGTTATCAATACATGTATTTATAATTACACACTCATTGAGCAAGAAAAGTTAGCAAGAGAGCGCTAGTGTTAAATATTCAGCCTCATGGTGTCACAACACTTCTTCACTTCAGTATACAAAGCCTAGAACTTGGGCCATAAAAAGACTGTAGATCCTTCGTTCCAGCATGGAGTGCTCTATGCATGATCACTTCTCCAACGTGGAATGCTCACCCAGTCTTGTTCCGGTCACTGTAGATAAGCAAAGACAAAAATAGAGCACTGAAAAGTTCAAACACTAAAAGGAAAACAAGAACTTGTTAAACACATTAAATTGTTACCAGCACTGCTATGATCACATGTGAACTGTTGCCTCACCACAGCTGTGTTTGTAATGCTTCACCTACACTAGTTCTCTAACAATATCCAAGTAAAACTGTGAATCATTACAGGGCTACATGTTACAGAAGGATCAAATGACAGACTGAGTCTGACATAATAAACAGAACCCAAAAATAGAGGTAGACCATGTCATACACAGAAAAAGTGAAAAAACTTCATTTTCAGATCACGCTGTAATATTAGAACTACCAAATGGCATTTGATGGTTTGACACTACAACTATACATAATGAAGTACATAGCAAGAGTCTACACTAACAGAAATTAAGCAAAGCCTTACTTAGACATAAGCCTTAGGGCTGACAGATTCAGAGAGCCCTCGAAGGGAACAAGAATTTATCTTACAATACATGATACACACGATACATGATACACACGATACATGATACGATATCATACAACATGATACGATATCATACAACATGATACGATATCATACAACATGATACGATATCATACAACATGATACGATATCATACAACATGATACGATATCATACAACATGATACGATATCATACAACATGATACGATATCATATCAGCCCAGTAACCTATATCATTAAAATATATCAATTGACTTCAGAAATCATCTGACAATCCCTATTCTTAGGCTCCTCAGAATGGCAAAAAATTTAAGTCAGAGCCTTTTAGATACTCCAGTAATTGACACTGGTGAGAAACATTCCATTAATAAAAATCCTAGACCAAAATTATTCAGTCAATATAAAAGAATACATTGACCTTCATAATACTGTCATATATGTAACTATAAGTAGAATTTAAGATATCAAAACCTCATGAGGCTCAAGAGAAACTTCAGCATGTATTTTTATCAGAACAAGTGTAAAATGCCCATGACAGCTGATAAAAAACATACTTCCTCCTTTTAATCTTCTACATAAATTAGACACTTACACAAAGTCTTGCAAGAAGTAAAAGTCTACAAAAACTAATACTTGATAATGTGTGCAGACCTTATATTTTCAGGCTAATACTACACAAATTACATTAACATTTTAAAAATATATTGCATACATATATTAAAAATAAGCTCTGAATTCATGTTAATCATAAGACACATCTAGATTGTGTACCTCTGGCCTTAAACTTACAATATTGAATTAAGAACAAAAAAATTGAATGCATACCTGCTAATACTAGAACAAAATAGGCTTCCCTGCTGTTTTCTCTTGCACATATGATGTAAAACGTTTCAAAAATTTTGGATATTCTCTTCTTGCCACTGCCCGTAACACAGATGCTGGTGCCCATCCTCCTGGGTTCACTAAAAGTAGAGAGGAAGACAGACACTGTAGTATAGCAAATCTGCCGCCACTTTCCATGTAATTACAGTTCAGAATTTATCGATGAAAACTTACTTTTTTAAGTAATCGGGAAACTTCTAAAAAGGAAACAGCAGCTTACCGCAGAGTTTAATACCATATAGTATTATTTGTACAGCACTTAAAAACTACATCACTTCTGTAAGACAAAGGTTTACTGAAAGATTTTTTCAGAGCCTTCAGACTTTTCAATAAGCCATGTAATAGGTGGTTAAAAGTAATAAGCAGGCGAGCTAGTCTTGAAGTGTTTAGTAGCTGCAGGAGAGGAGATAAGTATGTATCCCAAATACCGCAATACACCGCTTAATGTTGGGTACAGCAGCAATACAGTTTGGCTTTGATAACTTTTCAGACAATATCAAGGATTCTATCCATTAAAAAATATACATATATAGACTAGATTATACAGCTTTCAAACATCCTCACACAAAACATGTTTGCTGCTTCTTAACACTGAGGGCAAGAACTGTATCTTTACTATCAGCAGCTTTTTAGCTGAACAAGACAAATTTGGGAAAAAAATACAGCAATACATGAAAAAACATACTATTAATGAAACTAAAAGCAGGCTGAGTCTAGATGCAGATGTTTCTTCTGTCCACCCTCCTCCACCCCAAGGTTCTGTACTTAGGACTGAGCTACACACCACTTGCATTTATTCCTCCCAGAACACAAAGAATGACCCCATTCACTGAATCATGCAGCACATTAATTTGCATCTTTTTGAACACAAAGACCACAAGTGTGATGCTGGATATAAACTTAACAGAAAACTGTATCAAGCTTGCTTTTATCCAGTATTCAGTTCCCCAGTATTGGCACATACTGAAATGTCATACTGAAAAATTTTACTTACCATTAGCTACATATGTAATCTTGCATAGGATGTTGTCCCTGCTTATTTCCTTGTTCCCCTCTGGTGGGCTTACTAAAGTCTGACAAATCATAGCAATATTTATTTTGGCACGGACACAGCGATTGTTCAGCTGCCAAAAAGAGAAAGGTTTGTAAGCCTCAAAGTAAATTTGTTTCAGCATAGTTGACTGCTAACATTTTATTTTACTATGAAGCCTAATACACTCCAGAAGCTGTGTTTCTGAGAGTTGGCATTTTAGTACTACATGATTGAAGTGACAGTTACATGGTGAATAGTGAAAGGCTGGAACTAAAAATACCTGAAGCTCAGGTTTCTGCTTTCTTAATACTCATTACAAGCGAATTACTTCAATTATTGTGACAAATGAGTAAATAAACTTTTAAAGAATAATGTACATGCATTTACAAATACCAGTTAGTAACTCTCCCTTGTAAGCAGGCTATGGCACAGGAATCAGCAGAGAAGTACTCTAAAACCAACCACTGCCATTACTTGACAGAATCAAGGCACAACTGCGTAAGATGGAGGTTTAACAGATTCCATATCTACAGTTACACGAGCCTACTCCTGTATGTGACAATACTGATGAGTTATTGATTTTATTCCATAACTGCAATTCTTGAAAATGTTTTTGCATCTCCAGAAATTTTGCTTCCATTCTGCTACAATACCCTAGATTTGCCAACTGTTAAGGCAAGAAAGCTTTTACCTTAGAATGCCTTCATCAGATCATTATATCATCAGGTTTAAATAAACTGTTTCTGCAAAACCTCCCTCTTCCTTCACACTAGTACAGCACGTGCATTACCAAGCAACAGAAAGACATTATCTTAAAAGCAGATGTTGACAGAACAAAATACTTACAGGAGCACTGTCATGTTCCACAGAGAAATTGCACACAATCCATGTTTCAGGATCATTTTCATTGAATGCTGGTATCTTTCTGATCGCAGACAAATACAGGACATCCCTTTGAGAAGCTGGCCACACCCTCTGCAGAGAGATACCCAAATAGAAGTTTTTGCAGTTTTGCAAATTAAGTACTTAAATAACATGTCTAAGGATAGTAAGTAAAAAGTTTCTTTAAGTTAGTAATTTCTCTTTCAAAACTGAAAGAGAACATGGCTGTGTACAGGTGCATGTCAGGTTATATGGGCTACATTTGATTTAAAAAAATTAAGGCTTTTCAAATGCCAAGCTGCAATGACTTTTTTAGTAGACAAACAGCAAGACGTAGTTTGCCTCCTGCTCCCTCAACATCAGGATTATATTTTACTTAAAACTTGTACGCTACAAACTAGTGGTTAAGTATAAACAGATGCACCTACAGTTGTGTCTCCAGAGACAAAGCGAATAAGGAAGAGAAATATTTAAAACAAACACTATTTAAAAAGCTATTACTTCAGTGAAACAGATATGGTAAACTGATATTATCTAAGAGAAAGTTTCAGAAGGAAATGTTTGACAAAATAATAAAATACACAAATGCCATTTTCATGACACTCAATAGGGGAAAATAGTATAGCTTTTACTGCAACACTACACAGTTTAAACAAATGCCTTACATGAGTCCTCTGCTAAAGAAGTTTTAAGATAACAGCATTGTTGGTAAAACTGTCAAAGAAAAATATCTGGTTTAATATTTGAGTATATTAATACTTGCAATCATGCAAGACTAGTGATGAAGCTGTATACTTCATTCCTGGGTTTTCTCTTTGAGCCTTTAAGTTACAGTTGTTGGGTTATAATTTAAATGAATGTTTTAGTAAATTTACACCAGAACTGGTTGGGGGTGGAAGACACCGTAATGACATTACAAGAACAAATGTACCAAAAATTGTAACACCTCATAAGCAAATGTGTATGTGAACTAATTGTGGTTAATAATTGCTCACATTATTGCAAGAAAACACACAATACAGTGGTAAAGGTTTGTTTCTTGTAGTCAGTGTCAATTTACTGCTTCCTTTTGCTTTAGAGGACTCTTGCAGTGATGCATAACATCTAAAGATTAAGAAAAGTCTTCATTTA
Organism: Cuculus canorus; assembly: GCF_017976375.1. NCBI lineage: Eukaryota > Metazoa > Chordata > Aves > Cuculiformes > Cuculidae > Cuculus > Cuculus canorus. The sequence continues at coordinate 17,514,535 of NC_071441.1, forward strand.
TTATTACAAACTCTATCAGACACATGCACAGCCTATTATGCTAACAAGACAAGTCTGACAAATCGACAAAGTTAGAGTTTACTAGAGAAATTGTTCTGAACAATATTTTAAGTTGTTAAGCTGTTAAAAGTATTCAGAATAAGATCAGGACATGCATGGCCCAGAGAGTCTTTATTAGGTATGCATACAGCTCTAATGTTATTACCTTATGTGTCTGGTAAATGATGATTGCATTATCAGCTAAATTCTCCACAACGTGGAAATTTTCAATTGTTGCTAAAAGAAGAAGGGGGGGAGAAATAAATCCATCAGTAAAAGAGCATACATATCAGGTCAATGTTATAAACAATATCCTTGCTGATAAATAGGCAAAGCTTAAGAACCAATTCCTTACTTTCCCAGTCATTACGAACATCGACATTCCAGAAGTAGTGACAAACTTCATGTCCTGTTACCCCTTTAACGGCATGGGTTGCTTTCAAAGGATCTAAAACAATTCCATTCTCTTCTACCTCTCTTCTGTATACCTACAGCCGAATACAAGTACAGAAATGTAGAACAGAAACTGTCAAAACCATTCATGTTTTATTTTTAGAAATTTCACTGGGTTTTTAAAACACTTAACAAATAAATAATTTGCCATGTCAGTGTTCTCTGGTAACTACCAATACAGACATTCTTATATGGCAATTCACAATAAAATGCCGGTATTGCAAGAATCTCTCCTTCACAAGTGATTAAGCAACCTTATTGCACGGATCCTTGTGCACAGTGATCAAGCACAGCAGAGCAACCAACACAGTAAGTTGCTATTCTGACATTTTCATATATGAACGTTACACACCATTATGATACTAAGTTTTTAATCAGGAGAGATTAAGAAAGGAATCTGCAAAGAAAGCCATTGCAAGAGTTCCACAGGATTTTGGATGAATATATTAGAAACCACATCTCTTGTGGACTCCAGTCCTAACCTAAACTATGCTACTCTCAGGAAGTTTTAACAGCATAACTTGCTGAGGAATAGTATTCCCAGAGAATCATAGAATCATTTAGGTTGGAAAAGACCCTTAAGATCATCAAGTCCAACTGTAAACTTAACACTTCCAAGTCTGCCAGACTGAAAGCCTCTCTCTTTAGAACGTATCATCTTATCAACTAAACACAAACCCAAATGTTTACCTTCATTTCTCCTTCTTCTACCACTAGCTGCCAATTGGCATCTCCTCCCACATCTTGTAAGGAATATGTCATATGATTTTGTACCATCTCTTCCACCTTTAAAGAAAGAAAAATCCATTATTTTTAGTGCATTCATTCCATCTTCTTGGGCAAAGACTGTACAGTATTGGAATCCACAAGGCAATACTTCAAATCCTGTGCAGAAGCTGAATTTGGACAACAGGCTTTATTTTACAGGTTAAAAACAAGCAGATACCTCTGGCCTTCAGAAACAAAAGTCGAAATCTTCATTCAACTTCCAACTTCATTCTTTATGGGTACTTCCTGTCCTTTGTTTGGACATCTGAACTGTCAAAACTCTCTACTACTTAAGACAGTTTCATTTCAGCACATAGGAACTTACTTCAGGTATCTCTAAATACAATTACAATGCTTTGAACGATACTCTATTAAGAGCATTTACAAAGACAAACAAAGGTGAGTGAGGGGGATGGGGAGGAAAACAGACAAGGCCTAAATAAGTAAATGCATATCAGAAGTCCTATTAGAAGAGTAGTGAAGGAAAAAGTTATGAGCAAAGCATGCCTATTTGGTTTTGCTGCCATCCTTGCAAGGTGGTCAGCTAGAAAAAAGAACAGGAAAGCTTACATTCAAAAAAATTACGATGATACAGAGACTCTATTACAAAATACTCAAAATTATTTAGCTAGATACTTGTATGCTTTTCTTAAAAGTCAAATGCGTCACACATTTTTATCAAGCTATGTGAATCCTTCGTTTTCTTTATTCCATATAACACACATGAAAATGGGTGCTGGGATAGGAAATGGATTTTTAATTCACATCTACAATCTTACTATTTCTTGGTTCCCCACATTTTTCAAAATCCAAGAAAAAGAAAAGCAAAATATAAGGTACCCATTGCTACATGATACTATCTACAAGTACTGAAAGCAGTTTAATAACTTTATTCCACCCAAAAGCTAGCTGACTACTAAGACAGCAAGTAAGTCCATGTGATTGACAATATTTTCCTGAATTACTAGTAATAACTCTTTTTTTTGCCAAATCAGAAAGGACTACAAGCAAAGGTCAGTTAACTGGTCAAAACAAAGACTAGCCTAAAGTGCACACTCAGAAGATTAATGGCCTGAACTCATAAGTGGTTTTGCACAACTTACAAAAATATGAAGCCTAGTGTGCATATTAAGTAATATATTTGAGCAAGGAGCACAAAAGGCAGAAAGTAAAACTAAAGAATACTTAATGATCTTGTTTCTTGATATAATAGAGAATTGGAAGATGTCATTTACTTCAATTCAAAACAGCAATTTGGTTTGTACTATGTACTCCATGGACAATAACATTTAAGACCAGGAGGGTAAAAAAGGTAACTGAATCAAGTCAAAATTCTCTAAAGTATGACATCAAAATCAAATCTACTGGATAAAATTCTAGTTAATCTCATTTTAAGTGTAGACTTTCCTACAGAAGGAAACGTCCAGTTTTGGGGGGTTGTTCTTTGGGGTTCTTTTTTGGTTTGATTTTGATTTATAATGAACTAAAACCACTCAAAAGATCTGTGTTTCTGCTTTTAGACAGGCCATCTTTTCCTGTCAGTTACTAGCAGCTTCTCTACATAAGAGTCTTTTATTCATTTTTACTCTAGCAAAACAATGACAGTACAATCTAAATCAGGTAAGAATGTTGGCTATTTAAATATTTAGTTTACTAGTTCTAGGTCACACATCTTTCAGAAACAAATCCTCACCATGCTCCCAATATTGACCTGCCACACTTTCAAGTTCCTATGTCTCTTCTCCCCTAACTACTAGTCTACTAAAGATAAAGCTAGCTTTTATACGTTTCTTCTGTCTTTCGCTGTTTTTTGCTTTATGCTAAATGCAGTGAGATGAGCAGAATAGCAAGTAAAGAAAAGGAGGTGGCTTCCACAACTGCAATCTAAGCAGTTTCTTACTTCTGCTTCATCAAGGGATTACAGTACCTACAACTGCCTTGGGCATACTACCAGTCCAAACTGTAATCTACACACACTGGTCACTGTGTCAACCTGCATCTGTTTCAGAGGCACGCAGCCAAGATCCACAGCTTCTTTCACATCGGAGAGGCCACATTTATTGCTTCTAGATTCCCAGAGAGCTACAGGAATGGTCTGCAAAAATACTTGCAACCTTTCTGCCATGCACTGGCCTGAAAGATTAAGTGGGAAGTTCTTCACTTTAAAGGCCTTCAGAACAGCTCAATCTATTTTAAAATCTGAAAGTCCTTTAAGAGAGAGTGATCTGCAAAACATCTACAGTTTTAAGCCCACCATCTCCCACTCAACTGGCAGAGATAAATCAATGCATTTCTACAAGCACAGTGAAGAACCAGCTCTCATTAGAATACGTTTATACTTCTCAATCTTAAAAACAAGGCTGCAAGTTTCAACTTGACCTTTTGCTGATAAAAAAAATCCCTTCATATCAATGAAGTCTAGAAATAAAGTTATGTTTATTCAGTATTGAGATATTAGCTTGCCTTTCAAAAGGCAAAATCCTCAGCCTGGGGACAGAGGCCAATTTCATATTAATGAGAGCAGGCGGACAACGAAAGAAGACACGCTGCTTCTCTCCTCACACTTTCAGTTGCCTTTCACTTGCTTGTTCAGTAGCAATGAATTTCCAGAACCAGTGGACTGACTTGTTGATCTGGAAAAAATTTGTTCCAGGGAAAATATCACAGGGGGCACAGAAGGTTTGTGGGGTAAATAGCTTCCTATAAGTTAAGACCATCCTTTCAGCATTAACTTGAAACTATGTACAAAGACACTCATTAGTAACTGCCATACAGGATAATCCATGCAGCAGCTGAAAAGAGCAACGACTTGACTCCAGTTTATTTTATCCTGATTCTTAACCTCAATTTATGTTGTTGTGAGAAGGATCTAGTCTACCCCAGCTTTGTTGTTAAATGGCTAGTTTTTCGTTAGTCATATTAATATTCTGATACTCAAGTTTCTCATTGGAGTGCACAAATGTTATCACAGATTTCCGGTTTGAGCTAAAGCAGAAGCAATTTTCTGACTTTTCAGCTAAATCTCTTCTGAGCATCTTTATTTTCTGAATGTTAACATGTTTTTGAGATGGTGTACATCTCTAGAAGTGATAATGCTTAAAATTATAGTTATCACCAAAGTAATGGGTCATTCTTATGCAGAAAGGCCACTGCTTATACCTATCACTATGTAAACCAAGGCCATCCTCAAGTTGGTGTAATGCACCAAGAGTATTAAAGAGCTGGCAGATGTCCTTTCCAAACCCCTTTCCACCATCTTCCACTGGTCCTGGCTGATTGGGGAAGTTCCACTTGACTGGAAGCTGCCTAATGTTGTGCCCATCTACAAGAAGGGTTGCAGAGAGGATCCGGGGAACTACAGGCCTGTCAGTCTGACCTCAGTGCCGGGGAAAGTCATGGAACAGGTGATCTTGAGTGCTATCATGAAGCACATGCAAGAGAACAAGGTGATCAGGCCCAATCAACATGAGTCCACAAAAGGCAGGTCCTGCCAAACTAATCCGATCGCCTTCTATGACAAAGTGACTCGACTACTGGATGGGGGAAAAGGCTGTGGATGTAGTCTTCTTGGACTTCAGTAAAGCCTTTGACACAGTTTCTCACAACATTCTGCTTCAGAAACTGTCAGCCTCTGGCCTGGACAGGTGCACACTCTCCTGGCTTGAAAACTGGTTGGTTCGCCGGGCCCAGAGAGTGGTGGTAAATGGAGTTAACTCCAGCTGGAGGCCAGTTACAAGTCAGGTTCCCCAGGGCTCGGTACTGGATCCAGCTCTGTTCAATGTCTTTATCAATGACCTGGACGAAGGCATTGAGTGCACCCTTAGCAAGTCTGCAGATGATGCTAAGCTGGGCAGAAGCGTGGATCTGACCGAGGGTAGGGAGGCTCTGCAAAGGGACCTGAACAGGCTGGACCGCTGGGCTGAGGCCAATGGCATGAGGTTCAACAAGGCTAAATGCTGGGTCCTGTACTTGGGGCACAACAACCCTATGCAGAGCTACAGAGTAGGAGAAGTCTGGCTAGAAAGCTGCCCAGAGGAGAAGGCCAATGGCATCTTGGCTTGTATCAGAAATGGCGTGACCAGCAGGTTCAGGGAGGTTATTCTCCCTCTGTACTCAGCACTGGTGAGACCGCACCTTGAGTACTGTGTTCAGTTCTGGGCCTCTCAGCACAAGAAGAATGTTGAGGCTCTGGAGAGTGTCCAGAGAAGAGCAACGAAGCTGGTAAAGGGGCTGGAGAACAAGTCTTACGAGGTGTGGCTGAGAGAGCTGGGGTTGTTTAGCCTGGAGAAGAGGAGGCTGAGGGGAGACCTTATTGCTCTCTACAGCTACCTGAAAGGAGGTTGTGGAGAGAAGGGAGCTGGCCTTTTCTCCCAAATGACAGGGAACAGGATAAGGGGGAATGGCCTGAAGCTCCGCCAGGGGAGGTTCAGGCTGGACATCAGGAAAAAATTTTTCATGGAAAGGGTCATTGGGCACTGGAATAGGCTGCCCAGGGAGGTGGTTGAGTCACCTTCCCTGGAGGTGCTTAAGGGACAGGTGGATGAGGTGCTGAGGGGCATGGTTTAGGGAGTGTTAGGAATGGTTGGACTCAATGACCCAGTGGGTCCCTTCCAACTTAGTGATTCTATGATTCCATAAATGTCATACTCTGTAGAGCTGAGGGGTCACAAGGGTCAAGCCCTCTTCTTAAGACAGCAAGGATCTCACCCATTCTTCTGCCCCCTGATCTGGAATCCATGTGTCCCTGAATCCAGCTTCCACCTGCTGCTGAGTCTAGCCTGAGACCCTTCCCTACACCTGCTTTGCAGCATCTGTGGTGACAGTCACTTGCAGGATGGTTCAATTTTGCATATATTTTACTATTTCCTCATTGCTATTATTATTTACCTAATTATTGTTAGTTTCATTGAAGCTGTTTTAATTTCCAATTCAACTGTTTCCCTCATTTGCAGCGTTAATTTCAAAAAAGGCTCCAAAATAAGATGCCAAAAGGAAGCTGCTACTCACAATCATATACAGACCACAGCAGAAGGAAACCAACAGCACAAATGCCATGCCACAACTATATTCAGGAAGTCAGACATTTTCTGAGGATAAGTGGATATATCGAAAATCTTCAGTTAAAATTCTCATATCCACAATCTTGTTTGTCAACAACAATTTAAGATCTTTCTGTAATAAAACTACTTGCAGAGGTAAAAATTGGTTAACAGTGAAACTTAACATTTGTCTCTTAACGTCAGTACAAACAAATGTTAAAGACAAAACCCAAACCTTTGATTTAAAAGCAAGAAAATCTACTCAATTTGAAGCCAAGATCACCTCCAGCCCAGAAAAAATAGGTATTATTCTATTTTTATTATGATCAGAAATGCAACATTTTCAAGATTGTAGGCATTTTTATTAAAGCTACTGTACTAAATCCAACAGTTTCACAAGATTTGGGCCTCTGCACAAGTGATATGCATGCAAGCACAGTATAAAAAGACAACCATTTAGTACAGGAATACAGAACTCTTTTGTTTGTCTCAACATACTAGTTTAAAGCAAGCAATGATTTATGTAACAAAAAAACCAGGTTCTAGAGAAGAGGATGAAATATAGCAAAGATATGCAACTCCCACCCTACAACATTAATACAGTACCTGGGCGCTGAATCTGTGAACATCATCAGAGGCACTGACTAGATCAATGGAAGACATGGAGGAAGAGCGACTATAGGGCTACCAGAGACAGACAAAGAAAAAACCAAGTAATCAGAACAAAGGCACAACAGAGCATTCAGTACCAACTTGCAAGCACAAGATAATGAAGAAAAGGAAAACAAAAGCACCATAAGCAGCAAGCACAGCAGCAAATGCTGATTTCATGCACCTATTATGTATTATGCTCCCACTGTGGCACTCGGAGGAGCTTAGTGTTTCTAGTAACACTAGGTCAATCGATCCTAATACAAAAGGTTGTGTTTTTTTAATATAAAACAAATTAATTTTGGTGAAAACACTGAAGCTAGCAAGCTGGGATTTTTCCTTAATTATTTAACTGACCATTTTGATGCAACTAGATACTATTTACTTCTAAATAGATACTCAAATCAGTATTTTTTGAGACAAAAGAGTCCTCCTCCAATTCAAGCTACTTCTTTTAAAAATGAGTAAGCCATTAAAAGTTACTAGAAACACCTAAAAAAAATCTCACCATAGGTCAAGCCCATTATTCAGAGGAGATAACGGGAAATATTTTACCTTTTGGACAAATCGATGAGTTCCCACAGCAGAATAAGCATCTCCTGAAGGTAAGGATGTTGGCCAGTGTAATCTGACCTTTTCACTTTGGGACTGCAACAAAATAGGTTTAATTATTAGTAGTCAGCTGCTAATGAGTGGACTACGAAACAGAGTGAGTCATCCTCACATCTACCTAGTAGCTACAGCAACTAATGCTGTCCGTGACAGGCATGAAGCTGTCATCCTGCTGGAATTCTCAGTGAAATCCTGAAGACTGAATTGATTTATACCTCAAGGTGTATTTCTGAGCTAGAAGGATCATGAGCATGAAGGATCCACGTAGTAGTACAGTTACTCAAAACTTTTACTGTGTATGTGAAGAAGCAAAAATAGGTAAACTCTGTTGGGTACTCTATGTCCACTAGAAAGTCTTAATTCTTAACCAAGTCACTGTATTGACTATATTCAAAAGCCTAAACCCTTTTAAGACAAAGGATGCACCACTTCATTATTGCCTCTTATTTTATGTAATGCTATATATTCTCATACTCTACCTGTTTCCTCACATGCATCTTAGCCCTTTCTGATCCCTGTCATGGATGTATATATTCAAGAAATGAGTCTGAGAAGTAGCCATAGAGTACAGAATTTTAAAATAAAAGCAACACCAGTAGACCTACATCTCTCCTATTTCACATACTGAAAAGTTTCAAAAGAAACTTCAGAGCAATAACTAGGTTTTGAGAAACAGCTGCAGTGTTTGATATTCTTAGTTGCACGCGGTACCAGTTAGATACAAAGGTAAGTTTTATACAGGACACTTTTTTAGGAATTAGAAACTAGAGACATTCAATTAGCTTAACACTTACACTATCCCTTTTTACACAAGCTGTGAAGTCACTTTCTCTATCTTAGTGTTAAGCAACAATATGTAACTGTAAAAACATTAATTCCCCATACCAGTGCCTAAATTTAAGTCACAGAGGTGTCCCACAGAGTGCCCATCATCAAGTATCAATACCTGTTCTTCCATTTTATCCTGTCTATCAAGAGCAGCTTCAACAGCATCGAAGAATTCTTCTTCATTAATCAGACTATTAGGACCCTCCTAGGGTACAAAAAAAAAAAATCCCTACTTCAACATTTTCGAGACATTAGAGTTCCACTTAAGTTTAATATTAGAAATACATTATGCATATAACTGTTGGAAGCAAATTTCTTCTACAAGTCTCAAATATTTTCAACAATATTCTTTTATTACAATTCCTCTGAAATCCTACTTGTTAAAGGAAGTTGCTCCCTCTAATTGCAATTTAGGCACAGTTACATGACTAAAAAAACCTCCGGAAATTTAGTAATACTGTCAATATGCTTTTGTGTTCCCTGAAAAGTGTTTACAATGTGTCACCAAAGTAAACATAGTAACGATTGTTCAGTTAGGCTCCTTCCAAGTATTCCAGTGCCTGATGGAATACTGATTCATATAGTGCTCAAAACATAAGAGAAGACAAAATTCTGGGAATGTCTATTGAAAATTCTTGGAAAGACTAGTTTAACACTAAACAGCAGGTACAGCTGAGTCAATTATTAAAAACTCTCATCTAAGTAAAATGCTCAATTCAGAAAAACAGGTTTACTGTCTTTACTGTATTGTAAAACAAGCTGGTCCATGAAATTACAAAAACTGTCTTTACAACAGGGGTACCTGGGAGAAGCAGCTGGGTTCATAACCAGGTAGACAAAGCCCATCTTCCAATCCATCTCTTGCTTTTACAGTGTATGCCAGAGAACCTAAGCTCAAATATCTTTTATGTATCTCAATATACTAGTACTATTTCTCAGACTATGATTTGTAAGTAGAAATAGAGTAATGTGCATAAAAGGGTCAAGTTTTTTAAAAATACACAAGCTGCATTATAGGTGCATTAGCTTACACTATTTTTCAGAAAGTGGCTTAACCATCTTAGAATTTGACTATGTATCTCACTGAGAAGGAAGCTGCTGAAATACGCAATGTAACAGATGACAGGAACAAAATCACTGAATTTGTCAAAATGAAATTTTAAGAGGCAGTGACAAGCTAAAAATAAATTCAAGTTAAACTTCTGATTCTAGCACTGCCCCTGCAGTTCAGGGTTTTTGTATTTCCTTTTACACATCTATACAGCTGAACCACTGAAAATGGAAAGCATAGAACTATTGCATATAAGCATTATCAAACATACAAGAAAAAGAAAAAAAAATCAGCAGAAATATCTGCAAGCAAAATGCTTTAGACAAAAGCAGAACATGGAAGCCTAAGGCGAAGACAGACTTCCATTCTCAAGAATTTAAGGACAGACTCTTCATACAGTTTCAGTTTCCAAGGCAGAAAAACAAGTGGCGTGAACACACTTGCTCAAACCAAACACTTCAATTTACACATCTCTTTCCACAGCTTGAGAAACAAACCAATTTTTAAAAGTCACAGCATTTTTAAAAACTTCAAAAGCGGAATTTCTACCTCATAGTCTGGCCCTCCAAAGTGGGACTTCTTCTTCAGTTCAGTCACAGCATTTTTGTATGCTTCTTCAGTTCTTCTCCTCTTCTCTATCTCCTGTAAAATTATGAGATCATTTGATGCAGGGAGAATGCACTGACTGATAATAGTCATGCCTTGACATGAGCATCTCCTTGACACAGATGCTCAAGCAGTGACAAAAAAGGGTGTAAAGTAAGACTAGTAACAAGCTAACTGGTTGAATGTGATGAGATACTCGTGAGTCTCAGCATGTAAGTCTGTATGTAAAATGAGCTGTCATAGGATCAAAGTCAAATATTTTGTGATCTCCACGCAGACACTAACAACATCATTCTCCTATAATAGGTGTTTGACTGTACTAGAGCCACTGACAATGTCTGTATCACTGGATAATTTGAATAAAAAAGTAGGAATACCAGAATCAGATTAAATCTAATATTTCCTCTCCAAATTCAACATATTGCCAGATATTCTTCGTGAAAAAGCTATGAACACTTCTGAAATTATGGCAGAATTCGGATTTAATACACAAGATGTTTCCCTGTCTCCATTTTAGAATCACTTCAGGTGGAAGAAAAGTTAAATCTCACAGGTGACCACTGAGCACCACACACTACTTCTTGCAGACATGAGTTTAATTATTCAGCAACCCAACTTGAACTATAAAGATTCAACTGGCAGAGAAAGGCTGAGTATTACAAATGGGAATTTGGTGGTATCATTCACGCTGGAACATTTTCCAGTTTCTAAAGAAAAGCTCAAAAAGGAATACAACAGTTTTGATGTAACACAAAGTAGTACAGTTTTTCACAAGAAAATTCTTAGGAAATAACCCAGCATCTACGTGAAGACACTGTCATCTTTAACTCTGAACATAGGCTTTTCTGTTCAGAAACAATCACAAACAGGCAATAACTGCTATTGCTTACATTTACCAAAAGTTAGCATATTTGTCTTTTTTGAAAGTAACTGGAGAGTTCAGAAGATATACACAGGTCATGCTTTATACAAGTCATTGAGAACAAACACAGAAGTTTTACCAGAACACTTGGTATGAAAAGGCACAACACCAAATCAAAACAACTCATCCTCCTGCTTGCTCCAAATCCCCACACTTTCTGTATTTAACTCTGCAAATCAGTGGTAATTCAAGTGTCAAAAGGCAACTCTCCAAATCTGCCAGCTTCTCGTGGCAACATCATTAAATAAGGCAGAAACTGGGAAGTTGAATGCAGTTAAGACTGAATGCGCAGCAGAAAAATTACCGGCATATTAAAACTCAGTAAAATTTAACGGGACATTTCAGTTACAATTGTCTATGGTGAGCAAGGTAAGTTACCTTAACTTGTTAATCTTAAGGTAAAATTCAATGTACAGAAGATAAGCTTGCTCATTAATAACAATCAGTAAGACCAAAGGTAACAAGAACAGAAAAATGCTGCTGTAGTCAAAAGAACAAGAGAATCTTCACAAGGATTTTCTTGCAAACAAAACAATGAACCAAATACTGGAGATTAAATCCTTTTCTTATTTATCAATTTTAAGAGAGGTCTACTTTAAAACACATTAAAGAGCATCACACTGGAAAATACACTGGAAAAATAAGAAGTCATGTTCAAGATCTTAATTCCAAAGAGTAAAAGGCTGAAAGCAGTAGTTGTAACTACAATTACTTTTAGATAATACTACAGGCTTTTGTATTGATTTTATTCTGGCCACCTGACTCTTTGGTAACAAAGAAAACTAAATATAGAATTCTAAAATTATTGTGAAGTGCATTATTTTAGCAGTCTCAAAACCAAAAAGATGTTTTTATAATAATTTCTTGTTTTCAAAGGTTTAGAAATAGTTTCCAACCTTCTATATGTAACTTAAAATCCTTTATTTTATTTAAAAACGGGGTTATAGAGAAAGATACTACTTAACACTTTACTCCTCTCTTGTCAAACTGTGCTCATATCCAGATTCAACAGTCTATTGAACTTGACCCTTTTTATATGAGAAGTTTCTTAGGACAGCTAGTTCAGACAAATCTACTTTGCAACTTCAGGCTAAGCTAGCCCTCTACAAGATGGAGACTGTATAATTCCATGAGGTATCACAACTTTTATGACCTTTCTGTGCTGCTGTTAAGTAAAAGGCTGTTCTGAAGCTAGTGTTTTGAGAATGCTGGAGAAGAATGGAGAGTGACCTGATTACAGTGGCCCTTGTACTACTTGTAAAACACTAATTGATTTTAGCCACTGACACGAGATCTTATTCTTCCCATGACACACCTGCACAATGCAGAGCCAGCTGTGTGAATTTGCTGACAAGCAAAGGACAAACTTGATGATGCCCCTTTCAACTCTAAAAGTTTTTTTTACAGCCAGCAGAATTAAAAGGAGCTCTACAGCCCTCCCAGCTAGAACATAAATACCAACAGCTTCCCAATTTCATGTAATTGTTCCCTCTAATCTCTCTTACAGAAGGTATTCTGAACTTCAATATCGCACAGTATTTACTTTCATTTCAGAGCTTTTTACCCATTTATCCAAAAGTACAAAGATCAATGCCTTTCTCCTCCCACGTGTATTTATCAGATCACAGAGCAATGTTTTTTCCTCAGGCTCATAGTTATAGAAGATATTCTCATAAAGCCATGTTTAACCACTAAAGGAACAAGAAAAACAAAAGCAGCTCTGGAACAGTGTTAGCAGAAGTCTGAATAAAGTCAACTCCTGCCTTTAAGGGTGTAGTCGTCAAGGTGTTGGTCATGGGGAACTACAGGGATGGCCTCTGTGGGAGGAGGCCAGGGGCTGTCCTGTGTCAGACAGCATGGTTCTAGCCAGCTCTGAAACACACCCACTGCTGGACACAGCTACGCCTATCTACAATGTGTGCAGCACCTCCCTGAAAATGTATTTAAGAACAAAAAATGCTCCATGAAGCAAGGAACATGGAACAAAAGGTGAGAAACAACGTAAGAGACACCAAGGCCAGAGCAGAAGGAGCAGCGGCAGGGCAGAGAACACATCCACACTGCAGCCCATCAAGGACTCCGCACTAGAGCAGAGGAACATTTCCTGAAAGAACCATACCCCATCCAGGACACGCACTGCAGCAGATTTTTCCAAAAAGGACTGCCCCCATGGACAGCACCTGCACTGGTGCAGGGAAAAAATGTGAGGAGGAAGCAGTGGCAGAGTTTAGGTCTTTTGTTCTGACTGCAACCTCACATTCCTCACCCTCCACTGCTTGTGGTTAGCAAGCAGTGGGTAGAGGAGTCTGAAGAGAAATGAAGTTGAGCTTGGCAAGTGGAGGAAGAAAGCTGTTTTGGTGTTTGCCTTTTTATTTCCCATTAACTGGATCTATTTTAAATCAGCAAACTGATTTTCCCCAAATCAAGAATGATCTGCCACAACAAGAACCAGTAAACAATCTCCCTGTCTTTCTCTTGACCTATGAGCTTTCTCATCCTACTTTTTCCCCTCATCCTGCTGGATGAGGGGTGAGCAGCTGGGTAGGCATTTGGCTGTTAGACAAAGCTAGCCCATCACAACTGTACCTTATTTAATTAAATAAAAATATCTTCTTCCAAAAGGCTAGCAGTTAGAGGAATACAAATAAAAGGTAAATATTTTATATTAAAACTAAATTCTGCCATATGTAAACTCCAGAAAATGTCACCAACAAATGTGCCTTTAAAAAAGTTGAGTCTACCAAAGCAGAGCAACTTAAAACCTCCAAGATTTTAGAAGCTTTTGCTATTTTAATTTCTGGGAAAAAAGAAGTCCAAATAAGGTTGTGACCCCCTTCAAAACCTATTTACTCATTCTGTATAAGGTAACAGTCACATGAAAACAAAAGTGAAATTTAGGTTTGAATTTGTAAACCGCATGCAGCTAGAAACAAGTGCTCTAAACTTAGTCCACAGAAGAGAGTCACAAATAAACTAATTCAAATTCCACGTTAACGTATTATTCTTTATTTACATATAGTAACCTAGGAACAAGAAAAATTCACTTCATCCATGCTGTAAGCAAGGTCTGATCACCAATAACGAACTGTCTATGCTCAGCGCCTAGAGAGAGAAGGCTAACAGTAGCCTTCTAATACCTCCAGGAAATTCAACAAAACTGAACCAGACTCTTCACAGTGGTCCACAGTAGAAGGATGACAAACAACAGGCAGACATTGGAATAAGAGTTACTCCAGCTAGACATAAGGAAACACATTTTCGCTATAACAGCTTGGAAAAGAAAGACTGTGATGAATAATATTACTATATCCCCAGCCCGGCTTTAACATTTTATAGGAGTAATAACGAAAGCACCTAAAATACTCTACATAAAAATAAAATAAAAACTTGGAATAAAAAATTTAGTAACAGCTCATTTGAAATTTTTTCAGCTAAAGAAACACCTTTTTATCAATGAAATAAAAGTTATCTTACCTTATCTAGCCTTTTTTGCCAGCTTTCTTCACGTTTTACCATGAGTTCAATACAATGAGATAGTGTAGCAAGGATTCCAGCAGTGGTTGCCTTGAAAGTTATAGCTTCTCCTTTAAAGTCTATGCCATTAATTCCTTTGGGTGTCACATGTGGAAACACTAAAAACAAACACACAATATTTACTGATAGCTGCCTTGAATTCAAATGAGCATTTTACACATATACTTTATATTACAACTGTTTGAAGAAAATAGACTTGCTAGAAAGTTGATTTAAAAATAAAAATCAAGAGGGTTAATAATTTTCAGCTATCCACAGGATAAGGAAAGATTCAAAAGGAGGAACACATCCCCTTCAGCTTCATCTTGCTTTACTGTATTTCAAGCCTGCTTATGCTGTATTACTCTGGGCTCTGCAAATCATGTGGGCGGAGGGAGTGGTAATACTTTGTAACAATAGCAGTTTGACAGCTTGAAGTGCAGCTTAATTAACAGAGCAACCTTAAAACGTATCTGATACATCGTTAAGAAAAGAACAATTTCGAAATGCAATCAAACCCAAAATGCAACATTCGAGGTTGCTTTAAGAAGGTAATTATAGATTTAAAGTCAGGGTAAAAAGGTATGATATAAGATAGAAGTATCAAATCTGTTGAATTATCCAAGTACTGTGGGTTTCACAATTCCAACAACTACTACATGCTGCCAACCAAGCCATCTGTTGCTAAGGCTATTTAAACAAGTCACTTAAAATGTGTGACAAAACCCCTACTGATTATATGTCAAACTCATATGTAGGTTGACATATTAACAAATCAAACACTACACATTAATGTCAGAAAATATTAGAAAGCACAAGAAACATCCATGTTCAAGCCCAGTGTGCCCAGCAAGTCAAAGTAACTTCTGCTATGCCATGGAGAAAGTTAATGACATCACCTAGCTGGATATCACTTCCCTCCCAAGTCTGTCAGTAGGTCTGCTATAGTTTAAAAAGTATAAATATTTTGAAAGTTTATCCAATATTTGTGTACAACAGCAAAGCAGAGCTTTCAGCAGCTCAGTTCTGGTAGAGAAGAGAAATGCAATTACTGTTCTCTAATGGTAGAGCAGAGTATCTGCACTTCAGAAACAAAAATTAACTACCACAAATTCTTGAGCATGTCTCTGGAGGCTTTATACATCCTCCTTTCAGAAGGAATCAAACTATTTTTCAAACACACGATCGCAGACTGCACACTGCTTCCAGTACCTCAAATAAGCATATAAACTACAGGTAGAATACAGATTATTTTATTTCATGTTAATCAAGAGTGCTCCCTAAGAAGTAAAGATGAAGAGGACTGGAGAAAAAAGGAAATTAAAAGAAAGAAAAATCTGTTTCAGAAACAATAATGAGAAGAGCAGCTCTCCCTCCCCCTAACAGCTGCAGAGGGAACACGGAGGAGGCAGAGACTGAAAGTGGTACAGCTCACAGGGAGGCAATGCCACCAATTCACTGAGAATAATAAAAATTACAGAAGAGCTTCACCCAAAAGACTTAACAACTGAAAAATATGGTTTATACTAGTAATTTCTCCTAGAAACATACTGTGTTCATGTGGAGGCTTACCAGCACAGCTATAACGCATACAGATGTTATTGTTCTTCCAAGTTTGCAACATGCTAGACACGCTTAAGAAACTACTACTGGCTGCAACACTAAAATAATTTCAGAACTCTCTATGGTTGATTGAAAGGGAGATGCAGCAAGCAGCTTCACTCCCTACAAACAAGACAGCTTTTATTTCTGTATATCTTTAGGTCTCAGAAACAGCTCATTAGTTCTTCCAGTTTTGGTCATCATATATTTTAAGTTGTTTATTAATGACTACTCTCGAAGTAGCAGTGATATATGCAGAGCTTACAGTTCTGACACCAGTGGCCGTAGCTCCTACCAGCCATTACAATTCTAGGCAAAACCAAATTTGCTGCAGAAAGATGCAAAACCTGTTCCTTTGATGAGACTGTCACTCAGTAAATACCTTATGATGGTTGGAAGCATTGATTCATTCCTAATCACACGACACATTTGTCTTCCTGAAATATGTCAGAAGATGACCTCAAGCCTCCTTTCAATAACAGCTGAACTTCAGCACATTAGAAACATTTGTCAGAAATACTATTTGGAGAGCCTGGACATCTTTCCTACTCCTTTTTTTTTGTCTTTTTTGCATGCCAGTTACAAAATTGTTTCAAAATGAAATCTGGCATTAGGAGATATATATGGTTCAAGGTGAAGGCTAATAGGATGTGCTCTTACCACTGCAACTACTCTTGCAGCTTGGGGATGAAACTCCATGCAGCTAATTGAAAAAAAAGCAGCAGGATGTTTTCCCCCTACTTTAATTTAAATTTAAACATGTTCCAAGTGGTTCCTTTTTAATGATCCTGTCTTGTAAGCAGTTTGTTTTACTTCTAATTTGTTTTCTCAACAAATTCAGGCTTTAGCCTTCAGTACCTCTTTAGCCCCTTCTCCCCTACACCTGTGTCAGTTAGAATAGGTCAGTTTTCCCTTTCCTAAGGTTCTGTTTGTAACACTTGCCCGAATGTTCCAAATATCACATTTGATCAAATCTGTTTTCAAGAGAAACAGAAAACTATTTTGAATACAGTAGAAAAACGTTCCTCTACCTTTCCCATTTTATGCCACAATACCACCTTATGTCACTAAACTATTCCTAAGTAAAAAAGAAATGGTTGGTTGCATGACTCATTTATGGCTACCTCCTGTTGTTGATCTCTGTGGATAGCAGTAGGATCAATATGATTAGTTTTCTTCTAAGAATAACTCCATTATTTCAGCAATACGTTGGTGAATTTTCTTCCATTCAAAGTACAAAAAGCAAGCATAAATCTCACTGTATTTCACACCAAATTTCTCTCCTTCACCCTCTGTACTATTTCCTTCTTCATAGTTCTAGTACAAAAACGCCTTCAATTTCCAAAGAGATTCCTTAAGTAGGTTTCACCTGCCCTTCCTATTCTTACATAATTTAAATCCAAGTCTGCTCCTTTTCCTGAGCAGACAGATGGGAACACTTCCTGATCAAGATTCTTCATTCTTAAAATGTAAAATCCCCATGGGTAAATACGCATCAGTCAGACTCTCCCTTACTGTCTTACACAAATGGTTGCTGTTCCAGTAACCAGATTTTTTAACTGGAAGAGTCCAGCGAATTTAAATACTATCATAGTATTCTTCCTGGAGAGCACAGAAAAGAAAATGCTTCCCTATCCAAAACGTCTTCTTTACAGTAGCACACAGATCTCTATAGTCATGTTAATTTTCTCCTCCCACCCAGGGACTATGCAGAAGGGAATAAATTTCAAAAGGCAGTGTAAATATGGTCCCTTAAGTCAGCTTAAATCTAATTTAGATTTGATCATTAGGTCAGTACACTAGAGTCTTGAACAGTAGCCCCAAACACTCCTCCTTATCATAGCAGACTAAATGCAAGGTTGAACCTATGCTTCTCATGTCTTGGAGCACTGACTGCAGAACACGTCTAGAACAAACAGCCAACCACTTCTCAGCTAACACTTAAAAATGTTGTTCCAGTCCTTCCAGGAATGGATGGAGACTTCAACAAGGGAGCCTGAAATTTAAGAAACCAAAGATTCTTAACAGTTGCTCTGAGGCTAATCTCTAAAAAAGCGTGAAGTTGAAGATAAATCTTTCATTGCCAGTTAGTTTGAGTAGGTTTTTTGCCCAATACACATACACAACCTGAGACATCTACTTCCTTACCACATCACTTAAAACTTCTAATTCCACTTTACAACAGAGACTCCAATTTCTCATTTCTAATCCAGCTTTCCAGCACTCAGCTACTAAATATTTAACAGATTTATTGCTTTGAAATCAAACTTAGGCACACAAAAGCTAAAATGGAGATAAAACTTTTCATAGAAATAATTGATGGAGAGTAAATTTAATGGAATTGGGAATCATAACGACTGGCATTGTAAGTTTTGCAATAAGCAAGGGGTTGTAGAAATTATCTGTAGTTAGCTATAGTGAGTTTATATACATGTACCCATAATGCATATCAATCTCTTAGCACGTAACTTCCCACTGACTCAATACAAAAACTTTTTACAACGGGAATATGGAAAACACTTAAAATTCCTGTTAGACAAGTAATGAAAAAAACAAAGTCACTTCACATTTAAGTGTTCTCAGATGACCAGATGTACTAAAAATATAGACTTTCCTAGTGACATTCCTCATACTGTATGTGTATATATAGCAGATACGCTAGAAGAATGTAGATAAATGTTTGAAAGGTAAATTAAGCTGAAACTCCTACATGATCCTCCAAGAATTAAGTTTGACAAAGCCCTCTCTTTCAAAATGAGTCATGCAGTAGAATTACATTCTCATTTAAAGGAGGCTTTTTAATTCTTCTGAAATTTGTTCAGACTTAACAGCCCTCAAAAACTGGAATCTTACAGGGATAACAGTGTTAATGGAACGGTGCACTTGCTTACAGGTGAGTATTGCAAGCTTCTTTACTTTTTGTGGTAAGTGGCAAGAAGGATTTACCCAGAACTACAGAGTTATATGCTACTTAACCTCTGAAATCAGCATTATGATTCCTCAGTAGAGCAAGCACTTTATATAATAAAAAAAAAATCTACTCACAGGATTAATTCTTTAAATATCCTGAAATCTTCTATTTCCTTTCCTCTAAGTTATTGCTGTACTCTAGAAAGAGCACTTAAATATAGCAAGGGAAGATGTAACACAGAGATGAAAACAATTAAAAAAGAAAACAGAAAACAGAGATAAGGCTTATTTTGCCTATATATTTTCCAGGTTCTTGATGAAAGTGTCTATTAAAACACTTTTGGCAAGTACTTTGGGAACCACTGTAAGATCTGAAACTGGAGATAGAGCAATCTCAAAGTTCTGTGAATCTAAGTCTAAGAAATATATTAGGACTAACTGAATTGTCAACATCTAAAAAACAAAAATAAAATCATTCAAATCAAAAGAAGGTCTAAGAAAGCAGACAGATTTTAAATTCATACACCACTTCTAGATTTCTAGAACAGCAAGACTTGCATGAACATTTTCACATTTAGGTGAATGCAATGAGTATAATAACTAGATTAAGATTAAAAATCAGAATTCCATTTATCATAACAATGGAAAATACAGTAAAAAAATGCTAAAACTATGATGAGTGAGAACCAGTAACAGTGTTGGTTTAACCTTTATATAACTATCGAACTTGGAAAAAACACACTGGGACATACCTAATCAGAAAAAGCACCATGCTTCACACCTACTTCAAGCAGGTGCCACTTCTAAGAAAACTGCAATTACCTGTTACAAAGCTCAGCTTGCAATACCTGAATGATGCAGTTGTTTCAACAGAATTTTGTAGTGAAAACGGCTCTGCACACAGAATAGGAAATTCCAGCTTGAAATGCTTGCATTAGCATTTGTGTAAATTAATAACTCGAAATCACGAAAACCAGCTAATGAATGACAACATGAATGTAATCTGAATAACATCTAAATAACCATTCTTTTAATTTTCTGCTTAGAAAAGAGCATAAATAGCCATCTCATACAGGCTTATCACACCATTCATATGAATTTTCAGTGAAAAAGTTGGGACACTTACGTTTTTCCTTACTGCTGTTACTGTTATGTAAAAAATCCCCGTCAGAACGCATTGCAGGGAAATCATCTTCATCATCTTCTACCACTAAATTTGAGAGAGACTGTGTTACAGAACTGAGAAACATTTTCCAATTCTTTAGTGTGAAAGGAAGAATTAAGAGCATCTTCATTCATGGCTAAGCAGCATTTAAGATTTTCTCTATAATAAACAGTCATGAACCACCCACCTCCCCTTTTTTTTAACCCACAACCTCTATCTGACCTCTATTACTGTCAGAAACCATCAGGAGAATTACATTTGCTCAGTGCTGAAGTTTAGCAGCCAATTTTATGGTGAGAACAACATTATTTTGGTGTTATAATTGGATAAGCAAGAAGCAGAGACTCAGCAGCTAGCTACTCTTCCAAAGTATGCAAAGAAGTGGAACTGAACTTGTCTTTTGTTGTCCTAATACTAAGAGTTCTGGGCTGTGAGAACAAACCTGGGGATGAATATAAATGCCTCAGGACAGTGCATGGATATGGAAACAAGCTGTGCTCTGAGAGGAGCAAATCAGACGTATGTTGACATCTATACCTGAGTCCACTAGGGCCTCAACTGTGCACCGACTGCTCTAGTTCCAGCCAATACATCTCAGAAGCACTCACTATAGCAGCACTGTTGCCTTTTCAACAGAATGTATTACTTCTAGCAAAACTAATATCCTATCGTTGTTTTGAAATAAAAGGTAAAAGACACACTGATAAGCTAACTTGACTTATTCTTATAAGGGCAAACAGTGTTCTATAACATCAAATGTTTAAAAGAGTATTCCTTTTGTATAGTGGCAGCAACAAGTTAATATTAAGTTAAGCAGATTTTTAGGAGAATGCTACAGTAACTATTTCGAAGCCTATTACTGTGTAAAAAGCTAAATTCTGTGGAGCTGAGTTTTCAGTTTTCAGCTTTACCTTTATCCCTCTGGAGTTCATCTTTGGAAACTGCATCTGCGCAGGCATCAAAATATTTCTGCAAAGTATCAACTTGTCTACACAAGATGTCTCTAAAGGTTTCCATTTCTGCAAGCTTCTCACGTAAGCTATGGCCCTTCTGTAAATACAAGAGAAAAAAGTCTGAAATGCTTCTACATACTGAGCAATAGTTTAGTGCTTAAGTAAAAAATGCTCTGGATTTCTGCAGATACGAAGAACAAATTCAAGCACACTAAGAACACTATACCTATCTGCAGCCATGAAAATACTGTTAATCTTACAAGAACGTAAATGTCTGTATACAAATTTCCTTACTCATGTTGTCTACTGCTCTCAATTTTTCCTCAACTGCATCTGTTACCTTAGAGCATTCAACAAGCGTGACTTTGCAAGCTACCATCTTTTATGCCTATTTGCCTGAAAACAGTCAGCTCCAGTTTAAGATCTTTGTTCCAATCTTTACTCCTCTTTCTTGCGTAGCTTCTTTTCTGCTCTCCCAGAAGTCGAGTCCACTCAGGTTCATATGTTAAATAGTCATATGCGTGAGACAAGGAAAGCCATCACTTGTCAATGAGTATTAATCAAATTTATTAAGTCACAGAATCATCATTCCTTTTCATTTAGAGGTCCTGATATTCTGAGCAGCAAATTAAAAAATGTTAATAAATGCTTCCAGACTTGAATTGCTTGCCACTGGAATATAACACCGCAGTTTAAGAGACAGCTGCACAGAGGCATGAGAGATCTTCCTTTATGTGTTCATCTTCATATGTCGAATTACTAACACAGTAAACCACGTTTTGTATCTTTTCTGTAATTTTGTAAATGAGTCTTCATACGTTATTTCTTCTCCAGTTGTGCATGTTATTTATGCACCAGTACTAAGAAAACTTCATTCACTAACCTTAAACGAAGAGGTGGATGTTGCAGAGTATCCACTTGCTCCAGAAACAAGAGACACCATGGAGCCATGGCGTCGTAAACTTGACTCTGATGCATAGCCAGATTCAGTCTAAAAAAAAACAACCACACACAACAAGAAAGCTGAGGCTTTTAATAAAAAAGAAATTGTGAAAGCAAGATTAATGTAAATTCATCTGAAAACAGGCCATTTGTTTCTCGTGAGGAGGCAGTAAGGACTTAACTCAAATGCTGCCTTGAGGATGTCGATGTACCATCTGTAAAGTTACTACAAATCTATTCTTTGCTAGAATAATGATTTGCAAAAAATACTTATCTACAACCTATTAATTGTCCCCAAAAGAACAATGTAACATATATTAAAGGGTTCAAAAAAGGGACAATGTTCTATTATTTTGATTTATGTAATCCTTACCAAGCAATTTTCACATGGCATTCAAAAACCTACAGCACTCTACAACTAATCAGGGGATTAACACAGTTCAGTTTGAAGACAATCGGCCTCGAGTCATTTCTTCCAATCATTTAAACAGTGCCATTATACTTTTAAAAGTGACAGAATAGAGACCATAACCGCCCCGGACAATTATGGCTATCAAGTTTTCTTTTGCTTCTCCTGGGATTCTTTAGCAAAATCCCTTATAGGAGACTGAAATAATTTTTTTTTGGCAAAGAACAAGTCTACATAAATGAAAGCAAGATACTAAAAGCAAGAGGGAGAAGACAATAATAGTAACTAATAATGAAAAAGAAAGAAAAACACCTCTCAATTAAAATAACATTAAAAATACTAAGTTTGACAAATTTCCTCAGAAATTAAACAGAAGCAGATACTGAGGAACTGGAAGAATAATATTTTCCTGAAGGTTAATGTAAATGGCCTGTGAAGGACTTTTGATAGAAATAAATTCTGCAGCAGCACAGAAATTCAGATGGAGAAAGAGAAGAGACAAAAATGATACAGAACAAACAAGAAGCAAAAATTAAATTCTAGCTATTGTACTTTCTATGGAAAAAGTGGAAACCACACAGGCTTTGGGAAGGCAGGAGACCCAAATTAAGATCCAAATTTATGTTTTATTAAGAGTATTAAAAGTAAGAAGAAAGGACAAAACCTTTTTTGAAATGTTGTTTAAAACAGGATGATTTGGATAATGCAATGTGGATAATGCAATGGGGGACAAAGTATGAATGCTTGGGTTACAAAGGAGCAGTGGCAAAGAAACAATTTGAGAAATGAAGGCATGACTGAAAAGAAAAAGGAGTCCCAGAGATGTCAATGTAATTCCTGAAAGAAAAGGACTGAATAAGATTATCCAGCAAAACCATGCAAGGACCAGCCAAGAGTCAATCTCTAACCTACCCATTTAAAGAAGGAGGTGGAATACAAGAAAGCACTGAGGAAGCGTAAGACAAAACAGGCTGAATATCAGAAGCAGAAGTGGAGCTGAAAAATCAATGACCAAAAACTGCAAGTACAGTTAGAAAAAGGTACTCCAAAAGTCTTGTTAAAACAAGGCTAAGTGATCATCACTTAAAATAAAAAGGGCACTTGTAAATTTAAAAGATTTAAGGCACATCTTAAGTTCATCACTTCATTCTGCAAAAAAAATTAGAAATACTGCAACTTACCCGAACTACTAGAAGTTTACTTTTAATGACGTGTCAGATTGAAATGATAGAAGACAAAGCATAGTTTCCTTATTAAGTCATATGACAAGGTTCTTAAATTTAGTCATTCCTGGTATAAATCATGCAGTTAAAGCTATTTCATACTAAGCAAGAGTCCTAGAAAAATGGCTATGCAAGTGAAGCAACTACAGTGCTAAAAGCTCCATTCCTTAAGAATTAGTCCTAGTATTTGTTTTAAACCTTGGCTTTAAAATAGCTCTAGGAGTAGGCTTTTTGTAGGCATTGGATGCATGGGGCTTTTTTAAAATAGCAGTTTAAGTATTAAGCAGCATATCTGGCTTTGGTCACGTATTTGGGATGCTGGACCAGATTTTGAATTGCATTGCACTTCAGTGTGAAGACTGTACCTTAATTCACTAGGCTGTGATTTTAAGTTTAGCAAAAGTCAAATAAGGAAGCTTTGATGTTTGGGTTTTTTTTGCAAACACTCAAGTAAGAAGCAAAAGGTTTTGGCTCTAATGAAGCACGTAAAGCAATAAAAGGATTTTTAAAAGGACAAGTAAGTTTTAGGCATACAATTATGAATTTCATATTAGAAGCATTTAACGAGCGTAAACCTTAAAATAGCATGAGTCACACAACACTTTGAAGCACAAAACATCTCTTAAGATTTTCTCGAAATGCCAATCTAGAAAACCCTTCATTGTTTTACTAGTAAATTCAATGTTTATATAATATGCTACAAATATTAGGTGATTCTAAATGTGCTTTCACTACAGTCAGTTTGATGTGGGGGATTAATTTATCTCTAAGTTGTACACAGTAAAAAGAAGGTAAATTTTAATTTCAACAGGATATGCCTTAATAATGCCTAAATAAAATGTAGCCAAAATATCCATTGCATTGAAGTCAGAGCATTTTAACTAAGGTAGAAAATGTCCTCTGACTGCCTTCTCCTGTAAGTAAGAAAGACATGCCTATGCAAAACCTAGACTTAAGCTTAAGAAGCGAAATTTCTGAATTTCTCTGTCTCAAGATTTAATCAACATGACATCCTAATAGTACCGAGTCTAGAACTTACAGAAATTGATGTAATCCAAGATGTAGAAAATCTGGTGACTTGCATTCTGTACTTGAATTAAGTCCTTTTCTTCCAATATTACCCATACAGTCAACACTCAGTTAATTTAGTTCACAAAATAAAGGCTGAAGATGAAAGAAATGAAACTTCTTTCCTTATCAACGTAAGCTTGATTACTTTAAGGTACCTTTTTAGCAGTACATTTACTTGACTATAAAAGTCAAATACGACTACGCAGTTTATCCATGCTTCAGAACTGAATACAAGACAGCATGTACAGCTATCATCTGTGTACAGCTATCAGCTTGCAAACTCTACCAATAAAAAGGTACTACATAAAAAACATTTAGGCAGTTTTAACTATTTTCCACAGAGGAGGAAATTCAGCAGATGGAAGAGCAGACTGAATGGCAGACAACATGAATTCAAAGCATGTGCATTTACAGATCATGTTCACAAAACTGTCTTAATTTAGTGAAGGGAAAAAACCCCACAATTACCTCAATAACACTTTTTTGTCAGAAGAAATGAAAAATAAGTATTCTCTAGAAGTGATGCAGAGACAAACCATCCAGCTTGCAGCAGACACACACACAAGCAGCTTAATACAAACAGTGAAAGCATGCATCATGCAAAGCCCCACCATTCTACTACCGCAACATCTAAATGAGAGCTGGTCACTGCCGCATTTATGTCTTGCAAAGCAGATCATCATTAACTATTCACTGCAGAAATACTCAATTACATTGAGAAGAGGAATGCTGACAAAGCTTCTTCTGTTTACACAGTTTTTAATTTTCCAGGACAGAAGATGGAAAAGCAGGTGGAGTCCGTATTGTAGAAACTAACAGTCTCTGCTTGAAAAAAAAAATTCCTGAAGTTGTATTAATTCATACCATTAAAAGCTAACGCTGAACTACCATGCTCCGTATATAGATGTAGGTTTTTTAAAATTCCATGCGTACATCATAGCTTCCAAGCTACATTAAAATTGGCATTTGTTAGTACATTGCAATGCTCTCAGCTTTGTAAGGCAGTGCACAAAATCCATTAATCCTTTTGTTATGATTTGTAGATGAGATGAAAGAGACACATGATTGAAAGCTTCATGTTATTCTTTACTGGATGAAGTGCTGGTATCAGCCACAAGGCAGTATGTCTGAAAAGCTGTTTTCAATAAGAATAGCTAAATATTTGTAGAATCATATTGCAGAGCTCCATTATGGTTCACACTGTTCCACCAGTTATGGATTTCCTAAAGTGGGTCAATAATACTCTGCAGAAAAGCACAGACTCAGAGGAAAGCCCCCTCACTTAAAAAAAAAAAAAATTAAATAAAGCGAATTACTTTCCCATGTCTTCAAAGGATTATTTTGATTACGTCTCAATTTAGTGCCTGTCAGGCACTTCCATGTATGTTTATCTACCGAGGTAGATATTTTTAGTTAGCATTATAAATTTATTATTTTACATAACACGAGCAGCAGGCAGCTCCTCCCCTAAGGCATATGGCTCACCCTAGGAGGTGCTGAAATAGGCATTAGGATACAGTGACTCTAATCATGTTCTCTGTGGTATTCGTGAAAAATTCTACAAAAACATCCAAGAGATCATACCACGATATCTTAGGAAAAAGAAGAATGTTAAAAAAAGTAAAAATGTAAAATGAAAGAGCTGAAAGGTACTATAAAAAACTTCATGGAGACCAAGCAGACATGCTCTGTTAAACACCTATGTTTCAAGGGCAATTTTTAGACTTGCTGCAAATGCTTCAATGTATACTTGAAGAAAGAAGGGTTACTTCTAGGATAAGCCAAGGAATATCCATGCCCACTGATACCTAGGGATGGCTGCAGATAGAAAGAACACCACAGGCACTACAGGTAGGGCAGTCTGGGATACATTTCTGGGGACTGAAGTTAAAGATACAATTAAACGTGTCTGTGGGTCTGACTTTTCAATTGTTCCATAGACAATGACAATGGAAATTTAAGGCTTCAAAACAAGGTAGTTATTAGCAGGAAGGCAGAAATGGGAATTTGACAACCCAGGTCACAGCAGCTGGATGATTATTTTCCTACCTAGAGCCCTCCAAAGCACTGTGCAGACTATTTAGAAAGCAAAAAAAATCTTCTAACGTGACCTTTCTTTGCAGCAGCAGAAATATATGAAGAAATGTAGATATTTTTCCTCCAACAGTGATAAATGTTGCAATTCCACAGTAAATAAGTATACTACATGTGAGAAAAAAAAAGCAGAAATTCTGAGTTGAAAACTAAGCATACGAAGACAAGTGAAAAATATAGAAACTATACAAATACAGCCCTAAGATTCTGTAACTCATATGCTCACTCCTCCAAACTAAGTAACAATTATCTTTTGGGTCTTCTCAAACTCTTCTTACTCTTACTTCTTGTAAGTCTCCGTGTGCTGGCTGCAGACAATGAGCCTGTAACACCTGCACGAGATAAAGCAGTACACAGGCTGATAGGCTCTGGAGCCACATACTGCTTTCCAAAGAAAGGGAAAGGGCCGAGAAGCATTATCAACACAAATCACTGCAGAGTGAAAAGAACACAGGCTGACCAAGAGGCAGCTAAAGGGAAATAAACGACTAGCCTTTAATAATCAGTATCTACATAGTTTAAATCCGTGTTTAACTATATGGATGTGTACTGTTTCTCCACGAGTTTTCTTAACTGTTAACATACAGAGAGAAGCTATTCACCAAATGTTATTCAATGTCTTTAAATGCTAAAGCTCCACAAAAGCTGAGTCGGGAAAGGCAGAATGAAGAACAGTCAGGATACTGAAAAAAGGACAACAGCCCAAGGAAAAAGTGAGCAACAGAATGCTTTTACCATCCTGCTCAAGCTTGAGAGCCACTCTGTCAAAGGGTGATTTTATAGAACAAAACTCTTCCCTGATCAAAAGTACCAAAAACCCAAAACAGAGAATATCTGCATCTCTCTGTACAATGACTCAGTAAAAAAATTAAAGTACTTTGTACTGCTGGGCCATGACACTGTAAGAGGACTTGTCCCTCTCATCAATCTGGGCTGTCAGAGGAGGGCAAGTAAGATTTGTAGAGCTACATGAGAACTAGACATTCTGGTATTAGACACTGTTGGGAAAAGCACTGCCTCAGCTTCCAGTGCACTGAAATAAAGCGTTCTTATTTGCTTTAATGCTTTGAAAGCTACAGGGAATAGTGACATTTTAAAGAATAAGTTCATTCAAATACACACTGCTCAATCTTTGTTTAATTACAACCTAATAATAATTATAATTTAAAAGTAAGAACTGCACCTTCAAAAGAACAGTCCTTATCGTAACTGAAATCACTTGCCATAACTTCCTTTTTAATAATTATACAAAACCATGTTACAGTTAATATTATTTAATTATCATCATCATTATTATTATTATCATTATCTGTAAAATTCAAAATGGAGCAGGGCCATGGATAACGCAAAAATACCAGCAGGCAGATGAGCCCAGAGCAGCAGGGAAACCCACTGTACGAGCCCAAGATCTAGCTCCTGCGAGCTCTTCGATGAGGCAGTCATGAGCCAGAGGGAAAGCTGCACTTCACCTGGACAGAGCACACATGGACAACTCAGCTCACATCAACACTCAGGGGGACTCAACTAATGTCATGTTCATGGTTAACACACAGGTAGGCAATAATCATATTTATCCTTCCAAGTCGTAGGGGAAGTAAGATTGCTTCTTACTCCACTTTTTTAAAAATCCTATTTAAGGTAGTGAAGAAGTATATTAATATCATCTCTGTGTAGAAGTGGGAAAAGATATCCATAACCAGTGTGTCATGCTGAAAGAACCTTGGGCTAAGGGCCACAATGAGATTTCAAAGGGAAAAGCATGGTTAAACAGCAGAATGTTTTTTGTTTTTTTTTTTTCACCTTTGCAGAAAGTTACTTGTTGCAAGTCTGAGCCAGTTTTGGTCCTGGACTAGAGAAGCCTGTACTTTGCTATTCAGAAGAAACATTTTTTTTACACTGAGATACCCTAGAATTCAAAGTACAGGTGCAGGCAAGGTTCTTACTCGTACAGGAAGAAATGGTCTACAAAAAACTTTACAGCAACATAGACTAAATGCAACAGCAAGCTTATCAATAGGCAGAAAAAGCTATCAAAGCAAATGCTTCCACAAAGATCCTTAAATCTCTTGTTCCTCTAGCGCAGTTAACAGTTATCTTGTCACTGCTACACACAAGAACACATTTTTTTCCTCCACTCAATCCTCGGACATTCATCTAGCTATCAGATAAGAAAACTCTATTAAAGGCTTGGCATGGCTCTTAGAATGCAATATATAGCAAGGACTAGAGGATGATGAAAGTTGGAATTGTCAAAGAAAGAAAAGTCCATTTTACGTTTGACTGAAGCTTTAACAGAACTGATCTTACAACCAAAAGAAAACCACGAGAACATATTCAGTTTAAACTGTACTCTGACAATTGTAATTTGGGAAAAGGTGGGGAAAAGAAGAGTTTATTTTCAACTCGTTGCTTGTTCTGCACCTCACACTATCAAATCTAACATATTTTTCTTGCCTTTCAAGACCTATTGCCTATTCTTATTTCCTTCTTGCTGTAGCTCTTGTTTTCATCAGGTCTTAATATACACTTCCCTCAAAGCAAAAAAAGGCTCACTGCGCTCATTACAGCTGAACAAAAAGATTATATAAAATAAGGGACTACCTAGGATATGCATCTTTCTGTCATGCTCCTGATACAGGTCCAGATTTATGAAGTTGACCAGAATTGAAGTTCCACAGAAAACAATCCTTCCATTTGTGTTAAAACTACATTTGTTAAAAATTAAGTCCAATCTGCCCTAAAAGCTGTTTATGTGCACAGAATCCTGGCATCAGTAGCAACTTAACACCATTTCCAACTTTACATCAATTTGGCAATATAAAAGATTCCCTGTCTTAAATTCAAATGAAATATGCAATGTACAAAGGTGTTTTTTTTCTACAGAAGATTAACATAGTAGATAAAAAGTATCAATTATAAAGTTCCAAAGGGATAACTACACAAATGAAGAACAGTTCTGCCTTACAAGCAGAAAAGAGCCTGCAGTAAGAAACACTTGCAAGATCTTCTTAAACATCTGATACACAATGAATGTACTAACATTTTCAGAAGGTTAAATGAAAACTTGAATTGGTTTACAGAGACAAGCACTACACAATTCTGTAACCCTCGTGTTAGTTTGTGGGTCAAGAACAAGTTCAACACGATAAAACCAAAAAGCTAAAGCAATAAATTACCTTAACACTTAAAATATTTGGACGTAAGACCTGGTCCTAGATACAGAAAGGCAAATATACACATACTGTGCAGTTCCCAAGTCAAAAGAGTACAGAAGCAAATTTAGTATGCTAGGAGCACTGTGTGACTGAGTTTCAAGTAAAAGGCACGTTCGGCTAACCAAAAGCATAAAAATACAGCTCACTTTCAAAACCTTGTTGAATCAGAAACCTGGAGCAGGACAGTACATCCTCCCATCACAAGACGTCACAACACACTGCGTTCTAACAGGTCAGGACTGGGAAAATTAATTTTCCATAAGCCCCATATTACTTCTGTATTAGTTCACTTAGGTACAAGCACTTGAAAACATACCAGTTCACGAGTTTAATCTCCCCAAGTCAATATCCTGTGTGACCACTAGAGGGAAATCGCAAAAAGGAAACAGACACGTCTACAGGTTACTATTGGTCAAAGTCCAGCAGTAACCCTTACCCTGTTTCTACTTCACTCCCTGTCCTTGGCAGACAATTAAAAACAGAGAAGTTTTACCTTTAGCCTTTATAAGTACAATTGAGACACACTGCTAAGTCAGGATAAAGTTTTCCGCACACTTTGCAAGATTTAACAATGACATCTATTGCTGAAAGTATGACGGTGAATTAGAAGTTCAATAGATTAATGAAATTACTTTGAAGTCACTCAGTCAGCTCAAAACACAGCGAACCAACTAACACGTTAATTTCTAGTTCAGACTGTCCAGTCATTAGCACCAAATTAAATACTGACAAATGTTTATGCACAGATTTCCTAAAGCTTCATCTAACAGTAGTTAGGCTCAATACCATTTACCTTTAAAAAACAACATGTGACATGCAGAAAAGTGGCCACCTTTCTCAAGTTCCATGTTCAAGTAGAAGAACCTTTCACATTTAACAGCTCTGCCATTAGTCTGGTATTATCAATCATACAGCTCATTGGGAAAAGGAGTTTTATATACTAGCCAGATGAACAGACACAGGGTTCCTTAACGTACAATGTATGTGCTAAGTAGGTTCTCACCAAACTAGTGTTCCCTGTATGCATGTGCACTTTGAGAAGCATTAAAAGAAACAAAGTTCTAGTTAAACCTTTCCAAACCCATAAAAAGTCACGCAGCAGTGATAAAGACATTTAAATTTAAATGTTATCTACTCTATTTGTAATCCTTAAGTTTAAATGGGCTTACTTCAGAGTCTGTAGAGCTGTTTTATGTAGTGCAACTTCCAGAAAGCTAGTCTTTGAGAATTAAAATGTTATCTGACATCACACAATATCAGTAAACCTATCTGTACTAAATTCAACTTAATCTGCTGATACAAAACCACTCCTAACACACTACCATTAGTCATTCATGTGAAAACCAACAGACAGCTTTATTGCAAGACAACAGAAAACCAACTTCAAGCACAGCACAAGGCCTTTGCAATAAGATGACCCATGCTACCCTTGAAGGAAAGACTGGCAATTGATGGAAAAACACTCCAAAAAAGGCTGCTTCTAGTGCACTAGAAGAAAGTAAACTGAAGGATCTAGGGTCTAAAATGCTCAGAACTTGGAAGATAAGTGTTATCACCAGTTTTATACAGGACTGTAATACTGTTTGCCATCATTAGTTTGTACACTAAACTGTGGGTCAACTTTTTTTGTTCTAACTGCTTTCCAGAGGGCTAAAAAAGCATGAAAAAGACAAAAGACGTCAGTGTAGTGCTGGTTACCAACACAAAAACCTCCCTGTGATAAGAACTACCTAGAGAATAGTATACTGTTGATAAATCAAGCAGTTTAATGGTCGATTCTAACTCAGTGGATCTATATACTTTACACACCGCTGAAGTCCAATCCCATTGGTGGTTGCCTTACAGCAGTGTATCACCTAAGAATTCATCATGAGTGCCTGCAGTGACCACAGCGTGTGTATGGCAGAGTCACTTAAGAGAATGGCCATATTATTGGTGTTATCTGCTTTGAATTGCAACACACTAAAAGCTGACTTAACTCAACTGCTAAGTCAGAGGAGGGAAATGCCTGTCTTACGGTAGGCAGGGGAAGGTGTTCCCTGCCCACTCTGTATGGCAGTGACAACACACATTCTGCATTCTGCCACCACAGCTTCATATTCTGGCAGATCTGCACATAGTCTATCTAGTTCAGGCATGACAAAGTAGTAGACATAAAACTGGCAGTGAGACTATAGTATCCAAAAAACAATCCAAAAGCAACCTAGGCTCAAAGTTGCCCTGCAGTCTAATTTTGCAGATTGCCTCTGTATCACAGGGCTCTAAAAAGACTAGATCTTTCCTAAGGCATTTTGTACTAAGATACTGAGAAATACATTTCGTATTTGTATTTGTATAAATCAATAGGTCTGGCAGAAAACCTTTCCAGCCAAGTGACATGCAAGTTCTGCTTCTAATTACAGCCTCAGGTCACATAATGCAGAACTTCCTTTTCTTATGTCCAAGTCCAAACACGTATCAGAGCACATTTTTATTCCAGGTGCACCACCTGCCTGCTAACATGGATAATAAAAGTAGAGAGGCTTATGTATGATTAGTATTGTCAGCTGAACACTTCTATTCTGTTAGTGTGTCTAGCAAGCATGATGGCCTCTTTTCAAGCCATCCAGTGAAGACTCTGAAGATCAATTAATTAGATACACTTGCACAAACCTTAAGTCCTATTGTTTGGCTAGATTGTGAGAAGCATAGTCTAAATAGCTGACATTGCTTATCTTCGCACTTTTGTTTTACATTTCAAATGACAGGTTCTTCAACCAATTTCCTCGAACCTACTAATACCACTAAAACCATGAAATAGACACTTTATGTTCTGCGTAACCTTATTTCGCATATTTGGGGGCAAGTGGAAACAAGAATCTAAGTGTGGAAGCTGCACCTTTTAACAGGGCAAGAATAGAGTAAAACTTCAAGGACACAGAGCTTAACCAGATCTTTGATTTATAAAGTCTGAAAACTAGCAAACTGAGACAATAAAACATCACTTTTTTTAAAGAAAGGATCATTTCAAGAAAGGAATGAGGAATCCTTCTGCTGTGAAGTAGAAAATACTATGACACAAGCAAGGAAAAATCGAATTGCTATATAAGAAATGTAGTTTCAACATAGGAACAGAATTACTAGGTTACAAGATCTCGGGTACCACCTCTTGCTCAGAGCATATTCCATTAGGTTACCAGGCCTCCAACCCACACAAGGATGCATTCTTCAGAGAATTATGATATCTCTTTTCAAAGCCAAAGTGATTGTTACGAAACATAACTGAAACACACAGGCAAAGAAAGAATGGGCTGGTCAAAGTGAAACAATTTGCATTGTTTATAATTAATCAAGTGTGTTGGGCTGGAATGGACCGAAAGCTTTAGTCCAGCTTTAAACAGCCTTAACTGTAACTACTTATTAATAAAGCTGCAGCTTACAGCTGCTGTTCAAACATGGGCCAAAGAGTGGTAAACGGGTGCCAAGACAGACAAAGAACTACTTTTTTCCATCCTGAAAGGGAAGTTTCAACAGTTTGAAAGTGACAGCATTTAAGTTTGCTGTAGCGTATGCTTCTGTAGTCAACTGAAACTGCTGATTCACTGGCTTTCCTCTGAAGTCTTCTTTCAGGAAATTCAGTTTCCAGCAATAAGTGCACTTTGCAAATTTAGTAACTTTAAATGACAGGCAGCATCATACATAGTGAAGAGCTTCTGCTGATAAAAAGTGCTAAAATAATGCAATGCGTAAGACATACCCAAGCTGTTTTCCTCCTTGAAAGCATATTGATTCAATTTTAAGGAAAGAAACTTGTTATTTCCAGTAAAAGACTGAACATGATCAATTCATCCTACCTTCCTCTGAAAGTACAATTTCTCCACACCAGCATCATAAAATACAACAGGAAAAGTAGTTCTTAGAAGCTGAGCAGCCTCAGCTGTACTTGCTTGCTTAAACCAGTGATTTTAAGGTAATACACAAATCCTCAAATAACACACAGAAGTTATTTCAGATTACCAAGAGGGAGAAGAAGAAAAAGATGGCTGGCTCTTTATTTCTCCCATCTCCCAAAATTTTCTGATGCCTGTGCTCATACCAATCAATATAGGATATTTAAATACCAGGAGTTAAATAGTAAAGCCTCCTTCCTCCCCTCCCATTCAAAATAGATATGCTCAAGACACCAGAATTTTGATTCCTCTGCTCTAAGTCCATTCACCCAGAAGATACTAAAGTGACAGCAAAAGCATATTTTCAAGCATTATCTGTTTTCAGAGAAAGAAAAGGATCTTTCTGTTGTCCTATAGTGGAAATAATATTACGAGAATTACCTCTAGGGCTTCCAATACAGCAAGTCGACATTGAATTAAAAAAGAAGACCCCAATTCTTGTTGTTGTGTTTTTGAAAGAATTTCTCTGGCTTTTTAGAGCTGTGTTAGCTCCTGCAGATATTCTCTTACTCAGGAAGGGCGGGACAGGGTGGTGTGTTTGTCTGTCTTTCAGAAAAGCCAAAAAGTTAACATCTGTTGAATGTTACTGAATATTTACCATTGCCACTTGGGCACCCCACCCATGTGGCTGAGCAGCACCTACTGCCAATGGCTAGGGTGTTAACTCTGGTGCATTAACATCAACTCAATGAGTTTCACTGTAGTGAAGGCTCAGTGAAGGAAAACCAGCCCTTACAAAATCTTTTTAGGAATTAAAAAAAGGCAAGACTGTATTTGGTAGGTGGAGGGATAGAGAGTAGATTTTTCTACTGAACTGTTAGTGCACAGTCCTGTTTGAGCTGATGAGTAATAATTCTGAGTAAACAGCATGCAGATATATTTGGCAAGTGTCAACTTTTAACTGTTCAACCACTCACTACTTCCACATTGCAGCTCTGTACTTTCTTTTCTTGATACCAAGAGCTTACTCTGGTTTGAAGAGGCATTTACCACTAAAGCCAAGCTTGACACGTCTGTCTCAATGAATAGTACTGTTTCCAAGGAAACCATGCAAAAATGTGCTGCCACCCTGCCATGAAGAGCTGGATACCTAGAACTACTGCTATGCCATTGGTTACAAACATTGACATTCCCCTTACGTCTATTAAATAAAAGTATACACTATCAAAATTATCTACCACAACTTTTTCACAAACTGAATTAACAACACCTTTGAGTTTGCTCCTAAAATCCCACTTGTTTGTAGAAATGAGACCAGTTATTTACTGCACAGATAGCTGTGCGTTAAGCCTGGTAGCTTAGTTCCAGTCACTTCAAGACCCAGCACTAGACTTGGCACCAAGATTACTTTAGCCATGTACACCATCCTTCATTGAATAGCACTACAAAAATATTGACTGACATACTCTTAGCAGCTTAGCAGTACTGTCACAAGCTTTTCATGAGATTTGACACCAAGTTAGCACTTTGGAAAGTGCTTTCTATTGCATGGCATTGCACCCACAAGCAATGCTCTGCTAATTTGCATTTTGGCCTGTAAATTTCAGGCATTCTTTAGATATTTCAGAACAAAGTGGTTCACCAGTCTGGTTATACCATGATCAAAAAGCTACTTTAACCTTTATATGCATTTTAATCTTCAGTCAATTCATATGTTTAGATAATCTAAAGGAAAGACAGAAGTAAATTATCTTAACTAAGTTCACTGCCTACCCAGGGGGTTGAGAGAAGTAAAGTTCAACACCTCTACTAAAATTACGGAGACTACCTGCTAATACTCTGACTACATTGAGGAGAAAACCTTTTAATTAGGACCATATGGCCAAAAGCGACCACAGCTTTCATGATATGAGGATTTAAGATTATCTTAAGTGCACACAAGTATACTGCTTCAGACTCAGAAAAGCAGCTCCCAACAGGATAACAACCAAGCTCAACTATCAGCCAAGAAATTGTTGAAAGATCTAGCCTTTCTTCACCCAGCCATCCTCCATATTTCAGAAAGTACTAGAAGCAACACAATCACTTAAGAAGCTGAACCCAACCCAAGCAACACAGGAGGATTTCTGGAAAGCAACCAAACCCAAAGCCAGCAATACCAGAAAGGGTGAAGTTGACAGAAGAGCAGAAAAAATTTATAGTGCGGAAAAAACGGCTTTCAAGGTTTTCCTGGTTATAGGAAATGTTGTATGCACGAGTACAGGACAGGTAACACTGCAAACAGCTCTAGAGATGAACCCGATTTAATGGCTTTCAAGCTGAGTAAGTAAAAAAAATCATCATGTTGCGAAACAGAGTAGTCTACAAGACCCACAACATAACCCTACATTCTATACAACATCTGTAGGATCCTCACAAGGAATAATGAGGCCAATTTTGGTTCTGTTCCTCAAAGAATAATGAAGACTAAGTTTGGAAGAGTGCCATAGAAGAGAGCATGGTAAAAAATGTTCATGTGAACAACTGAGGAATGGGAAGCTATTCTGTCTAACAGAAAAAGACAAGAAGTCTTCGATGTTGCAAATATGAAGGAAGTAATTTCCTCTCCAGGCTATTCTATAAAGAAAAACTCAAATTCAATGAAGATGGCAAGGAGAAATCCTTTAACAGAAAAACATGCTAAAATGATTCCACAACCCCTCACTTTTACAACGCTTACTAGTCTAACTTATAATGAAACATAGCATCTAATAAGGATGACCTCAGTTCATATTAGCGGAAGAATAAGGATGAACTTTATGACTCTTCTTTCAAGACAACCCTTCAGTCTATTTCTCCTCTGATACCTATACCAGTTAGACACTACTGAGGACCAAAAAGGCCAGCATTCACAAAGGACCATTGAACCTGAAAAGCTAGTGAGGTGCTTGGACTTTAGACACCTACATCCTTCTGTGTATTTCCCATTTTAGTCTGAGATGGAGGCCAAACCCTCAGACAAATACACTTGTTACTGCAGAGTTCAGAAGACTACGCTGGGACTTATTTTCTTGTTTAGTTATTAGGGAGTATTTGAACCCACAAACACTTCAAATTTATCTTTGAATGGAGATGTGACTATGCAAGAACTTGATACATATATTATGTCAACATACAATAATGACAGAATACCAAGAGTAGCATATCTAAAATCCTGCATAAGCTTGAGCAACAGTTCATGGTTTTCTAGTTTCAAACTTGTACACAATGTTTTTGCAACACATTTAAGCATGTTTCTACTACTCATCAGTGACTTGCCTACACATTTAATAGTGTTAAACAGGTAACCACTTTTTACAGCTTACAACAAGATACTTGAATGTTCTCCAGCCTCCTCTCAAGCACGCTGCACTGCTGCTGCAAGTCAGTGTCTCCAAACACCACGGTGACAGTGGGGCATCAGCACCTGGAGTGACATGGGATGTCACAGAAACTAACACCATACTCTACATGATGCAAAGTGTCAGCATGAGACAGAAAAGTTTAGACTTTGTTGATGTGCTGCAAAGCATCAGACAACAGGAGAAAGCAACCCAAATCAATTTGATAGGGAATAGCTGACACCAAGACTACTTAAGAAAGTTGTTCCAACACTTGTGCCAGTAATACCAACAGCAGAAAAACAAGGCCGCATCATCACTCTCCTAGTTTTATGAACTTCTGAAATAAAAACCTAAGTTAAACAATATTTACCTACTACCACACCTCCTGTGCCTTCCTTTATCTGCACTGTTGCTTCCACTTAAGCCAGTCTTATTTGTGAATGGGTAAGGAGAGGAAGCAGGGACAGAAGAACTGGTGTTAGGATGAAATGCCAAAAAACCCATATAGGGAGCCATATTCTTCTTCCTTTCCAGGCCATAGCAATTAATTCCTAATTATCTTACTAATACAAATTTTGGTTCAGACATGCAACAGGTTTGGAGCAATTAATCTGCATCATTGGTATTGCCGGTAAATTAGTTTGATATTAGGGCAGGATTAGAGAGTTATAGAAAATTAGAAAATTACCCTGTTTCACAGAATGTTACAGCTGTCTTCACAGCTGCTGAAACCCTGTGGACATGTTAAGCATACAGTAATCCTCTTGTACTCCCCCATTCCTGTTGGTAACCTGAGCTCTAGTCTTCACAAAATCAAATTCTGATATAGGTTTCTGACCAGATCAAGTGGTCAGAATTTCTTCTCTAATAAAATAGCTTTAAGTGAAAGTTACCTTCACTAGCAGTTTTTTATGTCTTCTTAGCACAGTTAACTAAAAATAATCTCATAGATCAATATTTACATACAGTATTCAAACTAAATTTGACTTTAATTATTGTTAATGTGATATTTAAGGCAGCTATTAATTTGAAGGAATGGGTAGATGGGTCTCAGTATGAATGCAAACCGTTCCAATTACAGAACGAAACACAGGGAACTGAGATGCTCATCAAGTTGGAATTAAAATGTAAAGGTTTCCTCCAAGTTTGAAAAACGTTGCTCCTGCATAACACCTTCTGCTTGAGTTCATTAGAGAAATAACAAAGCCTGAAGGCCAAGTTTAATTTTAAGGAGTATTTTAATACTATACCTCAATATTTTACTCTATGTCCTTCATTCTGTTTATCCAGAAGCTGATTTCTATCACCAGATTGAAGCAATCCGACATTAACTCAAACTTTCAGAGTTGGAAGGACTAGAACCATTTGAGGAGGCTTGCAGAAATGTACTGTGTGTTATTTTATTATATTTTATCTTAAATATAATAAATGTACACCACTATGGTGCTGGTTTTAGCCATTAGGAATTTTGCTTTTGTATGGTGCTGCACTCATGTTAGACCAGCAACAACCCACCCCCGTTTCTCACCCTCTCCTCAGGCCTCTGCCTGGCTGCCTCTTCTGCTTCAACATCACCATTACTGCTATTAGTAATATTTTTCAATATCTAGCAGCACATTCCCTGTACACTATTCAGTACACTGACAGAAGAAAAGAACATGCATATGATCTCAAGGGTGAAAGTAAATACAAAATGTAACTTAACTTTTTTTTTTTAAGTTATGTGGAAAAATGAACCAGATTTTATTTGGTTAACAAGCATTTTTTGGGAAAATTCCAAGCTGCCAATGTTTTTTTTTGTTCCACCCCCAAAATTCTAGAGTGCCCTTATCCACTGTAATTAAAATTAAGCTGTTCAAGGTTTTCTCTGCAGTTTTCCAAACTAATCTCTGAACTAGGTTCCACGTTCAGAAATACCTTTGACACATTGAGGCTGCCACACCCTCTTCCCCAAAGCTATCTGAGGAAAAAAATGGCTAGAAAACAGACATTTTAGAAGTTTTACTTCTCCCAATGTTTTATGTAAACGTATTCTAGGTAGCTGACAACTCCTCTCCCAGTGTCTAACCAACAGTAAAAACAATATAGTCACTCCTTCAAAGCAGCCACTTGATGCCTTTCACAGTCAAACTTTGTAATTTAGGCCTCCTGCTGTAGATCTAAATGCCTTGTGCATCATCCTTTCAAAATGAAAAGGGGAACCTACCTACTCCTTACATGCCAACCTTGTTTGACATTGAGACACCTCTCTGGAGAATGACCTTTTCTGGTTGTTGACACAAAGACAGGTATTGTAAAAAGTTCATCAAGACCTACTGCAGTCTAATAAACACACAATTTTTAAAACCTAAGACTTAAAACACTATCAATTTGTTCTGCCGAAGAGTTACAAAATCAGTAATGAACACATGCAAGAATCTGTGTAGAAAAAAATAAAAACTAAGAGGGAACAAAATGGGACAATCTGACAGAGTTTCTCATGGAACATTAATTTCTAAACATGTTCTCAGCAAATTTTCAATTCAGGTGTTAGATTAATATTACAAGAAATTATTAATTTGAACTCCTGACATCCAGGTCATCTGCTCAAAATAAGTTTAATTATCCATGTTGTTCTTGCAGCAAACAGCAATTTATTCCCCTCAACTATACCTTTGGGAAGTAAGACAAATAAGACTTATGGTATCAACTCTACCAGAGTAGAGGGCAAAGAATGAAAATTTTGGATAAGTTCGAGATGTGTAAAGAAACACTTCCCACTTTAGTGAAAATGTTACTCTTGATTATTCACGCTACACTGCACATTTTATTGTTTGGAAGTTACATGCTCTTCACAGGTAAATATTTTTCTCACAGCACAGAACTAGCAACACTTAAGTCAGTTTCTATAATCTAAGGTTAGAAATTTCATACTTCACTTCCATTCTCCAGAGGCCAGGAATCAGTCCTTCAATTCATTATTTAAGAATAGAGCAACTTTTCAAAAGTATTCATGCCTTGGTGTTTACGCACCATCAATGTTTTTACACCAGAAAAACGCAGGAACCTAGTCTGGTCTCAAGTTCTTCAGAAACATACCTTGCCATTGGATCTAAGAAAAGGTCATCAGCCATCCTAGATTCGCTGTCTCTTTGGGCAGTAGAACAGAGAAGCTTCCTAATGATACACACTCAACCAGATATTTCACAGATTGATAGTTCATATAATACTTAGTTCATTTAATGAAACATTTAAGTAGAAGATTACACATTAACTCTTTTCTGAACATTCAATCTAGTAAGCATTTAGGAACCTCAGTTCAAGAAAAGGCTTATGCAATGTTAAAAAAAGAAAACCAGCAAATTCTAACAGTTTTTGTGCTTGAACAGTAGTTGTTTTACATTTCTCAGCTCCCAGCTGCTCATTGGTGTTGCTAAGAACAAAGTTTTTCTAAGCCTGCTCACTCATACTGAAATTTAATATAAAATCCATTTTAAATCAGTGTTCCTCTGTTCAGAGAACAATGAAACACAGTCACAAAGTTTCAGTCCATCTTTCATACTCTAAAGATAAACAACCTTGTGACATGCTACAGTAAATCTCACAAACATACTTTTGTTAGCAAACAGCTTAAGCAGCCTACCAGAACTACCTACCCACTCAGTAAGCCACAAAGAACTTCAAAAACAAAGTACTTAATATAGCAGTAGACTCAAGTTAATAAAAATGATTGCTTAGTAAAGGAAATAATTTCCTTCCTAAATTTCATTCCAATTACTATGCGTCAGTTCAAGAACAAAGTTCTCAAAACAAAACCAATTTTTATCTGGTAACAACAGCTTGTCAAGGAACTTGTGATTGAGCTTGGGTAACCTGACCAGGAATATTTCTTCAGAAAATTTCAGAGTAAGCAGCCAAAAATCTGAAAATTTCAGTGACACAGAATATTTTGCCTCATAAAAGCTCATCTTCTCCTTCTCTCAAACTAGTATTTAGATATAAAATTTCCACAAGAGCTTCAGAAAATTAAAGGACAAGTAAAAAGTTACTTAAAACTATGGATTACTGAAGTATTGTTCATACAAATTCAAATAAAGTGTGATGAACTTCCAGACTCCAAGAAAACCTATCTTTCAGATCTTATCCATGTTATAAATGTACCATTTTCCAGCACATTTTTCCTACAAAGCTGTATATAAGTTATAGATTAAAGCACTAACCACTCAATTTGGCAAGTACAGAAACAAGATGTTAGGAGACACATTCTTTAAGAAACATGAACAATATTCAAACTGAAGTCTTGATTTGGACATTTCTGTTTTATGTTTAAATACATTAAAATTACATTAAACACCTATTTATGTGCCAACAGCACTTTTCCAAGGCTTCTGGTGATAAGATTCCTATGTATTTTAGTAGAAACAGCTAGCAGGAACAGATGCACATCCACACCTACAATATTCATCATGCAAAGCTGCTACTATATTCTGAAGACAAGATAATATTGCACTAGTAAAAAGCTATTAACTCATGATTTTCTGAGATTTAATTACATACTTCTAACTTAGGTCAAAGCCACTGCTACAAGACTGCATTACCTTTTTCTGTTTTCCTTGTCTTGATCATGGAATTTAGTTGCATCCTATGAAGCGAATGCTTTCAAGTAATGTATTGCTTTAATGTATTAAGTAGTTTGATGGCTTATTCAGAATATTTTCCTCTTCATTTAAGAATTAAAGTAACTGCTATTTTTCTTAAATACTGTAAACACTACCAAAAAGAAAACAGAATGCAAGAAACTGAAGAATGTCAAATATCCATGAAACCGCAAACGACATACTGAAAAAGCCATCATATTTGGAACAGTCATGTCCAGTGTTTTCCACTAGGACAGCGAGATGCAAACTGAACTACTTCTTGTCAATTCAGCACATAAAGAATTTTTTTCCACCTCCTATTTGTAAATATGTTTTTCTTCAGTTTATGTAACTTTCTAGAACATGATTCACTGTTGTTTAGCAATGAGGAGAAAGGCCGCTTTAATAAAATATTGAAAAAAGAACTCATTACCCCATCCAAACAGTATCTCTAAGCAAATACTGAAGAAACTGGGTAACGGAATTATCCAAGAAACTCCTCATTCTAGACCCTTAAATGTGACGACACAGATCTGGTATAATTTTTTTTAAAAAAAACACCAAATTCTTGAAAAGCATGGAAGTTTAAACTGTGCAAATCAAACCCAAAATTAAAAGAACCCATTTTTTTAAAAGTGAAAAAACTGCATAATTAATCAGGCTTCTTCACAAAGGGAGGTCACTTCTGGAATGCTAGAACTCATAATCCACACATTAATGATCCAAAAAGGAGGCTGAATAAGAAGACTGAAGTTTACCAGTAACACTAGGCAGAAAAACAAAACCAAAAAATACCTCATGATGGGAGCTGGGCAGTAAAGCAGGAGAAAACTGTGTTTTTAAATACAAGATCTTTTTTTAATAAGTGACATAGAAAACCAATTCCAAATTCAGACATACAAAGGCAAACTCTAAACTATTACCACTTGGTATTTCCATGCTATACACGGGTAACTCCATAAAATTGTCAGCTCAGAGCTCAGCAACAGCTTGGGACAGACTTAGAAGGGTGAAAAGAACAGTACGAAAAAGGCTTCCCTTTGAGGTTGTGCAGAGCAGAGTTTAAGACAGGATTTGGGATTTTTCCTCATTCACTCGCGTACGGTACCATGCAATGACCCAGCCCACATTTCTGCTTATCTGGATGCTAGGTTAAGTTCTGCTTTTCAACAGCTAAATCATTCACCCAACCTAGTCTGGATTTTAGCCCAAGGTCATCAAGTTCCACGTCCCCACAACTCCCTACCTGAAGATCCCATGCCTGTAAAACACTTTTTTAAATGCCAGCTCTGTGGATGTGTAACTTGCTGTAAACATTTCTCTTAGGAATTGCAGGAGTAATCGGTTGCAGTATTTTTGTCTCAAGAATACTCCATGGTTAACTTTAAATTTTTTCATAGACTACAGAAAGCAATCTTGGTTTTGCCACTTATGCTTTAATGTCACTGCTGTATCAAAATGAAGGCAAAATGCCAAGCTATAAGTGGACTAATATTCCCTATGACATGATTTTTTAGGGAACCATTAGCAAAAGGCAGCACTTAAAATTTAAGAGCATGTACTGATTATTGTAAGAATTGCCCAACAAAGGCTGCTTAGATATCTATTTTGATTTGTATTCCTGTATAACCCAGATGCAAAAGTTGCATTGTGCTGTATTGTAGTTAAACTCAACACCTTGGGGCAGTACCTATCTTGTACCTGAAATAATAAAGGATGTTTCACATGCTACTTACTTCAAAAATATTTGACCTTCAAAGTCTATTAGGTAAAATGAAAATAACTGAGTTCACTAGAAGATACGAGGGATAGATCAGGAAAGCTGAACCAAATTGCCGATGAAAAGTATGGCCTTAAAGGCCAAGCAGACAAAAGCTGGTAATCAGATAGAATAAAAGCAGCCAAATGATGAAAGAGAGGAGCCTAAAACCAGAATGGTAACCTAGGAGAACTGAATCACACTAACAACTTTAACATCCAGGACAAATAAACAATTCAATACTCAGTGAGAAAAGGATAACAAAACCACTAAAAAGTCACTCAAACATAATACAATCTTTTTCAAGCTAGAGAGCTCAAGAAAAGTTCAGGTTTTATCTCTTTAAACTCTTATCTATGAAGAACAAGAAAATAATTTCTTTAAAGCATATTTAACACACAATCTTGCAGCTTTGAATAGTCATAAATACCTTGAGTACTTTAATTACCATACAGGGAAGGTTACAACTCTCCATAAGCACCACTAGGTCTAACCAGTGAGTGAGAAAAATATCAGAAAAAAACAAACCCATACCTTGTGTTGTTCTATTGCATCTACCCACTGCTGTCTGTGGTCTGGGTCCTGAGCTCGGAGATACCAAACGCTATCGTTTACGCTAATATCAAATCTGCATTCGTCAAAGTCATGGGGCTGTGACAGAAAAGAGTGTAAGAGTAATTCAAATTAGTAGCATGATCAACACCTCAGAATATTTTGACACTCTAAATACTGTAATTAGAAAATCTGGTCTATATTGTCTTGAATTCATCCTAGATGGTAAATTCTGTTTTATGTAGCTGTCTCAAATAA
This sequence comes from Cuculus canorus, assembly GCF_017976375.1. NCBI lineage: Eukaryota > Metazoa > Chordata > Aves > Cuculiformes > Cuculidae > Cuculus > Cuculus canorus. Next base: position 17,559,017 of record NC_071441.1, read on the forward strand.
TGAGCATACACTCATTATGAAGAATGCCAGTCTTCTGAAAGAGAAGCCTATTTAATACATTCTTATTAAATAACATTTTCACACTTATGCCAGTCTTCTGAAGAATGCCAGTCTTCTGAAATAGAAGCCTATTTAACACATTCTTATTAAATATCATTTTCACACTTACAGCTCCACACAAACACTAACCAAAACTTCATACCTCAAAATAAATCCTTTAGCAAATAACTACTAGACACAGACAGGAAAATAAACCTCTCCATTTTTTAATTTCAAATCAGGAAAAAAATATTAGTTATTGCTACCAGTATTGATTTTAGACAGCAAAATATATATATCACAGCAGAAAGCACCAAGACAGAACCACAAAAGCAGAACATAGTATTGTGGTTTAACTCCAGCCAGCAACTAGGCAGCACAGAGCTGCTTGTTCACTCCCAAGAAGTGTGATGGGAGAGAGAATTGAAAGGGTAAACATGAGAAAAATCATAGGCTAAGATAAAGACAGTTTAATAGGTAAAGCAAAAGCCACATGTGCAATCAAGCAAAACATGGCATTAATTCACTGCTTCCCAAAAGCAGGCAGGGGTTCAGCCATCTCCAGGAAAGCAGGGCTCCATCACACATCAGATGAACACCATAACTCCGAATGTACCCCCTTTCCTTCTTTCCCCAGCATATGGCATATGCTGAGCAAGATGCCATATGGAATGGATTATCTCTTTGGTCAGTAGGAGTCAGCAGTCCCAGCTCTGTTCCCCTTCAACTCCTCGTGCGCCCCCAGCCTACTGGCTGGCAGGACTATGCCAGAGGCAGAAAAGGCCTTGACTCTGTTTAAGCGCTGCTCAGCAGTAACTACAACATCCCTTTATTATCAACATAGTTTCCAGCACAAATCCAAAACATAGCTCCATACCAGCTACTATTAAGAAAAGTAACTCTGTCCTAGCCAAAAGCAGCAAACACAACAAAATGACACAGAACAGTGGGAACTAAATGAAGCTGTGGCACTCTGCCTCAACTATTTTTCACGGAAAGGGTCAGTGGGCACTGGCAGAGGCTGCCCAGGGAGGTGGTTGAGTCACCTTCCCTGGAGGCGTTTAAGGGACAGGTGGAAGAGGTGCTGAGGGGTATGGTTTAGGGATTGTTAGGAATGGTTGGACTGGATGATCCAGTGGGTCCTTTCCAACCTAGTGATTCTATGATTCTAAATATTTTCACTATGTAAACTAGAAGTGCAGATATTTGGGAACAATATGTAATCCTTTCCAATAACACCACTGAAATGCATCTAACTTTCAGTTCACATGCTTTAAATACTAAAAAGCTTTTACTAGCATTACAATGAAGCTATGTGGTGAGAAAAGTGCAGGACAAAAAAAAAAAACGAAACAAAAATCTAATCTGCCCAGTGCCCTGACACTGTCAGTTAAAAGCTACTTCTTAGCTGACATCCAACTAAGAACAACATTCCTCCACTCACCCCTTAAAAACTATTCTTTAGGAAACAAAACACAGGCATGGCTGAATATTTCTTTGAATATGAAAGAAAAGTTACACATGAAAATAACTGTAGGAAGCTAACAAGCTGTACAAGAAAGGCAAATGTTGTGATCTGAAGCACCACAAATGTTGATTTCAGATGCTAAAGACAAACTTAGATGTCAGTTGTATCTTTTACAATTTGAGACCCACTGCAAAAAATGCTCATCTCTCGGACAACTAAAGAGCCGGGGATCACTTGTGAAACACTGAACAAAAAAAAACCACCTACAAACAAATCTCATTTGTCATCATGCACAACAGTCCAGTGGCAGTGAGAATTATTTTCAAAGGATCTGGAAATCAGAAGCTACTTACACATAGTAAGAATCTTTCTTCTTTCAATACGCTAAGGAGAAAGAAAAGCACAACAGAAACCAAACTACCAAATAAAAAATGAGCTAGGAAGTATAACAGAAGTACATAAAGCTCCACTATTTTTTTAAGAAAGCTTCACATATTTGGTGAAATATCTGAACTTAAGTTCAATTTAAATAAACCTAAACTCCCCACAGAAAAAAAACTAAACCAGCAACTGACAAAACTAACAATAAATTCAAACAACTGCAGCTCCTAATTGCTTAATATCAGACCATCTCAACTTAATGTAATTCAAACGACTTTCAAAACTGGTTCTACACACTACTTTGCCTTCAGTGAACCACAGGAAACAGGGATATAAGAAGGGACATGTGACAGGTCAACCCTGTCTGGCCACTGAGTGTCCACCAAGCCCCTCTATCACTCCTCCTCCTTAGCTGGACAGGGAAGAGAAAATCTAATGGTGCATCGAGATAAGGACAGGGAGATCACTCACCCATTACCACCACAGGCAAAACAGATTTGACTTGGGAAAATTAACTTATTGTCAATGTAAATCAGACTATGATCATGAAAAACAAGAACAAAACTAAAGGTGCCTTCCTCCCACCGCTCCCTTCTTCGCAGGCTCAACTTCATTACTGTTTTTTTCTGTCTCCTCCAGAGTAGGGTACAGGGAATGGGGCTTACAGTGTTCATCACGTGTCTCTGCCAATCCCTCCTCCTCAGTCTTCCCCTTCTCCAGCATGCGTTACTTTCCACAGGTGACAGTTCATAAAATTCTCCCCCTGCTACCTAAACCTGCCATGCAAACACAATACAGGACATCAAGTTTTCTAATTCAGGCTCCTCCTCTTCAAACTGCATTTGCTATATTATTGTTACTACACAGAGAAAGATGTTAATCTGCTTTAGAGTAGCAAATCCACCACATCAATGTGTCAGGCTTATACTCCTGTTCCCAACGACCTGTCCATGTGGTGGGGGACACGCATCTACAACCTAAAGATAAGAAATATCGACCAACAAGGCTAAATACTGCATCAAAAGGAAGTCAGGCAAGTGAGACATGATTTAATCTTGCCAGATTCATGCGATCTATTTATGGTCTTATGGTACTTATTAACTGGCTGTTTTCCATATTTTTTTCATAACTGAGAGCAGAGTCGTTATTCCCCTTCTCTTCCTCTGCTTTTTTTTCTTAAAGAGGCTCCACCATAAGAACTCTGAATTAACTCAACATGGTAGGCATGTTCCCTAATAGGTATTTTACCAAAAGCAAATAAAACTCTTAAATCACATGTGACCCATTCTTAACACAGAACAAACTACTCTGCTGTCAATTAACCCTTTCCTCAACCAGGAATGAGCTCACATTTCATCTTCATTGACAACTTGGCAGATTTCAGTATATAACTTTTTGGTATCATCTGTTACATTCTCCTCCCCAAACAGCCATGGATAAACTTCCTCAGTTTCCCCCTTGCTATAAGTGGTTTTATTGTTTTCTGTTGCAGCATCTAGCAGAAACCACCAAGCATTAACCATCATTACTCAGGTCTGTCCTTTATTCTTCTAATATGCTCCTCAGACTAATATAAGCATCTCCTTACACTTACTGGAAGTTTTCCCATTTCTCTTCCCTTCAACTTCTTCCCTGTAAATCTCAACTTATTCCATTTAGATTTCTTTTTCTGAGGTTCACTGTTTCTAGTCTTCCTTTCTTAGGCTCAGAAGTGACTATAAAATGGTATGGTTCTTAGCCAGGTGCCTGACAAGACATTGGAGGATAACTAGGGATTTTCATCTGCAACAACTAGTGACCTGTGCTGAGGCCAGGATATGCCCTACTGCCCTTTCACAACCAAGATAAGGCAAGAAAGAGGAATGTTTCGGTCATGCAGGGAAGCAAGAAGCAAGTTCACTATGTACCCTCAAGGCCTAAAGCATATTGGAGAATTACCTTTTCCTAACAAACCCACTCCACAGCAGCATATGTGCATTAACTGGAAGGGCAGTGGGGAACTAAACCCAGACTGACATGGCATTGAAAGGAAGCACCTCAAAACCTTTATATATTTTCAAATGTGAGTTAGGCAGACTATGTCTGTGGCAGAAGCAGCCTGTGTGAACACAAAGGGCTCTTTCTAGAGCCATTCTTTCTAGTCCATTTAAAAAACACCCCAGAGAGCTAAGTCATAATTTCATGCAAGAATACACTACAATGAACAGGCCTCCAGCATCCCAAATACTTTCTCTATGCCTCCTAAGCTTCCTTCTGAGGCACCTGCAGACAGTTCAGCTGAAATAAACACAACTGCAAGTATTCAAGCGTCCCAGATCTTTCTGTATAAAACCAACTGATATTACCTCTTAGGTTCTAAACAAGCAAGGACAGTTTACATGAAATATTTACTTGGCTATGGTAACTGAGGAAGTCCACAGCCAGCTCAAGTCTTATGAGTCATAGCTGATTGCATTGCCACAAAATCCTTCCTGCTACACAGCTCTCAAACCTGGGCTATTCATGAAACAAGTTTCAGAGCAATATCTGCCTAAAAAATACTGGTTCAAGTGCTTAAGGCAAATTACATAGGGAAGCTTAAGTGTCTTCATATACTTCATAACCACATGAGTACTCTGTAAGAAAAAAAATACTTGAACCAAAAAACTTCTGCTTGCTCTCTCACTACTCTAATAAATGGTATCGTTTTCCCTACAGAGGAAAGCCAGGCAGTTCACAGGAGATCCAACTAAAGTCTACACACAATTCTCACTGCAGAACTGAAACTTATCTATGGTGAACTTACTTTAATTTTTTTTTTTTTTTGTATTAAGAAAATACTAAGCACGGCATCAGGACACAGGACAAACAATTGAGGCTACAAAAGATGAAACCCACGATTCCTCAGTTCTCTCTCAGACACAAAAGTCACTGGTATAAATGTGACAGAGGCTGTAATCTAGTCTAGCTCCACAGTTCACAGTTACTTACAAAACAATAGCACACACTGCAACAAAGATAGCTGCAGTTTACAATGCAATGGTGTTGTACACTGTAATAACGTGCATTAAGGGAAGACAAGAATTGTATTTACTTAATTCAGCAGTACATAACTATTTATCCTTTAAGTTTTGACACAGTAGTATTTGCTGGGTTTTGTGACACCAATAAGTAACTGCTTTCCATACAAGACTAACGAAAATTTAGTATAGCTGTACATTGTTTTGGCCCATGGCTAAATGTGAAAACCTACTCAGCTGCTGAATATGATTCTTGAATTTCTAAATTCTAGATTTTAGTAGTTTTGATAGAAGAGAAAAAGAGGAAGCCAGAGAAAGCAACGTAATACAACAGGCAGCAAGATTAAAACAAACAAACAAAAAACCTCTTTGCCATTTTCAGTACGCAGCACATAAGAAAATAAGAAAAACACTGCAGTTATCAAGAAGTGTAAATTTTGACTGGGAGCAAAAGAAAAAAAGGTCATTGATGACAAGAAATAAAAGTTATATGAATACTTCCTATATGTACTTACATTCAGGTGCTAATAAAAACCCAGGGATAAAATGTCTATGTTAAGATTGGTGCTGTTATTGAAGGTAATAATTTAATAATTTTTAGAAGCAGACATAAAGCCTGCATCTCAGCTCTCATGTAAAACTATTCTGGAATTGGCAAAGGCTATGATTATTCAGCTAGGAAAAGAAAGCAAATGAAAAATCAGCCAAGTTTCAAAAAAAACACGCATCTTAAAGTAATTTTCCTAAAGCCATGACAGATCCAAACAGTAAAGGAACTATGTCCCCTCCCTACAAAATTTAAAATGGCTGAAAACAACTTGTGAAAAAACATGGAACAGAAAAGACAGTGAAATGAAGTGTCACAGAGATTTTAAAAGTTGTATTCTAAATTGTGAATACGTAAAATCATGAAAGGAAAAATCCTCTCAATCAGCTGAATCAGAGCATGTGTTTCACCAACAAATAGTCTGCTTTGTAAGAATTTTAGCAGACACGATCATTTATGCCATATTAAATTCTATGGGGAAGTATTTAGTCAAGTTAGCATATTTGTTTCTGGAGTCAAAGCTCATTTTAGCAAATAGAGCCTGAATACTGCTACTCCAAATGGTCTGCTCCTCCTTGTACCCGTTCTTGAAATTCTCTGAATGAGCATCATCCCTGTATTTTCCTTTAAAAATTTCTTAATTTCCTGAAGTTTACCTACATATAAAATCATGCCTCTGCTTAGTAATAGTTCTTGCCCATTCTTATTCTTCCAGACACATACATTAATCAGTCCTATGTCTATAATAACTCTCAATCAACTGCAGTGGCCTAACCCTGGCGGGATGCTGAACCCCTCCCTATTCAGCTGCTCTCTTACTCCTCCTCAGCTGTATAACGGGGAGAAAATAAGATTATAAGATCAAGGGTCAAGATAAACACCAGGAGATCATGTTCTGCCATCATGAACAAAACGGCCTTGACTTGTGTAAATTTAGTTTATTTTCAATCTAAGTTGGATAGTAAGAGAAAGAAAACTAAAACACACAGGCACAGGGGGATGAGGAAGGTTCATAACACTAACCGCCACTTCTTCCTCATACTTCCCCTGCCTCAGCATGGATCTGCTCCACGCCTGAAGCACTTCAGCATAAACCTCCCTTCACAAGCAGTAGTGTGGACATCTGGCCTGGTGCGGTCCTCTCCACAGGCTGCAGGAAATGCCTCCTTCCCAGTGCCCTCTTCACAGGGAATTTGCTCAGTGTCAAGAGCACCTCCTGCCCCCTCCGGCTCTCACCCCGGGGCTCGCAGGGCTGTTTCTCACGCTTTTCTCTCTCTCCTCTTTCTCACACACGGTCGAGCAGCATTTTTGCCCTCTAGCTGTGTTTACCCTGAGGTGCCACATTGGTGGCTGAGGGGCTCAGTGAGGACCGGCAGGAACCTGCCACTTCTGGTGCAGGTGAACCAGCAGCCCCTGGCTCTGTAAAAATCCATCAGGATCCTTCTGTCTCTACGACCTATTTTCTTTGGAGACAAGTTGGTTTCAACAGTATAAACATTAAAGCTACTAGATAAAGTCACTACTTTAACTTTGCAAGATGTTTTGTACCCTGGATGTGATTCTCAGGGTCGAGCAACTCAGAGAAAACATTATACTTCATTGTTTATAATATATTTTATTAAAGATACATTGAAAATCCAAGAGCTGTTGCAAGTTCCAATTCACCTTATTTGTAATGCCTCTTCCCCCAGAACAAAATACACGTAGATCCACAAACCTGGAGAATGAGAGTCTGCCAAAATTAACACCACAAAAAACACAGTTTACTTCTCTGAATTCAAAAAAGCAGGCAAACCATAATAGAAACACACACTGGATGTCTTGCCTTTCCTTGCTGTTATTCAAGAGCTAGAAGAGCCCACCTTTTAGTTACATCAGTTAGCTGCCCCCTTTTTTTTTTCAACAGGATATAGGAAAACCTTATTGCAGACAATCAAGTAAACAAGACAGCTTCATGCCTACCAAAACAGTGTTAATCCCTTTAGGTGGCAAAACAGGAGGCATCTAATTGTTCGCTCATTACTACATTAAAACTTTCTCATAAAGGCACATTTAGACATGTAGAAAAATCTTATCAAGAAAATAGGCTTAAAAATATAAAAGCCTATTAAATGTTTTCCCAATATTTGCTGCTACCCAGATATTTCACTTCAGGTCTTAGATTAATATATTTACCTTTCAAAATGCCTTTCTACACTGCTTTATTTTTTTTAAATAATATTCTTTATTTTTCCAAAACCTAGCTTAAGTAGAGGCCCACTGCACCCATGAAAGTAGAAGCATGCTGCGTCAAATTTAAGATTAGAATGGTAAGCATGCTATGCAAATCTTAAAATTAGCTTTGTTTAATCCATTGCAAAGAAGCTCTTTCATCAGAGAAACACAGAATCACAAGGTTGGAAAGGACCCATTGGATCATCGAGTCCAACCATTCCTAACACTCCCTAAACCATGTCCCTCAGCACTTCATCCACCCGTTCCTTAAACACCTCCAGGGAAGGCGACTCGACCACCTCCCTGGGCAGCCTGTTCCAGTGCCCAATGACTCTTTCTGTGAAGAATTTTTTTCTGATATCCAACCTGAACCTCCCCTGATGGAGCTTCAGGCCATTCCCTCTTGTCCTGTGCCCTGTCACTTGGGAGAAGAGGCCAGCTCCCTCCTCTCCACAACCTCCTTTCAGGTAGTTGTAACTTCTTAAAGTCTGGAACAAGCATCACTTTAGCAGTGAAACCACATTTAAAATTTGGAACCTACAGTACTTGAGAGCAAACCTGGTCAATATGGTTTTCTACAAACCCAGCACAGGCTCAGATGCAGAAGTGATAATACAAAAACAAATTTCAGATTTTTTTGTGGGGAATCAACTATCCTATAGCTTTACAGTACACAATTTGTTAGTTAAATTTTTACCCAATTATTTTCCCATTAATAATGTGGAACTGCTATGTGCCATTGAGTCATGCTGTTCTGCTTTATATGCAAGCACGCCTCTGAGCCACACTATTCCAAACTACCTACTGAAGAACCCATAACTTGTAATAGCAAGATCTGGAGTATAACAAATCTACACTTGAAATATCAGCTAAACTCCAGTCAAAGACATGGAATAGAACTGTGCTATTAGAAGAAATGAGGGCAAGACTGAAATAGTCATAAAACAGCATGCACACAGCTGTTGCCTGAAGTTCTCTACTAGTGACTGTGCCTACCTCAGCTAAGGATTAGTGATACAGTATTGACAAACTGAGATAAGAACTGTACGAAATTACGATATAATTTATGAGCTTGTCCTGTTTGAATACAGTGTAAAGAACCCTAAACTGCATCAAAGTCATAACAACTTGTCTTTACAGTTAACTATCAGTTAATAAATATGAGAATGAGAGGACACGAATATGAGAATGAGAGGACATGAGGACATGTACATTTCACTTCAGTGGGAACCAAAACAAAGAACTGAATCACCTGCAGAAAAATGCACCTCAGGTGCCCATTAAGAGCAAAAAATTTATATTATCCATCAACATCATGTATCAGCCACGGGAAAAAAAAGTCAGAATTATAACACCTGCAAAAACATCAACTTAGAATTGATTTGAAATAACCAAGTTAAACTTATCAGCAATACCACCACACACAGCAAGAAACTACCATTTTAATCAGGCAGGAAGCAAGGCAATTTTTGTATAAACTTCAGAGTCTGCAGAAACCCCAACTGTCACCTGTTTTTTATAGTCTATTTTTATAGGACAGTCAAGTATGTGAGCAGGAATCACACACACACTGCTGCACTCCTAAAATCACTGTTTACTGATTACCTTTGTTGTACCTCATACTACGTACTGCAATGTGGAATGAAAGACCCATAAGCTGTACATACACCATCTGCAACAGTACAACACGGATTTCACAAGAAAACCATGAGGCAACACCCAGAGAAGACACAATCCTAAGAGAAAAGCGAAGCAAGGCAGCACACTGAGCTGACACACACAGTGGAGCACTATGAATGTAGACTCAGTGATGGGAATGAAGAGGTCCCATCCAATGAATGCAGTGGAACTGCATATAAAGAAGAGGCCTGCAACACACTAAGACATAAGATTAGCTTGGTTTGAATCCAAACATAAGCATCTTAATACAGTATAAGCATTTCTGTAAGTGCAATATTAACATTACTAGCAAGAGGCCTACATTAACTTACGCAAGGCCCCAGTCCTGGTCTGTAAGGCTCATTATCAACTTGTTATGAGAACAGGCTCTGTGAACTAGACCTTGGTACCATGTCTCATTAAGACATACAATTTAAGCTTCAGATGACAAAGACCTTGAAAATAGGGACACAGATTAAAAGCAGAGGCCCCAGAACCATAAACAACTCATTAATGGTCAATTACCGGTCAGAGAAAAAGTACAACCTCCAGAGCTGGGAAGGCTGTTTTTGCTCTAAGTAGCAGCAGCTACTCAAGGGAAAAAAAAACCCGAACAGCTGAGCAACAGGGCAAGGCACCTGCGGCAGCCTCGGAAAGTAACAACTCCCGAGCATCACCCTCCATGTAGTCCAGAACCAGCAGCCTCAATCATTTAATAAAAGATGCTTCTAAAAGATCCTAAATTGGGGAGGTGAGGAGGAGGCAGGGGGGCTGGCAAAAGATACCTTCTTCAATTCTACCCTGTCATCCATCCTCCCCCACCACTTACCAGAAGAGTTCTTGTCATGTCACCCTGACCTCAGCAACCAGGACCACCAAGAACAAAGATACCAGGCCAGCTGTACACTACTGGCCACACGGTACTGCATACTTAGAGCTAATGCAGGATAAAAGCCAGATAGAAGACCAAGTGCCTTGAATACATAATGATAATGGTTAGTGTGTAAGAACTAATGTATAGCGATAACTGTGTAAAAACTAATTAGAAGCACAAGGCACATTGCTACTGAATGTCAGCTTAAAAAGCACTAAGTTTTAATTCTAAAGATTCAAATTGACCTGATTTGTCAGTCTAACTTCTCCCCTCACAGCCATCTCCAGTTTTTGATACTTATGTAATTATATTTGCGTACACACGTAAATATATGCACACATATTAAGTTGTGAAGGAGCTTAAAATAAGATTATAAGCAACTTTTTCTTAAAAAAGAGCTACCTGAAAAGCTTTAAGAATATACTGGACACTAGTCACAATACAATCTGTGTTAAGAGTCTGTAGATACGGTGCTACAAATGCTCTTTCAGCTTTCCCTCTGTACTGAGGGATGGTGGACATCAACTGAGTGGAAAGACACACTAAACAGACTAAGAAGTGACTGAAGTCACCCAGAATATTTGATATAATCTGCTTTGATTAGAATTCATGAGGAACATGGCAAAAACAGGAACTGAAGTTTATGCCTAAAGGAGGAGACAAAGAGATGAACTAGGAGAAACGGAAACAACATTGCAGTAGTCATCTGTGAAGAACTATTCTGAGTATATGAATACAAGGGAAAGGTTGTTAGGCTAGCAACTTCAGGAGGCAACAAAACAGGAGGTGGCCTGGTGCAGCTGAATATTACTAGATAAAAAGTATTTTGACCTTTTAAATTAGCATTCTAGGAATGCATATCAGAGAACAAGGTCTAATACTGTACAAATCCTCAATAGAGAAGTTAAAAGCGTCATTAGTGGCTATCACAAGACAGATCAGATAATAAACAGTAGGTTGCCTAGCAGGACTGTTGAGTAATGCTACAACCCTGGAGGTGGGTGGCATATAATTCAACCGTATTCGTGAAAAATAAATCAACTATAAATCAATCTTCTGAAGATGCATAAAAATTCAGATTGAGCAAGAATAAGGATTGCAAATACGACTGAAAAATTTGCTGAGGTACAAAATCAGCTTTAACACCAAATGCAAATATTGGAATTATTTAAGGCTTGGTGTAGCATTTGTGAGAAATTCTTTAGAGCATGAAAATGCTCTGATATAAAGCATAGGCAGGAATTATGATGCTGAAGTGGATTTCAAATCATGAGCACTTAAAATGGAATTAATTCTCTTAATAAAAAAAGTGGGAGAATGGTATTCCAAGTGAAAATGTTGACAGAAGTACTGATGATTAGGGATTACAGCCCTAATTTCAAGTGTGTGGTAACACATGATTATATGCAGTACTAAAGCTGAATTCTTCAGCAATATTAAGTAATCCTAAAATATTTGGTTAATACACCTATTACTGATTTTTTTCACATCTTCACCATTATGGAATTCTTCATCATAAAATGAAGAACATTCTCACCCGAGCTGATCTGGATGCATATTTTTCCACTTCTGACTGATCTCCTCCATACACACTATAGAAGAAATCTTTCATTTCCTCACCTTGTCAAATAACTTGTTTACTGCTTGCCAGGGATATTAGCACCCTAGAACACTCAAACACAGGGCAATGTTCTGATATTTTCAGTTTGAAGTCAATCCATTTATTGTTGGTTCAGATAACTCGAAGACAAAAATCTGTACAGAGGACATGAATGCTAAAAAATAATTGTCTAAGCAACTTCCGCCTGCTGCACAAGCATCAGCCCAGTTTCATTATTGCCTAGGAATCAACTTCCTTTCTCTCCCCTGTTCTGTTGCTCTTTGGTATTTTTGTCCCCAGAATACAACTGCCTGGTGCCATTCAACTTAACTAGTAAGTGATTGAATCAAACCTATCAGTAGATAAAAGCTGTAATTACATCATTCGTTTATCATAAGCTGGTCTGATAGCAAAATCAAAGTTTGGAGCAGTAGCAAGAACAATGCAAATCCAAAGTTTAACCACATTAGTCCTCCAAGTGCACTGAAGTATGTCCACCTCTACACACCATCTCTCCAACTGCTTTCAAACTACTTACATTTCACATTTTATATCATATAAAAGAAACAGGCCAATGTACTGTTAATGTCAAGGTAAGCTTTTGATGTCTATTTTGCAAGACATGATTATTCACGCTGAAAGCGTTTTGAACAATATAACTAAGAATATTTGTCTAGCACTGACATCTCCTTCAATTAGAATTACACACCTTTATTCTAAAACGTACATATTCGTAGAGTTTAAAGTTTCTGTGAAAAAAAGCTGTCATAGGAAGCTTCTGCAACTGTTTAAATTGACAAATGAGTGAAGTATGTCACCTTGCCCGTCCTGAGACCCAGATATTTACAACAGATACTCAAGAAATCCACCCTTTCAGAAGTCCATTCTCAAGGGGAATGGCTAGCAACGTGTACGTTAATATAAAACATCATTACTGCCTTCATTAAGCAAGAGTGTTTTCTAATTACTTTTTCTTGGGAAAAACCCCTAGGTTACTGAAAAGATCTCCATTACGTAAACTAAATTTATTGCTCAATTCTGGCGCAGGCATTTCCATAGAACAACATAAACATCCACCCGAAGGGATCAAACACTGGACCTGATGGTCACTAATACAAGGGAGCTCATCACTGCACATTAGGATTGGAGGCAGACTAAGCTGCAGTGATCATGCACTGGTGGAGTTCAAGGTTCTGAGGGACACGAGACAGGAGAGTAGTAGAGTCAAGACCTTAAATTTCAGGAAAGCAGACTTCCAGCTCTCCAAGGATTTACTCAGTAGGACCCCCTGGGACATGGTCCTTAAGGACAAGGGAGCAGAACAGAGCTGGCAAAAATATTTGAGGATGCTTTCCATGAAGCAGAAGAGCGCTTGGTCCCCAGGTGTAGCAAATCAGGCAGAGAAAGGAAGAGACCAGCATGGCTGAGTCAAGACCTGCTGGTCAAACTGAAGAGCAAGACAGAACTGCACAGGCAGTTCAAGCAGGTCAGGTATCCTGGGACGTGTATAGAGACGCTGCCCAGTTGTGTAGGGATGGGGTCAGGAAGGCTGAGGCGCAGCTGGAGCTGAACTTGGCAAGGGAAGTGAAGACTATCAAGAAGGGCTTCTACAGGTATGTTAATCAGAAGAGGAAGGGACCAGTGCTGTTTAATATCTTCATCAATGATACTGACAGTGAGACTGAGTGCACCCTCAGCAAGTTTCTAGATGACACCAAGCTGAGTGGTGCAGTTGCCACACCAGAAGGAGAGACCTGGACAGGCTGGAGACGTGGGCCTGTATCAAGTGCAAGATCCTACACCTGGGTTGGGGCAAGCCGTGGATTCAGTACAGGCTGGGGGATGATGCAATTGAGAGCGGTCCTGAGGAGAAGAACTTGGGGGTTCTGGTCAATAAGAAGCTCGACATGAGCCAGCAATGTGCGTTCACAGACCAGAAGGCAAACCATGTCCTGGGCTGCATCAAAACAAACATGGCCAGCAGGGCAAGGGAGGTGAATCCCCTATCCCTTCATCCCTCTCTTGTGAGACCTCATCTTAGAGTATTGTGTCCAGCTCCGGAATTCTGAACATAAGAAGGATATGAAGCTGTTGCAACGGGTCCAGAGGAGGGCTACAAGGATGATCAGGGGGCTGGAACACCTCCCACATGAGGACAGGCTGAGAGAATTGGAGCTGTTCAGCCTGGAGACAAGAAGCCTCCAAGGAGGCCTATAGCGACCTTCCAGTGCCTGAAAGAGCCTACAAGAAAGCTGAAGAGGGACTGTTTACAAAGGCACGTAGTGATAGGACTAGGGGTGATGGCTATAAGCTGGAGAGAGGCAGATTTAGACTAGACATAAGGAGGAATTTCTTCACTATGAGAGTGGTGAGACACTGGCACAGGTTGCCCAGGGAAGTTGTGGATGCCCTGGAGGTGTTGAAGGCCAGGCTGGATGAGACCTTGGGCAGCCTAGTCCAGAGGGAGGTTTCCCTGCCCATCACATGGGGGCTGGAGCTGGATGATCTTTAAGGTTCCTTCCAACCCAAACTATTCTATGATCTCCTTAGAGCAGAATAAAAATAAGTGTTCTTAAAGCTAAAAGCCAATAGCATGTTTCCATTAAGATTTTGACATGGGTATGCATCATCACAGCATAACCAAAACAAAGGAAAATCATTGCATCACAGCTACTGTATCTTGTTTAGGACACTAAATCAGAAATCTACAAACGCTTCTACAGAAGTAATACATAAGGAAAGGAAGACGAAGACCAACCACAGGATTAAAACAACATGGCACGAGTGGACTCTATTTGAAGAAAAGCTGCAAGTTAAGTTGGAACATAAGCTTCTGGAATTCTTCCTGTATAGGCAGTCACTACTAGTGACAAAAAAAAACGAAGTTCACACATGGCTGATCTTAAGCATCCTTAAAATTTGACAAGCATGGCATTTATCTGTGCTTTTTTTCAGGATCCTGCATGTGGGCCTATGCAGAAGAGCTACCCAACCAAATCCTTTCTGGGAAAAAAACCTAGAACTCATGAGATAAACACAGTTTTTTAGGGTTTGTAAACAGGAAAAATCTCTTGACACAAATTACCACTAGGATTAAATTAGTGCTGGCCTTTCTATGAGACTGCCTGAAGTGGGGGTGCAGAGCAGGTGACCTCTAGATTTTCCTTCCAGCTTCAAGTTATTCTATGCATACCATGTTATTCTCAGTATATCACACTGTCACTGCAAGAGTTAGTGGAAGTCACTCTGTACAAAAGTAGCGATGGCACTATCAGAAAACAGTAAGCAAGGCAAAGACAGTATAACTAAGAGACCACTTTGCCTGGAAGTTGGACTTCTAGCTCTACAGACCACTTCTGTTTGTTCTTTTAATGACAGACCCTAGAACTTCCAACTCCAAAGCAGAACCCCGTGGACCCACTATTACAGGACTGCCATCAACATCTACTCCTATTCATGTACACAGAAGTCCGCACTGAGAGTGACTCTAAGAATTAAAGAACTACAAAGATTTATGGTAATAAAGGGTATCTTTAAAAACACCATCTGGCTTTGACAAACTACAGCAGTAATTTAGTCCAGGCTAGATTAATGTAAAAAAGCTTTACACTGTGCATACATAAAATTTTTATAATACCCATAATTTCATCTCATCCCTTGACCACATAGCAGAACTTGTAACTTGTGTTCAAATTTCCATTGTCTTATAAACAAATTAAATATCTTTGAGGTGTTCTGCTTACCTGGTTAAGAGGAACTCAACATCTGTATTGACTTCCACTGTCCTCCCCATAACTTAATTCACATGGCCTGGTTTTGACAGTTTATTACTTGATGTAATCCAGTGAGTATACAATAAATATACATCCTCTAACCCTCTGTCCCAGAAAAAGTCAGCTCTTTTCAGTCCTAGTGGTTAATATAAAAAGTAGTCCAAACTGACTACCTCTTTTTCATTCAATTAAAGACTATATTTCACAGAAACCTACCTGCTTTGGAGGGATGACATTGTAATTCTACACTTGAAAATACCTGAAGAAGCTATTTTAACAAGCTAACTTAACAAGTCTTCCTTTAACTAAATAAAGAGGGTAGAAACAAGTTTCTCAAAATATCCCTATGGTCTTATCTGTCTATCAATCTCTGCCCAATGTGATATGAATGATACAAGAAGAGCATAAGCAAATGCACCTTTCTGAATACAACATTAATGTCTCAATTAATAGCGTGACTAGACTGATCTTCACTGCTGGAAGTACAGTAAGACTCGTCAGTGACAGCAGCTTTCCAAATTTATGCTTATACATCAACAAAACATGGACATTCTATACTTCTAGTAGCATTAGTTACACAAAGAAAATCATTACATTCCCTGGTGAATCCAAGAGTGCATATCTGCTCTTGGTGCCTAAAAGAAAGTTTCGTTAAAATCCAATCACCTTTTCCCATGAGGAAACATTAGAGCCATCAACACCATCTCATACTACTCACATTTGGCTTTGTACTGAAGGAAAGCTTACTGAAATACACCAGATTAGGAAACAGCTAGTTCCTATGCCTGACTCTGGATCAACAAGATTACGGAAAATTAAACTTACAGCATAGTGAAAGACTATTGATAAATACTCAAGATTAAGATCCCAGCTACATCATATTAGTGCTACTGAACATTAAGCCACTAAGAAATCTGACCTCCCCTCTCTACCAAAGTAATCGTAAGACAGAGCAAAGAGTAAATTCAATTGACAGGAAAAGTAGTTTTTACACAGTACCCCAACATTTATTTTAGCAGCTATTGATTTTCTCCTATGCACTTAAATACATGCTAGTAAGCTTATAGTTAGTAAGCTTATAGTTAGTAAGCTATTACAAGGACAGGAAAGTAAAGATTAACTATGTACCTCAGGAAGAATATTTTCAATGTTTATCTTTCAGTATAATTATTTTTCTATTGAAAATGTTTTTAAAAAATTTTCAACTTGCTACCAAAAAACTATCAAACTAAAAGCTACCATGCTAAAAATCTTGCTTAATAGAATAACTTCAGAAAAAATAAGAGATAGATTAATTGCATGACCGTTACAAAAGTAAATATAAATATCCTAGAGACATTAAATTATCCAACAGTATTCCTGAACTTCTAATACTTATACAACAATCACTAACTGCAGCTAGACATAATAAGCTGGAATTTACTAGGTTTCAGAGATCCCATCTCAAACCACAATCAAACAATTAAACTGTCAAATACTACTCATAAAGCATGAGTTTGAATGAAAACAGAGTAACTAAAATACCAGATTAATTTTTAGAACTTCACACACTTTTGACTTTCTCCAACTCCACAGCATCTTTCTCATGTGTTCAAGAAATGGAAAAAATGCAAGGATTGCACTCCAAGTTACCAGATGTAACAAGTGTTAGATAGAAGAGGAAAAAAGCTATCTGTAACAAGTTGCAGCATTACACACTTTCTAGACAGAGGATAAGCTCACCACCTTCCCTTTACAAAGAGCAATGTACCAAAACATTCCAGCAGCAGTAGCTGTATCACTATAATCTCTCACCATAACTGGAATTCAGGTGTTTGAGATGTGCTCTGCAGCATGCTTTCAGACAACCCTTGGCCTATCGCCTTGCCACCATGCTCCCATCTCTGCCTGGCTGGCATGTTTGGCCTGTTGCTAGTGACGCTGAAACCTTTTTGGAAGGCCTGATCAGAGTCTGGTACTATACAGACTGCCAAAAGTACACGTAAGCCAGCTTACCTAGAGGCTGTTGTTGCACACCATGTACTAGTCAAATCTTGAGCAAAGTTTAAAAGTTTACATAGTTTAAAAAAGAACTTTAAAATAAACGAGGTGATATGTTTTCATCTTTAGATGACTGCAATACCTGTCAGATATTTAAATGTAAAAGCCTGCTTTTTCGTCACAAGCTTTTTTTCCAAAATGCTTACAGTTGTTGCAAACAATCCAGTCTTTTTTTCAAACCCAGATGCGTTTAATAAAATTCTATTTGTCAGCTGAATATTAGTAAGAAATAAAAATTCTCATTTGTCATCCTCAATTCAGTCAGAAAAAAACACATTCAAATAAGAACAGAAATAGTGAGATTTAACATTACTACTCTAAAAACTTGGGTGCTACAAAGAAGTCCAGCTATATTTTCCCC
Source organism: Cuculus canorus (assembly GCF_017976375.1). Classification (NCBI taxonomy): domain Eukaryota; kingdom Metazoa; phylum Chordata; class Aves; order Cuculiformes; family Cuculidae; genus Cuculus; species Cuculus canorus. The sequence continues at coordinate 17,576,972 of NC_071441.1, forward strand.
TACATCACATAACTGGAATACTTAACAGTAACACAGAAAAGCTACAGCATACTTTTCTGTAAGCATTAACCATAATTAATACATATCATAGGTCTGAAAGACACAAAAAGCATATTACCTCTTACGGCCAATTAATCTTTGAGACTTCACCTATATATAGGCTCTTTATTCTTACCAGTGTAAGACCGGATCTTGTATCATCAGACAAAATCAGCAACACACTGACTTGTTTAAGAGAAGTAAGCACATATTTGAACACTTCTGGAAATGTTCTAGAGGATGACATTCAGAAAGTACAGTCAAAGAGCTACTACCCTCTCTTGAGTATAAAGTGTAAGGACTGTGATGGACAGTACCTCTTTCAGGAACTTGACCTGGGATCTTAAGCCAAACTCTGGAAAAACTTTGCAGCCTCCAGAGGCAAACTGTATTTCTGCCCACAGAAACCTCTAACATAAGAGATGAAAAGCTGCTTACTGCAGCTGCAAATGACGCCATCTTGTTTTCTTATTAGGAACTCCTTGCCCTGCTCCACAGTGTTCCACTGGTACCACTAACTTTCATAACAGATGACCTAATAGCATTTGCCATACTGATGTTTGCTTTCACCAAACATTAGCCTACAAATATGTAACACCTCAAACCAAGAAAAGATGGCAATAATTAAATAGCACTTACTGTAATCACCGCCTTGCTCAGACAGATAGAGCCTCTGCAGCCATATTCTGTTTCATCTTCAGACTTGTAATAACTGAGTGTGTTGCGTTTCAGAGTTACCCATCGATCCTGCCACCCATGAATGTAGTTGGTCCACTGTCAAAAAAAGTTTCCGAAGATCAGCTAATCGAAAAATAACAATAAACACACCACCGTGACTGACATTTTTCAGGCTTTCAAGCACTAGGAGAAAAGAGCAACTTATTTTTAAAAGGTCTTCTCAGTTGAGAACTTTTATTCTGCTCAGAGCTTCTAAAATAATTGTACAAACTCCTAAAGGTATTAAACCCCAGTTGTTTCAAGTGAACATTAAGATAACAGATGTCTTGACTGCAACTGCATTGAGTAAACCAGTAAAAGGTAATAAACATACCAATCGCACAAATGGAGGAAAGGAGGGGAGGGGGGAAATCAAATATTAACCAGTAAGGTGAGTTTAGCCATCTAATTTAAAATCCAGAGCTAGCAAAAGCCAAACTTAAGCGGAAGATGAAATAATGTATTTTATATGGAAGTTAATTTTTACAAAAGTGATTTTACTGAAGTATCTAGTTTACCTAATATAAATACAAACATACCATTATCCCACAGTACACTATATAACTATTGTAGTTCTTGGAGCAGTCAGTTCATTATCAATTTAATACTGCCCACAGATACTGCTTTAGGCTTTAAATCCTAACCACTTTCTCATTAAGATACTTGCCTATCAGCAGACATCCAATCATCCTTTTGCTATTTAAATTTTTCTAAGAACTCCACGTTCACGTACAATGAAGGCAATACTCCAGGAACAAGTCCTGGATTCATCCCATAGAATCAGCCACTTCATCTGATAAGAAGTGACTAAAAGTTCTGGTTACTAGTCTTATATCTGCAACACCTTCCCAGCTGCACTTTATAGAACCATACAATACTGAAAGAGCATCATGAGTGTTCTGCAGCTCTGATGCCTGGTCTTCAATCATAGCACAAAAATTATAAATTAAAGTGGAAACAAAAGCATCAAAACCAATTTTAGCATGCAAGCTTTTCTTTGATCATGACAACCATTCTTTGGCAAAAAGCTCTAAGTAATAAACTCTTTTTAGCATTTAAATCTAACCATTGTTTATCATTTTGTAACACAAGTTGAGGGGAGAAAGTCGACTGGCTTCTTTCCACACTACACTACATTTATGAGTAGTACAAAAATTAGTTAATACTTGCTCCATAACTACAAATTAACTCCAGTATTAACAAGAGGAGGCTGGAGGAAAACAAATTTTATAGATGAGAAATTCCTAACCATTTTCGGGTGTAGGCTAGAATCTGATTTGCTCTCTAAAGATAAATCCCTTTTTGATCTCTTAATACAAACTGCTAAGTTCAGTGTTTCTTAAAGAAAGTCTCAGCTGTGCTCAGTACATGAACTGGGAGCACAAGGAGCCATGGAGGTGTATTATTTACTGCCTTCCCCTTTTCCTGTCTCTCATATTCCCAACTCCTCCCAGATGCAAAAGGCAGAGTCCAAAGATATCTTGGGCAAAAGAGCACAGGACAGGGAGGAAAGGACCTTTGTTTGACAGAGTTCAGTGAGACAAATATAGCAATCAATCTTGCATTTGCTGTTGCAATCAATGCTTGCTGTTGCAATCAAAATGTGCCATGACTTAAAAGACTCCTTTAAGTATACTGGGTGGGCACTAGGTTTGGCAAAAAAAAAGACAACTTTTTTTTTTTTAAGATTCTTGTGCTTCCAGAAAGACTCACTCACAATGAAATTCTTTCTTTGTATCCACCTTAAAATCACTAGCAGGAAATACAATGGAAAAAACCCTAGAGTTCTGAACACTTAGCGACCAGCAGGATGTATTTCTAATAAGCTTCTCTTACCAAACTATTCCATTGCCTTCAAAGCTTCTCTCTTTACCGAAAGGCAGAACTGAAACACAACTAAGGATGCAGAGAACTACAGCCTACTTTTATCACTTTAAAATCAAATTATACACAAAAAGTTATTAGAAAAATATTTTTTTAGCAGAAAGGTTGGTGTGCTCCAATTTCATTTTAATTCGTATGTCTCATGTATTATTGAGGCACCAACTAACAAAAGGTAAACTTATCCCTCAACCATATTAACTGCAACAGGTTTCATCATACCGGCTATTCAGATTACATCCTGCGTTCTCGCAGGAAAAACAATGTCAGCTACAATCAGCATAACCATGCAGAAAAATGAAAAGTTTGTGCACACCTAAGCTACAGAATGTCAGAAGCTTTCACCTGCTACACCAGTAAGAAACAACATCTGGACTTCATGTATTTAATTCAACAGAAAAAAAGTAATTACATCCCACAAATATTAAAGTCTCAAATGATAGAATCATGTAAGCAATGCACAACTTTGCAAAGGAAAAAATTAAATAAAACAACACTAACCCTACCCCTCACATTTTAACGGCTGCAGCATCCCACATCTGTCTCTTCGTCACCACCTCGTCAGTACCTCCTGCTCCCCCATCCACTACAGACGACAAGATCTTACAAATGAAAGCCAGAACCTTCCTCTGCTCTTAAAAAGTTCTGCCGCTTCCTGGTGCCAGAAACGTTTTCAGTCTGGAAGGAGTTCACCGAGTTCCTCACACAAAGCAGAGACCCAACCCCGTTACGGCTGTTTTCTCAGCACCCAGGGCTGATTTATGATCTCCATGTCCTGTGACCTGTGCCTCCTACGCTGGCCCGTGCCCGGCCTTATTGTGTAGGGCAGGGAAAAAAAATTGAAACCATGATGTTTAAATTCTGAACATATCTTGAATTTTTTCATAGAATCACAGAACAATTTGGGTTGGAAGGGATCTTAAAGATTATCCCGTTTCAATCCCCTGCCATGGACAGAGACACCTTCTGCTAAATCAGGTTGCTCAAACCCTCATCCAACCTGGCCTTGAACACCTTCAGGGATGGGGCATGCACAGCTTTCCTGGGCAACCTGTGCCAGTCCCTCACTGAAAGTACTTTCTGTAATAAAAAAAATAAATCAGTAATTAAAAGAATAATATATCCGCGTTCCAACTCGGCAATGCTATATTCACCTTTCAACTGTTTACTTTTAAAAGGGGGAAATGAGTTCCAGTGCGCTTTCCCTTCCCCGCCTCCCGCCCCGTTCGGACCGAGGATTCCCGGGGGCCCCGCCAGGCCGCTGCTCACCTTGCTAAGCACTCCGCACAGCTCCACGGGCTGCCCGAGCTCGGCCTCGGGATCCTCCTCGGAGCCGGACGAGTGCCAGCTCTGGTTGTCCGACATGGAGACCCGCGCCGCGGCCACCGCCGGCGAGAGAAGGGCTTGGCGCGGTCGAGGGGGGACGGAGCGGCGGCGCTCCCTGCGCAGGCGATACCAGCGCAGCCCGCCCCGGGGTTCTTCCCCCTCACGGCGCCAGCAGCCACAGCATAGAGGGTGGCGGGGAGAGGAGGGGCGAGCGCTCACAGCCCAGCCATCCCGGCCGCCCCAACCGCCATCTTAACGCGAGGCGGGCACTCCCGGCCGCTATTTACCGCCTCCGCCCCGCCCCCGCCGCGCGGGGCCCGACGGAAGTTGTAGTCTTCCCTCCACCGCAGGGCCTGACGGGAGTTGTAGTCTTCTCCCCACGGCGGCTCCCGACCTGAGATGTAGTCTTTGCCCCTCACCAAACACCACCCCCCCAACCACCACCACCACCGCGGTGCCCGACGGGAGTTGTAGTCTCTTCCCCTCACCTGCGCGGCGCCCGACCGGAGTTGGGCCCCCGCGGTGCCTGATGGGAGTTGTAGTCCCCCCCCGCGGCGCCCGATGGGAGTTGTAGTCCTGTCCCGCTGCCAGCGCCTCTCGGAAGAGGAGCTTTCTGGCGCTCGCCGGCACAGCACTGGGAGGCATTGTCCCCCGCTGCGACCGCTTTACTCCCGCCGGCGGGCCATCGCTCTTTCGGGTTTCGCTTCCGCGCCCCAAGGTGAGGTGGGGAGCTCTGCTGCACCAAGGAGGGCGGTGGGGCTGCTGGGGCCCTCGCTTGCTCTTTTTGGGGTGAGGAAGGGGTTTTTCTTTAGCGAGGCAAAGCCGCTCTTGCTTTCAGGCGCCGTGGACGCGGCCACGACTTCCCTGCCTCAAACTCGGACGCTCTGGCGTGGCGACCGAGCCATTTCCCGTAACAAAGATGGCGGCCGTAAAGCCATTCCGGTCACAAAGATGGCGGCCGCAAAGCCATTCCTGTAACAAAGATGACGACAGCTGTGCCACAGGAAGGGGCGGGAGGCGTTGTCGGCTGTGTGGGGAGGGCAGGGCATAAGTGAAAGTGTTTGTGCTGCCGCTCCCTGGGGCGGAAAGGCCGCTGCGAAGGGAAAAAAAAAGTGAAAAAGAAAAGAAAAAAAAAAAAAAGCCGTGGAGCATGTCGCTTCCCAATTGATGACCAGGTGCGGCGGGCTGGGAAGGGCTTCAGGTTTGTGCCAGTGCATGTACTTTCTCGTGGTTTCTTGCGGGAAAATAAGTGTGTGAAATAGTGTCACCGGAGGAAACTTCATCTTTGGGACACAAGCTTCTTGTTGTATTACAACAGCAACCCAGCGGAGTTGTATGTTCCCGATTTTCTCCTTACGACAAATCGTGTGTGATTTTCCCATGTTTTTCTGCTTGCTTCCACTGAGAGTTTATTACTTTTTTTGAAAGAGCTCTTAGCGTAGACACGGGTATTTATATTCATTCTCTAAATATGTAGCAGCTAAAAGCTAAATAATATTAGTACTACCCAATGCCTCTGCTGTAATGAGAGCAGCAGTGAAAGCGATCATTAAAGCAGGATCGTTGTCTGGACCAGAAATACAAGATACTCATAGATGTTGTAATATTGGTATGATCACTGGAATATACAGGAAAATTTTTATATGAGTCTACTGTGGGTGCTATTTTAGACAATTCTGTAATATATAAATCTTTGAGAAACTATGTTCTTTGATTCACCAGATTTTTGGAAAGAAACCAAGTGAGGTATTTTTAGTGCGTGTTGCAATGTATTGCATCTCTTAAGCAAGCAGAGTGGGAGAGTTTTGTATATATTGATATGTATGAGAATAATTTATAGTTCTTCTTTGCAGTACGTTGCCAAAGTTAAGTGATATCACCTGCTTTTTCCCCATTAAACTCTGAATGAACTTCTTTCTCTGTCCTGATCCAGAACAGGAATTCGAGACATGTCTGAACAAATCCTTTTGGCAGTGATGCAAACTACGTAGCTGTGTGCTGTCATGCTCTTGGTCTAGGACTATTTACTTAATTCTAGAAGTGGCCCACCCCTCTTTCTTTTTTTCCCCCTTCCTAGCCCCCCCCCGGAGCATAGAACGACTCGGGTGTTAAAAAGTAAAGAATGCCATGGGCAGATATTCTTTCAGGTTCTTTAACAAACATATGCTTCACCGTGCGAGTGGTGAGGCACTGGCACAGGTTGCCCAGAAAAGTTGTGGCTGCCCCATCCTTGGAGGTGTTCAAGGCTAGGTTGGACGGGCCCTTGAGCAGACTGATCTGGTGGGACGTGTCCCTGCCCATGGCAGGGGGATTGAAAATGGATGATCTTTAAGGTCCCTTCCAACACAAACTACTCTGTGATTCTATGATATTCATCCTTGTTAGACAGAATATTTATTGGATTACTAATTATAGCTAATATCTTACAACCAAACTTTAAACAAACAGCACCAAACAGGTACTGAAAGGTTTGCCTTTTCAATTTGCATGTAATGCTTTGTTTATGCTAAATAATATTTTTTTTTCACCTCTGCCAAATCCTTCTAATTTGTCTTTCATTTTGTTCCTCCAAAAGATCTGTTGGGATTGTGAATACTTTATGTAAATTAACTCTTCTTTCTAATGTTCAGACCATCTTTTTCATATATAACTTGCCATCTATTACTTTCAATGAGATCAGGACATACCCACATTACAAAGAATGTGGTGCAGTAGAAATGGATTTGTAAAGGAAAGATTGGGTGCTGAGGACTTTAAGTTAATCTTATATATGTTTTAAGAGGTGTTTCTTTGGACTGGTGCTAGCTTGGTCCCACGGAGGGCACCTAAATTAGTAACTGTAATGCGTCAGGTGTGCTCTGAAAGCATGGGTTTCCAGTTTAGTTTAGGTTGAAAAGAATCTGGTTTCCCTGCTCTAGGAGCAATCTGGCACGCAAACCAAAGCATGGGAAATGGAGATGATCAAACCGATACGCTGATGTAGACTACTTACTCCTCTCTGCCTGCTCCTATGCCTTTTCCACAGGACCTTTATTTTGTACTTCATTGCTGTGATTGTTCCTTCCTTGCAAGTCTCAGTACTCGGTCTGCGCCCCTTCTAGTGTCTTAGCGATTGCAAGAAGTTTACAAATTATTGGTTTGACTGGAAATAATCTTCACCTTTGTCAGAATAGTGAAACAGAGACTGTTGTTTTGTATTGCTTATAAACTACCATAATACAAAATTATTTCTTGAGTTTTACCACTAAAGATGTCAGTCAAAAGCATCATAAAGTGCATAAGTTTAGAAATATCTCATTTTTTTCTTCTCCATTTTTATATCTCTTATTTCCACTATTGTACCTTCTGTTTTAGTGAGTTCATTGTATGTTGTTCAAACACATTCATCACCAGTTTATGAACATTTTCTACTGTGTCCGTGTTCATGGTTATGTTTGGTCTAGAATTTAAGATAATTTTTTTAAAAGGATCCTTGAAGGAGCTTTGTATATACCACAACAATAATGGTGTGGGCTCAGAGATATAAATTACATAGAAATAGTTTTCTAAAACAGATTTCTAAAATCACTGTATTAAGGTTTTTCTTCTAAGTAAAAATTATAAAGAAAAAAAACAAAACAGAAAATTACTGTTATTTATGAATACGTTGGCAATAGACATGTACTGCAGAATCATAGAATCATAGAATAGTTTGTGTTGGAAGGGACCTTAAAGATCATCCATTTTCATTCCCCCTGCTATGGGCAGGGACACATCCCACTAGACCAGGCTGCCCAAGACCCCATCCAACCTGGCCTTGAACACCTCCAGGGATGGGGCAGCCACAGCTTCCCTTGGCAGCCTGTGCTAGTGCCTCGTAGTGAAGAAATTCTTCCTAATGTCTAGCGTAAATCTGCCCCTCTCCAGTTTGTATCTGTTCCTCCTTGTCCTATCCCCATAAGCCTTTACGAATAGCCCCTCTCCAGCTTTCCTGCAGGCGCCCTTCAGGTACTGGAATGTCGCTATAAGATCCCCTCGGAGCCTTCTCTCTTTTTTTTTTTTTTTTTTTTTTTAATAAAAATGTCTGAATCTTATTCAAGAAAGGTGCTTCAGACTTTAGTCCTGTTTCTTTGGGCTCTTGTGACATCTGAGATAATTCACTTTCTTCAACACCATCGCAATGCTTTCTTTTCTTTTTGTTTGACTTTTTATGGTCACCTTGGTAACCACTGGAGTCACTAGTAGGCAATACGTGTTCCTGTTCTTTTTGCTTATGTTTTTTCTTCTTCTTCTTACCATCATATACTCCATTCATAGCATCAACATTCTGCTCTTCTCCATTTTCCCTCCCAGTGTTATCTGTCTCACCTAGAGGCTGATGTGTGACATTACCTCCCTCAAAGTCATTGAAACTGGTGGTCAAGCTTTGGAATTTCATCTCCATTTGTACTGTCAGTGATGGTTTCAGATTTCTTTGGCCTCATGCTGCTCTTAGTTAGTCCTCCTCGAATGAAAACCACCTCAGCTGCATTAGAATCCAAATGCAATACTTGAAATTTCAGTTCATCCCCTATTTTTAACCCCAGCTCTTGCCACTGTACAACTGATGTTTGTTCAGGTTTGGGGATAGAAGCGTTGAAGCATGCATGTATCAGGCAGCCAATATGACTACGGGCCACTTTATTAATTACACCCACCATTTTTTTTCCCTTTCTTGGGGCTGAAGATGATGAAGTCCTCCTCGATGTTCAGGTGGATGAACTCTTGGTCTAAAATGTCCCTGAGCTCGCCCACCACTTTGATGTTGTTGTAAGCCATGGGCACCCCCCGAAGGCTGGAAGGAGAGAGGGTGGGAGAAGTTCGGACGCGGGGAGAAGAAGAGCAAAGGGGAGGAGGAAAAGAGCAAAGGGGAGGATAAAAAGAGCGAACGGGGGGTGGGGGGTGGGAAGGAGAGGTGGGAGTTGCACCACTTCTGATGTAGTTTTTACTGGTGTATGTGGTTAGTAATGTTGCAGTTCCTTCATTATTGATGGTTGAAGTGCTAATTTGTTTTCAGTAATCTAGAACTACTAGGAAACTTTGGTTAGAACCTTGAGATAAATCTTTCCATTTGAAAGGTCTTATAAATTGCTGAATAGAGACAGGAGATATCACAGTTCCTTGACTTTTGAATAAACTATGAAGTTTTAAAGACATGAATCTTTTTTGATAGGGAAGCTGAAAGCAGGATTTTCAACAGAATTGTACTGCATCTTTCGTGCAGAAAATCAATAGGGGATGAGTATTCCACTTGTTTCACTTATGTCACTCTACATAAGTCAGTAATTGTTTAAATGGTGTAAAATTCATATTTTGACGTTTAATTTTGGGCATTGCCAGAAGCAGTTTCTATTGTATTTACTTCGTAGTGTGAATTTTTTACTTTTTAAAAAGGATTGAATTGTCTGTAATTAGTTGTATTTTAGAGCCAGTGAGTTCAGACATAATTCTAGGGGTTTTTTTGTGGTTTTTTTTTTTTTTTTTGGAGGCTAATTCTAGGTGCTTTTATGGGATCTATGTTTTTGCAAAATATTGAGTCAGCTGCTACTTGAAAAATTGTTTGTGTCAGCTTGGGCACCTGGAGTTTTCACTTCTGCAAATCCTGGCCCAGTCTTCTGTTAAGTATTAATTTATCATATACCTTGACTTAATACATACTTAGATCTTTCTTAGAAGATTCTGTTTTCTAGGGAACTGTATCTTATTATGTTTTGGAGAGAGATAGAATAGTTAAACAGTAGCAGTTTTGAATGTATTAGCAGGGAAGATAGTTGGTTAATACCGTGATTATTAAATGCTGATTACTTTGTTGTGCAGTTCCCCCTGCACAAGTTCTTTTCTTGTACATCACTATAGGATTAAAACTGACAGAAGTTCCTCTGATTGAGGCTATTGGTAAACCAGGCTCTAGTAAATATCAGTCTCCCTGTGGCTGGAAAGAATTGAGCAGTTAGTTCAAAAAGATCATCTGATGTGCTTGCTTTCACGTCTTTGTTTTTCAGTGGTTTATCCTGCTAGGAAGGAGAGACTTTGGAGCCTTGGATACTTAATTTTCAGAAGAACATGTTTTTACAAGGAAATGAGAGTTAAGGAGTTTGTTAAATTTGATCCCATCAGCCAGAATATTGCTCAGAAAAGCAGTACATCACTTATTCAAAAGTAATGTAATATAATGTTACTGTTCTGGGATAAATCCACAAAATGGATACATCAAGTAATAAGAAATCAAATGCACTACTACTGTACTGTAACCTTTCAAATATCAGAAATGTTAAAAGTATTCTAGAAGGGTTGAATTTTTCCTAGTTTGTTGAATGTTTGTTCGTTCTTGTCTTAGAAGTTCAGGAGGTAAAGAAGGCATTTGCGGGAAACCCATTGCCCAAATGACCTGACTGTTAATACATTAATTTCTATACAAAGGTCTATAAGCTGGGTTTTAGTTTTCTAACAATGGTGACCTGAACAGTTGCATGTACAGTCTAGGTGAAGATAGTTCTGTTCAGTGAGTGAAATAAAGAATGTAGCCACCAGTTCAATCTTAATTAGCAACCGGAGAAAAAAAGAAGTGGTGTCCATTAAAAAAATTGATTTACATGAGTTGTGGTATCATTGGGAAGGTCTTGTATTGTTTCTTTTTATTTATTACTTATAGTATTGTTTCAGTAGTATCCAGAGGCTTTGTTTTGAGGTGGCCTGTGATGTAGTTTCCAGTTGTAATAATTTCCAGTGCAAGGAAGACATTTGAAAGGTTGTGATTGAGAGTTACTCTTTAATCAGTCTCCTTGGGTTGTTTGTTCTGCATTCACTCTTCAATCCTTTGTTCTTCAAGAATTCTTCAATGCTTGGCAAAAAGTAATGAAATATAGTCTTTAGTACACATGATCTTTATTTCTGCGCAAGAGTCACCCCTGTCACTTACAGTGGAGTTTAACAGCTTTCCTTATCTCTTGTTAAAACAATTTTTCTTAGGTTTATTTGCTTGTTTATTTTGGTGTGGGTTTTTTTTTTTTAATGACTTGATTTCCTATCCTTTGACTCAGTATGTATATAATTTTCTATATGACTTCTTTATATTTTATGTTTTACATTTATATAAAATGAAAGCTTTTGCAAATAGGTGAATACGAGATTTCCTGTCTGCAATCTAGAACAGTAACTGCTCATTAGTTTATGGGTTTTGGTAGAGAAAGCTTCTTACAACACTAAGCTTAATTCTATCTTAATAAAGTGACTGTAAAGAATGATTATTAGTCACCTTTTTTTTTGTAGCATTCTCACTAGGGAAATACACTTATCCGTCTTGCTTTATTTTGTTGATGTTTCTTGGCTTGGCCTATGGGGTTTTTGTTTGGATGAAGTGTCTATTACGGTCAGGTGGTGGTCCAGCAACGTTTTATGACAAGTGTATTTTTTGAAATAACTGAAGTTGCCTCTTTTAGAGTCTTAAACTACTGAATTACCCTTTTACTGGACGTGTTAAAGTTGGATATTTCATATTTATCTTTTGAGGATCTTACGAACACTTGTTAAGGTTCTGGGAGTTTCATGTTATTTACAACAGTCTTCAATGTGGATGTGATTATTTTATGGAAGTTTTTCCATAACACACTTCCTCTAAGCACTCCAAACTTTACTTTACTACTTTGTAGTGTTTGATAATGGTTCATTTGTAAGATTTTCATATGAAAAATAAAAGACCGGAGATCTAATGTGTGTTATGTATTGATATTTGAAAGGAAGTTTCTTTCTCTTTTTCTTCTCTTTGCTGTTTTTACTAACTTCGGAGACTTTTACCTGTTGAACATAGAGTAATCCAATTTTAGCCAAAAGCCTGAAAAGTGATCATCTGTGGTCAAAACTGGATGAAGTTTGTCCTAACTTTGTTAATTGTTTATCATACTCTCAGTACTTTTACAGAACTCTAACATCTTGGCCTTTTTATTGAAATGAAATTTAATAATGCTTTGCTTCTAATGCAGCCGATGTGCTATGACAGGAGTTCTGAAGCTGTCCCTCCCATTCTACATCTTTATATGAAGTTAGCTGTTACAATTTTATTTTGTCCTTCCTAAAGTAACAATAGACAAATACAAATAGAGGAATCTCTAAAACATTTTATTTGAGGGAAAGTAGTACGTTTGTTTTGGCCTCATACTACAATAAATGAGGAGTTAGATTTTTATGAAATGTTATTGGAAGCTTTTATGAGTTTTACAGGGATTAAAAAAAATCTGTTTTATTTAGATCCTTGTTTTAGCCGTCTTAAAAATAATAATTGAAAATTTTGTAGAAAGGAGTCTTTAATAATTATTTTGCTATTTGCAGCAGTGGGGTTTTTTTGCACGCTGTGGATATATACTCAGAACAACTGGGTTGTAAAAGATGGTTCTATAGATCTGTAATATGTATCTTGATTCTTATGTTTAGCTTCTGAGCTTTGGGGAAGCTGGCAGTTGTGTATCTTAGTAACTTGTTTCCATCTTGCTGTTGGCATGAGCATTTGTGATAGCAAAGATGTGAGAATTTTGTATTTCAAATGAGGACTCGTACGCAATGTACATGCATCAAATCATGATTCAGTATGTAAATAAATTCTTTTTCAAGCTTTTCCATGCTTTTGTCATTTTCCAGTGCTGGTACTTCTTCGCAACAAGTTAAGTCTACCAAGAAAAAGCAAACTGTTAACAGTCAGCGTGATGACACTGTGTCCACTTAACTGAATATTCTTAGAAGTATTTTTTATCTTCCTTTTGTATTGTTTTATAACTTGAAAATAATAACATGAAGGCATTTAAGTTTTCACACAATGCACAGGGTTTCTGTTGCTGGACTTGGAGGATTTTTAACGAAGACAGGCTGGAGGAGTGGCACAGGATCAAATAGAACCCATTTCCTTAAGTCTGGTTGGGTCGACTGTCCAAAAATATGCTAAATGTGGATAAAGGTGGACATGCTTGAAATTATATCCTTGCTTTAATTTTACTCCTGTTTCAGTCTCTTGATACTTTCATATAGTATATAGCACTGCCTGGCAGGTTCCTTTGAGTTTCTGTGCTTGCTCCTAGAAGAGCTTGATTGAGGTATTATTAACAGTCTTTTTCTGCTTGTAAGCATCACATGTTACTAACAAAGTTTTCTACACAGTGATGCTATTGTGTGGTTCCTCTGCACTGCTTTGTTTTGCATTAGCTGTTGGCGTTCACTGCCAAAGTCTTCCTCTTTACCTTTAGAAGTCCTTCCGGCAGCAATTGGAAAGTTACCTCTTCCACTTACAGCTGATTGTCCTGCTCTCTTTCCCCCATTTCCGAATCATACGAATAATAGGGTAGTATTTAATTGTAGGCTGCCTTCACAGACTTTTCTGATTTCACACCCTACTTACACAGTATGATGCTGAGAGATTTAATGTGTTCTGTTAGGGAAAACAGCTCAGTCTTGCAGCAGCTTCTTGAGGTGACAGCATGCCAAAAATATGTCACTTTTTGCCTAGACTGTTCTGAGTTAGTGTTTCATCAGACTCTAAACCTTTACCTACTTCTATCAAGTTATTTTAGCAAAAATTTTATAAGATTGTGTCATCACGAGGTAAATGTTTTCTCTAGGTTAGTTTTCCATTAAAAGTTACTCCTTTGTCCTTACCAGCTTCTACGCTGACATTTTATTCACATTTTGTGTAGTGATTCAAACTGCTTCTCCTGTGCTTCCTTTAAATATACTACTTCCATTTTGATTTTGTTTATGGCAAATGATCCACTGGTTTTATTTGACAGTGGATATGGTCTGTTGTCATACTGTAGCTTTTGTGATTAATTTCAATATGCTAAATATTTTACGTATTTTTTCTCAGGTCTGTTAATCTGAAACCAAGGTAATCTTCAGGTTCTGTTCATGCTTAGTTGCTGAAAATTGTATCGTTACTCATGTTTTCCCTTCTGTTCACCTTGAGGCGTTGATAGAGAACTAATGCCATGTCCTCAAACAAGTGTTTTATTCTTAATCCCAACCAAGATATTATTTTATATTTATAGACATTGTCATCTGGTACTAGCAATGTATTTGTTCCACACAAGAAGCTGAAAAGATAAAACACATCAGGAGGCTACCATTTATGGGAATTTTTAAAGACGATTATTTTTTCCATCGCTGGTATCATCATGGTAATTTTTTTCTTGCTGGATATATAACAGTGGTATAGAGAAGGCTTTTGACTGACATGAATTACTGTTTAAAGCTTCTGCTACAAAACTGAGCCTTTAATAGTGGTCTGAATGAGGGGGGGGGAAACATTTGTATGTGCCAGGGATAAAGACACTTCCAGGAGTAAGGAACAGCTGAAACATATTGTAAAGCCTGGAACAGGAGATGAAAGTGATCTTGTGTTCATTAAGGCTTCTTAGAGGGAAGGAGAGATAAAAGAACCAAGTGGCAATAATGGAAAGACATTTACCTTGAGGAAGGTATTTATTAGGAATTGTTCCTGTTACTTACCAGAGATTGCCAGTAACAATGAAACTATTGTGGAGGTAATTGATACAGGGTTATGTGTGAGCTTGGGATGAAACTTGGAATGTTGCGTGGGATGGAGTGCTTTTTCTTTTGATTGAAGTCTAGCAAGCCTGTTCTGGTAAATGTGCATATTAAATGTATGAGAGTGTCCTGCTGTAAGTGAAAAAAGTATGAGAATGTTTGTCATTGTGGCCTATTACTTGATAGTAATAGGAGCATAAAAGCTAAGGAGCCACTCCCTTTCCTAGCTGCCATTATAGTAACTTAGGTGCTGCTAAAGGGTCAAGAGAGGAGTTTTGATCACCTTCTGTTCTTTGAAATATAGTGAGAGATACAGAGAGAAATGCAGCATTAACTACCTGCTCTTGCATCTTCATAAGACGTTGTAAATAATGATCTGAAATAATAGAATATGATTAAAATTGGTATATTTTTGTCAGAATTTTTTTTAAAGGTGACTTTGTTTAATGTCTTCTATTCAATTGATTAATAAGTTTCAGGAGAATATCTTCAGGAAAATACAAACTTTACTGTCACTAATTTAAAAAAATCACTCGTGGTTCTTCACTGGCAAAAAATTATCGCTAAATGCAAAAATTCATAATTGCCTCCTTCAAGTTGGTTGCCAGTGAGGCCCGCTTAAGTCTTGGAGTGGGAAAGCGGCATTTAAAGAACAAATGTAACCCTCTTAAATTTGTGTAGTTTGTGGTTGTTTAACAGGGCTGCTGTATGTGCCTGAAGGGAGCGGCTCCTCCACACAGGAAGGGCTCGTGTCACAGGGTGCAGCTTAAAGGGGAAGTTTAGCAGTGAATGTGCTTCCTGCGTGACAGTAAACTGAAGTGGCTTATGAGTCAGCAACCTGGGGCAGAAATTAATTCTTTCTGTATGCTTTTCCAGTAATAAACACAGATTAAGTATTTTATGCCAGTATCACACTTGGATTCTGCTTGTTTTAATCAGGCAAAACTAAGACTACAGGTTTGTGCCACAGAGGGTAAAATTTCCTTTCTATAAGATCAATTTAATATCAATACAATTTGCCATATAATTAGAAACTATTGAAAGATTCATCTGTTTACTTCCATAAACAAAAAGGGAAGATGTCAGAAGTTCTCCTCAGAAGTACCTGCACGAATAAGAAATTAGTGATGGCAATAGTTGAGTAGTAAAACTTTATGTGTCCTATTAGTTGAATAGCATGGCTCTACATAGTGATGGAAGAAAGGAATGCATTAATTTTACAATGAATTAAACAAGAGGGAGTTATTCTAAACTTTTAATTGAAGCGTTCTGTTTCTGAAAGATGAGCTTGAACACAACAGTTCTGAATTTGAGCAAGAAATTACTGGGAAAGATTCTGTGGCTCGACTCAAGCAGGAATGAGGAATAAACAAACATTGGTCTACTGCAATTTGAAACCCATTGAGTTTCTTTTGTTTTATTGTAATAATCTAGTGAGCAATATTTGGTGTTTGAGGCAGTATTGTTTCAACTGACAGGGTAACGTACAGGCATAATCTCATGAATATGTGTAAGGTACACAGGCCTTTACCTGAAACTGGTGGTGCCCAATTGCTTCTGTAACAGAGCTTTAAAAAGATTATCTTTTTAAGTTAGTAAGAAAGGTAAAATCTGAATGTCTCCAAACTCTGATAGAGTTACAGGTGGCTTTATGTGATGAAGATGGCAGGTCAGCCACTTTACAGGAATACAGATCTTGGTATTTGTGATAAGTATGTTGTTTTCTGTTTATTCAATAAATACAGCAAATGGATTTTTTTTTTTATTGTTCAGCTGGAACTTAGAAACAGATACATGATTTAAATTCTTTTTTTCAGGTAATAAGTCTTAAAAGAGGTACTTGTGTTCAAGAAGTACTATAAACAACATGAAAAAAATTGCTACCAGCTCTTGCAGTGAAGATGTTCTGCTTAGAATGGGCCTCAATGATAACAAAGCTGGAATGCAAGGATTGGATAAAGAGAAAATCAATAAAATCATCATGGAAGCTACCAAGGTTGGTATGATTGCTCTTTTCCTGTCGCTTTACCTGTTGTCAAGTATCATGAGGCCTTCTTGAAATTTTATCCGTCATGTAGATGGAGGGCAGCTTCTAAGAATAAACATATATGTGAGGAAGAAAAGGAGGGACAGTAGCATTGGGTACCATAGGGTGCTCTTTACGTCATCCATAGGAACATGGAGGAACACAGTTGAGTACATCTTTAGGTACTCCTTCTTTGCCTGAAGACATACATAAATATAACAGCATTGTCCAGAAGTAAATGTGATGGTTTCAGTTTGCTTAGGTGTCTTGTTTTCTCCTTTCCTATTCCTTTTGCTACTCCCATCATTAAACAGCCAAGCAAAACCTCTGTTGGTCACCTTCCTGTAACTGATTAATATGATATTACCGGCTTTTTCTAGTATTTTCAGTAGAAGCAGAAAACAATACAAAAAGCTCTTATTTGGCAGACTTCTTTTGCTTCCATTTTTACTTTGATGATACCTGATATGCTATCAAGCCCCTTTTTGATCAGATGTTTCTTCTACTTATTCTGTTCACTCTTTCTTTAAAATGTGGTGCTTTGTTTTACATATTCCCTAATAATGGTATTTGGATTACTTATTTCATCAGAACAGATACTGTGTCATTTCCTGGTATGAGATACAGTGAGCTGTAAAATAGTCTTGCAAAACTAATATATCTATATCTATCTATGTGTTTCTGTCCAAAAAACGAAAGAATATAAATACCACATAGAGCTCGAGAAATCTGAAAAGAAGCATTGACGCTTTTTCTTAAGCTTTTCTTTAGTCTTCAAAATTACATTTACAAACACTACCCACAATTGTATCACAACAACATTTTGTAGCATTTCTGCTACTGCAAGAGACCTAAGAAATCCCACAGCTTAATAACAATTTTAAATATTAGGTTGCTTCCCACAGCAAGGTTTTGGTACTTATTTCTTTCAGAGAGTCTCAACAAGTCATGTTTGATAGCAGGGGAGAAAAGATGCATTGTATGTCTGATGTTGAAATAAAATGCACCCCAATTTCTTCTAATTAGAGATTTCTTCTAAGCAATGAGATGTTATGGATTACAGTGTTGCCTTTCATCCTTTTTATGTTTTTGCTTTTTATATAAATACCTGACTCTTATTTGACTGTTGCTGAATTCTTGGCATCAGTGACAGTTTGGTAGCCAGAGGCCTTGAGTGAAAAATTTTTCCACTTTTGTGGATTTTATCAAGTGGTCCAGTAGAAGACATTACCTCTTCCTGGAAATGTTATTTCTCTTGTAAAGTAGGCAGATGTTGAAATAAAAATATTTTGTTTCCTGATTTTGAATTTTCCTCTTTTCTGTTTCATTGTATGACCCATTTTCTTTGTTATGACTCAGGAAGCAAAGTTGCGTTGTGTGTTCTTTACATGATTGTTGTCCTTTTATGTTTTTATTACATCCCCTTTTATTCCTTCAGTATCTTGAAGAAGCAATTACATACTTAAGAGCAAGAGGGGCTTTTTTTAATACCCATTTGCTTTTCATCATGCTCTCTCAAATTGGTTCTGATTCTGCAGTGTCTTTCAAGATTAAATAGTCAAAGAAATACTTAACATTGTAAGTGATTTTTTTTTTTACAGTGTCATTATTAATTTCCAGGTAGATTAAACTATATGGAAGTCTAGCAAAATGCTTAAATAATATTTATTTTTAGTTTTATGCTTCTTATATTGGAGGTATTGCAAAGAGTAGTGTTACTTTTTTCTAGTATTTTGGAATTTTGTTGTGAAGTGTTAGGACGAGCAAATATAGTATACATAACAACTTCTTTGAATAGTCTCTTATACTTATCTGAGTGTAGGGGATCTGAGAAGGAGAAATATATTTGTGTTATTTGAGGAGAGAGGTGCAAAGCACCACTGGTCTCTCTTCTGTATCTTTTAGTTGAAAATCCAAAGCATGCGTTAGAAACTATTACTGTGTTTTACATTTTCTGTGTTTAAAGATCAGTTGAGTTTGTTTAAAGAAAAAGACAAATAAAAACCTTAGTGTTTTTGCAATTTTCTTCCAGGGTTCTAGATTTTATGAAAATGAACTTAAGAAAGATCAACAAGTTAACCAACGAATTGAAAAAATGATGCAGATAAAAGAGAAAATTACAACACAACAGCTCTTGAAAGCACAGCTGCAGGTACTGATGTTCTAAAGAGTTTTGGAGTAAATGGTGAATGTTACGTTTTGGTTTGTTTATTGCATTAAATTTTAGTGGTGTTAAATAAGCACTATGTTAACTATCATTGGATGTTAGTCATGAAGTGCACAATGTTTTGATGATGTAATCTTATTAAAAACTTCCTAGAAGAAAAAACTGTAAAATCACTCAGAAGTGTTCCATAAGTGAGTAAAATGAAGCAAGGTTGTTCCTGCTATTTTAAGTCTGATTAGTTTAAAGGGATGTAATTATGGTTTATGTAGAAGTTTTATTGAATACCTTGTTAAAAAGTATCATCAGTCTTGAATTTGCTTTCTGTTTTTATAAAATACACATATTTGTGTTCAGTGGCCTGCAATGGGGTGAGGGAGATCACAATTGTAAACTCTTCTGGGTATAATTTATTCCTTATTTATGCTAATTGGTGAAAAATTCGTCATGGGAAGCAGTCACAAGGAATAAAAGTGGCTTGAATTAGAAAGACAAAGAGACAATTTCTCTTCTCAGCTGCTTATGATAGATGATGGTGTCCAAAGTACTACTGCGTATGAAGGGTTGTTAAAAGAAAACGATGTCACCAAGGTTGCACACTAAACATTCTTAGGTGCAACAGAACCTAAGTTGCTTGTAGAAACTTAGATGCTTTCCTTTTTCACTTGTACTGTGATTCAGTCTTTAATTATATGATTGCTTGCTATTTTTCCCTAACAGGATTCTTGCTTCCTTCTGTGCACAGTGTAGGAAGAGTTCACTGACTGGGCAATTACTCAATATTTACTGTTGTCCTCATTGCTCAATCGGTGACCCTAAGCTTTATTTGTTGTACACTAGTCTAATCGAGCTTTGAATGCAGGATTACTTAATTCCTTATAGTCTTTTCTATTTTGTACATTACATAGTGTGAATTATTTAAATGATTCTTGCATTACTCCAGGAAAGTTGAGTAATGTGTTTGTTCTCTAAATCAGGAGCTGAAGCACATAAAGATTAAACACATCCATTAATTTGAATGCTGTTGTGAGGATTACAGGAAAGAAACACCAGGCTTTGGTGTTTTACAGATTTGCAAGTCACTTCTGTAAATTAGATGCCAGTGTCTCAAATTTGTGCTTGCAATTACCAAGTACCTCTGAAAAGTTTGTTATAAGCCTATATGCCATAGCTGGTTGTAGTTAGTCTTTAATGTGGATCAGTTATGTCTTTGCTTGTCCATTTTTTGCGTTTGTTTTTTTTTATTTGGTGTTTGATGGGGTTTTTTTGTTTGGGTTTTTTTTTTTTTTAGTTTTCTGAAGCAGCTTTTAAGTCATTTAATTATGAAAAAATATACTTCCATTTCTATCCTGACTTCAGCACAGAACTCTTAATTTAACAGAAAGCAGTCTGTCTTATAAAGTGAATGACATAGATCATATCCAATTAGTGTATGGTTATGTAATTGGAGAGTATATAGTGAAAACCAACACATTTTAATTGCTTTGACTACTCTCATCCTGTCTTTTTCTGAACTTGATTTACTGATGTTGCAACATATCTTCTTTCAACGTTTTTGTAAAAGTTACTTTCTAAAGAAGGAAAAGGAAGCTTCAAAATAGGCAAATTCTTTCATGTGGATCTTCCTGGGACATAGAGTTTTAAACTCCGTGTTTGAAATTCATGCCACTGGCTCAAATAGCAGTTATCTTTATTTCTGGTGGAGTAACTGTTAAGTCAGCTGTCCTACTGCATGAGAACTGTCAGTAGAGGGGGCCAACATGCACACTGTCTGGCTGATTTTAGATCTCTTCTGATATAAAAACATCTCAAAATCCTGGATTTTGGTTCCATGCTCTGGAACCATTGCAGATAAGCTCTGGTTCATGGTTGTTGTTGCCCGTATTTCTTCATCACAAGTTCTGACCTTTTTGCTCTCTTTTCTGCTTTTTCTTAATCTGTACTATCCAGAATTTGCCTTTTATGTCCCACATCTCCAGATCGCCCTCAATCCTCTTTCCAAAGCAGTCCTTGTGTATGCCCTTAGAGTCCCCACTGAAGTCCCCAGTGTCCTGCCCCAGCCAGTCTTTATCTGTCCACATCTGATATCTTAAATGCCACTCTCTTTTCCTGCCCCTTACCAGCCAGCTGCTCTTCCCCAGGACGTTATCTCCAGCTTTAAGTTTGCACTATTGTTTGTCCTGTTTTTTTAATATGTGCTATGTGTTTTTTAATCAACTTCTCTAGGTCTTCAGGTAAGGATATAACCAGATCTCATTACCTCCTTTCTTCTTTATTGTGGTTGTCTATCAAGTTCTTTAACTGTTCTTTTTTTAGTATTACCTTCTGTTATACAATGAGAGAATTTGTTCTAAAATTTGTAAGTGGCAGATAGTCCAGAATTACAAAGTTATCCTTGTATCAACTTATATCTCATCTGCAGGTCATGGCTTGTTTGTAGGATAGTTAGAAGGTCAGATACTGCTTGCTAAGCTGGTAGTGGTTTCAGTGCTGTAATGCAAAAACAAACAAACAAAAAAAATCCCCAGTTCCTGGATTTCTTGGGCAAAATCGTGGTTACGTGGTGGAAACAGTAGTATAAATAAAATGTAGAATCTGCAATGTATTGCTGTATGTCTCACCACTAGAGTGTATTCCTTGGTTTGTGCCAAGGAATTTGTGAGGGTATTTCTCATATTTTTCCAGGGTTCCTTAGAAGGCTGTCTTTGCAAAAGGACACTCACCACTGCTGATTTTGCAAATATTGGAGATTAGAAAATACTTGTAAATCTTCTTAAATTTTCATTTATAAATATTGCTTTGGGATCTTTTTTATTTGTTGTGGGTTTTTTTTTTAAATAATCTAAAATGTGAAAGGTAGTTTGAAGTTTTCCTAATTAATATAATTGGGTTTTTTTGAGGGAAATTATATGTTGTTACAGCATTGTGTAACTCAGTTTTTGAAAACTTTTCTGTAACAGACTTAGGTTATCCTAACAAAGTAGAGTAGAATTGCTTGAAGTTCAGCAGTAGTTAATAATACTTATAAAAGTATCCAGCCACTACTAGATTTGTAAACTATTGTACTGATCTTTGCAATTTTTATCCATGTGGATTTTATCCCAGATGTTTATTCTGTATATAGTTACTGTTGTCTTAAAATTGTATCACTCTTACCTCTTCAACTTGTCAGATGCTTTTATAAAAACGAGATTTTGGATAATCTTTTCTGTTTTACTTGGACAAAGAAATTTAAGATTAAGAGCGATTACTCTTTAAATTTTCCAGAAGTTGCTATTATCAAAATTAGAAGTCTAATTACTGTGTGTGCTTTTTTTTTTTTTTTTGTGTGTCACTCTAGAAATAAAAAAACTTAGTGTCTATTTTTATCCTCAAAGGAAAATTGAAAGCAGCTTTAAAAACTTGTCAGGCTGGCTTGCCTCTAGGAATTGTTCCATAACTTTCTTTCTCTTACTAAGGAAATAGTAATTCTAAGGAAATACTAAGGAAATTGCAGATGCTCAGAATTCTCCAAGTACATTTGGGTCTGTTTTGGTTTGACATATTACTTGTATCAGTTGCTTTTGCTGAAAAGTCATTGTTCTGTATTTCTGACGAGTTTAATATAGTTTTACATCATTCTTTACGTGATGTTAGCTGATCAATAAGTATCATGTTAGAAATACATTTAAGGACAAAAAGCAAAAAGGAATTTTTTATAAATTTAATAAAATTAAATACAGAAGTTTATATAACTAGAGAAGTGATTGACGGAATTAATAAATTCAGCAGTGTCAGCTTGAGAGTAACTTGAAAACTGTCTGTATAGTTTAGAATAAGGATGCTTTTCATGATTATAGCATGACTTAAACCTTTGCTGTGTTAGTAGTAGTAATGTGTAATGAAATTCCCCGCTGTTTTGTTGTTTGAAAGGCTTTACTCTTGTGCTTTTAATTTCCATATACCAGTTTTCTTGGTCTCAGGGAGCAATACTGTGCTCTGCTGTATGGAATAGCCTGTTTGAGACCCCATTCTAGCCTTTCACTCCTGGAATCAACTTGGAATGAAACAGAAGAGGCTTCGATAGTCATTAATCAGCACTTTAGTTATAACATTCATAGCCAGTTGCCTTGATTCACGTCTCTTCAGCTTAAAAAATGGTGCTTGGAATAAGGTTTTTGTGGTTTTTATTAAGGATCTCTAAAGGGGAAAAAAGAGAAAAACTGTCTTCAAGTAACCAAGCAAATTGCACATAAGCATGCCTTTTCAGGACCATAAACCTGTTGCAGTCAATCCAGAGACATTTCTGTAATGGTACCTTGATGTTATGAATCTCTGTGTGTCCTTGTGCTTGCAAGCAAAATGGATCTTTCACTGCTTGCATTTCTTGAGCTCTTATTATGCCTAATTATTGTGGGTTTTTTTTTGCTAGCAGTAGCAATGTTTTGTTAGGTAAACAGAAGTTAGCATAGTTGTTAGTGTGGTTGCATGATCATAGTTTGATAAGACTTTAAAAAATATATATATTTTAATATGTCTATATGTGTGTGTGTATGTGTGTGTGTATATATGTAGTATGGTGTGGTACTGCCAACATAGTCATGTTAAAATTAGACCTTAAAAATTACCTGTCAAATAATCCACTTATGCTTTTTGGTGACACTCATAGTTCACACTTCATTCATGGTTGAAAGATACATTGTAAATGAGCACATATCTGCAGGTCTTTTGGTAAAAGAATGAAAGCAAATTAAGCAGAATTGAAATATTTTGTGAAGAAATGTGTTTGCTTGGCCTCTGATTCATGTCATCATGGAGCTGACAAAGTGGGAGTTCTGCTCAGTCTGCTAGAAGACAATACATCTAACTTATTTCCTATGTAAAGGCTTTTCTTTAAAAGTTCACTTTGCAGTTTGCTAACAATCCAGGCTTACATGATATGAATACCTGGTAAGAAACATTGAGGAATTTTGTGAAGTTGTCTGCTAAGCAGTAAATTGACCTGTTCGTTTGGGACCTTGTTTCTGACAAGAAAAGATAGATGGATCAGCCTTGTTTGCTGTTGGTCTTCTCTTCATCTGTTTAGGGCTATTTTCTTAAGAGTAGTAGCTTAATTTAGGAGTGTTGAAATTATCTCAGAGCATGTTTTCAGTTCTTTTAGATAACCTGTATCACAGTAGCTAAAACTGCATATTCAGTGGTTTTACAAAGTTTCTGTTTGAATCAGGATGATGTGTCTTTTTTTTTTTTTTTTTCTTCCCACATAGGTAGGTTTCTGTTGTTGGGTTAATTTTTT
The DNA here is from genome assembly GCF_017976375.1 of Cuculus canorus. Classification (NCBI taxonomy): domain Eukaryota; kingdom Metazoa; phylum Chordata; class Aves; order Cuculiformes; family Cuculidae; genus Cuculus; species Cuculus canorus. The sequence goes on from NC_071441.1 coordinate 17,600,945, forward strand.
TCACTGGCTTTAGGAGATTTTTTTTTGTGCCATTTGCTACAGCAGTGTTCTCTCTCAGAGCAGGTTTCATCAGCAACTTGGTTCATTTTTTTTGTTGGTGCTGGTTTGGTGGGGTTTGAGTTTTTATAACTGTATGCCAGACGCATTTATATTTTTAGGGTCATCTATACTGCTGCATGTCTGCCAGGTCAATAGTTTTTTGATTATTGGTTTATTCTGTTGAGGTGGACAAACTTGTGATAGAACTGGAGCAGAGCCGTAACCTTAACAATACAATTGTACACATTGACATGGATGCCTTCTATGCAGCTGTGGAAATGAGAGACAATCCAGCGCTGAAGGAAAAGCCTATAGCAGTGGGATCAATGAGTATGTTGGTAAGGCTGAATATCAAGCTAATACAGAAATCAATTGTGTGAATCTGAAGCCTGATATATCATACAGTAATAACATAGTATAATGATACTGTTATATGGAGAAATTTTATAAGTGTGGAAAGAATAACAAAAAACCCAGACACACATCTGTTCTTAGGCTACAGCACATAAGCTGGATTTTATTTTTCAGTAATAAGTGTCCTGATGAAAGTTTAAGGGATGTAAACAGATTGAAAGGTTGAAAGGAGGGAGAGAATGCATGTAAACTCTCAACCTTGTCTGTCTTTTTTGCTTGGAGATACGTGATTAGAATTTGATTATTTAAACTATAGTTCAAGAAAAACTTGATTACTGAACATTAAACTTATTTCTCTCCTAAGTCTACCTCAAATTACCATGCTAGGAGGTTTGGTGTACGTGCAGCCATGCCTGGATTTATTGCTAAAAAGCTATGTCCACATCTAACTATAGTACCATTAAACTTTGAAAAATACGGCAAAGTGAGTAAAGAGGTAAGTCTGACAGTTCTTTCTAGCCAGAAGTAAATGTACTTGTTTTTAGACTATAAATACATCAATTCTAAATAATACAAAAAGTGGTAGTTTAAATATTAAACTGTTCTGTGAAGTGGCTTTGAACCTAAGTTAGACAAAATGTTGGTGCTTTTGGGTGAGGAGATCAAAAAGCATTCACTCATCTTGCCATTTTAATGAAGTCAGCGGGGATACTGATAGAAATTTTCAAATCTGTGTATTGAGCTAATGATACCACTCAAGCATTATTATTACTAAAACTTCAAAACCGTGGAGCATAATCTAATTACTGGGAAGCTGCAAGCGAATAGGAAACATCGACATAATAATTTCATACAATGTGTAATTATAATTTTGAATGCTAATGACTGGAGAGAGAAACAAAGAGCAAAACATTAGGGAGAAAAGAAATCACATTATGGTTTTTTTCACTTAGTGCCAGGATAAATATTTAGGATATCAGCAATCCTGGTTTTTTTTGGTTTTTTTTGTTTTTTTTTTTAGTTTTTGTTTTTTAAAAAAGAAAGAAAGAAAGAAAGAAAAGAGTATTTTCTAAGCATTAAATCAGACTGGTGCATGCACAGGTCTCCTGACTTCAATAAAATTATGCCAAGATTTATTTATTTATTTTTATGAAACCTCAATCGCTTCATAGAAATGAACTAATTTTATTCTTACTTGATTTTTCTCACTTCTATTGTAAAAACATACATAAATGTGAGTATTTCAGAGTGGGTTTGAAGTTGTTAAGGATCTGGGATATAACGATACGGGTTTTATTTGTTGTTTGGGTAAAATAGTAAATGTTCAGATTGGTCTGTTTTTTTTAGTTATGTTTTCCTCTTGCGATTTGGATTGAAAATATTCAAATTAATTTCATTTTGTCATTAAAAGTTGAGCAGTGAATCCCCTTTTTAATCAGTTTCAGAAGCATGAAGTGCACGTAAACCAGTGTTGTGGTATCTAAGAATCTGACCAAATCTGATAGAGAAAACATGAGGCAGTCGAATTTTCCTCCTTGTTTAAAAAAAAATATAAAAAGAGAAATAAAAGAGGAACAGAGGTAGAGATTTTATTTTGACCATTTAGTTTATTTTGTTGCCTTTTGGGAAGGTGTGCTTTTCACTAGTGATTATATAACAAGTTTTGCCTGTGGTATTAACCAGTGTTCTAAATCATTTGCTATAACTTGTAATTCAAAATTTAGGTGGTTGTTTTTTTAACCTTTTTTAACCTTTGTGTATGTTATGTCTGATACCGAATCCACATAAAGGTGCATCAGCTTATGTGCTCTGTTGAGTTTGCAGGTTCCAGCATTTTATTATGCATTGTCTGTGAACCTAGTGCTTGTAGAATCCTTATGCACGGATCTTAGTGACCTCTACAGTAAAATACACTGCTCAAAATCTGTCCAGAACTCACTTATTATTGACATCTTGTTGCTTGTGAGAAAAAGAATATTAGTATTCACCAATAGTAATAAATAATTTTTTCTGTAAATATCTTTGATATTGATTAGCCATCTTGATGTTTCAGAGTACAATTGGTTACCTCGTAATTGTATGTAAGATCTACTCATAGAGCAAAAAGGCTTTTAACTTTCCCTATATGTTTATTAAGGTTAGAGAAATACTGACTGAATACGATCCGAATTTTATGCCCATGGGCCTAGATGAAGCCTACCTAAATATAACAGAGCACTTGGAGGAACGACTGAACTGGCCTGAAGATAAGAGAAGATTCCTTTTTAACACAGACAGCAGTAGTGAAAAAGGTAAGCAAATTACAGTCTTTTTATGTGGTCACTCGACAACAAGGGCACAGATGGTTTCTTTTGGGGATGCTTGGTAGAATGATGATGGTACTAAATTGTGGTTGCAATTTAAGCTTTATTTTCTTAACAGGAAATTATGATGAGTATAACACAGAATTTATAATTAGAATGGCACAGGATTTCTACAAGCAGAATCAATGTAGTACAATTTATAGAATTTTATAACACAACTCATGGTTTCTGATCACCCGGGCCTTCTGCAGATCAGGTCAGATTGGTTTGCTGTATCGATATGACAAACCTAATCTAGATTCAAAAATGATGTAAAAGAATGTGAATCAGTCCTCCATCCTCGGAGGGAGCAGACGATAGTGGAGGTGGTCTTGGGCACCAGGGTCCCAGTCTTGCTGTCAAGAAGCAGCTCTGGTGCTGCTTGGCCCTCAGGACTTGTAACTGGTTTTACTGACAGTGCTCTGGATACAGTTACATTTCCTTGTTCTCTGGTGGGGTCATCCACAACACTGGGTTTGCCGGGTGTCTTGGACCTCTAAAGCCAGCATGAGAGGGAGTAATCAGCCTGGCTCCCAGGGACCTTGAGCCCAGCAGGGAGAGGAAGAAGAAATTTGGTTTGTGTACTCGGTACACAGGACCTTCAGGGCATGATAATGAGGGGAGAGGGAACGAATATGTGACCAGCTCAGTACCAGAGAATGGTGCTTGCCTTAGAAAAAGGCATTAGCTATGCTAACCACATTACCAGGGATTGGGAGCAGAGGGTAATAGTCACACACACGTATAATATAAGCTCCAGACAAGTTGCAGCTGCTTAAAGCATAGATACACAAGTCCTAGCATAATTCGTCCTCCCATATACTCTCTAGCTCCTCTTTGTCGGTTTACAGGTTAACTTCCTCTACTACTCACCTGTGCACAGAAGGTATGCTACTACTGCTGCTGCTGCTGCCTTGGAGGATTTACTTTTTTTTACCTTGAGTACAATGTGTACTCGGACTACAGAACTGAATTGTGTGGTGTTATTTTTCGTTCACAATTCAATGTGATAATGTTACGAATAAGTAGCAATAATCTAATGACTTAAGGAGGTGTAGAATAAATAAATTTACTGTTATAAATATTTGTATTTAACAAAGGTATTTCCTAAAATAATGTAGTGAGTTCTGTATGTCAGAAATGTGGTAATTCATATACAAAGGCAGTATGTGGTTACATGACTATTTTGTGAGACTAAAAATGTATAAATTAATGAGGACTGCAGGAGTTACAGGAATGCTTAAGGTATGACGGGGATTTTACTTGGCTCTAGAAGATGGGGTTGGAACCACATCTACAGCTGTATCCCCAGTTGGGAGTAACACATTTGACATCTTTATTCTTCTGAAACACAAACAAGTACTCGGAATGTGGAACTATTACAGCAAAATTTGTAGAGTCAGACAAAGGGCTGCTGATATTACTTGTTCTGCCATGACTGCAATTGAAAACAAGATGACCAGGCTGATCATTCTAAAACGAGATATTCCAGAACCCTAATTTTCTTTGGAGAATATTGAAGAGACTTTTGCAAAAGATTGTTTCCACAAAAAAGGGGAGCATCTGGCCTTCACTCTGATATGAAACAAAAATACTGCCAGAAATTTGACATTTTTCTGCTGCTACAGCCACAGGCTATTAAACCTTGTTGCTTTTCTGGAATTTATGTCCAGATTCCTAGCCAATTATTGTAGTCTCAGCCACGCTCAGATCATACTAAGAACAAAGCAGTATTGACTCTCCTTCTTTAGACAAAAAAGCAGTGCAGTTGTTTGGGCTAAATATATATGGGGTTTTTTTTTCCAAACAGAAAAGAAATAAAACTGCTAATGAACTCTCTTGAGCCACTGCATAAGAAAATCAATAAAGTGTATGTATTATACAGATAGATTAATTGTGTTTCTGTTTAATGTAGATAAAGATGATATAAATAAGTCTGCCAGATGTAGTGAAGATGGATATTCTTCTTCACCAGTACTGTTTGAAGACAACACACCTCTGATGGATAACCACTCTGAACAAAGAGATCAGTCAGTGGAAAATTCAGTTGTCTTTGGAACTTCTGCAGAGGAAGTTGTGAAGGAAATTCGCTTTAGGATTGAGCAGAAAACTCAACTGACTGCTAGCGCAGGTATTCAGACACATGTGAATGATAATAATGCTTTGTATTTCCACAATGTCTTCCACTCTAATTTCAGAGAGCGTTAATTAAGAAAGCAGCATTGCCATAGCATTCTTGTGCTGCAGAGAAATATGCTTTCTTGGCAAGTCTGCAACAACTGTGACTTTCAAAAGATGTTTCAAAAGATGTTATGGCTATCAAAGCCACTGCCGTTTTTAGGTTTTTTTTAAGAATTATAAACAGTCATGTAATCTATTGGCTGCTTCTTGAAATATAAGGAGTGTGGAAGAATGACTGCTGTGCTCAGGATCTAACCTTGGTACTGGTGGTGGTTGTTTTAGTGCTTCGTGTAAATTGCTTTCCTAGGCCAGTGGTCATAATGAAATCTGGCACAGGTTGCTAAATTGCTGTTAGTTTGAATAGCAGATCCATACTGTTAAGTATTTCTAACAATTCTCCACATCGATCCTTGCCTACGGCAATATCAAAATTCATTGAGAAGCTAGCTTTCAGAGAGGTAAGTATGTGTTGAAGATAAAGTATTCACTAGCTTTTTATTGTTTATAATTGAAGCTACATCTTTTGACTAAAGGCAACATACCTAGGTCTCAACTGTTTCAATAATAATCTGGGTTAAGTCACTAAAAAAAAAAAGAGTATGTCTGTAGCCACTTAGTTTGGATGCCATCTGAACTGCTTTGTGAAAAACATTGGTGAGGGATCAGGGAGTGCTGAGCTTTGTGAAGTAGATGTGGAAGGCCGTGGAATGTGTTGAATGTAAGCAAAGGTAAAGCAACAGCTACTAGGGAGAAGCAGGATGAGACCTCCCATGTGTATGTTATCTCTTAAGTGGTAGCAAAATAATTTTGTTATGCTGAAATTTTGTCTTCTGAAGGATAAGTTAGTGGTTAGAAAACAGACATGGCTTTTGTTAGTTCCACCTGGGTTTTAAGCCCCAAAATGCAAAACAGTTGGAAGGCTCATTAAAAAAATACTGATAATCAACAATAAATATCTATCATCTTGAATAATACACTATATTGGTAAGCACATAAAAATTTAGACCACTAGGGCTTTAGCGCAGAATAATTCTACCTTTCTTACTAATTCAATTCCAGACTCATTTGTAAAAAAAGTTACTTTGGTAGAAAAGAGCAATCCCTCCTTGTCTCTACCAGTGTCAGTGAAATATATATGTATTTTTAAGTAAGTACTTAACAATGGTAGCCCACAAAATTTAGTAATTTTCTCAAAAGTATTTTAGTCTTTTTGCTGAAATAAAGGGAAAAAATATCTCCTTCTCATTGAGAGTCAGTTATAACTGCTGTTCTAAGCATTTCCGTTTGTGTTGCAATAATCAACACAGTGAGAGTCTTTTAATATCGGTGTGGCAAATTGAAGACTGACAAATCTCCCAGTGTAAATTCATTTTCAACACGGCCAAAATAACAAACCAGATACTTGTGTGCAGCCCGAGTTGCAGCTTCCCAAAGTTGCAAAAACATATCTCAGTCTGGTCAGATCACAGTCTTATACTCTGAATACTAAACAAATCACAACGCCACTTGGATTTGATCTGATGCGTCACAGTGCTGGGAAGAGAAAGAAGGCACAGTAAACTAAGTAAGAAGGTGAGAGAAAAAGAGGTAGTGGGACAAAAGGAAAAAAAAAATTGCCACTGCAATGGTGCACAGCTGTTCCTCTGCAAAATGCAGACCATCCAGCAGCAATTCTTCACGAACACAGCAGTCAGGTGCTGGTGGTGGAGCAGTGCCTACTGCTGCTCCTTCCACCACTCTGCGGGAGCCACCCAGGACAGTAAGCCCATCTGCAGGTGAGGTAGAGGGGGCAGGTAGATATTTAATATCTACCACATGTGTTCATGTTCTGATGTGTCTATTATAAAATGTTTTTGCACAATTGTAACAAACCTGATTATCAGTCATCCTCATTCTTTTGCTTATGTTTAGTCTTTGCTAATGTGGAGGCTACTCTTGTGCTTTTAAATATTGCACAGTTGGAATTAAATATCCTTTCATAGCTTTTAAAAATATGGGGTTTGTTTGTTTGTTTTTAAGGAATAGCACCGAATACAATGTTAGCAAAAATGTGCAGTGATCGTAATAAACCTAATGGGCAGTATAGGATTGCTCCTGAGAGACAAGCAGTGCTAGACTTCCTAAAGGATTTGCCAATTAGAAAGGTAAGAGATACCATGACATTTACTATGCAATCATATATGTTTCTTCTGTTCTAAAAGAAAGATTTCTACTGGTAATCTGCCCAGTTCAGTTTAAATTGATTTTAGTTTTGGATCTACAAATGGAAAGTTTCCAATATAATGATACTTACTCCTTTTCAGGTGCCAGGTGTAGGAAAAGTAACAGAGAAGATGTTAAAAGCCCTTGGAATTGTGACTTGCTCGGAACTTTACCAGCAGAGGGCACTGCTTTCTCTTATTTTTTCAGAAGCATCTTGGCGTAATTTCTTGGATATTTCACTTGGTTTGGGTTCAACACATTTGGAAAAGTATGTTTTGGTTTTTTTGTCCTGCATTTATGTTTTGTTAAATCTTTTCTTGTCTGTTATATACTGTACTTCTAGAGACAAAGAAATATTATAAAAATGTGGCTTTTAAAATATATCTTAAAGATCTTTGATACCTGTTATTTTTATGCTTATAGGTAAGATACAGACAACAGCCAAATGTGAAAGAACAAAAGTCTTTTTGTAATATATGAAATCAAAAAATTCTGTCAGAGAAGTTGTGCATAGGTCTGTATCAAGTAATCGAGTCAGTATCATTTAGTACAACCTCGTAACTACTAAATTCATTACGCTAGCTAGAGTGATGAATTATCCTAAGCACAGGTGTTCAGTCATGTTTCTTCTATAAAAACAATATAAATTCATTGGGTTTTCTAATTATTTACTGATTGTCATGAAAAGCTCATTGGTATACCAACTTCTGGTGGTAGATTCTCATATTTCTAATGAAAATAAGAAAAATTTCTGTCTCTCCTGTTATGTTTATATACATATTTATTATAGCAACTCATGAATTTGCTGGAATAGAATATTTTTATATCCTTCTTCACATCTGTTCCTTTAAGGTTTGTACTGCTTTAATAGCTTTTTAGCCTCCTTTGGGAGGGGGGAAGTTGGTCTTACCTGTGAATACATCTTTTCAGTAATGTGCATAATTTCTAAGCCTATCCTGGATACAAATATGGACCGCTTGTTCTTAAAAAAACCCATAACATCCTACTATTCGTGTAACCAAGAGTCTAAATTTAGAAGCGAGTCCTTTCTTTTAAATATACCTTCCTTAAATATCCTTCTTACCAAAATGCTGGACTTCTGTTAAAAATGGATTGACAATTATTTTGTTTCATTAGGAATTCTAGAGTCCCTTAGGTACTTCTGAAAGACCTATTCTTTATTATTTCTACTTTTCTGACAGCAATAGATCTTCCATTTTTTCCATTTGGCTACAAAATAACGTGTAAAGCTATCAGTTTGTACACCAGTAATATGCTAGCACAAACCTTGTGGTAGTGGGTATTTTTTCCTTTTCAGGAGTATTTTGACTTGAAACAAAATATGCGGTAAGATTGACTTTGTGAAGGTGACTTGATAAAAGATAAAAGGTAGTTTTCCAAATATTGATGCTGTTAAGATAATGCAACCTCAAATGATCCTTTAATAATTGGTGCACTCTCTCCCCTTGTTCACTCTGTTTAGGTGTTACACAGTTTGGCAAATCTCCCAGTATGTAACCCCAACCCAGTAGGAGCATTTCAAATACAGAGATTATCATCCTCAAGGGGAACACAGTTTTAATAGTGTTGACTAAGAAATTTGTTTCTTGTTTTTGTTTTAATTAGTACCAACTTGATTTCAGTGATTTTAGTGAGGAGGAAGCAAGCCTTTACCATATCAATACCTGAGTCCTTAGTAATGTTTTCCATTATGGTCGTTGTGTTTGATGATCTTCTTTTAGGAAAATCTGATAGTAAATTTGTTATTTCCAATACTTGTAAGGAAGAAGGACCTAAAAAAAAAAATGCTCTTAGGAACTCATTATATGCAGAAGAGTTGTTAAAGGATGTTCAGTTAAAATGAGAAAGAAAGGAAGAAAGAAAGGAAGAAAGAAAGGAAGAAAGAAAGGAAGAAGCCTTAAGACATCACTTTTAACATGGGCAGTAATTTATACAGAAAGCAAACTAATTCCTAAGATACCTAAGATAAACAAATATATACAGTATGATCGGGATTGTAATAGCAATGCTTCACAGTTGTAGCTGGTGAGACACCATAGGATTTGTAATTCTTATATGAGCAGGGAGTCTTGTTATTTGTTTGGGTTTTTTACAAGCTGTTTATTTTGTTGCTGTCTGTGGCTGATCTATGTCTTTACTTCACCTACAGGATTTAATTTTTTTTAAAAAAACATTCTCTATTTTGTGCTTTCTTAAACTTGTTGTACAAGATTTGTGGAAAAAGTTAACATCCAAATTTTATAGAAGAGGCTATTGCTAGTTAGTGAAGCATAATTGGTTGACTCAGAGCTTACTGAAAAGATAGCAGTTCTAGGTAAAGTGAGTATAATCAATTGTTTTTCTTTTCAAAGGGATGGAGAAAGAAAAAGTATGAGCACTGAAAGGTATGCTTCTTTAATATTGAAAAATAGGTTAATCACTAAACCTACTTAACGCTGAGTAGTGTATAGTTTTCTTAGTCATATAATTCTATATTTATATGCGTTAAGAAATACATATAAAACAAGCTTGCTAAATCAAGTTCAGACTTTCATTTTTTTTCCCCTTGGCTTCAGAATATTATGGAGGTGCTTCTGTCAGTTTTATGTATTCTCTTTTCTCATCATCCGCTTCTCCTACTGCCTTTAATGCATCAAAGTGGTCTTTGAGTCATAATATATGATGGAAATATGTAAGGGCTTGAATTTTGTTTTTAATCTGTTCAAGCTTAATGTCAGTATCCATCTAGTATCCTGCAGTCGCTTGCATAGCAAGAGTAGCATTAGGTAAACATGCAAAGCGGACAATAATTTTGCATGCTTAACTAAAATTGGTTACATTTCCAAATGTCTAAGTAAATTTTAACAGTGTAAGGTTTCTTAAGAAGGTGTTGTATGTTATTTCCCAAAGGTTTTTTTTTAAAAGGAAATACTCCCAGGAGAATCTGTGGAGTGCTGTAATAGTTATCCCTACCCATGTGTTGTATGTTCCTAGAAAAAAAAAATAAGAAAAAGTGATTCTTCCTATTGATACTTAATAGTTGTGGGCAGTTTAAGTAAGGCCTATAAGGTTTAGCACCACCAGAAGTAAGAAATTTAGGCTGTAGTCTGGTACTGGTTTGAAGGCAGACAGATAATCTAGGTGGCCTATTTTACCTTTCTGCCTTTCCTTCCTCCTTCTTTTTACCCTAAGGGTAACTTTTAGACCAGAAATGTCAGTGGTCTGCTGAGATCATGAATCTAGTTTATATGAGAGAAGAGATGAACCTGAACTACCTTCCTGTCCCTGCTGCCCTGCTTTGGGCTTTTACAGCTTCCCAATTACTGCAGCATTGCAGTGCTGTAAATCACTGCAGTGTTGTGAGGATAACACTAGTTATTCCTTGGATAATTGCATGGAACCCACAGGTGGATATTCATCCAGTTAGTTTGGCAACATGCAAACATTTTTGTATGTAAATGGGAATGTAAATCATAATAGAGTATAGCTTTTCAATACAGTCCTGTAAACCTGAAAATAACTTAAGAGATGTGAAAGACAGTGTAACTATAGGAACTTTGCATTCATAAATATAAAGTCTGGCATGAAACAATAGATCTGTGAGACCTTTCCAAAAGTTTCTGGCAGCTGTAAGTTTTGGTTCCCACTTCTCTTAAAACCACTACTAACTGAAGGTTGCCTTTCCTCTTATGTTATTACTAAAATCTAGATGCATAGCAACAAAAAAAACCCCAAACCTGCAATTCTAGCAAAGGCAGTTAGCAACATTTTTGTCAGAAAGATAGTTTTTAGTCTTTTAAGGCTAGAAATAATTATCCTAGCTGGCTTTTTTTTCTTAGCATCTGCATTATTTATTTCTTATATTTGGCTCTGATGTTGTTTCTAATCCTTTCTTTCTTCTGATGTTACACAGCACTGTGCAAAGGAGATTACATACAAATAACTTGGCTGGCTCCATGAATTCAGTTGGTGTTAGTATTCTCTCTTGCAGATATTTAAGCATTAATGACTTTAAATCTGATACATTTTCAAATAGCGCATGAAAGTTTGAAAGCCAAATTATTTCATTATTTGAAGGGCTTTACAGACATTTTGGAACACATAAACGTGCACAAATCTTTCTGTGTGTTGCTCATAACTCTGTTCACCTTTTGAAGTAAACACTTAAACCTATGTAATCTTCTTCTGATGTAGTTTTGTGTAACTGTACAAACGTACTTTTAGATGGCAACCACTGAACAAATTTTAGAATGCATACTGAAAAAAGATCATATCTTTATCTTAGAACATTCAGTGAAATAAACAAAGTGGAAGACCAATATAGCTTGTGTCGAGAACTCTGCAGAGATCTTGCTGAAGAGCTACAGAAAGAGGGACTGAAGGTATTTATATTATTCTCTTTTTACTTGCAAAAAGACAACATTTAGCACTCAAATTTATTAAATGCAGCATTAGCCTGAATGCTTTCAGCAGCACTATACCATGCAATCTATCTTCAGAATTCTCCATTCTTTAACTTACAGATGTTTAGAATTATTAATGCAGCATTTTGATATTGTTCAGGGGTCTATCTAGTAGTATGTGTGAAAAAAAATAAACTAATTATTCATGTTATTTAGCATTTTATGCTCAAAGCAGGGTTCATAAATGAATGATAGTGCTGGTCGTTTATGAGCTGTGCTTTGGTCAGTTATGTACTACTGAATATATTTAAAACACTGTGTTTCTCTTCTGTATTCATAGAGCATCCAGTCAATAGCCAGTAGTGTAGTTTAAGAAGTTCACATGTCCTGAATTTGCTGACAAGTTAGTCGTATCATTTAGTGGTATGAGCGGTAGGAACAGTCCCTGTATACCTTCTCCCCAAATTTCTGTTCACGCTTTCTATGGAGGTCTTTATGGTAAAGCAAGGAGTAACGTTCAAGACCTAAAAGAAGGTTGAAAGGGAAATCATCAGTGAAGAAGGACAAAGGGATAAGCTTACATAGGCAGCAGAACAAAAGAAGTGCCATTTACTTATGTTTGGATGGATGCTGTAAATCACACAAATGTTTTGGAAGGTGTTGGCAGAGAAATATCTGTGCCAAACACGGATGTCATGTGTGGCTCTGATAGCACCATATAGGAGGAAGGATGTTTTCAACAAATCCTTAACTGGATATCACTTAACACATCCTTAGTAGTTTCCCCAGCAAATTTAAGATATTTGGCATTGAAAGTTTCCAAGTAAGGAAATAAATTTTGTACATAGGGTAGAAGTTGTGACTGTAGCCAGAGTGTGAAATTTATTGAACGTGCACTGGTAGCAAGTGGTCTGCTGGGAATCAGAGCCAAATGACCCGCTTTAGAGAGTTTGACTTTGGCAGCAATTTAGGAGCAAATGCAGAATCTTGCAGACAAGTTCTTGGCAGTGCCCCTTGCTGTAGACAAATAAGCACACAGTCCTGGCTATGGCTTTAGGGCCCTCATATAGATGCTATTTAATAATTGTTTCTGTGCTGCATATGGCATGCTTATTTTTTCTTTCTTTTATTTTCTTCTAGGGTAAAACTGTTACCTTGAAGCTAAAGAATGTGAACTTTGAAGTAAAAACAAGAGCTTCAACTGTGCTGTCTTCTGTTTCTACTGAGGAGGAAATATTTGCTGTTGCTAAAGACTTGTTAGGAACAGAAATTGACAGTGTTGCTCCTCACCCTTTACGGATAAGACTTATGGGTAAAAATATTTCAAACTCATTCTTCCTTTTCAGAGTTGGATCTTATAGTGTATCGTAGCAATAGATTATACTCTGAAATAAAGTCAATATAAATGGATTTATCCCTTCTCCGCTACCCTGGTAGTTTTTGAATGTGAAGCAGGCCTGGACTGCTGAGTAGTGACTCAGGAATATTTTACTAATTGAAGTTGTATAACATTTGTCCTACCACCTGCTAGCCCTGGAACAACATACACATTGGCGTGACAGTAGAATCTTAATGTATAGCAGTGCTTAATTCTGCTGCCTTAGAAGAGCTTTAAAATCTGCTTTGTGCCACAGTAACAGCTAGTTTCTGTTCGCAACTTCGTTTAGAAACAAATGCTTTATAGATTTGAAGATGCTATGTTCTGCAAGAAATTTGAAAATTCATGTCAAAAGTAAACCTGATTTCAAGACCCATGTGCTTCAGGTGTTTAAACATTCTGCTTCAATCATTCAGTGATACATAAAACTTATCTGTCTACGGTATGAGAATGCACTAAAGAAAAAAATATTTTGGTTGGGAAACTTCATGCAAAACTCTCTTTCAGACTGAATTCTGTATAACTTTGTTAAGTTTATAGCCTCATGTTATGGTGCAATAAGTTAAAACTGTATGGATATTGAAATTAATAATAAGGTTGGGCAAGTGTTTAGTTCTGATAAAATTATGTGGATATTGTGATTGTTTGTTAGAATTTGCAGGTAGTATAGCTTCCGTTGAGAGATAAAATGCTCCTTTATTGAGTGGATGTATACCACAAAAGTTGTTAACAAAGAATTGGTATCAAGTTGTCATAAAATTGGTATTATAAGTTTGTTTTTCATCATTAGGTGTACGAGTATCGGGATTTCTGAGTGAAGAAGAGAAGAAGTACCAACAAAAAAGCATTATGAGTTTCTTAAAATCAGGAAAAGAAATTGGTTTTCTTAGGCTTCAGGCAGGGAAGTCCAACCAAGAATATTTAACAAAAAATTCAGAAGCATCTCCGAGAGGGAGTTTTTTTGATAAAAAGCGAGCTGCAAGGCAACTAAACAGTGAGAATCTTTCTGCAAATGAAACTGTGGGTAAACAGGTCTTTCACGATGGGAAATCATCAGCAAATTTTGTGGAGAAAACAAAGAAAGTCACAAACTTAAAGAATTCTAATGTGTGTAAGATCTTCACCTGCCCTGTTTGCTTTGAAGAGCAAAGCAGCGATAATTTGGAAGAGCTTAATAGGCATATTGATGAGTGCCTTAATGGGACTTCTGTTAAAGATACTATGGAAATACCCAAGAATCACAATTCAAGAGAAAACACACTTAACTTTCTTCCAGTGTTTAAAAATGAAAATGTTGATGAATGTAAAAAAAATAAAACACACGAATTAGCAGGAACAGACCAGTCTGCAAGTACATGTGACAACTCTACTAGCAATAGCACAGGAAAAGTCACTCCTACAATATCTAGTAAGCCTCACAGAGAAAGACAGCCTAGCAATCTCATTGATCTTGCTAGGAATGTGTGTATAACACCGTGTCTGTTGCCCAAAACAATTTCACAAGACAATGAAGACCAAAAAGACCAAAAGACTGGCTATACAGAAGGAGCTGCTTCATCCTGTTTCTTTGAAGCCAAAGAAGACATTGTTCTTGTTTGTCCAGTTTGTAACTCTGAACAGAAAACCACCAGTCTTGTGTCATTTAACAAACATGTGGATGTCTGCTTAAATAAAGGCCTTATCCAGGAACTGATAGAAAAAAATGATTTTCCTACTAAGACTTATAATACGGAAAACTCAAATAGAGTTGGTGAGTAGGTACATTAAGATATATTTGATTATTCAAGTTATCTGCTGTAATTTGGTAATGGTATACTTTGAACTTTTCAGAGCTTTGAGATTTTTGCAGAAAGTTCATTTGAGTAAGGCCTGTGTAAGAGGAGACATATTTCTTTAAAAAATACATAATCAGTTTTAATGACAAACTAGATGTGTGAATGTGATGGCAGTTACACAGTGCATTCTCATTTGCCACAATGGCAATACAGGAATTACTGCTCATTCCTGTAAATTGCATCTTTGCTGCCTCCAGCCATGTTCAGAAAGTTGCCTGTAAGGCCACTGAGGTATAAGTGAAAATCAAGGAAAACATCTTCAACCTGGATTATTTCAGAGATTTGGTTGATGGAAAAGTTCCATTTTGTAATATGGTGGCAGAGACCAAGAGGTAGTGAACTAAAGCATGAAGGCAGGAACTTGCCAGCCTGTCTTACATCTAATAAAATACATGACATAACTGCATCAGTAACATGTCAAACCAGAAGCATATTTACTCAAGTAGTTTCTCTTTTTGAACACAAGACTTAGCATATGAATCTTTTAAACAGAAAAATTTATAAGCAGTACTGTTGTTACACATGCAAACAGGCTTTGTTTGATATGAAAAACTTCCTGGTGGCAAAGTTTCTTTTTCCTCGTGCAGGATAAAAAAAATTAAATATATATTTTTCAACAAACACCTTGAAAATCAGCTATATTATGCTGTAAGATTTCTGAAAAGTACGAGGTCCAAATTGATCTCTTCGAGTTCAATAAAATAAGGGCTTCTTGGTTTTTCTCTTTTAAAAATGTTGATACATGCTGTAGTACTCAAACTGCAGACAAAAATGTTATCTTAAAAAAAAAAAACTCAAAAAAAAAAGGAAAGAAAAACATTACCCCAAACCATGCTTCTAAAAATTCTGCCATGTATGTAATTTCTGAAGCATTCTTTCTAAAATAATGATTTTGGCTGTTTCCATTACTTTTCAGGTTTAAGCAGAGGACAGCAATGCACAAATCAAGGAACAAAAAGGTAAGGGTTTTCTGGAAACTTGAGTACGCGACTCGCTTTAAAATAATGAAGTTTAGAAAAATATTCAGGGTTGTAGAGGTTGTGTAGGTGTGCGTTACATATTTTAAACTGACTATTTTTTTTTCTTCCTTTAACTTTAGGTCTGGAACAGCAACTTCACAGTCAGTATCAAAAAAGGCCAAGTCAAGCAATTCCAAGCATACAATTGAAATGTTTTTTAAATGACTGTGTAGCAACATATTCTATATGAAGTATTTCATAGTGTTTTATGACTGCAAATTAATTTAGCATTGGTGGTAGACTGGACTCAGGTGCCTGTCACTTTGGAGCCATTGCACGCCTGTGTGAAAAAAAGGTGATTTGTTTCTGAGAATGAAGATTTGCTAGCACTTCAACTTTGTTTATATTGGACATTTGGAACTTTGTGAGAATCACGAGCAGTCTCACGAATTCTTTCTGCTGTTGGAGAAACAGAACAGGGAGATCAGAGCTGCCATTAAGCAAGCCTGTAGGGCAAGCTCCCCAGAAAGCTAGAATCATTAGCTAGGGTGCCACGCTGTGCTTACTGAAGGCCCTTTTCCCTCACCTGATCTGCTGTCTTCTCTGTGTTGGTTGTGTGGGTTGTGGTAGCCATAGTAGCTCAGGCTGACACTTCCTTTGACAACTCAACACCAAATTTAATTGTGGTATTACCTGTGTCATAAGAAAGAAAAGCTGATTGACCTCGCAGTTCCAAAGGAGAAGGAATTTGAAGCATGAGCATGCTTTCATCGTTGTCACTGCAAATGACTTCAGTAAGAGGTGATGGACCAGCCCTAACCAGTGACTTCAGTGATTTAAAAAATTTTAAACCTGTTGATGAGGGGATTCTTCCAAACAGTGTTTGATCCTTGGTCTTTCCAAAGAGACTGAGAATTTCATTTTTCTTTGCAGTTGTGAAACTGTTACCAGTCAGTAGCACTAATTTACTCTAAATAAAAGGTCTTGTGGTGCAATAATAATATGAATTATATGTAGATATGCAAGATGCTGAACCTTTTCACTGTTTACCTATCTTTCTCTTTAAAATTATTTTTTATCTATGAAAAAACAATATTTTATGAGTGCGTATGTGGATAAAAAACATTATAAAGTACAAATATTTAAATGACGCTCTTTAAATTTTTTCTGTTCCCACCAAATTGCTTAACTGTAGATATTTTACTATAATTAAATATTTATCTTGTAAATAATTTATGATGACAGAGTATTTCTTAAGTTATACAAACAATGTCAAACCCTGTATGAAATGTAAACTGCTCTTTAATTGCAGAATCTTTATAAAAAAGGGGCTACTATAGAAGCATCTGGTTTTGTTGTTTAATTATATTGAAGTACTTAGGGACTTGCTTGTTTTTTAAACAAACAAACATGTACCTGCTATGTTTTAGATGCCTAGGCTAAGTCCAGAATGTGCTTTTTTTGTTTGCAAATTTGCTGGAATGATTTCACCATCTCTACCTGCTCATTTGTTTGCCACATGTCACTGTACCTGCAGCCTGCCATTTGAATTCATGTCGGTGCTCCCTTATCTGCTTTGGACCAAATCAGCTGGACTAGTTTAGACTATGTAAGCTGAATCAGTTGAGTTTTTCTAAACTACGTCAGTGAGCATTCAGCATGCACTGTTCTGCTGATAGAAGTGGGAGCTGGAAACTTTTGGTAGGAAAGACATGAAAGCAACTGAGGAAACAATGACCTAATCTACCACTACCATTTAGAAAGTGAATACCTTTCCCTTTATTAGTTTGTGTCTGTCTAATTCAATAAAGTGTAGACTCTACCTATTATCTTGTCATTGTGTGTATTTCTTTAAAACGTGTGGTTTTATGTATGTACTACTTAGCAAAAAGTAAACTATTGTAGGTACTTGAACAAAGGAAGTTATTTTGGCTTAGTGTTAGAAGTTGTCTTACTACCTGTTTAAAACAAAGTGTCAGAGTTATCTGAGTGTCATGAAGCTAAAGTCATGGACTAGGTTAGGCTTAATGCAGAAATTAAACTCACAGTACGATTCTAAAGCCAGAAATGTCTGTGTTTTGAGATGTATGTAAAAATACAGTGTTTGCAAATGTGATTATCTGTGCTTACAGAAAGTGCTTGGTGAGATTATTTTAATGTTTTCCATGTAAATTTACCGCAGTGCATAAGAGAAGGCTTTTTTCTATTCCTTGTAGTTTTTGATACCGCATTTATTACTTCTTTATCTGAAGGTGGCCTTCAGTACAGAACTGACTATTGTCATAAACATCTGTGATACGATTTTTCATCTCAGTTCTTATGGAGAAGACTATGTAAGCAATATTTTTATTTTGCATTTTTCTCAGTGTATATGTTAGTTGCATAACTGACCTTAACAAAATTTGTTTTCATTAGCATCTGGAAATTCCTTTATAGCTGTGTTTAAATTAATGTATAAATGATTTCCTATGTGTAAGCAATTCCACACTTACTGTATCATTGTTCTGAAGAATGTGAATGGTCTAAGTCAGTAGCAGATGAGAATTTGTGTAGTATAAGTATCTCTCTTATTTAAGGTAGATAAATATACTTTATCTTGAGTTCTTCATTTAGTTATAAATGATGAAGAAAAAGGATGACATTTCTGTGATCTTAATGTTCTTCTCTCCACCACATCTGAAGAAAGAGACGGAGGTATCACATGCATGGCCACGAAGCACTTATCTGCTAGGCATTAGCATAAGTGGAGCAGACATAGAGATTCCACACTAAAGCAAGATTTGCTTGAGTTTATCTTGTGAATCCTCAATACCCCAAAACTTAGGCTGTAGAATAGCATCTTCCTATGGAATCTGTTCACTGCTGTCTACAGTAACGTCTTCGTTTGCATTTGAATTTTGAAATATCTTGCCTACTGAAGGTCTTACTGTGGCTGGATATCATGGTACCAGTTGTCTGGCTTGGGTTTCTCAAAATCTTTATTTCTAAAAACTTTCCTGTTGGGAATATATAAATGCTTCAGGTTTTGTTTTCAGCATTGCTCAAGTTCCACTTAGAGGTGTCAGTAACAGGTAGGTTCATCAGCAGGACAAAGTTTGGGCTTGAATTGCTCTGTATTTAATACAGATTTTAATAAAAACGTTGTACTTGCTACTTTGACTTTATCTTTGAATCTCGCCTCTACAGGGCGTAATTTTTTGCTTGTTCCTCTTTACGCGCTATCCAACATGCTTTAGTCCTCTTTTACATTTATTTTCTTTACATTGGTTCTACTTGTTTATATGTTAATTACTAGTGTTATTCTAAATATTAAAAAAATAGTTTAAAAGTTCCTAGCAAAGAGAGAGCTCAGTGAGCACAAATGAGGGAGATGTTCCAGTACAACTCTGCTGTGGATGTTGTTCTGGATTCTGCATCTCTGTGAGTTTCTACATTGTTCTTTTCTGCAGGTGGCCAGGGCCGTTTGAAAGAGTCAAGATTATGGGAAGTGGTTAGAAAATGTGAGCTGGGGAGGACAAAGGAAAGGGTAAAACTTGTGGGTCAGGATAAAGACAGTTTAATAGAACAGCAAAGGAAGAGAAAAACAACAATAATAGTAGTAGACGAATATACAAAGCGAGTAATGCATAGTGCAGTTGCTGATCGCCCAGAAACCCATGCCCAGCATGTTCCCAAGCAGTGATCCCTCTCCATCCCCCCTCCACCAACTCTCCCAGTTTGTGTACTGAGCATGACCTCATGTGGTGTGGAATATCCTTTTGACCAGTTTGGGTCAGCTGTCCCAGTTGTATCTTCTCCCAACCTCTTGCACCTCCAGTCTTCTTGTTGTCAGGCCTATATGAGAAGCTGAAGAAAGTCAAGTCTACCCTGGCTGAACGCAGGACTCTCACAGGAAGGAAGTGAAAGGGAAACCTCTGTGATTCAGCTATGGCTACGTCAGTTAGTTGTTTTTCTCACTGGGTTTATTTTCACAACTTTTTTTCAGCTCAGTAACTTTCATCTACTGGGAGTACAGTTGACAAAACTGTCTTATAAGACAGGTGTATAAACTGTAATGATTTTTATACATCACTACCTGACTGTATGAAAAATGTTTAGGGAAGAATTGTGAAATCTTTTCATGCATGACACGCAGTAAATAGCTGTTTTATCCAAATTTGGACAATTTACAAACTCTTTTGAGTCTTTCAGATCAATTTTACTATAGACATGTGGCAATAATGCTGGAAATTAAGACAACTCAAATGTGTCTTCGGTTGTGTAAGGCTGGATAATGATAGTCCTGTACTCTTGGAGCTACTTTTCCAATATTTATTTTGATAGGTTAGCAATATCAAAGGCTGATTTTAAAGTAAGATTTAACATGGTCACTTCAAACAATTTTCATGTCCATCTCAGAAAGTCTTTGCCTATGTGAAATGAAGTATCGGTGCTGGCTTAAGTACACCAAGTAACAGTGGACTAAAAGATAAACTGGTAGATTAGATGGATATCAATAGGTCAGTTCACAAAACCTGAACATTTGGGGACGTGTGTGTTGATTTTGATTGGACTTTGACAAAACCACAGTAGGTTATTGTCTACTTGAAAGAGTCTTGTGATTGGACTGGTACTACTACTGCACGTGCATACTGCCAGCCAAAATTAGGGCAGAAGCTCCTTGGTCTCTCAAGTCAAGCTTGCAGGGCTGCAGGGACGGTCACCCTCTCTAGTCCAGTGAGCACGGGTTGACAGCAGTCAGAATAGCTTCCAAGGAGTTTCTCTGCAGGATAACCTTCAAGCTGCAGAGTGCCCAATGACCACCCTGCAGTCAATAACAAAGCCACGGGGCTCCCATGCAGGCTCTGATGCCTCTGTATGTCTGTACGTGTGCACCTGTGGCATTGCTTTTCAAAAGTGCCCCTTGTTTGTGTGATGATTTAGGAGGCACTTCAGGAGCACATAGCACTACCTTGTTGTCTTGTGTATGCATTTGTTATTTTAGCCATTTGCACCTGAGGTGAGCTGCTAGATATGACCTGGGGGCTTAAAATCATAGAATCACTAGGTTGGAAAAAACCTCCTAGATCATTAAACCTAACCATTCCTATCTGCCACTAAATCATGTCCTTGAGTACCTTGTCTACCTGTCTTTTAAACACCTCCAGGGATGGTGACTCCACCCCCTCCCTGGGCAGCCTCTGCCAGTGCCTGACGACCCTTTCTGTGAAATTTTTTTTCCTGATATCCAGTCTGAACCTCCCCTGGTGCAGCTTGAGGCCATTCCCCCTTGTCCTATCACCTGTCAGTTGGGAGAAGAGGCCAGCACCCTCCTCTCTACAACCTCCTTCAGGTAGATGTAGAGAGAAGTGTGCTTCCTTGTGTGCATCCTTTTGTGTGCAAGGATGAATGACCCTGCTGCGGTTCTAGCTACTATGAAGCAATTCTGTGCACTTATAGAATGGTTTGGGTTGGAAGGGACATTTAGAGGTCATTCACTCCACCCCTGCCCCTGTAGAAGCAGAGGCACCTTCTGCAGGATCAGGTTGCTCAGAGGCCCATCTAACCTGACCTCGCACATACCCAGGGATGGGGCCTCCAGTACCTCCCTGGGCAACCTGCTCCAGTGTTTCACCACCCCCATTGTAAACAATTTCTACCTTACATCCTGCCTGAACCTGCCCTCCCTCAGTTCAGTACCACGACCCTTTGTCCTATGGCTAAAAAATCTCCCTCCAGTTTTCCTCTAGACCCTCTTTCAGTACCAGAAGGCTGCTATAAGGTCTCCCCACAGCCTCCTCTTCTCCAGACTGAACGACCCCTTCCACCCTGTTCCTGGTGTCCCTAAAGCTGCCCCACGCCTCTCCCTACCCCAATGCGGCATCGCTGCAGTCGTAACCAGGAACCGGTTCCTCGGGCACCTCCCTTGGGCGAGGAGGAGGAGGAGGAGAACCCGAGGGCAGCGATGAAGGCTCTGAGCCGCCTGCTGCAGGACGGGGAGCGGGGAGCCGCGGGGAGCAGCCGCGATGGCCGTGAGTGGTGGCGGTGGTCGCGGCCCAGGTCTCCTGCTGCCTCCACCGAAGGACGCCAGGAGTGGGGGGAAAGGAGTAGATGGAACAGGGGTTGCTTTATACATACTGAAAGGCATACTTGAGGACGTGTGGGTGTGGGAGTAGGAGCTGGGGTCTGGCACATCTGTCTTCCAAGGGATGGGTCCTGCATCCTACTTTAACTTCGCTGCGGAAGACGTCCGAGTGGGTTTGTGGGAATTAGGGTTATTGAGCACTGGAACAGGCTGCCCAGGGAGGTGGTTGAGTCACCATCCTGGAGGTGTTTAAAAGGCGGGTAGATGAGGTGCTTGGGGATGTGATTTAGTAGCGGACGGGTATGATTGGAGTCAATGATCTCAAAGCTCTTTTCCAACCTAATGATTGGAAGAGTTGGGGTTGTTCAGCCTGGAGAAGAGAAGAGTCCAAGGTCACCTTAGAGGGATCTTCCAGTACCTGAAGGGGCTACAAGAAAGCTGGGGAGGGACTTCTTCAAAGGCTTGTAGTGATAGGACTGGGGTGATGTGTATAAACTGGAGAGAGGCAAATTTAGACTGGACACAAGGAGGAATTTCTTCACCATGAGAGTGGTAAGGCTCTGGCACAAGTTGCCCAGGGAAGCTGTGGATGCCCCATCCCTGGAGGTGTTCAAGGCTGGGCTGGATGGGGCCTTGGGCAGTCTGATCTGGTGGGAGGTTTCCCTGCCCATCACAGGGGAATTAGAACTAGATGATCTTTAAGGTTCCTTCCAACCCAAACTGTTCTATGATTCTATGATCCCTGGTGCTGAGCACCTGCTAACAGCTTCATATTCGATCCGGGCAACTGTTTTGGGGTCCTGTGGAAATCAGTCACCTCCTGGCCTCCTTCCCCCCAGGGCCACAACTCCCTGTGATGAGATCTCCAGCTCTTATCCTGCAAACCAGTTTGTGAGAGAGCAGCCTGCTCTGGCACAGGCCATGATTAGTGAAAATGTGTTATCGTGAAAACCGAGTGGTAATTGTTAAACTCTGCCACAGCCCTGACCTGTGGTTGCAGCATGACAGCCAGGAGCTGTGGATTCTGCTTCCAGGCTGGCAAAGAGGGCAGGTAAAGAAAAGAAATGAACAAAATATCACTCAATATGTTGGACTCAGTGTCGGCCTCAATAGGTGTTTTTTCCCCTGTCTTATTTGAATTGGCAAACGGTTATTTTAGAAAGATTCTTGTGACAAATCAAAATACCTACTTTGCTCTGCTTACTTTATTTCTGCTAACAAGCAAGAAAAAAATAGATAAAATACTGAAAATGTCACCAAATAATTAAATATACTATTTAATTTTTAGAAACAATACAGTGCAAATAACTTTGTTGTCGTTTAAGTCATAGAATCCCTAGGTTGGAAAAACCTTTGAGATCATTGAGTCCAACTGTACCTGTCCACTACTAAACTATATCCCTAAGCACTTCCTCTACCTGTTATTAAACACCTCCTAGAACGGTGACTCAATTACCTCCCTGGGCAGCCTGGTCCAGTGCCTGGGAACCCTTTCAGTGAAGAAATTTTTCCTAATGTCCAATCTGAACCTCCCCTGGTGCAGCATGAGGCCATTCCCTCTCATCCCGTCACTTGGGAGAAAAGACCAACTCCCACCTTGCTGCAATCTCCTTTCAGGTAGTTGCAGAAGGAGATTAGGTCTCCCCTCAGCCTCCTCTTCTCCAGGCTAAACAACCCCAGCTCCCTCAGCTGCCCCTCGTAAGACTTGTTCTCCAGCCCCCTCACCAGCTTCGTTGCTCTTCTCTGGACACGCTCCAGGACCTCAGTGTCTTTCTTGTAGTGGGGGGCCCAGAACTGAACACAAGATTGGAGGTGAGGCCTCACCAATGCCGAGTACAGGGGCACAATCACTTCCCTGGTCCTGCTGGCCACACGATTTCTGATACAAACCAAGATGCCTTGGCCTTCTTGTCCACCTGGGCACAGTGCTGGCTCACATCCAGACAGGTGCTGACCAACACCCCCAGGTCCTTCTCTGCCAGGCAGCTTTCCAGACACTCCTCCCTAAGCCTGTAGCACTATACGGGGTAGGACTCCGCACTTGGCCTTGTTGAAGTCCTTGATTGAGCCTGTCCAGATCTCTCTGCAGAGCCTCCCTACCCTCAAGTCATTTGACCCTTTCTTCCAGCTTAGTGTCATGTACGAACTTGCTAAATATTGTTATTGTTTTTGTATCTTACCTCCTTGGAACTCTTCAACCAATTAGAATTCCTGTTTTTTTTCCAAGGGCTTTTTGAGACAATTACTGTTTTCATCTTGTGGATACTACAGTGGGAAATTAAAAATGGGGAGGGAGTAATGGGAAGATTTCTGTTCCCTGTGAGTACTGAAACCTCTGGTGCACTTTTTTGCTTAATTGGAATTCATTCTTATTTGTGGTATTACCGAAAGATGAATAGAGGCCAGTGAAATAAGGTGTAAATTTGAGGCAAGAAAAATTGAAGGTACTTCAAAGCCTGCGTTTGTGTTGGGGAAGACTTTTCTGTTTCTATGTCAACACAGCCATCTACTTTTCTGCATCTTTTTACTTCTTTGCCCTTCCAAGAGAGGAGAAATGTTGGGATGTTCAGCATACCACAGAAAGGGCTCTCTGCAAAGGAAATCAACTGATAAAAGTATTACTTCTAGTTATCTCAATGGAAAAATAGAGGATAACTCTTCTGTAGTTATAAATATATTTACATAGTTATTATATAAACTCTGGGGCAATAAGCCAGGCATTTTGTATGAAGCCAAAGAAAACAACCCCCCCAAAAAACCATCAGACCACAAGTAGATAACAGATTCTTGCTGTTACCTGAAAATAGAGTGGCGGCTAATAATGCAAGGAGTGCCAAATCCAGCTTGGACAAAAAGCTTCCATAAATCTGTAGTCTGACAGCTCTATACTCCTGTAATTTCATGCATGAAAAATTCATTTTGCAAAGGCAGCAAAAGGTTGTGCAGCTGGTCAGTGCCGTGGTGTGTCTGAATTGCCACCGTTCTTAACTCCTGAATTGAAAAGTAAGAAGAGAAAGAGGTGATTAAGAATCATCTTGCTGAGAGCAAAAGTTCTTCTTTTTAACAGCATACAGCAAATTCATTACTCCAGGACAGAAGAGAAAAGATCAGTTATTATTTTTTTTGTCAGAATTACAACAAAATGTCCTTGCTGATGCAGATACAGTGAAGAAATATAATTTTCACTTGTCAAGGTAGTGGAAGTCAAGGTAGTGGAAAGCTCTGCTGGGTGCTTCTGTAGAGAGAAGACTAGAAAAACGATGAATGAGGCATTTCTTCTGCAGAAATCCCTGCACAGTGCTGGTTTTGCTGTCAGCTACCCTCGTAGTCAAAGACACCAGAGATGATTTTTTATTTGCAACCGCATTTTATTTGTTTTACTCTGGCCTCATGTTGCAAAACAAGCAAGTAATACACTGTGATTTTCAGAGAATTTAGGGAGGATGCATGTGTTGTTTGATGTACTCAGATAATATAATAGGAAAACTGGAAACAGCTTTGCAGATGTCCAGTTTGATATCTAGCTCATTTTGTACGGTACAACTGCAACTATTACCACTGGGATTATAATCATGGGTAACATGTAAACTGCAATTAAGTGAATACTATACTGATTTTCCTTAGTCTGCTCTCCAGTCATACTGCCTCAAGCTATATTCTCTTTAGGCGTTAATGGGCTTAGGCATAATGCAGTAAAATGAACTTGCATGAGAGGCCTCTAAGGAACAGATAATTGCTGCAGTTTCTTCAGTTCACCAGAGAGTGCTGTCCTCTTTGGTGATATCATTGGACAAATGGCTATCAGGCCAAAGTACTCTAGACAGAAGGTGTCTAAGTGATTAACTTTTACAGTGTGATATGTTAGGAAATTAAAAATATCTACTAACATTTTTGCAACTGATTTAACTGCTACACTAATTTCTTCTATGTGATTAATTAAATGTTAAGGTAGAAACATGAGAAATACTCTGACCTCTAAGTTAGCTAAACCTGCTGTCAGACACTGGAATTTTGTTTTCCAGTATTATAGAATACTAAGTGTTTAAAATGTATTCTGCAGCTACTTTAGTTGACCAAAAAGATGTTCAGTTTTGTTTGAGACACTAAAGGTCCCAATTTAATAGCAAATTCCAGATTGTGGTCAAAGTTTGAGTTCAAGTACACCCTCTCCGCCCTCTTAAAAACCTCCCGGTTTGTTTGTTGGTTTGTTTGATTTTCAGTTGAGTCATACCATATACATTTGGTATCATATACTGATATACATTTTTATTTCTTTTGGTAGTGTTTTCTTTTTCAAAGCAGAACAACTTTTCCAA
The DNA here is from genome assembly GCF_017976375.1 of Cuculus canorus. Taxonomy (NCBI): domain Eukaryota; kingdom Metazoa; phylum Chordata; class Aves; order Cuculiformes; family Cuculidae; genus Cuculus; species Cuculus canorus. The sequence goes on from NC_071441.1 coordinate 17,627,018, forward strand.
GAACAGGAAATAAGTGCTGTGGTTTGTACTGTTCACTGCTATGCCTATAGAATAATTTTGGACCCATTTAGATGGCAAGAGCTTCATAAGTGAACTCTTGTTCCTGTGAGCCATGCAAATAATGATAATCCATGCTGTGAAAAATCTACCTCTATTTGCACTTAAAAGCAGAGACTAGGAACATCAGCCAGGTGTCTGTAGACGAGAAAAAAGTAATCCTGGAACACTCCTATGACAAGAAGCAAATGATTCTCATACCATATGAACTCAGGACAAGTATCAGAAAGAAAGAACAGTATCATCATCCCTTAAGTTGATTATGGCTCGTATTTTTAGTAATACAATTTTTTGTATCATGTTTTTCCACAGTATTGCCAGATGAGAGAGAATTTCAATATGCTGCTAAAATGAACAACTTGGACACCATGGAAAAGCTGTTTAAAAAGAATGTTGATATAAATGCTGTAGATAATGTGAGTATGAAGCATCTGACAAATCACTGACCTGAAATGTGACTCCTCAGGGTTTCATAGTTGAATTCCAGCATGTCAGCTGAATGTTGGTGAAGCTGCGGGAGTCCCTTCTAGAACGTGGTCAAGAAATGTTTCACTTGTCCAATACAGACAGTAGGATTTGGGCAGCACAGCTCACAGGTCTTTGCATTTAGCCATTCTACCACAATCTCTGAGGCTGAAATCAGAGTCCATATTTACTCTAGATAAGTGAAGATGGATTTCTTATGCTGACATCAATTCTAGACCTAAAATCTGAGGATATATACTTTGCAGTAACAAAGTATATTGTTATGTTCCTCATGAAAGGTAGTTCAACAGCAGTGAGGTGGTCATGGTGTTAATCCGGGAGCTGTGGAGAACAGTTTGCCTCAGAGGCTGCATGTAGATCATCTGCCGATGAACACCTGATGTTTACTTAATAAAGGTTTCTAAAAAAACTTGCTTCCCATGCCCACTTGTATTTTTCCCTGCCACGGAATTGAGGAGATAGTGCAGGGGCATTCCTTGGTTTGTTTGTGAAAAGACAGGGAGACTAAAATTTCTTTGGACTAAACATCTTTTGAACAAATGACAGCATTGCCATCAATAATATTCTAAAATGTCACTTTAAAACATTCTTCCTTCCTTACTGATTAACCAGAATTCACAAAATTAGATTATATATTTTTCCAGTCCAGTAGTTTGAATCTTTATTCTGTCCTGCTTAAATCAGATCTATAGTGTAAGAGATTTACTAGCGTATCCATGTGGGTGTTGTGCATTGATTAGTTCTACTAGTGGGAATGTAGCTTCTACTGGCAAAAACATTCTTTTGTTCATGTTGATCATTCCTGCCCCTGTACTCCCAAGCTAAATAAGTGAGGCTGCCAAAAGGTAAGTTTTACTGATAGACCTATTTCTGTGTAAGAGGCTTTTTCTGGCATAAATGCACATCACAAATCCTGCCTTTATATGATTATAACACCTGTAGTTGTAAATCTAAACTTATATATGGATAAGTCAGCTGATCTGCATAGAAACATAAGAGAACAAATCCAAACTGACTTTAAATGTTAATCGGTTAAATCACTTATATATCCTTGTGCAGAAACTCTTAGTGAATTATGTTAAAGTTACGTTCACTTTAACTGAAGCAAAGCTCTCTCCACCAAAATTTAATTCAATCTAACCAATCCCTTGTAATTTCACAACATTAATTACTTTTATGAAAAATTAATCCAATCTTCCTGATAAGCATCGAGCCTATTCACTTGTGTAAAATTACTCACTGCAAGGTGGAAGCTTCCATTTACATAGGTAATTACTCTGTCTGGGAAGGTGACTAATAGTGAAGGAGGGAAAAGCGTTGTAGAGATGTAGTCAAAAGCAAGGAGAACACCAAAAGCAAAGAAGATGTATTCTCATCATGCGTTGTAGAGATGTAGTCAAAAGCAAGGAGAACACCAAAAGCAAATCTAATTGTGCAAATCTAGTCCTCAGCTTTTCAAATCAAACCACATAATAAAATAGTAAACATGGACACTTCTTGTTCAGCATACATCTCCTCTAGGCAGTATATGATTACCTAATCCCAGTTTGATGTTTCAGTGAATTTCTGTGAAAGGATGATGTTACGTAGAACTCACGCTGGTTCTACAAGAAATCTTTGATATCAATACCAAAATTCTATCCAAGGGGGCAAAAATGCAGATGAAGACCAAGTGTGGCTTTTGAAGGAAAAATACACAAATGTATGTATATTAAGAAATTCTAATAATCAGAGAATTCGGAAAACCTGATCACCTGCAGAAAGCAAGGAACTATGTTGCAGATTTGACAACCAAAGTTTTGCTTATTTCAGCTGAAGCGCACTGCGTTACATTTTGCTGTTGCAAGAAGTCATATGTCAGTGGTGGATTTTCTTCTGCATCACAAAGCCAGACTTGATATGGCAGATCAGGTAAACTGGTTTATATGTTTTGATTCACACAATGTAGGACCACCTAAAGGGAGAATTAAAAGTCAGTGTTTGCGTTATGCTCCTTATTTGGCAGAGTTAAGGATTTGCTGTAAATGGTTCAGTTTGTCTTAAGAATGCACACATTTATATGAAAAAACTTGTTAGAGGACAAACATATTGCCCAGAGACTTGACTGTGTTGAATATTTACTTTGAGTGAGTGCAGAGGAGGTTGAAGCCACTTAAGCAACTACATTGTGGTATAGTCTGCGGTATTAGTGTGTTAATCATTGGGGTCTTTCTATGAAAACAATGATTGAAAGTAAAAATTAGCTGTGGGGATCAGTAGGAGCTTAGAAAGTAACTCCTTGTGTTCTTCCCCTCCGTTGTTATATGAGTAGTTTAGTGCAAAACTGTCAGCTACTCTGCAGCCTCCAAGACATGAATAGTTTAGCAGTGTATGGCTGATTTCGTTGGCCCAGATGGTGATCTACAGTGCAGATTTGATTCAGACATTAAAATCAAAGATATGGTATGTTGTTAATAAATGGGCCATTTAAGCTAGCAGCTTTCCAGTTAAATGAGTAATGAAAATACATGAATCATTTAACTTTCTTCCTCTTTGTTTCTTTCTCCTTATCCACCACATGTGACAGCATTTAAGTTATATGTAAGACAAATTCCAGATTGTGGAGAGTGGAGGGGAAAAGCTGCTTTGTTTTCAAAGGGCTTTTCAGGGCAGACTTTTGAACCACAGTCACAAATTTTGCCCCAGCCCACCTTTATTCTTTATTAGCCTGCACACCGGGTGCATGTTCCATATTGCCCTTCACTTCTTTCCATTGCAGTTTCTGCTTGCTGTGCCCAGTTTGCGGCACTCCAATACAGGAAAGACATGGGTAAACTGGAGCAAGTCCAGTGCAGAGCCCCTAGGATAATTAGGACTGGAGCACATGGTGTATAAGTAGGTGCTGAGAGAGCTGGGTCGGTGCAGCCTTGGGAGAAGAACTGTAAGGGGTAGGGAAGAGACATTATGGCTGTCTACAGCTACGTAAGGGGAGAATACAGGGAATACAGAGGCAGACTCCTCTCAGAGGTGCACTGTGATGGGAAGTCACTGAAGATATCCTGAAGTCCCTGTCACAGCAAGCATCCTGCTGTCGGAAGTGTTATACCAACATGCATAAAACCAGTTCTTGTTCTCCATTAGAAGTGAGAATCAAGCTTTTTATTCCTCATTTACAGAAGAGGAACTGGGGAGAGGTTATAACGACTAAGGCAGTGCGTTGATCCCTCTTGCTTCCTTTAGGTTCCTCTGACTCCATCTCTTAGACCAGGAACACTTATCGTGGAGTAAAAATGTCTTTTGTTTACACAGCCCTCAGCACCATGAGCATTTATGATGCTGCAGCTGGACACAGTGCACACAAATCGTGATATGTGGCCAAGATAGGAGAGAGATGCTAGCTGGAAGTTCCTGACCTGTATTCCTTTGGGCTCTAAAAGTAAACAATAGAGTTGTGGATTTATTTTTTGCCTGGAAGAGAAGAGCTTTTTAGATAATTTGAGAGGAGAAAAGAGAACCTTAGAAAGAAGGCTAGCTGGAAAATTATGGTGGCTCATGAAAAGCTAGTCATTACACATCATCACCTGAAATGTCATCCACCACACCCAGTGCTAACTATCTGCACTGTTTCTGCAGAGAGGGAATAATTTCCAGGTAGTATTTAATCCCCTCATCTTAAAATGGCATCAGTCCTCTAGAGATGCCAGACCTTCTGTCAAGAAAAGGCACAGCATGAACATTTATTTAGGTCTTGGTGCATGACATTTAGCTTAATTTGAGTGAGATTAGTTCCACTCCACTGCCAGGTCTTAATACTCATTTTCTAAGAGCCTGCAGAGCTCATACACTGAATACATACACTGAAATCACTCATACACTGAATTCATAAAAAAAGATTTGAAGAAAATTGACATGACATATTTTGGTGGTAATTTCTACCTTTTTCATTTTATTTGAAGCATGGCCTGACAGTGATTCATCTGGCAGCTTGGTCTGGAAATCTGGATATAATGCGAAAATTAGTTAAAGCAGGTGCTGACCAAAAGGCTAAGAATGAGGTTTGTTGATGACAAATTTTTACTAACTCTAAATATATTTATGTTGCAAAAAATTTGAACTTGTTCTTACAGAGTTGTTTCTGGTTGGTTTTTTTTCAGGAAGGAATGAATGTCCTGCACTTTGCAGCTCAGAACAACAGTGTTAAAATAGTTGATTATTTCATCCAAGACCTTCATCTGAATGACTTGAACAAGCCTGATGAGGTACTGTATGTTTCTTTCTGTTTATTTCTTTGGTGTCATGTGGCATCTGTTGTGGGAAAAGCAATCTGACTTGGGGAAGTTCAATGAATTTTAATTTATTTTCAGTTATATAAAGCCTTACTTACTGATTTGGGTATTGAGAAATAAGTAGGACAAACAGCCAGGCAAGCACTTAGGGAAAACACCTTTCCTCCTTCTTTGCCTGTCTCAGCTGTACTCCAGAAATCTCTCCTCCTCTGTTCCCCTTGTGTTCTGTTTTAAGCTAAAATAGATTCATTCTTTTAACTTTTCAGCTAAGCCTTATCTAAGTAACTTCATTTTCTGAAAGTTAACTGCATATTTTTCAGGCAGTATTTCTCTCTAGAAGTGTTAACATTAACACTGGTATGCAGAGAGGCCACTGCTTATACTTAGCCCTGTAGAAACCGAAGCTGTCCTTGAGCCGGTGGAATGCCTTAAGTGAAAGGGAAGAAAAAGGGTCACACCTGCAGGGAGGAGTGGGCAGGAAAGATGACCCTAAGCTAACCAACAGAGTATTCCATCCCACACACGTTATACTCAATATAAAACTGATGTATCATGAGGGTCACTGGCTCTTCTTCAACAGCGTACGTACAGTGAGGACCTCGTATATCTTTTTGCCCCTGATCCAGGATCCATGTGTTCCTGAATCCAGTTCCTGAGCCTGGCTCCATCCTGAGCCCAGCCCAGGACCTTTTTCCTGGGTCTGCTCTGCAGCCTCTGTGGTTATGTATTCATTGGGGTAGGACAGCAATTTTGTATATTTGAGTATATTTTATTATTTTCTTATTAATAATATTTTCTTCATTATTATTATTATTTCATCAAAACTGTTTTAGTTTCATGCCTGCAACTGGGTTTTTTCCTCATTTTGCTTTCCCTGGGGAGAGCAGGAGGGAATTGAGAACAACTGCTCAGGTTTTAGCTGTCATTCAGTCTGGGCTGAACTGTGACACTTTGCTTTTTCCGCATGTGGTGCTCAGTCCCATCAGCGAGGTGATGGGAAGCAGAGGAGTTTGGAGTCAGTCCACAGCGGTTTCCTTCTCCACCAGTGCTCCTTCTTTCTTACTCTTTTCCTCTGCCTCTTTTTTTTCTTTCTTGAGTCTTGAATTCTATTGACCCAGTGGTGCAGAACTCTGAGTGCTTTCCACATGTAACAAGGCTGACTGAACAGTGGTAATGTAACAAACCAAACCTTTGTGGTTTAGTTCTAGGGAAAGGAAAGGTAAAGAATAATCTTCTTTATGTTGAGGTTATTTCCTAATTACCTGCTCGTTCCTTGCATTTTTTTTTCTTAGACATTTAATTTACTCCACTACCAGTTATTGAGGCCATGTAACTAATCAGATAGACGGTCTCACTGTCTGACCAGTGATATTGGTTTACGTCACGATAACTTTCTGTGGTTGAGTCACAAATAGTTTAAAAGTTTCTGTCAGTTTAATCTTCAACAACCTCCCTGCCCCAGCACTGAATTGGGGCCTTCTGCATGAAAATGCTGAGATACAGTTGTGGCCTTTGCTTGAAGGTTTCAGATCAAACAAATTATGCCATGAGAACCAATTTTGCAACTTCTTTACTGCCTGAGCATCCTCAGACTTTTAATGAAATAGTTTTTTTGATAAATAGTTCCACGTTGAGAAGAACTAAGAATGAAATATTTTGAGCACATTTTCTATGGCATTACCATTTATAAATGGTTTTCAAGGTTTTTTTTTCAGGTTATGCAAGATGTACGATTTGCTTTTTAACACTATGCAAATATTGCATCCTTTTAAAATTCTTATTCTTGTATATATCAGCTTTTTTGTTGATTTACATAGTCATACTGTAGATACATTTTTATGCGGAATATATATACACATATACATGCCATGTATCTGGCAATTGGAAACAAAATATATTTACTTTCAATAACACTGTGTTTCTTTGCATATTGTTTTCTAGAAAGGCAAAAAGCCATTTCTTCTGGCGTCTGAAAAAGGCCATGTTGACATGATAAACAATTTGATAAATCTGAAGCTGTTTACATCGGAAAAAGATAAGGTAAAGGTTTCTTTTCCACAGAAGTGTAACTTAAAATGTGCTTGTGAAAGCTTACTTTGTTTCAGTACGGTTGCTGATAACCAAACCCTGAATATGCAGTGCAGATGTCACAGTGCTGGCAGTAATACTTAGGATCAACAAATAAAGAAGGATGATGATTTTTCAGTAATTAAGGGAGGACATTGGAAATTCTGGTCTTATTGCCAAGAGACTTTTCCGTATGGATTAATAATTCATGTAAAGCAAGGCTAGCATATGCTGTCTGTTGGGAGAAGTGGGAAGGTCTGGTGATTAAGGTGCCAGACTCTATGTCAGGAGAATATTTCCCAGTTTTTCGCTCTGCTTGGCAGTGTCTGCACCACTGCTAAATCTTGCATGACTAATTTTTTAAGTGGTTTAAATACTTCCAAATACAAATAAACACCCAAGGGATTTTTTAAGAAGTGCCTAGACACTTCAGTCTGTTTGAATATGCTTTTGACTGTGCATTTTAAGGTGTCTAAATAATGTTCAAAGTCTGCTCTTAAATATCCTTACTCCTTACTTTAGTGATTGTGGAGTGGCCATGTCAGTGTTTCTCTGTGTTTGAGGCACTGCAAGAGTAAATACATTAAAAATTGTAAAATGATGAGATGAAGCATTTAAAGAACAATGTGGGGGAGCCCGCAGAAAGTTATACTTTTTATTATTTTTTGTATTCTGGTGGTACCTTAAAATTTTCAGTGCAACAGGGAGCTCTGATGTGCTGAGTTGTTTATCAGCAGCAGTTAAATAACAGTGTTTTCCAAGGCATCTAGTGGGCTGAAAGTATAAAGTGAGTGCTGTGATCCTGAAGAGTAAGTAGGTAGGAGGCCAGGACAGCAACTCATCTCACGGGTCACTGAAAGCAATCATACTGTAACCATCTGTAATCATACTGTAACCAAACATACCTTTTCCTAAAATGTATTTCTATACAGAGAACCAGAGCACCTCCACAGTGCTCTGTTTGAAAAGCTGTTCTGGACCCTAATTTCTCTGAGGGTTAGGATCCTTCTCCTAATGCCAGCTTCACATTGTTTCCAGCGGGTTTTACACTTGTTCTTCTGCCAGCGTTGTCTCTTAGTTCAAAAGCTGCTGTTCTTCCTCATAATCACCCAGCTTGATCTTTGTTTTCGTTTTCTTGCTGGCGTGCTGGTTTTTTTCTTAATTAGCTAGTGAGGAATTGTACTGATGGTGAAGAGGACTGGAGACTGTAACGCTGGCATCAAAAGCCACTACAAGGTTTTACATACTTACCTAGATTTAGGCCGTTATCTTTAAATCAGTGCTTTTGGGGACTTGATGTCCCCATTCTTGTAAGAACAAGTTTTCCTCTGATTCAGTCATTAGGAGTTAGAATTTTTATGTCTTTTTTTTCCATTGCTAATACCCATCAGTTTTCAGAATATGAGACAACCAGCTAGACCAAGGAAAAAGTTCCTTTTGGATTAGTCCGAATCTTAGAAAATACTGTGTTGATCTGTCTCTTTCTTCTTGTATGTGAAAGAGAAATGGAAAGACCAAAGGCTTTGTGTCTAACTGTATGGGTTTTCTACTTAATGTTTTGGCATTATTCTGGGTTTTAAAATACCTTATTTGACATTTTAATTTCAAGGAGGGAAACACAGCATTACATCTAGCAGCCAAAAATGGTCACAGCAAAGTTGTAGAAATTCTGCTTGATCAGTGGGAGGAAGTAAATGACCTCAATCAGGTAAGGACACAAAAATTACTGAAAGAGGTAAAGTTAGAAATTTGAAAAATCAACTAAAAAATAATATTTTAAAGCAATAGAGATTGCACTGAGTAGACTTCATTAGTCCTGCTGCTTTTCTAGTACCTTCACATGCTGTTTCATTGTCCCTTCTCCAATTAATTCAGATCCGTTAACTCCTTCAATGTTTCTCCCTGTGTTCCTCACAGAATGACCTCCCCTCCATCTCGGCATGCCCTTGCATAACTATTGGTAGAAAGAAACAGAAGAGGGTTTAACCTCTACCTTGCTTACTGTCCTCCAACATTTCTGGCCATGTGATTTCGTTCATTCCACCAGTTCTGGTGCTTTTCAGGCTGTTCACTGAGCCAGTTCAACATGCATACTACCGTTGCAGGCACCTCAGCAAAGAGGTGTCAGATTTGTATGTTGTTATCTCAATTAACTGCACTAAATTAGCTGCACACACTGCCCACCCACTTTTTATTTCTTAAGTTAGTGAGCTCATCCAGCACATTCATAAATTCCATATTGGCTGTGAAGATTGTATTGCTTGAGTTGATGCGCTCATGAGCTTTATTTTAAAGCTTGAAGTAGGGATGGAGAAACAAAATGCATACTAACTACTCAACTCAGTGTTCCTGCTTTGGAAAGTCCTTATGTCTTCTGCTTCTGCAAGGCTGCTGGAATGAACAGGACAAGCTAATCTGCTTTGTTGTGAGCTGACATGCACATTGCAGGAAACTGCTGTGTGTTTGACGGTCTTTTCTGCTGGCCCAGTGCGCAAAATGAGTAAGGGACACCTGCTCCTATGCAAGACCCTACTCTTCCTTAATCAGCAACAGATTTATGCATCAAGGAGTCTCTTTTATCCAACTTGTCTGTTATTTCCAACTATGGAAGCGTGAGGCACATGAGCCCCTTTGAAATATGAAGCCCTCATCTTTCCGAGCTTTGTCTATTGATGTTGCTACTGCACACAAGTTTGTACTGCTGTGCCCCTGCCTTTCCACGGCTAACGGTGTGACCTTCCTGTCCAGCTGGAGGTGTTCTGGTCTGTAGATAAACAGAACTTTCTTTCCCTATCATGAGGAAAGCACTAAAATACCTTTATATTTTCAGGAATAATGGTGGCAGGAGTTTACGTAGAGAAGAAACAGGATTTGTTGATGAATCTTTGAATGCTGAAACTCTAGAATAACTTTCAGTAAACCTTTGTGTATGTTAGGACTTGAGAAGCAGGTATTAGATCATTGTGCAGTTGATGTAACTTATTTTAGAGACTTGCTGTGGAGACATGGAGACCTTTTTCGGTTGAGAAGACTTGAAAAAAACGTGTAACAGGATTACTTCTGCTCAAAGTGCTCCTTATAACTGGCATTGACAGAAAAGGACTGACAGAAATTTGTATGTATGGTATTTGCTAGGATGCAAACACCAGGCATGGTGTTGCCTCGTGTTAAATGGCAGAAGTTGCTACCCACCATCTTTGTTTCTGTGCCTGTTGCTAGCAATCCTCTTTGAAAAGAGCACTATTAATGTTTATTAAGTAGTTATCTGTATTGTAAACATTACTATGCATCTGTCCACATAAATGTCATCTGTCACTTAAGCACTGGTGAACTGCCATTTCATTTAAGTGTTAGTTTGGGAGCATTCAGGTTGTGTTCTCATGTGATGATCTCCCCTTTTCTACTGAGCTGGATGAGTCTGAATGAGCTGACCTGTTTTGTGTTGCACCCTTATAGTCATGTGGCTTAAATTGGGACAGACATTTTCTTCCTTTTCGTCTAGAATGGAGAAACTCCATTTTACTTGTCTGTTGAAAGTGGTCATGAAAAATGTGCTGAACTCTTACTGGAAGCAGGGAGTGACATCAATGTTTTAACTCAAGTATGTACACAGTATCCTTCTAACACATAGGAACTGGGACACCCTGGGCTGTGGGAAGGACCTTATCCTCTCTTTTCTATGTGTGCCAACAATGTATGTGCTCTGCTTATTTTTATGAAATGGTAAAAGTATAACTTAATAAAAAAGTAGAATTAGGATTGTAGGGATTGGTAACAAAATAAAACTGATTTGGGGAAATATAGCATAGATTTATTTGACAGAGTACTGTGGTGGAGCCTTTTTATTTACTGTATATCTGACAGTAAAACATATGACTAGGAAATGTAACCAAAGAGGATAACTGAAAGTCCTCCTTTTTGGCAGCCTATGTGACTGAAACGATGACAAACTTGTTCTCCACATCTGCTTCCTGGACTCCAGTCCTGCTCATATCTGTTGAATAGTTTTGTCTTGCCTGCTGCAAGGAGCTTATGATTCCAGCAGGCTGAGAGCTTGTTTGTCTTAGCAGAATTATTAAGTGAAAAATTTCTATTGATTTATTTTTAAAAGTTTGTTAATGTGGTTGTACTTGCTTGTTAAAGGTCGAACTCAACTAACAGACTGGGAGACGTGTTGGCTTTGTCATTACAAAATGCAGGGTAGCTGACAATGCTGATTTATCTCTTTCTGAGGAAAGCCTGAAAAGGACTGTCAAGTACTGGTGGTTTTAGCATATTTGTTCTTATATAGTAAAAATGGGAAGTTCCTTCAGCATTTACAAAAACACTGGCTGCTGATCCACTTTATTTTATATCATTTTATCAAATGGAAGGGTTTTTTTGTGTAGGGGATAATAGCACCAATTTAAATGAAAGATTATCTGGTATTGATAGCTCTCTTTAGTGCATTTTTTCCAGCAACAAAAAACTTAAACTTTTGCTGTCTGTACCATTTCTTTCAGAACAACAGCAGTGCTTTGCAGGCTGCAATTCAGAATAGACATCTATCCTTGGTCACTTTTCTTATTGGTAAGAATATTGACCTGGTCCCTAAACCCGAGGTAAATATATATCAGTGTAATTCTTACGGTTGTTCAGCATGTCCTATCTTTTATGGCCTTACTTGGGAATAGAGACAGCTGAATGAGACTGACTTTTTGTTTTTGCTGTACATGTTATTATGTGGTTTATGAATGTTGGTTAACAGTATGTTGTACAAACCCGCTCAGTGCCTGGACAGGCTGGTGCAGTGCAGTGCAGGGTAGAAGATGGCAGGCTAAACCAAGGACTGGGAATTATGAGAAGATTAGAAAAGCACTCTGCTTGAACTAAGCAGCAATAATGCAGGTATCCCAGTGTGTCACGTCATCTTATCACAGGCAAAGAGTTAAAAAATGTATATGATTTTGAATAAAGATAACTGAAAGGTTTATCTTTCACCTCCTGTACTCAAAGCATATGCCTCCAAAACCTGCACACCAACATTCTTTGGAGTTTACAAAGAAAGAGATAGTCGTAGTATTTAAATCCTGTCTCCATGTAGATATTACAGCTTTTGTTACATCTGAGATTTTCTGTGGGTAGGAAGTTATTTTCCACTTCTGCAGTACAGGGTGGAAATATAATCTGGGCTGCGTGATTTATCAGCCATGATCACTAGCCTGTTGCATAATGTTGTCAGAGAAGAACGGTTTATGATATCCTTTAAATGACTTATTTTAAAGATCGGGCCAATATTGTGCTCCTTGTTCTCATTGACGTTCTGCAGCAACAGCAGCTCATAAAATTGTAACTTGATATTTGAAAACATTTCCAGTGCAGCGTTGCGTGGAGGCATGCTTTTTTTTTCTGTAGTCCTGAAGAAATGGCTGCAGTTTATAAAGACACGAATGAACTGATGTCTGGCACTGGTGTCTGGCACTGATGGAATTATTTTTTAGCTGCTTTTTAGCTGCAAGAATCTGATGAGTCACACGTTCAACATGAGAAGTGATCATGCCAGTCTAATGGCTGGATTGTGACTGGTGTTGGACCTGTGCCCCAGTTGTCTTCATGAGTAATCACTCAAATACAAAAACCTTAAGTTTCTTTCTGGCTGTAGTTTGCTTTTATAAATATCACAGCAAGTCTGTTCAGTATGAAGAATATTTTCAGCAGCAATATGCGACAACAGTTTATTCCTGGAAAGTAGATTTTGACACCTATTTGCCCAATACGCAATTAATCTCTCTCCAGCATATTCAACTAAGGGGAAAGCCAATTTTCTGAGGGAACAGAAACATTACCTTTCACTCTATTGTTGGCAAAGGGTAGCACCACATTCCACGTATGAATATATGAGGGCTGCTTTGTTACGTTCCTATGTGGTAACACACTGATACACAGCCCATGCACTTAACGTTTCCTGGTTTCTCAGCTGTATATGTTTACCTGCTGTTGTAGGTGTTCCAGGGAGCACTAACGGGTTGCTGTTTGTGGCAAAATGTTAACTTCAGGGTGTGTTTTCTGCAGTCTTGAATCTCTGCTAGACCATATCACCTTTGCAAGGGGTGAATTTTAATAAGAACCTCTTTCTTGTTTGAATGAACTTCTAATAACATACCGAAGTATAATAGTTTATTATCTTCCCTCCACAGCAGAAGAATTCTCCTCTTCATTTAGCAGTCATCAGTAATCATCTACCAGTAGTGAAAAGCCTCTTGGATGCCAATCATGATATAAACTCCTTAAATCATGTAAGAAAAACTGGGAATTTGCATAACTTCACTGGTAAAGAGGAGATTATATGGATTTTGCTTGGAATAATATTTTTTTCCTTATGAGCGCAGGTTGCAAGGGAATAGGAAGGAAAAGCAGTTCTCTCCTTATCTTTCTGTGCATGTGCATACTTATTATTCACTGGTACATGCAGTTCTAGTATTGTTTGTGCAAGATAAAGAGAGCAAACTGCTATATACTCAGAAAATATTTGGATTCATTTATTGTTCGAGTGTAACAATTCAGACATAATAAATGATAAAAATGTCACAGTGGTATTGATCTCAGAAGGAAACCCAGGGCAGTGTCACTTAGCTGGAATGGAGTTAATTTTTTTCATAGCTGTCCCTGTGGTGCAGTGTTTTAGATTTGTGACCAAAATAGTGCTGGTAAGGCACCAGTGTTTTGGCTGTTAAGAACAATGTCTGAGCAGAACCAAGGCTTTTTCTGTTTTTCACTCTACCCATCCAGCGAATAGACCAGGAGTGCACAGGGAACACAACCAAGCAGATGAACAGAGCTGACCAAAGTGATGCTCCTCACTATAAAGCGTCACTTTGAGTGATGAAGTCATAAGTCTCTGTGGTACAATCAGTGAGAGTGTTGAGCTGTAAACTGAAATTTTGGTAATTCAGGCCAACCCAGGGATGTCAGCATCTGTTTTCCCCACCTACACCAGGATTGTTTGGCTTCTGTTTGCTGTAGAACCCCCTACCACTGCTAATTGTTTGACATACTGGATACTCACGTCTGTGGAAGGCCATGAGATGCACACTGACGTACTTAATTTGATCTTTGATCAAATGCTTGCTTGATACCTTTTATACTGTACAAAACCTCCTATAATTGTTAATGACTATTTTCAGCTTTTGCTATGCTGTGTATCATTTTGTTTTTCTTTGCCTGGAAGAGCCATGAGGAAACCACTGGCCTTGAGCTTAATCTGTCTTTTTTGGGCCCTACTTTGTTGCTATATGGGTACTCTGTGAACCATCTCATGGAGAAAATCAGCAATTATACATTTTCCCTTTTTTTTGCTGTGGAGAGATGCCTTACCTGCTCCAATGAAACATTGTGACTCCTAATGCTGTGTTGGTGCCCAGCCTGTGCCTACTAAGCTGCCATCCAGTGCCTTCAAAAGAGAAAGAGAGTATGCTGATCAAGGAGCACACAAAGAGATGTTGAGAAGGTTTTCTGCTAGGATCACTCAGTCTGAGGGCACAAACAGTGGCTTAACCAGAGACCCAGACCTCAAGTGTAATAGTCACTGCTGTACTCAAGAAGAAATGTTAGAAGCAGGTTTTGACTTGGTTAGTAAGAGGAGCAGCAGCTTCTGCTGAGAAGCAGAAGGAGGAAGAGTCAGAAGAGGGACTTGGCCTGCAGCAGGACAGGATAGGGGAGAGACAGGATTGACAAAAGAGGTGCAATTACCTGGTGACTATCCCTGAACGACTTATGAGATAAGCAGCAAATATTCATTCATCAGCAAGGTGAGCAAATTGCTACCTGGTTGCTCAGGTGCTGGGAAGGTAAGGAAGCACAGCAGCTGGCATCAGAATAGACTGGGCAGATGTTGAGGCATAAACTGTGTATAGAGCAGCCTGCCAGCTGTGGCCCTTCAAGGAGAACCTTTCTTCCCTCTCCTCATTTACCCTACATCTCAGCTGAAGAAACATTGTCACAGCAGGTCTGTTGAGTCCCACATTGGCCGCTCTGGCTTCCTGTTGGGGAAGTGCACTCTGGTCTCCCACATGACAGGTGAGGATGTGCCCCATGATAGTAACAAGGGCTAGACTTCAAGAAATCTGTAGTTTGCCCCTTCACATCGATTATTTTGTTGCTGAAGATAAATTTATACACATTTTTGTCGAAGGCAGAGGCTGTCATTTGTGGCTGGAGTCAAGTACGACGATAAGCTCTTCTGTCATGTAAAATAAAGAGTTTTGTAAACTTCTTGTACACATCTTTTAGAAATGTTTTGCACTTTAACATGTCTGTAGTTAAATACAATAGCTATGTACATATCTCTAAACTATTGCTGAAAAGAAAGCAGGATGCATTGTTGGGGGAAATTTGTGAGGTCATGTGATCCTAGTGTGTTTTTCCCGAAAAACCTGACGAGAGATTCTAATGTGGAACCTGAGATTGGTGTTTCTTGGTATGTAAGGTCTTGGTGTTTGGCTCTGTATAAGTTAAGACCTAAAGGCCAAAAAGTTCTCTGACAGACCTACGTGTAACATCAGACAAGTATAGGCACAAAACCTTCACCTGAAGCTGTCATGTGAATCAGGCTAAGGGACGTGTCCAGATATGCAGGGCCTCCATGTACTGCATATCTTATTTGCCGCTGATCTACACCTATAGCTGTCTGGAATTTCTTATACTAATTTTCTGTAGAAGAATAAATAAATAGGTTTCATTTGCAGTACACGCAGCTCTGTGAGGAGTACATAACCCACTTTTCAGGCCCAAAGATTGGACTTGAAGCTGAATGCCTCTCTAGCTGTATTTTGTTTTAATGTCTTGGTTTTGTTAAACGCTGATTTTTTCCCTCCAAGTTTTTTTATTTTTGTGCGTGTGTGCCTGTGGTTTAAAGTTTACTGAACTCCTTATCAAGCAGGTAGACTTCTGCTTCATATCATTGTTTAGTGGCAGGGCTGTCTAACAAATCCTGTTGTGCGCTGTGGCACAGTGCACTGTTGAAAATTATGGATGTCCAGTTGTCTTTGCATAAATTTTGGCAGGTAAAAGGTTACTCAAGAGGACAGTATAGGTGGAGGTAGGCAGTCATATGAAACACTCTGTCCAAAACACCTTGTTTTAAGAGGGAAGAGAGAGAGCTAGTTAGGTTATAGTACTTTAGAGGGGCACAACAGCAACTTTCTTCCCGAGCCAGCTGGAACTTCTGCTTGGTTCTCCTGCAGAAATCCCAGATGCTGTTTTTTGCCTAAAACAAAACTGGCAGTTAGATCACTCAAAAGTTAATGATTTCATTCTGTTCAGTGTTTTCTAGCCAAGGCCATCTCCTTATGAATCTTCTTTAGATTCAGGTTGTGAACACTCTGTGAGTTTGGCTTATTGTATTTGTTTGGTGTCATTAATTCCAGAGGCAGGAAACCCCTCTACATCTGGCTGCTGATCTTGGCAATGTGGAGCTGGTGGAAGTGCTGCTGAAGGCAGGCTGCGATCTCAAGACTTTGGATAAGGTAAATGATATTCCTGACTGATATATATAACCTTCTTCCCAGAGATGCAGGAAGCACTTATTGCCAGTTGTCCTTCCGAGGTAAGGCTAACTGTTGGTTGTTACAAAGGAAGTCTCCTGTTAATATTGCTGTACCTGCTGCTTGCAGAGATCTGAAATGATTTAGTGAAGAGCTGTACAACTTCCAAATTCTGAAGTTTGAAGGGTAAACTCTGCTGTCAGATACCTCTGATGAAAAAAAACCGACTAGGATTACAGAGTAGGAAGCAGCCTGTGGCTGTTTTAACGGCGTGCTCACAGGCAGGTTGATTGCCAGGAGAGGCACAGGTACTGTCAGCTTCACTAATTGCAGCGATGGTGAATTTGCCCTTTAGCATCCTTATGGTGCCGTATCCCTGAGAAGCCATCCCAGATCCGTTCAGTGTTTAGACCCTGTTGCTGATGTTCAGCCTGGAAAGACTGAGGCAAGAATGGCAATGACTGGCAAAAGTACCAAAGCAAAGAGTCTCTGGGGAAGTGCTTTTGAAAGGAGAGGGCACCAAATCCAATTTTAATAAATTTTGCTACATTAGTGCAAGACTAATCTTCACGTTTTATACTGTTATCACTACATTAATTTTCTGCATTGATAGATTTGATGTTTATCATGAGCAAAATCTAGCTCTTTAGTAATTTAAAAAAGTAATTTTAATACAGAAAACTGTCTTGATGAGGAGTAAAGCTTTATGGACTAAAATAATCTCTTTTTCTGCTGGCCTGATATGAGGCTGGGAGATCAGACTGTGAGTGATGTAGTTGATGTACTACAGAAAGCTGAAGTTAGATGCTGCAGTTGAGCCTTTGCATTCAGGGATGTACCTACAGTAGCCAGAGTGCTGCAGTTCTTATCCAGCCTAACCCAGAATGAAATACTGTCCATGTTAGACAGCACCTTAGCCATTCAAAAGCTGTCTCTACCTATTCATATTCCAAGGGCACACACAGAAAATTATTTCTTATTTCCTGCTTTTGACCTTAAGCATCTGGAAGCCTTTGGGCTGGGTAAGGCCCTGGTATTACAGCAGTGTTGACAGAGTTCAGGGCACGTTATGAGACTATGGCAAGGATATGGCTCCGAGCCAACAAAAGTTCTGTCACCTTTCTGCATTGATTTTTTTTCTTGGAGTAGCTTTTCCCTTGCCTGTTTGCTGGATAACCTCAAAGGCCACGCTACAGCTGGGAACATTTGCAAATTCAGCCCTCTTGAATTGAACTGGTGCTGAGATGCCAAAAATGTTCCTCTCCTTACTGCAGGAAAAGGGGAGCCCGCTTTGATTGCACAGTGTTTTCCTGGCATGTGTCCCCTGGCAGCAAGGTTCCTCTGTCTCCAGAGCATGTCATGCATCTACAAGCTGTTATAGCTCAGGCAAGCTGTCCTGGGAGTTCTGCCTTCTATCTGCGAATATATTTGCCATTGGTGTGATTGATAATGCAGAGAGTGCTTCCCTTGTACAAAACTGCTGTGCTACTTGTACATGCAGATTGCCAGTGGTGTCTCGCTAGCACAGAAGGCCAGAAACACCCCATTTCCCCCAACCCCTCCATCTCTCTGTGAAATGTAGAGCACCTTTCCAGAGGTGGGGACTCAAGAAGTTCTTGTGGTCTCTGGACTCTTCACATACAAAGTATGTGTATGCTACAAAGACTTTACGCAGTGTAAATGCATTAGCTTCCAATGTGATGCTTTTCTAAAACCAGACCTATTAGAATGACCTAGAGCAAAGGGAGGAGCTAGAACTTGAAAAGTGTTAGGGAACTTTATAATAGCTGGAGAGTTGAAATGCCTTATAATTTAACTACTGAACCTTCTCATTAAGTGGTTGCCTTCTTTTAGACCTAATTTTCTAGAATGCCTAGCACTTGATGTGTGGAGAATACCCTGAATATTTAAATTTGAGGCAGGCACACTCAGTGCAAATTAGCTAAAAATAGATAATTTGAGAGAAAACCCTGTAGACCTACTTCAGATGCCTTTAGATGAAAGTGCTGATAGGGAAGATGAGTTCACATAGATGGAGCAATCCTCTGCAGCCGGAATTAAAGCAATGGCTTTTAATTCCTTTGACTGCCTCAACAACCCATGAAATATAACTTCAGTGGCCACTAACACTCTCACTTCATTTGTCATGAGAAAGTCACTCTCCCAAACCCTCTTTTCATTCTGTGAGCCAGCTTCTCTTACCATCCAAAACAAGACACAGGTTTGCCCTTAAGGTTGTGGGTTTCCAACTTTGCCAGCCTATCCATTTGAAATGCCAGTTTAACCATAAAATGGGAATGAACCGTGTTTGTGGTAGTTTTCAGTCTGTGGAAGCCTGGGCTTGCATGAGCTCAGAAGCAGTGACTGGAGAGCACAAGCTGGTATGAATTACAGAGAAGTCTGAGTGCAGGAGGCTTCTGAAAGGATCTGCACCTCACTCAGAAACTCTTTAGGGGGAGTTCAGTGGGGGGAAAAAAAAATTACCACCTGTGGGCTGAGGGGATACAGCTCATGCAAAGCATAGAACTTTGATTGTAGCTACCCTGAAGCCATAAAATTGCAGTAATACATTTTCTTTAAAAAAGGGATGGGCTCTGTAAACGAAGCTCCTACGTTTCTTCTATGAAATACGCCTTGTATATGTGAGATAAGGCTCTGATTCACTGTTTCTGCTTTCAGCATGGAAAAACTGCGCTAGCTGTGGCATCAAGGAGCAATCACACCCTTATTGTAGATATGATTATTAAAGCAGAAAGATATTATGCCACAAACCAGGTAAGACACATCTTCTGTTACACTGAGGAAAACCATAAGGAAAAAGCTGATTCTGATCTTGAAGTGCCTTTTGCCTGAGGTGGTTCCTTTTGGCAGGTTGCAAGAGTGGCCTTGATAAATTGAGGGAATGGGAAGATCTTTGCCCCATTCAGGTTTTATCTCTGACTAGCTGTAAAATCATAGGCAGATCTTATTTTTTTCCTGCATCACACAGAGATAAATGGGTGGAGAGAGATTCTGACCCAAATTCAAACTGTGCCTTCAGCATCAGGGCTGAGATGACCTGAATCCACATCGATCCATTTTTTGGTACAGGAAAATCTGTGCTTGAAACAGGCAGGAGTGCAGGTGTCTGCGAATCCTTTGCTTGTAAGGGCTTAGCTTCCTGTGCAGGAGCTCCCTCTTCTGTTGTACACGCCTTAATTATAAAATGCAGTCAATGAAATCAGAAAGAACGAGGCTTAGATTGACCTCAGACTGCTTGAATTTCTAACCTTCCTTCCCTGGTTTTTATTTAAATGTAGGCTGCTTAGTGGTGACCCCCCCTAAAAGGCTAAGAGTCAGATGTATTAAAGTGCAGATGGCAATTATTTTAGCCTGCATTGACATATCCCAAGTCACTTACAAATCTGTACACAGTGTGGAGTAGGCGGTTAAGTGTCTGAACAAGAAAAGCTAAGCTTAGTATATTTCAAAATCACAGGAGTATTTGGAGCTGGGATGATGTTGAGGCACATTCTAGAGACATGCCTTGAAAGTGTAGGGCTCTGCTCCTTGGGAGGAACAGCCACCTGCACCAATACAGATTAGGGATTGATGAGTTAGGAAGCAGCTCTTTGGAAAAGGACCTGGGAGTCCTGATGGGCAGCAAATGAGCTGTGAGCCAGCCAGCAATGTGCCCTCGTAGCCAAGAAGGCCAATGGTATTCTCGGGTGCATTAAGAAGAGTGTGGCCAGCAGATTGAGGGAGGTTATCTCCCCCCTTTACTCTGCCCTAGTGAGGTTCTGTTGGAAGTACTGTATACAGCTCTGGGCTCCCCTGTTCGAGAAAGAAAAGGAGCTATTGGAGAGAGTCCAGCAGAGGGCCACAAAGATTATCAAGGGACTGCAGCATCTCTCTTATGAGGATAGATTGAATGAACTCAGTCTGTTTAGCCTGGAAAAGAGAAGACTGAGAGGAGACCTTATCAATGCTTACAAATATCTAAAGGGTGAGGGCCAAGAGGACGGGGCCATACTTTTCTCAGTGGTGCCCAGCAGCAGGACAAGGGGCCATGGGCACAAACTGGAATGCAGAAGTTCCACTTGAATATGAGGGACGATTTTCTTACTGTGAGGGTGATGGAGCACTGGAACAGGTTGCCCGAGGAGGTTACGGAGTCTCCTTCTCTGGAGATATTAAAAAACCTGCCTGGATGTGTTCCTGTGCAACCTGCTGTAGGTGAACCTGCTTTAGCATAGAAGGGTTGGACTAAATGATCGTCAGAGGTCCCTTCCAACCCTGACCATTCTGTGATTCTGTTAAGGTTATATCCAGTCCAAACAGGTCAATTCAGGACATCATATCACAGGATCTTATTTGGGCCCATTTAAAACTCTGAGATCAAAGTTATTTTAATCAATGACAGCTGTAGCAATGAACCACAAAGAACCCCCTATACCTACACACTTGACGAAAGGGAGATATTTTGTAGAATGGTGAAGGTTCATTTTAGGGCATGTTAATGCTCCATAAATCAGTCTGGTACTGGTTTGTGGTGTTTCTTGTTTGGAGCTGTGGGTTTCCTAAGAATTGATTACATTTGCTGGGCTTTGAGACAATGCAGTTTAAAATTCCGAAGCTCTCTCAAATACATTTTTTATTCACAGACTCGTTCTACTGAGGCAGTAAAAAACATCTCTTGTAGCATCCACTATAAAACATACATCATGTTACCGTAATTTATTTATGTAGAGCAACTAATTCAGTGAGCACCAGAGCTAGCAAAGTGGGGTAAAAGGACTGGTGAAAGGGCTTCTCTTGACTGTCAGCTCTTGCTCTCTCCTTGCTGAGCTGCCACACAAATGTGCAACTTCAATCTCATTCCTGTTTCCCTCTAGGGTATGGTTGTTTTACCAGGTTAGCCAAATGCCTCCTGGGGTGGTATAAGCATCCTGCTCCTGGGAGTGCAGCACGTGAATTAGCTGCTCTTTTACTACGTAATTCCAGCACTGCATGTACAAATCTAACTTAATGTTGCAAGACATTGTGCTGGTATATTGCAGATATAGATTAATTATCATGAAAAATACCTCCATGAACTCCCTGTGTTGTGTGTACTTGATCTCCATGAGTTCAGCTGGAGTTGCCAGGTACATTACTGTTCCTTTGGCTTAAAAGAGAATTAGAAATGAAGTCATCTGTTGCCAGAGAAGACATGACAAGTCTGACAGCAGTGAGCCTGTAGTGCTCCTAACATCTTGGCATTGTTTACTGACTTTCCTGAGGAGAAGAAAAGATGTTCAAGCAGATGGTTTTCTGCAAGAGCTCTACAGATGCTGGGAAACAGAATTGTTTGTATCCCATAATCTGAAGGTAAGAGAATAGCTTCTGGGAGCAGCTTGGATCTCACAGTTATGGAATATGACAACATTGTTCACGTGGTGTTACCATAGAGGAAACTACAGCGTTCTGAACTGTTATTTTAAGAACTGTCTTTTTGTTACACTGAGCTGACTTACCATCTGTGACAATCCATTAGTGACAAAAGGAAATGCGATGTTGCTGTGAGAAAGTGCTCGATACTAATGTGTGTGTCTTGTTCTCTCTGTTTGTCCCCTTTTTAAAATTTTTTTTATTTACTGCTTCTAGCTAACCCTTCCCTATCATTGACCAGGCTGGTTTTGAGTGGATTTGAGGGCTGCTGTTATTGTCCCACTCTGCCGTTGCCTGGATGCACAGTTTGCAGCAAAGAGAGAAACACTGAACCAGGGAGAGCCTGAAGCTGTCCTGTAGAATGTCCTAAACCTCACCTTGCATGTTTCAGGAAGCATGAAATAAAGTCTGCACGAGAAAAATTGGATCAAACATACATGACAACACTTACTTATTGAACAAAGATTTTTTTTTTTTCTTACGAGACTCTCATAAGGTTGGGAAATAACCTTGTTGTATTTTTCTGAACTTATTCTGGTGTATTGTATGCTTAGCACTTTTCATGTGGCATGACGCTACTGCGTTTTTTGCTCCATATCTGCTTTTTAGTCCTGTATAAACTTCCTGAAGACATTTTTCACTTTGGAGACTGATTTGAAACAGGACTAGCACATAAACAAAATGAAATATCAGAGTAGTTTGAGCATACCTGTGCTATCAAAGAGGCTTTTTCATGGTCACTGCACTCAGCTAGGGCTGAAATCACTGCTAGACGTGAATTTTGCAAAAGTGCCCAAAGAAGCAGCTGCATCACCCCTGTTTCAGGCGAGCCATTCATATGGTACCAACATCACTTAATTTTGGAGGGCAATATGGTTGTGGTTTTGGTACCCAATTTTGCTTATGCAGGCAATAAAACTAGATCGAGGTTCAACATGCATGTGCTTATTGGTGCTTCAGCACTTTACTGAACAAGGGCTTTGTGTGCTAAAACCAACGGTTCATGCTGCCTTCAAATGACCTGGTAGTCTCTGCGTCATCCAAATGGAGCTGATGGGGCAGAGGCAGGAACAGCTTGAGCAAGCGCCGTACCAGTGGTGCCTAATGTCTTCACAGGAAGAGGTCAGCACTTTGAGAAGAGGAATGAGTAAGAACTGTGATTGAAACCCAACTGTGTTCAAAACGTGACATATAAAGTAGACATAGCCAAGAAGCGCCACAGCGCTGGCTGGTACTTGCTGTTATTTGGTGTCGCTTATCAAATAGCAGAGAAAAGAATTCTGCATTTAACTTAATAAGACATAGCAACAGGTACAGGAGAGCTCCACTTCTTTTCTGTAACTAAGACTATAATAACATCATCCATGCTAAGGTATCTTCTGAAGAGCTTTACTAGCCAAACATGGTTCCTTCACCTGCACTGAGCAAATCACCTGTCAGTAGCTACATATGGCTGTACAGGACACAGTGTTCACTGCACACTAAGCAAAGGTTTCCAGCTTCATTATAAAATTTATCATTTGCTTTATTTTTCAGGAACATCTAGCTCCTAGTGATGGTGGGAGAGACTTTGGCTTGTCCTTCAAACAAGATCATAGTACACACACCAAGCAAATCCGTTCCTCCTTGTGGAATCTAGCATACAACCAGTTAAAACCCCAGGAATGGAAAAAACTGGCCCTGTTCTGGAAGTTCACGGATGAACAAATTAAAGCTATTGAAGAACAATGGACAGGTAACAATAGCTGTGTGGCTAGACATAGCATAAGCTATAAAAACGCAAGGCAGAGTTGCATTTTAAACTATGTGTCACAGATACACACTGGCCATACTGCTCTTATTTAAATTACAGAAAAGAGTAGTGAGTGGATACAAGCTTTGTCTGTCCCTGGTTCATGGGAAGCAGTACTGCAGAAATACAGGTCACTTCTGTTATCCCTCTTGGCCTGAAGGGACTTTCATCTTTGGAAATCAAACCCAGAAGCGCTGAGCAGCATGGAAAAGTATTGCAGGTCATGGTGCAAATGAGGACCTGGAGAACCTAATGACACAGGAAGACCTTGTTCACACTCTGTCTTCCCAGTTGCAGAGAAACAGTACTTTCCAGTTCCAGGCATCTCAAGTACTGAGAAAACAATATTTCTATAGCACACATTGTACTTGTTTACTACTAGTCCTCCAGGGTATATTTACACATTGAGCAAAAATGAAAAAATTAATTTTAAGATTAGCCTTAGGATAAATCTAGAATCTTTATTTGGCTTTTTAAAATCTTTGTAAGTCTTGGTCTTCATTTTGCTTCTAGGTGAGAAAGGAAATAAGAGTAAATGAGTAGCTTTTAAAACCTATTGGCACTCTAAAAGTACAAAAGCACAAAATACACCATGTCCAGCATATGGAACAGACAAATGCTTTGTGTATTGCATAGGGAAACAAAGTTATAAGGAACATGGAAACAGAATGTTGCTCATATGGTTACATGGCATATTGCTGGCTCATCAGAATCCTGTCAAGCACATGTATGAAGATCTGGTGGGAGCAGGATTTCAGCCTTTAGCTGGTAAGTTGTGTTCTGGTGTTACAGAGAAAATTGCTCTTTCCTCTGCAAGACTGTGGTGCAGTGCTGAGGTCCTGCTGGTACTGGGAAGGTGTGACCATGGCTGAGCTGGAGGACACTCTCCCCCCTTCTGGGAATATGCCACTGCTGGGGGGTGAGGTTGCTTATGGAAGAGAGCTCAAGTGAGACTTGAGATTTCTGAAGGAAGATTAAAATGTGCGTACTTTGCTTCCCTCCTTTGTCCTGCAAACACGGCTAAACTAGCCATCCTTCAGTGAGATATTTCTGACCTTGTAAAAAGTAGAGCATGTCAAGCACATATTTTGTTTTCTTGCTTTACAGAAAAGATCAGAGCTGCAAGTAACACTGATACAGACTCCAGAAAATGTGCAATATCATGAATTCATCAATAAAATGTGGCATATTTACATGCCAGATGGAAAGTTACTTTCAAATACAAATAATATTTTTTTCTGGAAAGAAAAACCTATTTTGAAGTTGTATAACTTTTTCAAAGCCAGAACTTGCTTGCTATACAATGATCTAAAGAATTTAAAAGTTAAACGTCTGGCTGGTAATTTATGACTATACTGCTAGGCAAGAACCACCCCCCTACAATTTCCGCACCTGGCTTAACAATGATACACTAATTCTGTATTGAAACTGAAAATTAAGCTTTTTTTGTATTTCACTTGAAATGTAAATGAAATGTTTTCTACCCGAAAGAAATTAAATTTATTAAATGAAAAGTATGTGTATAAATCAACATTTCAGAAACAGGCCTCCTTTGGGATTCAGGTTTTTATAAAGTCTTGCTAAGATTATCCTCTTCCTGTCTGAAGGGGGCTTTCCTCTTCTTTAATCACTGCTAGGATTAAGACAAGTCTTTGCTTTTCAGCATTTGATTTATGCAGTGAAAATACACAAAAATGTCATGTCTAAAACCCTGTGTAGCAGCTGGCTGCAGAATTTTCTGTTGTGGCTTAGCCTTGTATACAAACTCAAACTCAAACATTTGATATTTAATACTTAACACATTTAGCAGTTATTTACCTATTTCTTGTTCATTTCCTGAATTAATATTTAGTAGTGTCTTGCTGAACACATTTAAGGTTTTTCTCATAACTGAACACATTTCACATCTGAAAAATTATGTAAAATGCCCATCTTCACAGTTTCCTCTGTAGGAAAACAACAATAGTTTTATGATCAAATTGAAGAATTGAATTGCCTTGTCTATGTCTATGTCTATATAGCTAGCATTATTTTGTACTAAACCTTATCACTCATACTAAAAAGATGATGACCTGTATCTTAGTCTGAAGTCTTAGGCCTAACTACCCTCTTGCGTCCAAACCTGTTTTGACATGGCTCCAAAGCATAACAGGAATATGAAGAACAGAATGGTAAATCCTCAGGTTTAGAATTAGGAATCTAAGATCACAAATACTTAGATTCTGATAGGTATGCACCAAGTTCTGCAACATTAGCTTGGAAAATGAAAATATTTAACAATTTGATGCCCTGGATGTGAAGGCTACCAACCTGTTATTCTTCATTTAAGCATGCTGCTGTAGTATGTAATTGAAATGCACGTCAACTACATTTAGTTGCGTTAGCAGGTAAGAGCATATGTAACAAAATAAATTTAATTTTCACTTGAAAGTTAGCTGTTAATAACATTGGAATTAAACAGAGATTCAAACAAAAATCAAATTCGATGCTTTATTTAAAAGTGTGCAAAAGATTCCTTAAATAACAAGTGTTTATCTTAATAAAATAAATTCTCAACTAGTTGGAGGTAGAACATAATTTCAAATTTTTTTATCCCCTCCAGATGTTTACTATAAAAAAACCCTTTCAATTAAAAATTTTTTTAGAAATGGTAAAAACATGATACATACTTCAGGCCTTGCTACATCAAATCTGAAGACTGGAAAATTGTATCTTAGTAAAAAATCCCCACTGGTGAGTAAGATATTTGGTCAGTCAACAACTTTTATTGACCGAACACTGTTATGGGTTTGGCCCTGAAGCATTCGCCCAACTTGTCCTGCAGGTCTCACAGTGGTAGAACCAGAAGAATGGTGCACAGTTCGAGGATATTTAGCAGCAGTAGCTTGGGATATGGTTTGCTGAAAAGTAATCAGATACATCAAAACACTTAATAGTACAACACCCCCCCCATTAAAATAGCTCTAAGTGAGATGTAGTTTAAACAGAAAAAATTGCAATCCAGCAAACTAAAATACACTTCTCAAAAAAAAAAAAAGGGGGGGAGTTAATTTAACAGAATGAATACTTTTTTTCCTTCCTTATCTGTAATATACTTTTTAGACCATAAAGAGCTAAACTTCCTGTTAAGTAGGTATCCTGAGCTTTTACCACCTCGATCTTATTTCAGGGTTGGTTTATTTGTCATTTTTTTTACCAAACTGCTCAGTATTTTCCTCTGTAGTGCTAATTTAATCATGCTGACCTTCTTTTTGAAGTTCAGTATTTGCTATGAGGAAGTTTCTGAAAGGTCTCTGGTCTCTGCAAGGAAAATGTTTGCATTTATTATCAATAATTAATTTTCTCCCTAAAAAACTAGCCACCTTACTGCAATAAATAGTAGTCATTCTGCTTTTCATCAAGGTAAGCTCTCTCCTTTGTCAGATTAATTCAAGAGAAATGCTTCAATCTGATTTGACTTCCACTTAGGCATTTGTTTGCAGAAAGAGTATATGGACTATATCTCTGGAAGTGTCACACGTATTTTTAGAAGTCAGTTTTTGGTACAGTAGCTGAGGTACTTTACTTGTCATACTAGTCACACAATCTGAATCCAGAAATTGTTCTAAATGAAAGAACTCTCACCCTAAACCTCTCACTCCCTAAGGACATTCAATTCAAATATGAATTACTCCTTAGGAGCCCAGATTCTCAAAAGCCATGTGCAGCTGGCCACAGGGCTCTGGCTCACTGCAGGAAATGAGTAAAAGTAGAACATCCATCACACAGACAGTTAACAGTATCTCCAGCTCAAATTAGACGACCTGATGTAGCTCTGTTTGTTCTGGCAGTATCACTGAACACAAACTGGACTTTCAGGTAGCAGAGAGGAAACTCAGATCCTATTTCACAAGTTAAAACATAAAAAACCACCTTCAACAGCTCCAGTCAAAAGCATTTTTTGCCCAGGCTGGTGTAAAAATGTAGCAATTGCCTAGGCCATTTAGGCTACCGTTTACAGTTTTATATGTTGGTTTTATACCCTATTAATCCACTTAATTCACTGTTTTCTTCAGGATAAATGGGGGAGGGGGACATAGGTAAGACTCAAAATACAACAAGCAGTGGCCTTGACAAATCTGATTGCCTCTTGGTAAGGGTTTTATTTTTTCCCCATTGATTTGTTACGCTCAGCCTTTCACGCTAATCTGTGTCTCTGCCACCCCTAGTTCAGGCTCTCTTCCTGCTATACACTGTGAAGCTTGTCTGTAAACTGTGGTTGCATGTGGTGATGGAGCTGCCAAACACTGCTGTACCAACATGACTACTTCTATGAAGTGCAAGACGTACAGAAGAACTGGCCAAGGGACAGCCAGGACTACTATACATGTGAAATAATTACTACAGAAACAAGACAAATAGATTAGAGTGGCAGTATTTACTTGCTCTCCTCATCAGTGCCTTCTACCCTGCCCAAAGATGGTACTGTTTGTTATTTTGAACAGGACTCAACTCTGACCTTTGTCCAATATCTTTTCATGGTGGTCATTTTTCTTTAAAATACTACAAGAAACGATGTACTAATACCATTGCAAGCATAATTCTGTCTTACCTGAGTGACCGGATGATGTTTTTCAACAATGACTGAACTCATGGGTGGAGCAACCCCCATTACTGCTAAACTACCACAAACTCGGGTTTTTTGTCCCATCTCAGCTCGGCCTGTGATTCGAGCAGTGATTGTTCTTCCTGCTTTCTGCTGAGCAGATGTTATTACTTTTGCCGTGGGCTATAAATAAATTAAATATTAGTTGGTAAAAATGCAAAACATAATATTTACAATGCTTTAGTATGTCTGCTTAGTTTTATCAGCCATGTGCCTAAAATGGAACATGGGATGTTGCAGGTAATTCAGTCACGTTATTAGGGACTGAGTTTGCTCCACCTAGTTGCAACCTGGTTTATTCCATCTTTTTCCACTCTTAAGTATGAGATAGTGTTTCAAGCAAATAACTTCTGTCCTGAGGGGAGTAAGACTAATTTGACAGAAATCAGGCAGCATGGATAGTTTAGCTTTGCTCACTGGCTGCATACATGAGTGACAGCTGCTGGCACTTCCATCACACTATAGAGTCTTTCTAGTAGTGACATAGCAGATACAAAAAAGTTTCCATGCAGTAAAATGCTGCATTCTCTGTTGGATGGGAAAAAGAAAGGAGAACAATGCATAAGACAGTGAGAAAAGTAAAAAAGGGCAGTTTAGCAATAAATACAGAAGAGAACATGAGAGAGACATTTCAAACAGCAGGATGCTAAAGCAGAGCACGTTCTTTCCAGAACAAAACGGTATTATGTGAAACATCAATTGTTCCTGCTCCACTGTACTTAAGTGTATGTGCACTATTCTATTCTTCATTTTGTTATGCTTCCCTCCCCAGCCCTCCCCCCCCAGTAAATTAAACCTGCTCCAAATATAAATGGGTTTCTGTAACATTAATAAGCATTTGTCAACAAGTGTCTTCACACAGCTACGTAGACTCTACGGCAGCTTGCTCAACTACACACTTGTGTTGCTCTGAAAAGTGTAGGAATAACGATACCCAAACTAATAATTGTTACAATTACGCCTTAAAAAATAAAAAAAAATAGCACATTACCAGTTTTTGAGTTGATGCCACACCAGATCCTGCAGCTGTGCTAGTGAAGACTGCTGGAGAATCAGAGTCTAGCCTGGTCTGAGAAGTGCTTGCATGACTCAGGTGGGTAGAAAACTGAATGAAATCAGAGTTTAGAAAGAATGAGCATAAATTTATAGAAAATACTGTTCTACTCTTTAGATGGTCAGCTTCTTGACTATTCCTACTACTTTTTTAAATTTAACTTCTGTGCAGATATTTTAGCTTTAGTTTTACTGTTTTCTGGCTCATTTAAAAATACTTGTCCAAAAATTGTAGAATCCGTGTAATATTTGATACTATTAAAATGAAAAATAAAGGAGAGGCAAGCGCATCACCTCTGTCCTAACCTGCACTCTAGTGTGAAATTGCTTTACAGAGGCAACATCTGCGGCATGACTTCAGGGCAGGTCCAGAACATCTAAGCTATTGGATAATGACATGGCTAAGCTGACATGACAGGACGTTAAGCTGAGTTCTCTCAGTGTCTATATATGTTACAGCTTTAAAAAAGAAACTTCAAGTCAAGCCAGTTTTTCTTCTTTTCAGATTATGTTAAGCTCAGTGTGGGTTTTTTTTTTTCAAAGATCTCTTAACAGATTTTTTCCAGAAAGAACCTTAGAGAGCAAATTCTGCTTATTATAGTGACCTTACCTTTATTAGCTTAATGCATTTTTTCACTAAAATAAAACCAGATCTTAATGGAAGCATAGCAAGTCACAGCAGCTGTGCCTCATTTACTTTATTTACAGCATGCAGCCTGAACACACCTATAGGTTTCTTTTTACACTTAGACTGTCTTAAAATTCTTTCAATTCATGGGCTGTGGCATTTATCTTTAAAAAGCTCCAACTGAGAAAGTTTACTTTTGTCACTAGCAAATAGTTCTGTTCCAGCTACATGCTTACCATGTCTTCCAGCTGAATAGTAGTTGCTGGTGGAGATGGTGGTGAGGGCGGGTGATATTGTGAAGGAGGTGGCCTTCCTGCAACAAAGGTAACATTATTTCTCCTACTTCATACATCTGCTATTAGAAACACAAAGTAATGGGATCAGCACATAATCTAGCAAACTCTAAGGGGAAAGAAAGAGATAAGTCACAGTAAAAATGTTACTGTTCCTTTGGGAACAGAGTAATCTAGTTTAAAAGACCAGTCTGTTTTTCTTATGTGTGTATAAAAGTTCCTGTATTTGGTCCTTCTTTTCAGATTCTTGGAAATAATATTTTCCAAGGGACTTGTTTCTGTGTTGTTTTCCTCAACATCCCTGTGACACTTGCTATAACTGAGGTTCTCCCTACTCTTTGCCAATACTAAATCCAGTGTGCCAAGAGCTGCTTTTATGCTAAGGGCCAATATCCAGTTCAGGCAGAGGAAAACATAACACAGAAAAGCCATAATGACTTCTGTGAGGGTGTAAGAACCTTGAGAGGCCTCACTGTCACTAAAATAAAATGTTATTTTAACTTTTCCGGGAATGTACTGGAATTTCAAGAAGCCATAGATCATTCTCAGCAGCACCTCATCTCTACATACAATGTCCAGACACTAGCCACATCCTGGTTGTAGAGCTGTGATGATGTACACCTGCCCTATAGCCCTCATCTTCGTTCACTAGCTGGGTAAACCTGAGCTTGTGCAAAATCCAGCCAGGAATCTCTTGTCTTGCTACGCAGACATTCTGGAGAGGTCAGATCTGCAGACCTAAGCCAAATATCTTTTCCAAGCAGTTTCAGCCTTTTCCTTTGGAATATACACTTAAAGGAAGCAGAGAGAAGTATTCTTATTTAAGCTCCTGTTTCTGAAGCCAATGATTCTAGCAGCAGTTCCAGGACAAAGGAACTTTGCTCATTCCAGGGATGAGAGTGACACCGTGTGGTAGTTCAAAGACTTCAAGAATGAAAGTATGCCAGAATATGCATTTTGTACATACATATGTAGAAACACACTAAGCTTTTAAGCATAGAAAGGATCAATTCATAGTTACAGACCAAACAAATCTAATCTATGTTAGTTAAAAAAAGCAGTGTTAGTTTTTCTTAAATAAAAAGTCATGAATTCCTTTGGCTTCAATGTTCCTCTAAATACATAAAGTTTAAAAATATAACAACAACCATCACCATCATCATCATCATCTGTCAGTAAATCATCCAAACAGATTTTAGACCATCAACGTTGACCTCAAATATTACGGACCCATTAAGGTTGTGATACTTACACGCTATTAATAACCTACATTATAACATATATCGTAAGTATATTTGTACATTTTATGTATATGAAATATACAGTATAATAACCTAATAATACTACATCTGTAAGGGGTTCAAATTCCACTGTTATGTCCAATGACACTAGGTGGCACTGAAGTGTTCACCTAAATACGGCACATGAAGTTTTACTGCCCACAGATTACAAGGCTAGAACAAACCACATCTGATCTGATGTTTGGAGTCCCCTGATGTCCTGATCACTGTTATGTTATACTGGAGGAAGAATGCAAATAAATGTTTGTTCAACCTTATTATATAATTATATAACTAACTTCATTAAAAGCACTGTCTGGCTGCAGCAAGAAAGACAGTATGCCTGGGATAGAAGAGAAGGTGGTATGACAGTGAAAGGTGGCAGGCATGAGGCCAAGAACCATAGAGACCGAGGTATTATGAAGCCTGGTGAGGACTACAGCAAGCATAGTACATTAAAAAGCATAATGCTGGACACCCAAAACGCTGAGTACAGGCACATAACAGCAAAATGCCTAGGTACTGTGCCCATGTTGACTATCACCTCCTGCATCATAGTAGAAATCAAGTAAAATGTTTGGTCCCTGTGTACCAGGGGTTGGTCATGGCAGCTCTAGAGCTCAGTTTCCTTAATCTTCCTCCTAATTACCTTTTTCTTTACAGATTTACAGAAATCATGCTTTCCTATATCACACCACTATCCATCATTACTTGGGAGATCCACTGTCTTGTTGCATGTTTTTGCAAACTAATAAATAAATATAAGATAAAGTTTCAAGAGAAAGTACTTCTTAATTTATAACACGTTCAAAAATAAAGTTCTCGGGCAATACCCTGAAACTTTATTCCCAAACTCAGTATCAAGAAATTATTCATTCTTGACCTTCCCCAAAATACTGATCCTATGTTTTTCCTAGCACACAGCCACTGGACTTAGCCAATGGCATATTCTAGTTTCCTAAGCAACTGCACAAATACCGCATATGTTTAACAAATTCAGACAGCTGCTCACAAAACACCTTCTTCAGGTTTTTACTTCCTCTTAGTATCTACATTTTTGGGGAGGAATTTCTCTGAAGTAGCTCAGAAACCTCTGGTCTAAGACTATTAAGCTTTGCAACTGGACTTACTTGTCTAAGGCCATTAACAACTGCTGCCAGTACAGTCGGTTGTCAAGCCACACGTACAGCTGTGACTCTCCTGCTAGCACAGCTATTTTCTCTTTAATGTAGACTGCTGCACCAGCATGATTATGCTCCTACTGCTATAGATTGTCTCACCCTGAGGGGATGATTTCATTGCCCAGTAAGAGTGTGCAGCTCCCTCCTGTGTAGCTGCACAAGTCTTGCAAATATACTGCTGATATAATTACTCTGTTTTTTCCTGTTCTGGCATAGAATTCTCAACTAAATACAGAACCTGGGCGATCTACTTGCTGATTTTGCACAAAAAGACAAGATTAAGAAAGAAGGGAAAGCTGTCTGGGAAAAGAACATTAATTGCACGCTAGAATTCCAGGGAATAGAGGAGTTTTTTTTCCAGAATTTCCCCCGCCCTCCTATAACCTGGATGCTGACAGAATTCTGGGTAATCTTCCACAGTATTTTAATAAGTTTGCCATCCCAGGCTTCTTGTTCTGCCTTCAATTGCAGGCTCCCACTCTCACAGCAAGGCGAGATGAGGAGAATATGTTTCACCTTTCAACTGCAGCAGTACGAAGTTCAGCATCTGAATATTTCTCAACATTTACCACGGACACGTGGGATGTCCCTGCCCATGGCAGGGGGGGTTGGAACTAGGTGATCTTTGGGGTCCCTTCCAACCCAAACTATTCTATGATTCTGTGATTCAATAAGAACTTTTAAAACAACAAGAATTTGATGAACTCTGTAATGCCACAAGTCCTCATATCAAAAAAACCCAAAGAAACAACAAAAAAAAGAAAAAAAGGGATAATCCTTGGAAACAAACAAAAAAACCCCAAATCCCAAATAAACAAATCCAACAAAAATCCCACAGATGCTCTTAGATTACAGCTGCTTTTTATACTGACCAGGATCTGTCCTACTATCCTTGCCTTGAAACATGGTCATTGCTTCCAGATTCAAAGCACACACACCACGCATAAAGGCTTTCCTCATGGTGTCTTCATACTGTTCTTTTTCACTGTGCAGTCGCAGAATCTCAGCTTTTGTCTCTTCCAGAGTAGTAGTTAGCTAAGAAGAATAAGAAAACAGCTGACTTGTACTTGTGAATGCAAACTATGAAAATATTCCTCAATTAGCTTTGAGAGTTGCTTACTATGTTTACAAAGACATGAATTTTCACTTCAAAATCTCTGGTTCACTAAAGATGAACAGCTACTTGTCATTTCTCTGCACACTATTTGTACTAAAGCACACCAAGGACAAGAGTGCATTCAAAAAGACTGCCAAACCGTACTTAACCAGCTAAGCAGAAATATACGTCTTGCCTTTCAGAAGTTAGGCATCTGGCACAAGCTAGATTTCTGGAGGAACATGGATTCACTCAACAGAAGAATGTCTTCTCAAAAAACTATTTAAGCATAGGGTGCCTTGTCATCAGCAATCTCTCTTTTCTAGCTACTATAAAAAACTAAAAATGCAGAGAAAAGACAGGTAACTCACTGATTTTGTGCTGTAAGACACTGTTGTGGTTTGAGCTAAATTAAAGTCAGTTTTGTGATTCTAACTCACTTAAGTTTTGCTTAAGTAACTTCATTTTTCAAATAGTTTCTCTTGAAGTGGAAACACAGGGCACTGGTATGCATAAAGGCCAGTGCTTACACCTATCCCTACAGTAACAAAGGCCATTCTCAAGCTGCTGAAAAAGGGCCACACCTGCAAGGAGGGGCAGACAGGGCAAGTGATCCTTAACTGACCAACAGAGTATTCCACCCCATATATGCCCTACCTGCTATAAAATTGAGAGACCACGAGGGTCTCTTCTTCTGTGATAGCTGATGTCCAATGAGGACCTCGTCTGCCTGTTGTTTCTGATCCTGGATCCATGTGTTCCTGAATCCAGTTCCTGAGTCAGAGCTCCCTCCTAGCTGCAGATACATTCTGTTGTGTCTGCTCTACAGTATTTGCGGTGACGTACAGTCATCGAGGGGTGGAGGTATAATCTCATGTATTTGTATATATTTTATTACTTCCTAATTATTTTCATCATTATTTTAACTATTATT
The DNA here is from genome assembly GCF_017976375.1 of Cuculus canorus. Lineage (NCBI taxonomy): Eukaryota > Metazoa > Chordata > Aves > Cuculiformes > Cuculidae > Cuculus > Cuculus canorus. The sequence continues at coordinate 17,661,725 of NC_071441.1, forward strand.
ATTATTATTTCATTAAAGCTGTAGTTCTAGTTTCCAATCCACCAGTCTTTTTCCTCTCATTATCCTTTCCCTTTTTCCTGTCGGGGAGAGGGAACTGGGAGTCCAACTGCACAGTTTTAGCTGCTGAAATTATCAAGGTTGTGGATAAACTGTGACAGCCATGTTTAGTAAGCCTGTTCTTAGAAATGCATACGTTGATAACTTCACTTAGGCTCTAAAAATTCTTTAACAAGCTTAATTGGCAAGTCAGAAGCACAACCAAACAAATTCAGTCTTTAACAGAGTAGCTATTATAGGAAAAAAATATTTTACTTATCATAATAATTCATAAACATAGTGGTCTTCTATTTCCATTGTCATCTTCAGTGACACCTCAAAATGCATGGTCAATATTAACATTGTGCTCTTAGAAAACCAGTATCATCCCCACTTGTGGGCAAATAGGGGTTTGTCTCATTTTGGGAAAGTCCAATTACTTCACCTGTGCCTGCAGGTCAGCAACATTTCACAACAGATTCAGAGACAATCCCCCGCCCCCCGCCATCTAGAAAACATAGTAGAGATCTTAGATCTCCTCAAATCTTCTTGTGTACTGGGGAGGTCTGTTCTGCTGGAAAGTCCCCATGTTCTTCAAGTTTGCTGAGAAAGGGATACTTTGGAGGGACAGGATGTCAGGGTGGGGAAGGAAGAGAAAGAATGAAAAAAAGAAAAGTCTTTATTTTACCTCTGTAATTTTGTTTTCATAATCATTGGTAAGCTCAACACAGATGTCTTCTGCCCTTAACTGACAGGCTCTTGCTGCTTTTTCTTTCCATTTTTCTTCACTAAGAGAGCGCCACGCTGCCCACACCTTCTTCATTAGAGCTGTCCTGAATTGCCTGTCTGCTATTCTATTTGCATACTCCTTAGGAAACAAATACAACTGCATCATATGCAAGTTCAGGTTTCCTAAAAATTTAAGTATTCAAGACTGTGTGTATGATTGCTTTACAAACTTACTACATAGACCACAGTAGGAATGCCTAAATTGAGTTCCACACGCCACAGTGAAGTGGTACACAAATACAGCCTTTGCAACTCAAAATTTCTTCCTCTACATGTGTTATGGACTGCTACAGTCCTCAGTGTGGGAAAACATATTTGCAGACTCCTAGGTTACACAAAACAGTATTTTTACTCTTACTTTAGTGATACTTAAACTCAACAACCTCACATATAGAGTGTAACCATGTATCTGTGAAACCATTTAATGGGTATGTGGCACATTTTGTTTCACTGCAAGAATCATATAAAACCTGCTGTCACAAAGACAGGAGATGTTTAGCCTAAACCACCTATCTTCTAATTAAATTTAGACCTTGGGATGCTTTAAAAAGTACCTTAAAACAATTATATTATTCTACTGCATTATAAAGTAATCACCAGACAATGTATTTCAGTATTATTTTTTTAGAAATTATTTAGAAAAATTAAAAAGAAATGAGTACGAACTGGACTCCAAATATTAATAAATTGTAAGCTGGGAGAGAAGGAAAGGCTATCCTTCTCTCCAGATCAGCAGTTTTGGAAAGCATCTATGAATGTGAGTCTAATCAGGAATCCATATCATTGAACAAAGGTGCTGAATACAGGTTCTCTTTTTTAACAGCCTGGAGTGGGAAAGATTTGCAGTCTTGATATTGGATCCTTCATAATTCCCCCGGTAGACTGTTTACTGTTAGATGCCTAATGCAATGCCCAACATTTTGTGCCTGAATATCGCTTAGTGATTTAAGTTCCAGCAACGTGAGAAAAGAGAACAGCTGAAGTTTTCATTGTGAAAGTGGCTTCCCCAAAAATGTATTATATTACCGTTAAAACATAATGCATCTGAAATGTAGACAGATTTCCTTGGCCCCACCTTAAAAATGCAGATGGTGTAAAATGGCGATTGCTGTGAGCTGATCACAGTAATCGAAGCAATACAAGACAAGTATAGGTTTGATTTTTTTTCCTCTATACCAGACAGTATTCTGACAGCAGCGTTCTTTTCAGAATTCATGTTTTCAAACTGTTACTTGACATTGCCAAACACAACAAAACTGAAACTGTCATATCTTCAAACTGTAAAAGGGACTGCAGCAGTTCTGAATTCTGCATCTGAATTCAGAGGTTGCATTTTCATTGCATTTTTATTTTGCGTACGTACCTCTTGTTTGGCTTTAACATGCTGAATCCGCCACAGTGTAAACTTCCTCATCAACTCTACTCTTTCTTTTTGCCTCTCTAATGCTTGAGTCAAGTTAGTAATCACCTGCAAAGATATTTATTAACATCATTTCAATAGATATGATCTTTGTAAGGTCAAATAGAAGGTACTTTATGCGTCAGTTATTTTTCACTTAAAACATTCGCTTTTAACAGATGTTTTCTACTGAATCTTCTTCCTCTTACTCTAATCAAGCAGGAAACAATAATCAGAATTCAAATCAGAAGTAAAATTCCTGTGGCTTCGACATTCAGACTAGGTCACTTAAGCACTTCCACTGTGTGGTTTTAGAAAAAAATCAACTAAATTTTCATCCAACATCTACTGGCTTTTGTGCTACTTCCTTATAATTAAATGCTACTGTAGCATAAAGTTGGAAGAATCTTTTATTTCAAAGACACTTTTATTTCAGGAACACTTTTATTAAAAATTTGGTTCAGTGCATTATTAATTAACTAAAGTGTAAAGAAACTATGCAGGAAGCCTATTCAATTATCTGAAAAGAATATACAAGCTAAGGAGTTGCTAAGAACTAGAAAAGTCTTATTAAGAATTGTTATTCTCTATAAAAGTGCTCATGAAAGATGTCATATATACAGCTAGGGACTTTTACCACCAACCTCTAATATATTGTGATTAGTATACAGAAAGAGCTAAGGCTTCCCGATTAAAAATTAGGTCAGGTATGAAGCAAACTGGGTAGACCAAATCACTGAGTATTTATCTATATTTTTGCATAATTTCTTAAGCTAAATTCTGTCATCAGTCACATCTGAGTGACTCCAATGGGCAATAATGACCAACCTAGGGACTGCTGTGAGTAACAAACTTATTTTTACTGCTGCATAGATTGTGAACAACAAGATTCTGTGATGTTATATGCTAGCATATCTTAATGTTACATTGCATACGTTACATGCAACAACTATTGAACATGCATGAATTAAGTGAATGAAATTTAAAATAAAATTTACACTCAAATCAATAAAGTTATCTAGCAAATAGTACAAAACTCCTATTTTGTTCCTGTACAGAATTTCATACAAATTTAGTAAATCTTCAGACTGTTTAATCAAATATTACTAGGCAAAAACTTGTTTTTTTAAGGTGATAAACATACAAAGTCAGAGACAAATGAAGATGAATTCAATACATGTGAAGTAATTTAAAGCTGATCTATATATATTTAAGAATGAGTATTTAAGAATGAGTTCTTCACAATAGTCTATGTTAATGAATCTAGTCATATCTTAAATAGAACTAATACTATCTGCAGTTTCAGAATAACTGAATAGTCTCAGCTATATAAGCAACAACGAATTTATCTAAAATTAGAAGTAAAAAATGCATAATTATCAACAACAAATCAATAAAACAGAAAGCAAAGGAAATGAATATAATTACTTTTGCTGAAAAAGTGCCCTATACTAATATAAAACATCAACTTTTGATGTGGCATACCTCTTGATGCACACTAGAGGTCTTAGCCTAGATCCATGTTTCTTAATTAGTATATTTTTGCCACTAAAAGCATTGTTAGATTTACAATGTGAAAACAAGAATCTACAGTGTTTATAATATTTGTGAGGCTGATAGACTTCGGGTTATGGTCATGTCAGAATACAACAGTTTTGATAAATATGGAGTGATACATGGAAGTGCTGCCACCTATGGTAGCGGCAATAATAAATCTAATTGAAAAAGTAAAGGCTTTTGAAATGTAAGAGCTAATAGACTCATCTAAGCCAGTGTGATCTTAATAAAATAAATAAGGAACAACAATATGCTCTAGATTTAAGAAGCAAACAATGCAAAAGATGTACATCTTGTATTGGACAACATGTCAAGCTTCCATTGTTACTACAGACAACATTATTAGCAGCAATGATTCTTTTTCTACTATAATTCTAAACATAGTATTTACTTCTCTATGCTGCTACTTGCTGCAGGAAGAATTTTGTTCAGAGAGATAGACCCAAAAATTCAGTGTGGATATTTTTAGAAAGAGAGGAATTATTGAACTGAACCAATACCTCATCTTTCCTGCCAATAGAGATTTCGTAAGTACGCAGCAACTCCTTCAGGTTTTCCATCTCATTGCTCAATTGTCTCACACGTGCTGCATGTTTCTCTTTTTCTTGTCTCATTTGAAGCTTGTAATGTTCAATCAAACTAAGCTTCCATTTATTCAATTCAGCCAGAACGTTTGTCTGGGAAGTTAAAGGAATGACAGCAATTAAGGAAACATGAATATTTACAGTGATGTCTTCATTACATAGGCTTTTTGAATTGATCTATAAACATTACCAGACATAATGAACAATTGAATACTAGTAACTGCATGTCCCTAACAGAGAAAATCGTTCCAACAAGGTATTCTAAAAAACCCACCATTTCCCAGTACTCTCACCGCTCACTTATTCAAAAACACACAGACATCTGTATTTTATTTTTAAGGATTCCATACAACATAATTACCTTAAGACTTCCACTCCAGAGATCAAGTATATTTTCTATTTGAGTTATTTTTTCATCAGGTAAAGTTAATTCAGTCACTACGGTTTCGTGGATTTCTGTTGGACCATGGGTAGATCCACGTGAAGAAGTCTCTTCAGGGCAAAGTTGTTCCATATTGGCCTCAGAAGGCACCTTCACTGAAACAAGAGAATACAGATTGATACTCTGGAACGGCTAACTGGTCTGCATTCTGTCTGAAAGTCAGAATCCAGGCATTACAAAAAAACAACCCGAACCCCAAAATATCTATGCCATCAGAAACTTCCTTTCCTCATGTAAAACAAACCAATTCACATATACTTGTACCTTGGAAGCATTTATTTAAACCAACAGTTCTATTGTAACATTAGTCAAATCAAGACTACTACCTCCCTTAAAGAACAATCTATTAATGTCATTTAATTTTAAAGAGGGTGATCGCAGCAAGTAGCACAAAAATAGCATTGTCAGAAACAAAAAGCATCTCAGTAAAGACTTCACGTTAATTAACATCTCAAGTCAAAAATCTAAAAACTTCTGCCATTTTCTTTAATGAGACAGTAACCTTCTGAGGTCAGGGGCCTTTTCTTGTGCATTTGCAGTGCAACCTGTGGGTATATTACAATGTTGGTATGTTTTCCTTACAGCCCTTAGTTTGCTCATCTAATTAGACTCTAAACTCTTTGAGAAAGGAAATACCTACCATGGATTTATGTAATGCCCTACACAACAAGGCCTCATTTTCAGTTGCTGTGGCTAACTACTCCTGCAATAAATGCCCAGAAGCAAATGGGCATGTGTGTGAGTTCCAACTGATTGGAAGAAAAAAATGAGCCAAGAATAAAGAGGTTAATATTCAAGTAAATGGAGGAAACTAAATATTGTTTCATATTTAATTATTCCTTACAGAAAATCTGTTATTTGAGGTGACAGCTGAATAAAACAAAATTTGGAAAGAAGGAGTAGCAGGTTCCTGATAATAATAACGATCAAGACAACTTCAAAAGAATACTCTCCTTCTTTCATAAATGGAGAAAGGAAACCAGTAACACACTAGTCTTCAGTTTTGGAAACAAAAATTGTCTGTACAATTGCCTTCATAAGAGATGGGTACTATTCTTTTGCACAAGCAGGCAGAGAGAAGCTTAACTGTCACAAATGCAGTATTTTCAGTGGACGCTGGAAATGTATGTTTCTAATTTATTCAAGACCCAGCCTCATGGTTGACACGTTTTTGAAGTTACTGTCACTGTTCCCTGTCCAAATGAAGCGAGAAGAGTCGTCTGGCTAATACTGCTTCTACATCAAGTAGGTTGAATTGCAACCACTACACTCATCTCTCAAAACAAGAAGGAAATAAGAAAGAACAGTGATACATAGGCAGTTATGACTCTTTTTCGTGTTTCTCCCAAGGTCATATACAGCTACACATCATAAAATTAAAATCAGCCATTTCTCTAGACTAAGTACCCTATCCCAATACATAAGCAGAAGAACAAAAACAGATTATTCCCAATCACATCAGCATATTAAGATCAGGCTCTAGCTTTTTATCATTGTTTCTCTTGCAAATGAAAGTATATTGCTTAACTAAGGGGCTAAAGATTCATTGTTTTTAAAGATCTCTGAAAAATAAGACCTGCTAGACAGATGATCCAGACTACTTGAAATACATCTAATTTCAGTAATGAAGAACTTGGCTATCTTTCACAATGTAACATATTTGGCACTGTTACTATTGTCAAGTATCCCAGTTCTGTCCTTCACAACTTGTTCCCATTCCAGCACATCACTGTGTTCTTCCTTCAGTTGTGATGCTGCTGTAAAATGCATGAAGGTTTGATAGTATTTTTAAACTTTTACTACTTGCTTAGAATACACAGATATCCAAGTTACACAGCACAGTTTGCAATATATTTACAAAGCAAAAAACAGAACAAAATATAACCACCTCCCTAGGCAGCCTGTTCCAGTGCCTGAAAACCCCTGCGGTGAAGAAATTTTTCCTGATGTCTAATCTGAACCTCCCTGGTGCAATGTGAGGCCATTTCCCCTCATCCTATCACCTGTCACGTGGGAGAAGAGACCAACATCTCCTTCACTACACCTCCTCTCAGGTAGTTGTAGAGCAATAAGGTCTCCCCTCAGCCTCTTTTTCTCCAGGATAAACAACCCTAGTTGCCTCAGTCGCTCCTCACATGGTTGTTCTCCAGCCCCTTCGCCAGCTTTGTTGCCCTTTTCTGGATGCACTTCAGGGCCTCAATATCTTTCTTCTAGCAAGGGACACAAAACAGAACACAGTACTCCAGGTGTGGCCTCACCAGCTCTGAGTACAGGGGGACAATCACTTCCCTGCTCTTGCTGGCCACACTATTTCTGATACAAGCCAGGAAGCTATTGGCCTTCTTGGCCACCTGGGCACAGTGCTGGCTCATATCCAGCCGGCTGCTGACCACTACCCCCAGGTTCTTTTCTGCCAGGCAGCTTTCCAGACACTATTCTCCAAGGCTATAGCATTGCATGGGCTTGTTGTGTCCCAGGTTCAGGACCTGGTACTCAAGCTTGTTGAACTTCATACCACTGGTCTTGGCCCATTGAACCAGCCTGTCCAGATGTCCCTGTAGAGCCTTCCCGCCCTCCAGCAGATCAACCGCCTGCCCAACTAGGTATTGGCTGCAAGACTACTGAGGTTGCACCTCCTCAGTGAAGATATTGGACAGAACTGGCCTGAAGACTGAGCCCTGAGGAATACCACTTATGATCAGCCACCAGCTGAATTAAGCTCCATTCACCACAGCTCGTCCGGTTCGGCTATCCAGCCAGTTTTTTACACAATGAAGAGTATGTCTGTGCAAGCCAACAGCAGACAGTTACAGAACGCTGTAGTGTCAAAGGCTTTAGTAAAGTCTAGGTAGACAACACACACAGCCTTTCCCTCTTCCACTAGGCGTGTCATCTGGTCATAGAAATGCTGTCTGAAAAGTTGGATTCATTACCCAGCATACAAATGGCCAATCTCACAGGCCAAGTTGAGACATGGACTTCAACTCAGAGTTGTGCAAAGTCGGGAGCTCAATTACTTTTAATAAACTGAAGCATATCTAACAAGAGCTTCTGTGCTTAGTTTATCACAAAAAGTCACTGAGTGAATACACGCCAAGTACAGCCCCCTACAAATTATTTGTTAGCAGTTATATATATGTTACATGTGATTTTATCATACACATTCTCTACCATGGATGCTCAGTAAGGGATCTGCTTCTGGAGGAGGTTTTCTTACGTTCCCTTGCAAGTTGCCAGATCTGATAACAAGGCCTGATTAATATTGTCCCCTCCTAATGCAGATATCCAGGATGTTCATTCAGACGCAGAGCTTCTGCGTCTTTATTCTCTAATTAGCACAAGGCCCAGATATGCAGTACGTACTTTACCAAGATGTACTTTATCAGATTCTCTGGATGCTTTGTTATTTTAACTAGCACAAAGTTTGCTATTTATTTGATTTAATATTAACAAATGTTAGTCTGTTCCACTAATTCCTTATCAAGAGGTTTAGAACACTACAATTCTTGCAACAGGAGGAGATCAGGTTAGTCAAGAAGGACCTGCCCTTCACAAACCCAGGCTGAGTCTCATCCTGTATGTGCTATGTGATGGCATTCAAAGTGATCTGTTTCATAAGCTTTCTGGGCACCAAAGTCAGAACGACAGGTTAGCTGGGACCTCTCTGGTTAGCCAGGACTGCTGATAAATGAGGGACAGTGGCTTTGCAAGTGCTTCTGCCAGCTTCCTCTGTACCCTTGGCTGGATCCCATCTGGCCAAATGCACTTGTGTGTGTCTAACTGGTGTATAGCAGGTTGCTAACCATTTCCTCTTGGAAATGGGGGCTTCATTCTGCTGCCTGTTTCTGTTTTCCAGCTCAAAGGGCAGGGTACCTTGAGAACAATGGGTCTTACTAATAAAAGCTAAGGAGAAGAAAGCATTAAGTACCTCATCCTTTTCCTCATCCTTTGTCACTATGTTACTCTCTGTATCCAATAAAGGACCTAGCCAAATAAAAAACATTGTGTCATTCAGAAAAAAATGCTAATCTATCCTATTTGATCAGTATCAGAAGTACAGTACTGAACTTTTAACTACTTTCTCACTGTTCATCCAAAGTCTTGTTATTAATATCGGAAAAAAAATGGTATTCTGAGGCCATTAACACTGTGGCAAACACCACTCAATTATGCAATCACATCTTATCATAGTTTGCACATAGTTTGGTCAGATCCTTTTTTAAAAGTTGAAATAGCTGTCTTTTTACAACTAGATGGTTTCAAGCTCTGTCTCAAGGCTGTAAGACATCTCTTTCCCAGACTGACAGGACATAGTGTCATTTTGAACAGGAAAGCTACATTTTGTTAACGCCACAAACCACTGGAAGTTTATTTATAGCGTATAGTTGATAGAAGCATTAAGATAGCTTAAATATTAATCATACCTTCTACATTTCCAATGGCAGTCTGATATTCAGAAGAGTAATAACCACACTAATTCTGCATAGGGAGAAGTTATAGATATGATGTCCTTAAGGATTAAGATTCCCCATCAGTTTATAAAAATGATAAAATGTTTCTTCTTATGACATACTGGAAAGAGAAGTATTGGCCTAGGTGTCTAAACATACCTAAACTCCACTGCACAGCCATTATGGAAGGATACAGAGCATAATCAATACTATGTCCCTTACTTTAATCACATTCCTTATTTTAAGAACTTGATTCTAGATATGTTACTACAATATAATTAAAAAAACGAGTTAACTAAGTGGTAGTTGAGAGCTTACTAAGACTGCTTTATATTCCAGTACAAACAACAAGATAGATTTATTTTCACTTATGTTTTTTTTTCTAATACAAAATACAAAACTTTCAGTGCCTGCATTGCCCTTTGCAATTGCACTGGTAAATTCCAGCTAGCAGAGAACTATATGGCTCTGCTCAGCATGGCCGAGAGTTCTTGCATACATGAGCCACGAATAACATTTACTCCAAGATAACAATTATTGCCAGATTTACACAGCATGTTAAGGCTGCTTAATCTGTAGTAGTAAAATTATCTACATATTTTACACCCCACATTCCTGTAAATAGTAGAGACAAACCTATCTTTAAGGGTAACAAAAAGACAAATGAAGAGAGAACTACAGGTAAGTATTTTTATTGTAAAACAGCATGATAAAGAATAGAGGTTAGTTTAAAGTTCATAATGATTAGGCTAAACTTCCTAGTAAGGAAATAAAGCAGATATGATCACTATTTCTTCTGAAGCAAAATTAACAAAACTTCCTCAATTTAAATGCTAGTGACAAAAGCAAAGAACACGTAACCATAAATATCAGTGTTAGTAATGCATCACAGACTAAGTTTATTGCTTGGTATTGGGGACTGTATAAAGTAAAACTACAATGGAATGATTGAACTAAAAGATCAAGAATGACATTCCTGTAGTGACATGACTAGTCATAACAGAATGCCCTTTTAAGGTACTCTTACTTCTAAATAATCACATTTTAACTACTAATTTATCTATCATGGCAGCATAGGCGCAAGTGAAACCAGTTGTGACCTGTCAAATTTCGATCAAATATACTGTAAGTAAGGGCACACCTTTCTGCATTATTACACCAATCACTTTAAGCATCTCCATCACAAAACGCAGAGAAATACCAGCACATTAATAATATAATCTGAAAGCGATGTCAGAGATAGAACCCTTCAGGGAACATGCTTTTCTAAATTTCTTGTTGTACAAAATGCAAAGGTACTACACATGAGCTGCACTCTTTTCTCAAACAGAAGCTATCAGAAAACTTAAGTCAAAATATGATATATAGTTACATCTTTGTTCTTGTAAGCTCAATGCACATACTACCTGGAGTGTTACGGTGAATGGCATCATCTGTCACACTTGAAAACCTGTCACCCGCTCTCAGTTCTGAAGCAGGTTCTGACCTCTTCAAGACACACTGTTCAAACTTCGGAGTCACTAGAGCATAACGAAGCAGCTCTTCATACTCATCCTGTCACAAAGAGATGATGAATAATTATAAAATACAATTACATTTCTAAAAAAACAGGTATTTGTAGGAAGGAGTGGAAATGGTATTTGATAATTTTTCAGAGTTTTTTTTATGATGATGATGAAAATAAGGAGGATTTCCCTTAAAGATGCTAAAGGGAGCTGTTTGCCTACCATGGTGATAATAATTTATCTTTCCTGTTTCATGTTCACTGTAACAGTTACACAGGAATACTTTGCTATATAATAGTCATCTTAAAAATATGAACTTACAAAAAAAAGTTCCAGATCATGTAACCTATTAATCCCTCAATACTACTTCTAAGCATTACTATTATCTATAAAGAAATGATGTATTTTTATAGCCACAACAAAGGTGCTACTGAACACAGTGACATTTAACATTCCATAACACTACAATTTCTTTGGTGGGAGTTCTAAAGCCAATCATCAGAAGACATTTGATTATCCAGTATTTTCTTTAGATTACATGTAATTTTTCTCACCTTATATTATGAATTTTTAAAATTACATAGGTATAAAGAATGAGTATATATAGCTAGTATAAAAGTTTTTGTATAAAAAGTTACAAACCAGTATAACGTCACACACCAGTTTGATTATGTACCAAATCAATCCAATTAATTAAATTTTTTTTGAAATCTAATTAAACAGATTTTGAGAATTAAAGTATTTAGAATTCAATGTGGAATTCTGAATAATCTGTAATATAACTTAAACATACAATCCAGTAATTAATTAAAAGAGCTCCAGCTGAAGTTAAATGCTGAAGCTGCTGGAAGCCACTAATTAAGCACTTGAAAAAAATGCCAGGTGGAAAGCACTAAACCAAGCCATTATCAGTCACTTTTTCTTCACTTAATACTATAATACTAATTCTGTTTACTATCCTAGTGAGGTCAAATCTCAGAAACTGACTGTGAATTGAAAAACTATATTCCTCTACAAGCTGAGGAAAGAGAGTGGAAACAACCAGTTAAAGGTAGCAACTACATTTTTTTAATTTGTCAGCTGCAAATGATAATATTATAAAACCTGCAGTAAAACCTTATATTTATTTGTGTTTCAATTAGGAAGCTAGGTTTTGTACATTTTAGCAATTCTAGTTTCCTTTCAAATTTCCACTGCCCACCTTCTATCCTATCATGTTAAAATTAAAAGGTTAGATAAATGTATATGAAACTACATAATTACAAACAAATACATAGTCTATCTTTTTGATAAGCAAAAAGAAGTATCACATCCCACATAAAACACTGTGAATCAACAAGTTATCAATTTCTCCATATCCATATCTTTTTTTTTTAAAAAAAAAAGTTCAGATTTTATCAGATGTCAAAAGAAGAATACAGGTGTCTTCAGATGAGCTATTCAACCAGGAACTATACAGAACGGTACAAAATTCTCTGCAGCAAAACTTCTCCAGAATAAAAAAATCAATATATTAGTCCTTATCTTATCTAAATTAAATACTTGTGCAGAAGACATTAGATCACTTTTCCATTGTCTTCAAAGAGATCATATGACCAATTAGTAACTTAAAACTAATTCTTCCCCCCAAACAAATTCAGTTTTCAATCAGAGCTGATCCAGCTGCTTCTATGTTTGCCTTATCCAATTCAATGGATGGGGCAGGCAAGATGTCAGGTACAAGCAGGTGGCTTATTTTGAGTCACCCAATTTAATCCCTTGCACAAAATCTGTATTACTTTAGACAACCTGAGCACTGAAAATGTACATAATTAAGTTATGGCAGGAAATTATTTATCTAGCATTTCAAATTTTAACACTTAAAAAAAACAACCCAAAGATTTCTATGGATTCTATGAGGATTCCAAGGAATTTACAATTGGAATGCAATATTGACCAATAAATTTTTTTAAAAAAACATAATAATATAAAATTAGTATTTCTTTGGTCTACCTATTACCTTTCTTCTGCTTTAAACAAAACTTTTAAGCTGCTATGTCAACTACAAAAAAATCTGTAGTTCTAAGGCCTAAGGGTCAGAGTTTTGATCATTTAATGCATACTACCTCAGGTTTGTATGAGTAGATAAAGAAGAGTTGCAATGAGTGAAGGGCACATGAGCATTCAGAATTTGTTTATTTATCCTCCTTAAAGCATTAAAAAAAATCTACAGAAACTGTAAAGAATTTGTCCTTAGGATTGCAGTCAAAGTTACTAAACAACAGAAAAAAAATGCATTGAATGGGCAGTCTCGCACAACTTAATCATAAGTAAAAGGAAATTCTCTAAGAGCCTTTTATAAGGAAATGGTAATAATGTGACCTCTACTTAAAAGCATCAAATTATCAAAAAAGGTCCTTCAAAATTCTCTAAAAGGGCTGGAGTATTTCCCTGTCAATACTGTCATTGCTTGCCTGTTCCCCAGTGTTGTTCTTTTTCAACAGTAACAGGCTCCTATGAGACGCAGCTACACACTCCAGGTTTACTGAGTCTGGACAAAAGAAGTATGAAGGGTGATCTCATTGCTCTTTACAGCTTCCTGAGGAGAGAAATGGACAAGGAAGTGCTAGTCTCTTCTCTCTGTGATCCAGTAATAGGATGAGTGGGAATGGTTCAAAGCTGCACCAGAGATTGGACATAAGCAGTTCCTTACCAACAGGGCAGTCAAACCCTGGAACAAGGTTTCCTATCAAGGTAGTTGACACCCCAAGCCTGTCAGTGTTTAAGCAGCATTTGGACAATGCCCTTAATAAATGCTTTCATTTCTGGTCAGTCCTGAAATGGTCAGGCAGTTGGGCTGGATAATTGTTGTGGGTCCCTTCCAATTGGAACTAGTCTAGTCTAGTTGTGTTTTCAGCTGCAAAGCAGTAATTCATGAATATTTATTTACTTTATCATCCTCTACAAGGTGGCCTTAGAACCTCCTGGCTAATCAGATCAAAGAAAACTGGTCTTCCAAAATTTGTCACACAACACCTTCATCCAGTTTTTTAACTGCAAAAGGCACTGGAAACACCGGTTAATTACTGTTGCTGAAAAAATGTTAAACAATACCTACCAATGAATTATGACTGCAAATACAGAAATCAATATCCCATAAACAGGTAGTTTAAAAAGGATAGTCAATCCACATGAGGAAAAACAACCCTGAATTTAACAATGCTTCTGCTGTTCACACCCATTCTACCACGTGACAGAAATGGAAACTTATTTCTACAGGGGAATTAACAAAACTTATTTTTGTCAAAACTAGCCTGTTTTGGATGGAATCCTTTCAAAGGAAAACAGAGCCCTCACTACTTAAATAGGAATAACCAATTATTAAAGCATGAAAATCTGCTGCTTTCAAAAGACTAGGACAAAGATTTTATCCGGTATCTTTGCATCCTGCCAGAGAATGCTGAGCACAGAAAATGAAAAACTCCTTCTGTTATAGTTCCAGCATATCTTGGCGTATTTGCTGCAGAAAAAACGCCAACCCTACATTTCCTTTCTGAGATTAACTTGGCCACAATCCTATGCCAAGGAAAAGAAAACCATTAAACCCTCTCCTCCCTATTATGAAATTGAAATTTCTTATGAAATGACAAAAGGCAATCCAAGTGAAGATATTTTAATATCAAATTTTTTTGTCTAATTTTCTTTCAACATTTTTATTATTTTCCTGTACATATAAAACATAAAAAAGATGCAGGTTTTGTTAAGTTTCCTCATAATTATTCTTTGCCAAATAAACTGCTATGACAGTGAACCAAATGAGGTTGCCTCTTTCCTACCTGAAAATCTGAAGAAATAGAACTGCCACGAACAGAGTCTTTTGGCAAAACTGGACTTGAACTTTTCTCCTCATCTGATGACATTCTGCACAAAGTTAGTCTATAAAACAGTAGAAGCTGAACTTCATTTTCCAGTTCCAAAACGTTTACTCTATGTTCACTAACATTTTACCCAGAAACAGAGATTCTGCTGTAGAAACTACATCAATGTCTGTTCTGTGGGCTAAACTGTATGGTCTTATTATATAATGCTAGTCAGTGAACTGCTTGATCCAAACCATGTTCAAAACCATGAAAATACTTCCATCAACTTTAAAAGAAAACAATGGAAGACCCCAAACAACAATACAGAAGTTGTGTCTTATTTTACATTGAACGAATAAGATCAATACCTCAAGCTTCAGGGTATATAATATAAAATTTTACACCAATGCTAAGTAAAATACACTGCTAGAGGAAAATGAAGGAATTAAGCAAGGTGAATTTGTTTATTAATGAATGGCAGAGCGATATAGTTGCCTGATGCACATGAAAAACAATCATTAGACATGTTAAGCAGAGAGATGTCAGCAGAGAATAAAGCACAGGAAGAGCACCACCATAAATAATCTCAGGAAGTAGCTGTTTGTACAATGTATTAGACAACCATGTTGTATTAGATAACCATGCAAAGAAAGTTTATTTTGAGAGAGACCTTTAAAATTGTCAAATTATAACATTCTCAATTGTTTAAAAAATAGACACATTTCTGACAGAAATGTTATTGTTAAATTGCTAGTTGTACTGTCATTAAATTGGCAGGGATATCCTCCTTAAGCAGCATCATACTTTTTTCAAAATGTCAAAAAAATGCAATAATCTCATGGATCTCTATATAGAATACAGATGAAAATAAAATGTCTTTTGTTCTTCAACTTATTCTACATGCTGACTCCTCCTGCAACACAAAAGCTCTCTCTTTGCCATGGGTATCTACACCTTTCATAATGGGAAGTTCATTTCTTTGCTGAAAATGGGCATTTAAAAAATGCTATAAAGACAATTTTAAACACTGAGACTTCCTATAGCCCAAGGTTCAAAAGGCATAATTAGCACCCCCCTTCTTCCTGCTGAGCCCTAATATACTGACTGGTTTTTAAGTACAAAATATGATGTCATGGGGAGGTTCACTAGATACTTTTATTGCTGCATACCCAAGTGTAGCCAAGAGAAGAAATACTTCCTCATCTCTTCCATTTTCATTGTCTCCTGCTCTAATAATTTTTTCTTTCATTTCTCCCATAAATTATTCACTATGTGTTCCTCTTGTTTTGCCCTCTCTACCTCATCAAATAACTTTAAACTTGTGCTCCTCCTTTCCTTTAGTTGATAAATTATTTTAATATCTAAAAAGTACATTTTCAATTACCTTAAAATGTCAGCTCCAACTCCAAATGCATTCTCACTCATACAGTTTCTCAAACTGGGAGTCCTGAATACCCTGAAAGTCCTGGAGGTATTAAAATATGTGTGTGTGTAGGCATTAGGGAGGATCACAAAGGAACAACTACTTTGCACTTACAGGAATTTAAGGTATATTTGCAGGGAGAAATTACAAATACTGTTTTCTTTCCTTCTCAGTCCATCTACAAAGAACCAAAGTACAATCAACTCTTCTGAGAAAAAGGAGGGAAGATGGGATTTTCACATGAACACAGGTTAGTAAACAGAAGTGGAGGAGAAAGGTTTCTTCAAAAAAGTTTGTTCAATACCTTAAGACCATTGCCCTAACTTCTGCTTTCAGTTTTCTAAGACCATGTCCTTGATACTCCCCTTACCATCCATATCTAGCTCTCTGCTCATCACTGAGACTACTCTCAAGTTTGTGGTCTTCCACAACTCAAAAGGTTCCTCTTCACAAGCAAGACTACCTCTCCATTACAGGCTGCTCTTTCCGTCAAATCTGTAACTGCACCTTACCTGTCTGACATTGCCTTATAAGACAGCCTTATATGCTGTCACCTCAAGCTCAGTGTGTTTGCCTCCCCCCCTGCCCCTTTTCTTTATACCCATGGACTAACTCTCCACTGGTGTTGTCCATCTGGTCTCCACCTGACTGCCTTTACTAACTTGAATGCCGCTTTTGATTCTCATTACAGGTTACTGATTAAAGTCTGAGCTTTCCCTGTATTACTGTTTTGCCTGTCTGTACCTCTCATGTTTATGAGAAATCATTATATGCAAATCATTATATGGTGAGAGACAAACGAGAGGAGCATTTTTACGCTTACCATGTTCTTCTAGACCTGAGCATCTGCCAAAACACGTCTGACTTCACTAAAGAAAGTTTCCTGTTAACAGCAGTAGCTTCTTACAAAGCGTAAGTGTACGAACAGTGTCAAGACAGCTACTTCCACAAACAGGAACAACTGTAAAGATCTTTGTTCTCACTCACCACGGCTGCTTTCACCCTGAATTTTGAATTGCTTGAGTTGTATTCAGGATTTTGTGCTTTTGGGTTTGTTTTTTGACTAAAAGGGACGCTTTCCAAATAATGTGCTGTTGTGTTCAGATCGAAGGACTTAACACTTTGCAAAGAGAGCCGCTCCCCCTCCCCTCCCTCCCCCCCAGGACACAGCCCTACCCCCTCGCAAAGCAGCACCGCTCAAACCCACGTTTCTAAAGCTTCTCCTCAGCCTCCCCTGCGCCTACAGAGCCCGCACCGCAGCAACCCCGCTGTCCTGCCAACGAGGGACACGGACAGAGCGACACACAGGCAGCCGGGCCGGCAGGGCGGAGCACCACTCCCTGCGCGAACAGGAGAATTTTCTCTATTTTTATGGTTTTCCTACGGCCACCAGCCCAACACCTCGGGGAGGCAGGCAGGGCCTCAGCCCCGCGGGGCGCCACCGCCCCCTCGCCCCGCTCTCACCTGCGGGCCCGGCCAGGGCCCCACACAGTTTCAAATGAACGGAGCGGCAGAAGAAGCGGCTCCCGGATAGGGGAGCTCAGCTTTACAAAGCTTCCCCCGATTGGGCGGCTCGGCAGGCGAAACAGCCAATGGGAACGCTGAAACCCGGCCCGCGCCGCCGGCCCCGCGCGCCCATTGGCTGCCGCGGCGCCCGCGGGGCTGGAGCGCGCGCCCGCCCGGCCATGGCCGTTGGCGCTGCGGGGGGTGAGAGACGGGGGTGGGGGTGGGGAGGGGATTGTGCCCCTCTGTTCATAGGGAGAGCTGCCACCCGCAAGGCTGCCCATGGCCCCATCCAACCTGGCCTTGAGCACTTCCACTGCTTCCCACGGCAGCCTCACCACCCCCATGGTGAAGAAATTCCTCCCTGTGTCCAGTCTAAATCTGTCCCTCTCCAGCTTATGCCCGTTAGCCCTAGTCCTATCACTACAAGCCTTTGTGAACAGTCCCTCCCAGCTTTCTGGTAGCCCCTTCAGGTGCTGGAAGGTCGCTATAGGGTCTCCTCTGAGCCTCCCCTTCTCCAGGCTGAACAACCCCAACTCTCTCAGCCTGTCTTCATATGGGAGGTGCTCAAGTCCTCTGGTCATCCTTGTAGCCCTCTTCTGGACACATTCCAACAGCTCCATGTCCTCCTTATGCTGACGATTCCAGAAGTGGACCCAACACTCTAGATGAGGTCTCACAAGAGAGGAAACCGTACCCTGGGCTGCATCAAAAGAAGCGTGGCCAGCAGATAGAGGGATATGATTCTGCTCCTCTATTCCTCTCTTGTGAGACCTATGACGGGGTGGGAGTTGGAATCTTTAAGGTCCCTTCCAACCCAAACTGTTCTATGATTCTATGATTCTATGATTCTATGATTCTATGAATAGAGGGGCATAATCATTTTCCTTGCCCTGCTGGCCATGCTTCTTTTGATGCAGCCCAGGACACGGTTGGCCTTCTGGGCTGCGAGTGCACATTCCTGGCTCATGTTGAAGTTCTCATCAATCAGCATCCCCAAGTCATTCTCTGCAGGGCGGCTCTCAATCACATCATCCCCCATCCTGTACTGAAATCAAGGATTGTCCCTGCCCAGGTGTAGAATGTTGGCACTTGGCCTTGTTGAACCTCATGAGTTCCCACAGGCCCACTTCTCCAGATTGTCCAGGTTCCTCTCAATCTCTCTGTCTATATAATTGATGAAGATATTAAACAAACTGGTCCCAGTACAGACTCCTGAGGGACAGCGCTTTCACGGATCTCCATCTGGACTTCGAGCCACTGACTACTACTCTCTGAATACGACAATCCAACAAATTCCTTATCCACCAACCAATCCACCCATCAAATCTATATCTCTCCAATTTAGAGAGAAGGATGTTGTATGAGACCGTGTCAAAGGTTTTACAGAAGTCCAGATAGATCACATCTGTTGGTTTTCCCGTGTCTACTGCTGTGGTTACCCCATCATAGAAAGCCACTAGGTTGGTCATACAGGACTTGCCCCTGGTGAAGCCATGCTGGCTGCCACTAATCACCTAATCATGCCCATGGTAATCATGAAGGTAAAACCCCTCTCTGAGTAGACACATTAATAATTTTTGCAGTTATATTACAGAAGGAGCTCTGGGCCAGCTGTTGTCTCCAATACAGCCTTTCTATAAAGCCTTAATGGGTGAACGGCTAAATTAATTCAGGTGTTAAATTCAGTCTACCCTGTGCTAGACCTCTGTGTAGCACAGCCTATATGAGGCAAAGCTGCTGGGCCAGCAGTTGGAGCAGTAACCGCTTGGAGTGATCCCAGAGAGAATTGCTTTTGCTGCAGTTTTCTCAGGACTATAATAAATGGCAATTCAACACCAAGTTTTAAACATTTTCTCTCTGGCCTCTTCAGAGAGTTCTTCTGTTTGCCAGCATTCACTTATCCTGATACCATCTTCATTACTTATTTTGCAGTGCAAGCATTGGCATAGAAAATCTTTTCAGATTTATATACAGCACTGAACTCTGGTTACAGTTGTACTATGTGGTATATCAGAGACAAAAATGTCATGTTCAAGTTCCATAATATGTGAATATACTTTACATTCCACCATATCTGACTTACATTGTCAGATAACATGACAAACATGGCATAAACGTAAAATCCAAACATCCACAAAATTATTATAATTTGTCCCTTATCAACATTTACAGCAATGCGGGGGTGTTGTTCACCAGCCAGCTGGATATGAGCCATCAGTGTGTCCAGGTGGCCAAGAAGGCAAATAGCATCCTGGCTTGTATCAGAAATAGCATGGCCAGCAGTTTTGAGCCCTTCACTAGAAGAAAGACATTGGGGTGTTGGAACATATCCAGAAAAGGGCCATGAAGCTGCTCAAGTCTTATGAGGAGCTGTCTAGGGAACTGGGGTTGTTTACCTTGAAGAAAGGGAGGCTGAGGGGGGACCTTATTGCTCTCTACAAAAACTTGAAAGGAGGTTATAATGAGGTGTGTGTGGGTCTCTTCTGCCAAGTAAACAGTGATAGGATGACTGGAAATGGCCTTCCAAGACTGTTAGATTAAGAGCTGGACTTAAAGGTATTTTCTAACGTGAATGATTCTATGATTCCATATCAAAGAGCAAGAGGCAAATGGAATTTGTAGTTATGAAGTGTGGCAGGACGTCGAGGGTTGCAGGACTTCCTCTACACATACCTCTGGTCTTTAAAAGGCAATATACTGAAAAGTGAGAGAAAAGCTTCTCTAAAGAGTGCTTTTAGGTCATCAAATCCAAATGAGCTTTTCTGACCCCTCTAGCTATGAAAAATCAGCCTCCAAATTTAGGTGGTTTGTTTAGTGTCTTGAAATAAGGTCAGGTGAATGCAGAACTACTGCAATGTTTTGAAATGCTTGTCAACATCTAAGTTCTGAACAAGGCTTATGCTTGACTGGTGCATGTTAGTGAAGCAGAGCACAAGTTCCTTGTCTCTAACCCAATAATGTAAGAGTGTTACTCAAAGAGAGTTGATGTCTGTATGTTTGTGTCATGCTGTTCGTGCTAATTTGTGTTACACAACCCTGGTGTAAAAAGCACGATGAATCTTTCCACATAAAATAGTTTTTTAAATACATGACTGCCATTGGCACGTAGGACATAGCCTTTAAATATGTGTTTAGTTTCCAGTCTTATGTCTCTGGGAAAATGAGACATTTGAAAATTGAAGAAGATTGCAATGGGTACTCAAACCAGTCTTTGTGATGCAAACGTCTACTGCTACTTTGTAATTAGACAGATAAAAAGTAAAGATCAAATGGTATAAAGCTGATTACTAGTATAAAGAGATAATTGTAGATAGTTAGAGAGTGAGCAGTGAAAAAACAATAATTACCCTGCTCTTACACTGTGGATTTTATGGAGTATCTGATAAAACCTTCTGTTGAAACTTTCTGATTCTGAATTGTATATAAAAATGCCAGTTGTGTTTACTGTTGGATTCTATAATACAATAGAATATACAATTATTTTCACAGAGGGAAGGAGATTTTTCTGTGCTTTTGTGACCACAGATGTTCATATGCTGCTATAGCTGAGCAAATGTCACAGCAGTGATTGGAGCCAGGAGAAGTACTGTCATCTGTGCAGACCAGGAATTAGTTTTGGAACTGTTACTGTCCTGTGCTTTTTTGAAGGAACCAGGGAGAAGGGAGGCAAGAGGAAGGTCGTTGAACTGATTTAGTAGCATTAGCACATCTAATGGCAAAAGGTCGTATCTTTGTTCTTTGAAACAGTTTTTGAAGGATTCAAATTGAAAATTAAGCGTAGTCTAGTTTCTGTGAAATATTCATGAATTTTTAGTGTTGTCCTTAGTTCTATAGCTTGTTGAAACACCTTTTCAGTATTTCCTGTTTTCCCCCGTATTTGTAGCAACTACTGTGATGAAAAAGTAGATCCTTTGTAATAATGTACATGAGGACGCTGGAGTGATTACTGTTTGACTCTACAAGATTTGGTTGTTTACTGTGAGAACACAAGATCTTTCTCCTTTCACGCACAGTGTTAGACACGGCTCTGGTCTCTGAGTAGATGTATGCATGGTACAATATAGTTTTGTGATCTCTTTTCTCCTCCATAACTCCACATGACTCAGACAGAATTGTTGAGTGTCTGGAGGTGAAGAGCTAGGCAGAAAGCATCAAATTGCATCTTTTGGGGCTTTACATTCAAAGAACTGTCATGTCATGGCTACTGCCTTGTGCACTGGGGCCTTTGTAATTGTGTAGTCCAGGACCATTCCTTTCCCATCACATGAACAGAAATATTAAATATAGCTGATTAGCAGGTCACCCATTTCAAATATTGAAAAGAATTGGAGTGGAAGATGTCCGAATATTCTTGCTTGTATTTTGTATCCCAAAATCTGTTCTTTGACTATATGTGACTTCAGTAATTAGCTCTTCTTCTCTGGCACTACAGCGGTAGCACTACAGCGACTGTAGTATATAGTTTAAGTCAAATAATCTCCTATATGAAGTATCTAATAACAATGTATCATTTGTATTTTTAATAATTAAAAGAATAATTTCTGTTGCAAAATTCTGAATTGAAAAAAACCATAAGAATCTTGATAAAATTTTACAATGCCATGGATATAGTGCATAAACCGAAAGCGCGTTATAAGTCATAGGGTCATGACTGTGTTCTTGCTATAGCAAACACTCTTGCACTGGTCCAAAAAAGATCTGTCAACAATATTGCCAAAAGGCACATGGAATATTTTTGTGCTTCTCTCCTTTTAAACTGTATTGAAAATGTGATCATTTAAATCCGCTTTCAGAGGAAATCAAAACATCCACAACTCTAGACATCTTGACCTTTCAGTGGCAGGGTACAAAATATTTGTGACGTGTTCTGCTGCAGGGGCAGCAAAGGACCATTGTGCTATAGCGTTTTGAATGACCATAAAATGTACAGCATCACCTTCTTTCAAGATGAGCATTAACGTTGCCCATAAATCTATGGGCTATTGAAAATAATTTCTGAAGAATGAATATTGCTTTGGGTTTTGTAATTTTTCCTCTTAGCAGCATGTAGTGTTTTAAAGAAAGGTAAAACTGCATTTCTTATAGGTCTATGGAAAGCAGCTGGCAGTAATTAAACTGTTTTCTTTGAAAACAAGTAAAAGGTTTTCCAAGCTTAATTATATCAATAATCTGTTCCTAAGCAGAACGTGATCTTTATAAATAACAATTTTGATGTTTATTGCTATCTTTAAAAAAATCTGTGCACTGCAGTTGCCTTACCACTTTTAAGAGGTTCGTTCCGCAGCGGAATACTAGGCAGGTAATAAATGGAGGTTTCCGTTATAAAGCACAGATCCATTTGGCAAATGATGTGCAAGAAAAGCTTTAGATAACTAATGTGAAGCAGACTTTCATCCTTCCTCTAAGAGCAGCCGAATTACGTGAGTGATTGTAAAGAGTCTTAATGTTTTAGCATCTCTCCAGCATCTTATGGCAGGATCAACACGTAGCTGTTGTCAGCTATAAACATGTACATTTGCATTCTGGTTTGAATGCTTCCAGCTTCTTTGTCTGAGCTGTCACACCCTCTCTCCCCTTTCTCAGGCAAGTTCTGCAGTCCCTGTGCTTGCCTGCCTCGCATCATCACGGGCTGAAGGACAGTGTCTTTCCTCAGAGCTGATTTCTTCCCAAGACGTGAGACAGCAAGCAAGGAGCTGACGACATTGCCGGGATGGGCCACACGGAGATGCGCCTCTGCAGTGATACAGCCTTTGCTCATACAGCCCTCAGTAAGGATTCTTACATCACCTCTACACCAGGGGGCAGCATATCATGTTGCTCTGCTTGTGAGCTGGATTTGAATAAATAAACACAATATGGAACAGTCTGTGGAATTCACTCAGTACAGAAAGGAAAAATCAGCTTACAGTGCTGAATCCTCATTTGATCATATCTTGTCCACTGCTTATCACCCTGACCCCCTTGCTCCTTTATGCAACTTTAAAAAGCTCTGCTATTTTAAAGAGCTCTGAAAACTCAACTCAATGATCAACATGAGGTGTTCCACAGGAGGTGTTGTGACATTCAGCTATAGGATAGCTCTCTAGATGTGTCTCAGAACTTAGTGTGTGCTAGGGTGAATGTATGGTAGGCTGAAGCTTGGCTTGCTTATGATGTGTAGAAACACAAAGCTGTTTCAAACCCACTGTCTTCTGTCCTACTGTGCTTGCTAGGATGAGAAAGTGAAACATGACTCTCCCTGAAGCCTTCTCTTTTCCATACTGAACAACACCAACTGTCTCTGTGCATCCTTGTATGGGAGGTTTTCCAGCCTCAACTTTGTGGTCCTCCTCCGGACTTGCTCCAACAGATCTATGTCTTTCCTGTATTGAGGTTTCCAGATGAATGCAGTACTCCAGGTGAGGTCATATAAGAGCAGAGTAGAGGGGCAGAATCACGTCCCTTGACCTGGCAGTTATGCTTCCTCTGATACAGCCCAGGATACAATTGGCTTTCTGGACTGCAAGCGCATGTTGCCAGCTCATGTTGAACTTCTCATGCACCAACAACCCAAATCCTTCCCTTCAGGGCTACTCTCAATCTGTTCTCTGTTCAGGTTGTATTTGTGCTTGGGATTGCCCTGACCCAGGTGCAGGACCTTGCACTTGGCCTCGTTGAACGTCGTGAGTTTTGCAGAGGCCCACCTCTCAAGCCTGTAGAGGTCCCTCTGTATGGCATTCCTTCCCTCCAGCGTATTGACCATGTCACACAGCTTGCTGTTGTCAGCAAACTTGCTGAGGGTACATTCAATCCCACTGTCCATGTTTTTGACAAAGATGCTAAACAACACTGATCTCAATACTGGCCCCTGACGAATGCTACCCATTATCATTCTCTACTTGGCCATTGAGCTGCTGACCACAAGTCTTTGAGTGCAATCATCCAGCCAATACCTTAACCACTGAGTGGTCCATCCATCAGATCCATATCCATTTAGAAAACTGAATGTCGTGCAGGACAGTGTCAAGTGCTTTGCAGAAGTCCTAGTTGATGATGTCTGTTACTCTTCCCACCAATGCTGTCTCCTCATTGTAAAAGGCCACCAAATTTGTCAGGCACATATAACTATTACTTACATGTAAGTAACTGTTCTTGATTACTTCTAGATTCACAAACGTAGTGGCACTATCCTTGTTCTGCTACCCCTTCCTTTTTTTTTTTTTTCCCAAATCAGATTAAGTGCTTCTGGAATTGGTAATATTATCTGATTCTATTCTATTCTATTCTATTCTATTCTATTCTATTCTATTCTATTCTATTCTATTCTATTCTATTCTATTCTATTCTATTCTATTCTATTCTCATACCATACCATACCATACCATATATCATATAATGTCATATTATGATATATTAATGTTGACAAAGGCTGATGGAATGCCATTAGCTAGAAGGAAGAAAGAAATTTAATTAGATGGTCTAGGTGGTGCAAAAGTGTACTTTTTTACATTTTAGAGAGAATTGTTGGCATTCATTTTAAGATTAAAAACACCGTGTTATGGCAATTTTTTCTTTCAAATTTTCTGGCACCTAGTTAACAAAAAAAGTTCTCTTTGCTGACGAAGGAAGATTTCCTAGTCTTTGAAGAACTCGCACCCCTACTTCAGACTGTAATAAAAACTTTGGTTACTATTATAATAAAACAGCTTTCAAACAAGCATTCAGAAAGTCTGCCTATCTATATACATCTGTGACATTCAGGCTGAAATGTTTTGCATGGCATTCATCCTGCTAATTTAATGCTTTCCTTTTGCAGATGTCTTCTGGGCTATTCATTCTGGATTCCCCTTATAGTTGCTGAAGGGATATCTGAGATAGCCTGATCTAAAAAGTCTTTTAGTCCTAGGAGAGAAACAAGTGTCTGCAGGGTTCAGTTGATCTCATGCATTTCGAGAAGGTCAGATGAATCATACCACAAAAGTGCTTATCTCTGTTGTAACTATAAAGAGAGAGTCTAGACAACTAGCTCAGATATCTACATTTTAGACATTTGCTTTTGCTCAGATGATTTCTGTCTTTTGAATTTAATTGTACATCAAATGGAACTACAGACTCTCTGAGGATTTGATTACTAAATTCCAGAATTTGTCATTTTGGCACTCTAATTCTGCAAGCCTGGCTTAAATATTGATCTGAGTAATTCTAATCCATTTTTGGAGTAAGTAGACATAACTTCCACTACATCAGGTAAGGGATGAATCTGGTAGGACCTGTCTGACTCTATTCCAGAGTGGTATTAACATAATAAAAACATAGCAAAAACAATGTAAGGGAAGAGTCTTTATTGAACTTTGAAGTTTGTACAACAAATGTAAGAAGCAAAACATAGCTGTGGTATTACAAGTCTAAAAATCCCAAAGTCGTATAAAGATGGTACATTAGGATTTCTTGTTTACTTTTGCTTCCAATAAAAAAGCTGGGGAACATCAGTTGAAGTTAACAGAAGCCTCATTCAAAGCAAACAAGGAGACTTGGTTCTTCATTTTGTTTCATCTTTTGCAAGAAGCTCCACAAATTCACTTTGAGAAGTCTACATGCCTTCAGGAGAAGAGTGGACAAGTTCATGGAAGGAAAATCCACCAATACCTATCGAATACAATGATGTTATATTTGACTGAGAAAGTCATAGAATCATAGTATAGTTAGGGTTGGAAGGGACCTTAAACATCCCACTAGATCAGGCTGCCCAAGGACCCATCCAACCTGGCCTTGAACAACTCCAGGGATGGGGCATCCACAACCTCCCTGGGCAACCTGTTCCAGTGTCTCACCACTCTCATAGTGAAGAAATTCTTTCTAATGTCTAGTCTAAAAGTCCCAGTGTTACCTGTTTTGGGAGGTTTGTGAGAAGTCCCTTCATGAGCCATATTTTTCTCTTTTTACTTTGGGTGCTCTTTTGGAGACAGGATACTAACCTTGATGAATCACTAGTCTTTGGTCAGACATAGAATCACAGTTATGTTAGAAACTGTGCTGATTTTAAATAATAATGCGTTTAAGTCATCATGTTAAAATAGATTTAATACGAAAGTATGTAGTATATTTTGAGATATTTTTCAGGTAAACATATGAAATTTAACATATTTTGTTTAAGGTAGAGTGAATGCTTTTTATTTTGTCTGTGAATTACAGTTGTCCCTGTGTCACTTCAGGAGCGTGCTTAAGAAAAAGCTGAAAGTTTTCAAATACATCAGTCCTGCTTCTAAGACTGTATAGGTGATGAATAGGAGAATAAATGATGAAAGGACATGTTATCTTTAGCTTGGTTATTTTCTAGTTTTCTTCCTCAATCATACATATTTTGCTTCTCTTATTTGCTTTATTTTGCTAGTTTTTGTTTAATTTGCTCTCTCTCCTTCTCGCTTTACATGAGCTGTAAGTGTACTTGTGCCAGAAGCAAGAACATTCACTTCCTATTTTCCATTTATGGGGTAGCATATCTACTCAGTAGTACTAAATTTGTGGTAAGTGGTGCTATCACTCACAGTTTCCTGCTTCCCTTCTTCAGACTGCAGATTATACACTTTCCAGCATGTTACGTGTACACAGATAGCACTTCTATTTGCAGGGAAGAACAATAGACTGAGGAGAATTTTCACCTGGAAGAAGAAAGCAAAGGAGATAAACAATTGTTTGCTTTAATGGTATAGTGGCAATGTATGAGAGACTTGAGAGGGAAAATTTTAACAGTTTTTTAAAGTGTGAGCATAAAAGTAGCTGATATTACATGCCTTGCAGTCTTGTATCTGACATGATGCAGGAAGTCATAAGTAACATGGAAATTCATATTCAGTTGAAGGTGAACTGCTTGTGTGTAGTTTCATATATCTATTAATATGAAGACAATAATTTAGAACTTGTTTGAAGATATAAAATATCTCTACCATGAAGCTCATATTCACTTAAGCCTATTGCGATACTGCCATTCAGGAATTTGTTTTTGCAGCACTTGGAAGCATACCACCTATCTGTAGGCAGGCATTAAAGTTCTTCCAGCTTTCTTTTCCATTACATAATTAACCAGTACTCAAACTTATGTTGAAAAGGAGTATTTCAGCAGAGGAGTTGCAAAAAATAGCATATTAAGAGTCTTGGTACAAAGTGTGCATAGTCATCAGCGATTGAAATATTGTAGTAGAAAACAGACCTTTAAAGAATACATCAAATGGATGAGCTCTTGCATTGAGAAAGTCTTACTGTGTTGAAATAGAGCAATTAATTCCAGTAATGTATCTGACCAGTACAGTATTGGTATGTGTAAGTGCTGCTCTCTTTTTGGCACATAAGTTGTCTTTGGTGGGTTAGGCACAAAGACAATTGTCTTTGGTTAGGGGCCGGAGTAAAAAGTGGAGAAGGAAATGCAGAAGAAAGAAATGCACAACTTCTAACTCTCTTTGTATGGACAAAGACAAAAATGGAAAGGGAACCGAACAACCTCTACCTTAAGAAAATAAAAAGGAGGTGCCCCATGACTCCATGCAAATTTAGAAGACATTGTAAACTTTTGGGATGAGGTTCTCCTTGTGTAAATTTAGTTATGCAATTCTGACTTACATCTGAGGCAGAAGTCAAAATTCTCTTTCCCATCAGTGGGGAGGAAAATGCATAATTAACTTGTGATTTATTTCATCCTAAAGTGGAAATCTAAAACCTCTTTCAGAACTTAGCTGACTAGTTCAGATTCAGAGATCTAAAGCTAAGTCAGAGGTAAGGATGTTGTAAGGATGCCCTTACTGTGCTGTTGTGCAGGAAGAGGAAGATGATTGCATAAAAAAAGAAGTTTCTTCTTCTGATTCGAATTCAGGAGGTACAATATCCTGTTTCATGAGAATGTTACTTTGGGACATCAATCATTTTGGCTTCTTTGTATTAACAGAACTATAATTTCATGTATTCACTCTTGAAAGAAGACAGCCTGAAAAGTACAAAAGCAGCATCGAAATTTGTAACGAGGGAAAGTTCTTGGACTGGAAACTGGTACTTGGAACATGGTTTGACACAGGGAGAAGTGGCTCTGCTGGCATCAAAACCTCTACCTTAGCAAGAACCATACTCCCTGCTGGGAGCTGTCGAGTGTCTGTACCCAGCTAGTGAACTGTAAATACAGCGTGCAACACTGTGTACCCACACTTGTGGTGTGTGTATATGAAGTACTGGGATGCTTTTGCACTGATGTGTGATTCAGTAGGTTGTGAGAAGCTGCACAGAGCCAGAAGGCTAGAGCACACACACTTCTAGCAGGAGATGTGTGAGGAGAGCCAACACTTCTGGATGGGTGTGTGCTTCCAACTCACTGGTCCTGTGAGAAAGAGATGAGTGCATGTAGCTAAGTTCATTTATGTGTGATTAGAGCTTTTCAGGGGTTGTTGAAGGTTGGTTTTGTGTGTATTTATTATACACATTTCATGTGCATCAAATATTGTAGTTTATTAGCATTTTGTGTGTGTTTAATATTGTGGTTCACTTATGCTGCTGAATGTTAAATTTATGACTCACTGATTGCTGATTAATTATAATTGTTAATAAGTTGCTTAAATTCTGATTTTGGTGTAAACTGAGCAGTTTTTCTCTGTAATAATGTATAGTATTTAGCAGAAGAACTCTGAAGTTGGTATACTTATACTACTGATGTGCTGTAAGCACAGCACCACTGAAGAACAGGTTTTTTACTTTAGTATAAATTTAACAGTAAAGTTAATAGCTAGGTGATAAATTTTTGATTTATCTTGCCAGTCTCTGAAATGCCTGCAATTGAAACTTTTAAAGTTTTGCCTATAGATACAAGGAAAATATCAAAAAGGATCTTAATTTCATATTAGTTAACTTAGAGTAGTTCTTGTGGTATAGAACAATGGGCTTGATTAAGAACCATAGTTGAGGAAAGAAAGGTCATAGTTCATTCATTATGACTGGAGAAAAAAGGGAAGTAGAGTAAAGATTACTGATAGTAATTAATAATGCACCAAGAACATTTCCTGTGAGACAGTATGCAGAGTGCTGCATTCTAAAATTTTATGATTAAGAGATTCTTCAAAGTCTAGATAAAAAGCTTGGAAATAAAAAAGATAACTGAATAATAGTTGGAATGAATTTTCCTTTAGTTAGATGACCTAGTTAAAATATGTTTCAGTATTTCTAACCATTTATAGAGTTTGTATCAAGTTCATAGGCTTTAGTTTTTAAAATGTTTTGACAGTTTTAATTGACTTAAAGCTTTAAACTTCCCTGTTTGAGATACAATGTGTGAATAGATTTTGATCTTAAAGAGCTTTGTTAAAAAGCCCCAGAGTTGCGTGTATAGTAAGCCAAGACTGCTATCAGTGTTGAGTTTTTTAATGTACTTTGAGGAAATAAGGCCTTGTCTTAGCCAGAGTTGTGATGCATAGTTGTGCAATCCTTGAATAGTTAATTTTTAGTCATTAAGACATTATTTGCAAGATTGCATCTTAATTTTCTTCTTCGTCTTGCCTCCTAGATACTGATGTGTCTCGCAAAGAATATTTTTCTTTACTTCTAAAGAGAGTAATTGAAATGTGATATGAAGTAAGTTGCATAAAGACTCTAACTAGCTGGTGGCCTTGGTAATCCTTAAGAAAACTCACATTGTTATACAAAAAGTACTTTTTTTCTTTTTTTTCTCCTGAATCAGTCAGATGCAGCTTTGCATCAGTGGGGAACAGTTAAGTATTATAATCACTGATATTGTATAGCAAGAATATATCATGTCTAGATGCTGTCAGAGTCCTCTTTGGATTTTTGTATACTGAAAGCAGATGGGACATCAGGCTGTCAGCTCTGTAGCTCATTATATTCCTTGTACCTAAGGGACAATTTAAAATATAAAAGTGTTTATATGTTATAAGTTTAATCAGAGATGAGTGTGTTAGCCAGCCCCTCAGTGATAAGGACTCTGCAATTTTCTTTTTGTTGCAATGACTACATCTGTTTCTAACATTAGGCAGGCATTGTTCTCTTTTTTTATGTGTACAGAAAATCAAGATTTCCTGAGATACTCCTGCCTATCTGTGTTAATATTCAAAAAAAAGAAGGATCTAACGTTCCCGACAGAGAAAGTAATTAGCAATAAGTTGTTGTGGGTTGGTGCTCGATATCCTAATATGCTTATGCAGCACTCCACAGTCTTGCTAGAAAATATACTAACATGTACAGCAAAGTACTCTTATTTGTTAGGTAATCATTATTTATAATGAGTAATCATATACAACATACTTTTTCATCTGTTGTCTTTTATTTACTCTTTCTACATTCAGGTCATGAACACCTTTCAATGAGAGCAGCAGCACAACAGAATGAGAAATGGTAAATTTGAAAGGACAGCTTAGGGAAACTGAACAAATGCCTAACTCTGCTCAAGGCTGCAAAAGCTACAAGGTAGATGGATTCTTAATTCATGACTTTGAGAGGCATTAAATGTTCTGTTCTTTTTAACCACAGATGCCTACATTTTTAAAGCCTTGGAGTAGATCCAGAGTTGTAATTTGTTTGACAGAGTAGTTCATTTATTGCCATAGTGTATCTTTCAAAAGCTATGCTTTTCCATTTCTACTGAAGTGTGGTGGTAGCCTACCTCAACAGAGCAGTGCTTACACACTTAATTTCACATTTAGGAAAGCCTCCTCTAGTGCCAAACCATCTCCAGAATATTCTGATACAACTTCTCCCCCCTAGACAGTATTAATATCAACTCGTTAAGGTGTCCTAATTTCAGCTGGTGTAGAGTTCATTTTTTTTCCTAGTACCTTGTATAGTGCTGTGTTTTGGATTTAGGATAAGAATAATGTCAATATAACACATGTTTTAGTTGTTACCAAGTAGTGCTTGCACCGATTCAGGGACTTTTCCACCTCTCATACTTGCCTGCAGTGGGAAGACTGGAGTTGCACAAGAAACTGGAAGGGCACACAGCCACAACAACTGAACAGAAGTTGTCAAAGGGATATTCCATACCACATGATGTCAGGCTGAACAAAACTGGGGGGAGAGTCGGCCAGACATGTGGCAGCTCCTGCCTAGGGATGGGAGGGGCATCGGTCACTGGATGGTGAGAAATTGCACTGTGCATTGCTTGTTTTGTATATACTTTTGTAATTATTATTCTTCATTCCTGCCTTTTCTGTCCTATTAAACTGTCTTTATCTCAGACCATGAGTTTTACCTTTTCTTTCCGATTCTCTCCTCCATCTGACTGCAGGGGAAGTGACCAAACAGCTGCATGGTGTTTACCTGTCTGTGTGTTGAACCACAACACAGGCATATTACAATTATTCTGTCTTTTGGCTTGGCTTGTTTTTTGTTTTGTTTTGTTTGTTTGTGGTTTTTTGTTTGTTTTTTTCTTTTTTTCTTTTTTTAGGTTATATGGATGTTAGCATTCATGTGAAATGAGAACTATTTTCATCCTTTTATCTGATCTCACTTATCTTCCCATTACACAATATTTAATATTAACATCTCGTCAAATTTTGTCATGGGTCTTTCAGTTATGTTGTGTTGCATATTTAGCACTTTTACACTGTGTCATGCTCCTCCCCATCTGCATAAATTGATAGCACCGTGAAGTCTTCTTTGGATTTCATAATGCTCACACAAATACAGATCCTTTGATTGATAGTGCAGTTTGCTTTGTGTTGTTTCCTTTCCAAAAATAGCTAATATGCAAACACCTGAAAATGTGTATTAAGAGGAATAATGCTTAGAATTTTTAATTTTTATTTTGTTTGTTAGCCTGTGTATTTTTGGAGAAAGGCAGTTTTTCTTGGGGAGGTATGTGAAATTTCAAACAGAACTTTTCCAGGAAACATGTCCCACATTTTGAGAGAGGAGAAGAGTGAATGAAGAAAGGAGGTGATGGTATCCACAAGAAATGATCTAGTGAAACAAATATAGGCTTAGTCGAGAGGAAGTTCTGAGATAGCTTTGTATTCCTGCAACTGATGGATCTTAATAATGGTTTGGTATTCAAATATTATTTAATGATGAAGTAGCTAAATATCATTCATCAGCACTGTTGCTGAGCCTTAAGAAACTAAGAAATTGAAAGGTAGAGAATTGCAACCCTATGGTTTTCATAGAGGTTGTTAGTTTTGCGTGTGCCCATTTGGATGTGCTGACTACAAGACAAACAAGAAAGAATTTGATAGAAAGGTCCTCCACTTAGGATAGGACTTTACATTGTTTTCCTTCTGATGCTGTGTGCTGAGTGCTCCGAGTCTTTCAAAAGCAGTAGAAGCTGCAAATGTTCATTACATGTGGAACTAGACACTATATACGAACTTGCTTCTCTGATAGGATTATTGGGTACTAGGAAATGTTTAACAGTTGGAAGCCATTCCTTTCCTTCACTCATGTAGAATAGGCACTTCTCAGCTTAATAAATATGTAGTCTTAAAGTCTTGTGTGAAGGCACTGTACTTCCGGATCTTGGCCAGTAACGTTCTTAGGGCTCCTAGTGCTTTTCAGCACAACTAAGGTTAGCTAGCCCAGGAGCATTCAGCCTGATCCTTTTCTGAGTACCTGTTATCTTCTCTGATTGTGAGCCAGATTTCTGCTGATACAAATAACTGTAGTGGAGCAACTTGCTGTGAGAACAGCCATCAACATAAAGCTGGCTGTGACAATGTGCAGGAACAGGCTGTGACAAGACTCAGACTTGGGATTCTTTTTTCTTCAGAATTGATGCAATTGCTGGGTATTTTCTAATTGTTTCCTCAATGAAAGAATGATGGAAAAAGGTGTTATGATCTTCATGTATTTTTTTTAATCAGCATTTTTACTCAACAGAGCATTTAATTGTTTTCTTATAACCATAAATGAAAAAATAATTTCAGCTGTTTGGGCTTCCAAAAGAAATTCAGTTTCCTTATGTAAAGCATATTTTGCTGAAGAGATTTTTTTTTAATAGAAAACATGCCTATTTTCTTGCACGAACACCTGCAATTTGAAGGGTAAGAAGGAGGGAAAAAAAGTGCTAAACAATCTATCCAGTGTTAAAAGCAGTGATATAAGCTCTATGAAAAGGTAGTTTTAACATACAGTATGACCTGCAATGTCATGAGGAGATGCAAATTTGTTCTTGTTACTACAAGTAGTGCACATATAATGCAAAACAAGAGGAGGAATTGTGTGATGAGTACTCACTGCTTGTTTCTTTACTTCTGACACTAACCTCTCCAACTCCTTCCTTGAACATGGTTATCAAGTATGACTGTTTGTAATTAGCTTTTTGCTGCCAGTGCTTTTGTAACATTTGATATATTCACTGATACTGGGTTTACTCTAAAATTAACTCTCTTAACACTGCATTTGAATATTTATTTAATATTATCATCACATTCATGTATAATCCTGTGTGTCTTCCCTCCTTGAAGGCTGCAGTCAGTGTTTTCTTTAGATTGGATTTTAGAATACCCAGTACTCCTCATGAACCACACAGGATCCCACTGGATCTTACTCATTAATACTGTTTTTCAGCAACTGCCCAAATAATGTTGGCCAGCAAATGAACTGCCAGTTGCTACTTCTACCTACCAAATGAGGAAACAGAACAGTTTCATGGTTTCCTGTTGTAGTGCCTTTGTTTAGTAATTGCCATTGCAGAGGAGTAAGGAGAGCGGTTGTGTTCTGGTTTTGGCAATTATTCATCACCTTGAAAGAACATTTTATCATTGGTTGATAGTGTAACAGGAGCATTCCATCTTTAGGAGAATGATATTGTTCTTACAGTCACCAGATCTTTGTATCTTAATTTTTTAAAGATATAATTAGATATACCTGCTTTCTGACAATAATTGCAGCATTTCCTACAGGTGCATATTGTGAGGCTTTTTCTGTAAGGAAACATATTCCAAAGAACTTCTGGTCTAAGAAGACCCAGTGAATAGACACTGAAAAGTTCTCTTCTTCAATGTCTCAAGTAAAATCATGATACATTTTCTTTGA